>NC_138881.1:43891436-44581436 GCF_965194805.1 Balaenoptera borealis | reverse complement strand
TGTCAGAACTCTGGTAAATAATGAAGGGTTTACAGCCACCAATCGAATGCTTAATCAAGAAAAATGGTGGAAAAGCTTTGCAGCACTTTTACTTGCCTTCTCTCACCTCCTCCTCAGGGCAGCAGCAGACTTAGCCCATATTCCCAGTGTGGGATCCTGGTCCCTGGTTCCAGAGGAAGAAGAGACCTTACTTACATATTATTGAGTATGTCTGTTTTAACCTGTCCGGAGTTACCTGAAGGACTGACACAAGATGCTCATCTCTGTCTAACTAATTTGGAACTCAGGTCGGAAAAGACTTGGGCACTGCTTGAAAACACAGCCAGCTGAACTAAGAACCCACGGACGCCTGGGGCAAAAGATAACTTTCAAAATAGACAATAGACTGGTCTAAAGCTTGGCAACATAAGCTGGCGAGAGTTTCTTTGGGAAATTAGGACATTCAAAAGCACCATGCATACAGGGGAATCTAGAAGGCCACATGCATGCCTAGGGCAAGACACATGCTCAGAAAAGACTTGAGAAAACCCTAAACTTTCACTTCAGGCTGATCCCTAGGCTCTGTGCAAGCTTGGCTAAGAACCAATTTGCAAAGATTGAAAGAGGTATCTGTCTATTTGTTTTAATCTGTGTTTATTCAAGGAAATCTCTGTCAAAATACTAGCTGAAAACAAGCTAAGGAACAGACACTTCAGTGAACACACGCAACATACCAGAACTTATGGGATACAGCAAAGGCAGTGCTTAGGGGAGAAATTTATAGCTGTAAATACCTATAATTAAAAAGAATAAATATCTAAAAGCAATAACCTACCTTACACCTTGAGGAACTAGAAAAAGAAAAGCAAACTAAACCCAAAGCTAGCAGAAGGAAGGACATAATAATGACTAGAGTGGAGAAAAATAAAATAGAGTACAGAAAAGCAATAGAGAGAATCAATGAAATCAAAAGCTGGTTCTTTGAAAAGATCAACAAAATTAACAAATCTTTAGTTATTCTGACAAAGAAAAGAAGAAAAATAAATACATAAAATAAAAATGAAAGTGGGGATTACACTTTACATAAATAAACAAGGATTGTAAAAGAATACTATGAATAATTCTACACAAAAATATTAGATAACCTAGATGAAATGCAATCCTCAAAATACACAAACTACCTAAGCTGACTCAAGAAGACGAGGAATATTTCAACAGAACTATCAAAAGTAAAGAGATTGAATCAGTAATCAAAAAGCACCATGCATACAGGGGAATCTAGAAGGCCACATGCATCCTCCCAACAAAGAAAAGTCAAGGACCAGATTTCTTCAATAGTGAATTCTAGCAAATATTTAAAGAATAATGAACACCAATCCTTCTCAAACTCTTCATAAATAGAAGAGGAGGGGACCCTTTATAACTCATTCTATGAGTCCAGCATTACCCTGATTCTAAAGCCAGGCAAGACATCACAAGAAAATAACAGATTAATATCCCTTATGAATATAGAAGCAAAATTGTCAACAAAATACTGGCAAACTGAATCCAACAGCATAGTGAAAGGATTATACACCATGGCCAGGTAGGAATACGAGAGTGATTCAACATAAGAAAATCAATCAATGTAATACACCACATCAATAGCTGGAAGGAAAAATCCACATGATTAACTCCATTGATGCAGAAAAGGCACTTGACAAAATCCAACACCATTTCATGATAAAAGCACTCAGAAAACTAGGAATAGAAGGTAATTTCTTAAACATAATACAGGGCATTTGTGAAAAACCCACAGCTAATAACATCTTCAATGGCTAAAGACTGAAAGCTGTCCCCTTAAGATCAGGAGACAAGACAGGTATGCCCACTCTTACCACTGCTATTCAACATTGCACTGGAAGTTCTAGCCAGGGCAATTAGATAAGAAAAAAAAGGCACCCAAATTTAAAAGAAAGTAAAACTATCTCTACTTGCAGATGATATGTTCCTATACATAGAAAATGCCAAAGAATCCAGAAGAAAGCTACTAGAGCTAATAAAAGATTTCAAGTTGCTGGGTACGAGATCAACACACAAAAATCAGTTGTGTTTCTATACACCTGCAGTGAACAATCTGAAAAAGAAATTTCAAAAGCAATTCCACTTACAATAACGTCTAAAAGAATAAAATAACTAGGAATACAGTTAACCAGAGAGATGAAAAACTTGTACACTGACAACTACAAAACATGGCTGAAAGAAATTAAAGACCTAAATAAAGGGAAAGCCATTCCATGTTCATGTGTAGGAAGACTTAATATTGTTAAAATGTCAATAATACCCAAAATGATCTACAAATTCAACACAATCCCCATCAAAATTCCAACAGCCTTTTTTTTTTTTCAGAAACGGAAAAGCAGATCACCAAACTCATATAGAATTGTTAAGGGGACTTAAATAGCCAAAACAATATTTAAAAATAAGAAAATAGTTGGAGGACTCACACTTCCAGATTTCAAATCTTACTAAAAGCCTGCAGTAATCAAAACAGTGTGGTACTGGCATAGCATAGACATATAGACCAATGGAATAGAATTGAGAGTCCAGAAATAAACCCATACATCTATATTCAATTGATTTTTTGACGAGGGTACCAAGCCCATTCAGTGGGGAAAGAAGAGTCTCCTCAACAAATGATGCTGGGACCACTGGATTTCTACAAGCAAAAGAATGAATTTGAACCCCTATCTCATACCATGTACAAAAATTCATCAATGACCTAAATATAAGAGTTAAAACTGTAACACTGTTAGAAGAAAACATAAGTGTAAAACTTCATGACCCTGAATTTGGCTATGGATTCTTCAATATGACAACAAAAGTATGAGAAACAAAAGAAAAACTAGCTAAATTTGACTTAAAATTGAAAACATTTTTGCATTAAAGGACATTATTTAGAATGTGAAAAGACAACCTACAGAATGAGAGAAAGCATTTGAAAATCATACATCTGATAAGGGTTTAACATCTAGAATATATAAAGATCTCCTACAATTCAACAACATATAAAGACAAACAACTCAAGTGAAAAATGTGAAAAGGACTTGAGTAGTTTCTTCAAAGAAGACATAAAAATGGCAATAAGCACATAAAAAATGCTTGACATCAGTAGTAATTAGGAAAATACAAATGAAAAACACAATAAGATACCTCTTCATACCTACTGGGATGGCTATAGTTTTTTTAATGAAAAATATTAAGTATTGGCAAGGATATGGTGAAATTGGAACCCACATACATTGCTGGTGGGAATGTAAAATGGTTCAGTCACTGTGAAAAACAGTTTGGCAGTTCCCCAAAAAGCTAAACATAGGATTACCATATTCCTATTCAAAAGAATTGAAAACTAGTTCCAAACAGATACTTGTACACCAATGTTTATTGCAGCATTATTCACAATAGTCAAAAGGTGGAAGCAACCCTGGTGTTCATCAACAGGCTAATGTATAAAAAATGCTGTATATCCATATGATGAAATATTATTCAGCCATGAAAAGGACTGAAGTTCTGACATACGCTACAACTTGGATGCACATAGAAAACAATATGCTAAGTAAAATAAGCCAGACACAAAGAACAAATATTTTATGAAATATCTAAAAGAGGTAAATTCATAGAAACAGAAAGTAGATTAGTAGTTACCTGAGTCTTAGGGGAAAAAACAATGGGGAATTATTGCTTAATGTTTACAGAGTTTCTGTCTGCAGTGATGAAAAAGTTTTGGAAATAGATACTGGTGATGGTTGCATAACATTTTGAATGTAATTAATGCCACTGAATTGTACATTTAAAAATTGTTAAAATGGCAAATTTTATGCTGTACTATATATTTTACCACAATTTAAAAAAAGAGGGGAGAGGAGGTGGTGAATTGGATGAGAAAAATAACAACAGTAAAAATGACTTCCTAGTTGTGAAAAATAAAAAATAAAAACTTGAAAATTCAAATTAACCTATTGTGTCAGAATTCAGGTTAGTGATTGCCTGGGAAGGAAAATATTACAAAGGGGCAAGAGGAAATTTTGGGGGTGATGGATATAAGCATCATGTTGACTGCAATGATGTTTTCATGATATATACATACATCAGAATTCATTAAATTGTACATTTTTAATATGTGCAGTTTATTGTATGCCAATTATACCTCAACAAAGTAGTTTTTTAAAAATGAAAACTTATTAAGTAACCAGTTTTATTAAAGACTGGATCTGTATAATCAACAAGACAGGCCCAGTCTCTATTGTCATGAAGTTTACACCCTAGTAAGAAGGATAGGTTTTAATCAAATAATCACACAAACCACTGCTTAATTAGAAACTGGGACATATTCTAGGAAGGAAAATTATGGGGAGTTCTGAAAGTGTATTAATATGGGACCTATTCTAGTCTGGGAATGACTAGGGAAGCCTTTCCAAAACAAATGGCCTTTGAGTTGAACGTTGATGGATAAACAGCCATTAATTAAGCATGGATTAATGGAGATGGAGGGATGAGGAGGAGGCAGATTTTTAGTACAGGGGACAGCTTATGCAAAGGTCCTGGCATATAAAAGAGCTTGGCATGTTTGAAGAACTAAAAGGCCAGTGTGGTTCAGGCATAGTGAGTAGGAAGAAAGTGGTGGGAGAAAAGACTAAAAAGATAGGCAGGATCAGATCATGCAGCATGATAGAAGCCATAGTAAGGATCTGGATCTTTATCTTAAGAAAAGCGTGAAGTTATTGAACGGTTTTAATTAGAAGGGTAACATGATTGAATTTAAAGGAACACTCTGGCTGCTATGTAAAGAATGAACTGTAGGAGGACAAGAGTAGAATCAGAGAAACCAATCAGGAGGCTCCTATAGTGAATGGTCCAGGGAAGAGATGACAGTGGCTTGGTCCAGGGTGGAAGTAGTGGAGTTTGCAAGAAGTGAACAGATTTGAGATATTTTTTATGAATTGGATAAGAGGATGGGTTTTGAGTAAAAAGGAATGCTCTGCAATAATTCTTATCATCAAACTACAGCCTGCAGGCCATATCTGGCCCACTGCCTGTGTTTGTAAATAAAGTAGTATTGGAACACAGCCACACTGATTGGTTTATGTACTGTCTAAGGCTGCTTTTGTAATACAATGGCAGAGTTGAGTAGTCGTGACAGAGACTATATGTAGCCCTTGCAGCTTAAAATGTTTACTATCTGGCTCTTTACAGAAAAAGTTTTCTGACTCTTGATCTAGTATGATGCCCTTAGATATCTGGCTTGTATGACTAGATGGATGAATGGATGTAGGGGAAGAAGAAGGCAGAGAGGAAGGGAGGAAAGATAGAAGGAGCAACCTCCTGGGGGAAGAAGTCTGTGGTAATATAGGAGAATAGAGGATGTGAGGAGTGGTCCTGGAACAGTACAGCAGAGGTGAGAGGTGAGACCACAGTAACTGCAGGATATATACATGTATGTGCCAGAAGTACATATCCAGATCTGTCAGAGAACTGAATGGAAGGCTGATAAGAAGGAAAAGGGAGATCCCTCTTTGTGCCAACATCATGTTTTCAGTGGCTTCGTTAGGGACATTTACAGAAGACGCAAAGCAGGAAGGACTATGACTAAATCAGATCATGAGTCAGAATCCAAATCATAACATATATTGAGTTATTACTACATGATAAGCTCTGCTCTAAGTGTGTGACCTACAATGTGATTCCTCACAATAATGCTAAGAGGTAGATTCTCTCATTATAACCATTCTACAGATGAGGAAACTGAGTCGCAGAGAGGTGAAGTTAACAGTAAGTGGCAGGGCTAGAATCTGATCCCAGGCGAGACTCTGCTTTTTTTTTTTTTTATCTTTTTTTTTTAACATCTTTATTGGAGTATAATTGCTTTACAATGGTGTGTTAGTTTCTGCTTTATAACAAAGTGAATCAGCTATACATATACATATATCCCCATATCTCCTCCTTCTTGTGTCTCCCTCCCACCCTCCCTATCCCACCCCTCTAGGTGGTCACAAAGCACCGAGCTAATCTCCCTGTGCTATGTGGCTGCTTCCCACTAGCTATCTATTTTACGTTTGGTAGTGTATATATGTCCCTGCCACTCTCTCACCCTGTCACATCTTACCCCTCCCCCTCCCCATATCCTCAAGTCCATGCTCTAGTAGGTCTGTGTCTTTATTCCCGTCTTGCCCCTAGGTTCTTCATGACCATCTTTTTGTTTGTTTGTTTTTTAGATTCCATATATATGTGTTAGGATACGGTATTTGTTTCTCTTTCTGACTTACTTCACTCTGTATGACAGACTCTAGGTCCATCCACCTCACTACAAATAATTCAATCTCATTTCTTTTTATGGCTGAGTAATATTCCATTGTATATATGTGCCACATCTTCTTTATCCATTCATCTGTCAATGGACACTTAGGTTGCTTCCATGTCATGGCTATTATAAATAGAGCTGCAATGAACATTTTGGTACATGACTCTTTTTGAATGATGGTTTTCTCAGGGTATATGCCCAGTAGTGGGATTGCTGGGTCGTATGGTAGTTCTATTGTTAGTTTTTTAAGGAACCTCCATACTGTTCTCCATAGTGGCTGTATCAATTTACATTCCCACCAACAGTGCAAGAGTGTTCCCTTTTCTCCACACCCTCTCCAGCATTTATTGTTTCTAGGAGATTCTGCTCTTAATCACATTTTGAAAGCAGATGAAATGGAAGAGAGACCTAGCCTTGGGGATGGAGACACCTAGTCCTGTCTCCTGTAGAAAAATATCCAATCGACATTTGGGGGTTTCACATTGGAAAGACACCCTTACCTTGTTAGGTAGGTCAGGGTTTTCATTAGCAAGTATTCCTAACACAGTGTTCAAGAATTCTGTGAGTAGGCATCAGCATCAGTGAGCATCCGTTCAGAGGTCCGTACAGAACATCTTATGGTCTCTTGAATACCTGCTCCCAACCCCTCAACACTCAGCCACCAGAGTTGAGCAAGAAGTGAAGCTGCAATACTACCCTCTCTCTTCTCCTTCCAAGCTGCTCCACTGCCTTCTGAGGAGTTATGTTTTTTCTTTGAGTCCCCAGATGCCAGTCATCCTCCTCAGCACACCTGCTGCCTAGCTCGAAAAAGCCTCTGCCTTCCTAACCAGACAGGCTGCCCTCATCACCACATTGGACCCTTAGGTTATCTGCCCTCAGCCTAGGTAGAGCTATGCCCCAGCTGTTTGCACCAGCTGCCTTCTTTCTGCCCACTTTCAGCACTAATGGGAGGTCAGTCAGACAAACGGCAAAAACCCCAACCTTTCAAATAACAAGATTGGAAATACCTTGCTAGTCTGGGTTCCAGGGAAGAAATTCCAGATACCACCTCTGCCCCCATTTACCTGTCCCTGATGCCCACTACTTCACACAATACCATTGGACCAGAAGCCCATTTGCTGTCCTCATTTCAGGGTCATTTTTCTATTTGCCTTCCTCTTCTTCTCAGTTAGATTTCCTGGAACGTGTCTACTTGGCCTGAGGCTCTTTCGGTCCACTTCTGAAGCCTCCTTCCTGGCTGCTGCTCCCAGATCAGCCTCCACCTGGAGAACTGCTTGGAACTAAAATTGGTCTGGCATTGCCACATCTCTGTTCAGATTGAAAGTTTGATCCTTTTTATAGTCTTTCCATCTCCTTCTGTTTCTTCAGGCTACCTCCTCTTCTCTCAACGTGTAGTATATTCTAATTTCATGGTCAAGGGCAAGGCTTAACAGAGCCCCTTCCATTTCTGAGGAGCCAAGGAACAAATGTGGGGGCCAGGTGTCATTGCTGCCATTGCCAGCCCTGCCTGCCCGGCAGCCTTGAAGCCCCTCTAGAATGTCTGGTATGAAGCACACACCCTAATTCAAGGAGCTTAATGATCAACGTGAATCACATTTGTAAATCTAAGATTCTGAACTTAGATTCAAAACACGACCTAGTAGAGGTTATTAAAGGATGATGGAGCTTAACAGCAGCCTGAATAGAAAAGGTTTAAGAGCTTCAATCTCAATCCTCAGCGCAGTGTGGGGTGGTTACTAAAATCAGTGAGGATATAGTCTGCATAACCAGAAGTGCAGTTTCCATAGCAAGGAAGATGACGTTCCTGCTCAGGCCCAACCTCAAGCCAGTACACAATGGGATAGCCATAGTGGTTGTTAAAATATTGAAATCCTTCCATTCTGATTGGTAAATAGCAGTAGCCCGGAAGCGTCCAAGTGCCTCTTCTGTTACCCTAATGATTCCCTGTACCCTTGACCTCTTCGTAGTTCAGAAATTAGTGAGTTATTGCCCAGCCCAACAGAGAGCCTATATATAGGACCTGCTTCAGTGCGGAGGCCACTCTGATGGGTCATGCTTTAATGGGCTACTAAATATGTTGAATATCACCTAAAGACTCACATTATCACCCCAGGTCCTGCTCTGCTCCATTCCAATGAGAACATATCAGTTGAAGGTGAGAGCAATGATCAGGAAAATCACTTTGTAAAAAGCAGTAATAAAAGCAAACCCTCTACTAAGTGTTTTATATTCATTAGCTCATTAAAGCCTCATTATTAATCTGTGAAGTTGAAACCAATATTACTATCTTGTATGCTGGGGAAGTTGAGTCATAGAGAGGTCAAGTGACTTACACAAATTTCCACAGAGTGTGAATCAAACCCATGTTTCCAACTCCATTTATAAGAAATTTCCAGAATAGACAAATCCATAAAGACATGAAGTAGATTAGTGGCTGCCTAGGCCTCAGGTGCTGGGGAGAAATGGGTTGATAGTAGGTACAAGATTTCTTTTTGATTCTAGTGATGGTTGCCCAACTCTGTGAATAAACTAAAAAGTGTTCAATTGTACACTTTAAATGGATAAAAAATCGTACGGTATGTTATGTTAATTATATATCAATAAAATTGTGTGTGTGTGTGAGAGAGAGAGAGAGAGAGAAAGGGTCTGGCTAGGGAGGAAGAATGGCAGAGGTAGCTGTGTTCAAATATGTGAAAGACATTCCTGAGAATAAGGCGCTGTCCTGTCTGGTTGGTTGTCCTGAGGGCAGAACGTGGGTGTGTGGAAGGAAGTTACAGGGGAGCAGGATTGGCTCACCAGCAGGAAGAACATTCTGTCAAGTGGAATCCTGTGCCCGCCGAGGCAGGGAGCTTCCAGGTCTGTCCCGGGTCACTTGGAAACTGGGTGGGGACGCTTGGCAGGAAGGCTGAGGAGAGGAGTCCTCCGCCAGGTAGAGAGGGTGGGAGCAGGTGAGCTGAAAGAGTTTCTAGCCCGAGTCTGCTGAGGGCCTGGAGGGAGGAGGACTGATGAAGTGGGACAGATGGACCCCAGGCCCCTTCTGTACCTGACACTCGGGTGCCTTGCTTCAGCTCTGTCTCTTGTCTGCCCAGTTTCAACCCCACCTGTTTTCAAGGTGACCAAGGGGGAACCTTTGAGGTTCAAGATGGGAGACTGAAACTTCTGCCTCCCAAAGACACAGGGCTGTTTCTTCTGCAGCCATGCAGGCCCCACGTCCACACTGGGGTCTCTTCTCCCGCCCAGCACCCTGAATCTAAAGTTTAACCCTGGGAACAGGAGAATAGAAGGGACTCAGAGCACTATCTACACTTGGCAGCCAACACTGGAGAAATGTGAACAGCTGAGCGGACTCACCTTAACCCTTGGCCATTCTCAAACCACAAGACACCTTCTACTTGAAAACCTTCTAGCTTAACTCTACCACATCAGCAAATTTCAATCCCCGTATCCAGTGAGCTCTTTGGCTTTAAGTATAAATGCAGCAGCAATAGAACAGCATGACTTAGGATGAGGCCAAGAAGACAGGTATTGCCCGGTTTGCAATTTGGTGAAGACTCTAGTATTAGTGGTGTCATCAGCACACTTTTCCACAGTAGATAGTAGAAGATTTTAGAGACTTATTTAAACCATCTCTTTGTAATACTGTGGTATTGTCTGTATGCCTAATTATAGCTGACAAGAGGATCTCAAGGAATTCAAGAATTCTCTATGTCAGTGCTAAGGGTGGACACTGGATAAATGGCTAAGAATGCTCTCATACAGCTGGTATGCACTGTGATTAAAATTCTCAGGGGTTGGGACTTCCCTGGTGGTCCAATGGTTAAGAATCTGCGCTTCCAATGGAGGGGGCGCAGGTTCAATCCCTGGTCAGGGAACTAGGATCCCACATGCCACGGGGCACAGCCAAAAAATTAAAAAATTTAAAAAATTATCTGTGGTTAAAATATTAACATACTTCTGTACTGGTTTGTAAATAGCACTGCCCCAAGCCTCCCAAGTACTCCTTTGGCCCTGGCCACTTGAGCCTCCCCCTCCCCAGGCTCCTGCCATGCCTCAACTACGGGGAAATGACTGACATGCAGGGAGCCTTCCAGATCCAGCTCCTGATGAGACCAAAGATAGTTCAACATTTTAAAATATTACCTCTGATTAAGTCTTAGGTCTTTTGTCTGGGAGAGGGGACATGAGACTTGGGGTCAACCACTTCAATGTTGAGAAGCCAAATTTGGAAGAATTTTATTGTACTATATATAAAGAGGAAATACAGAGCAACTTAGGTGCTGAAGAAGAGTCATTGAAGGACTGGGTTCTAATTCTCAACATTATGACCTGAGGTCAGACACTTAAGCTCTTTGTAACAAAGTAGATTTAGTGTCATAAAGCTTAATAATATGTTCCAAGAGCTTCTGATGAAGGGCAAGAAAGATTTTCTTTAAATCTAAGTTGGGATTTGTTAATTACTGTCATTGTTCCTCTGATAGTTCTGAGTACAGAAGAGTACACTATTTTTTTCATAATACAACGATCGTCCTTGAAATATCTGTCACATTTAATAATATCAGCTAACATTTACTAAGCACTTACTCACCCAGACACTATTCTAAGCATTTTATGTGTAGTGTCTAATTTAATACAACTATTCAGGTAGACATCACTATCGTCACTATTTGATGTTGAAGAAACTGAAATCCAGGGATTATTTAACGTGCCCAAGTCACTCAGCTGGTAAGTGGCTGAGCAAGGTTTTGAACTGAGGCAGTCTGACTTCTGAGCCCACATGCCTACCTGCTATGCTATATTGTATATCAACCAAGTCCACTACACCTCATTTAATCCTTGAACATCTATCTTAAGGTAGGCATCATCACCCTCATTTTATAGGCAAGGCAACTAAAGCTCAGAGATGAAACCACTTGCCTAAGTTCACCCAATCAATAATCATCAGAACTGCAGCTCCAACCCAAGCCTTTTATGCCAAAGGCTGTGCTTTCTTGCTTCATGTGCTTTCCCATCTCCCAAATAACTTCCTTTCCTCTAGTACATTTATTCTTCCCTGGCTTTATGTTCTCATGGTCATCTTCAACTTACCAGATTGGTAATTCCCTTCCTGAGACCCCTGGTAACATTCAGCCTTTAACATTGACCCTATAACTAGTCTGTAACCTACTCCTCATTAAAATGTCCCCCAGATTTAGTGTCCATTCATCTTCACCTGAACCAATCTTTACTGTGATGGTTGCAAAATGATGATTTTTCCAACTCTAGCACTCCCATTTTCCAAATCCTGCACAACAGAAATCACAAAGCTGACCCTCTAACTACTTCTTGAGCCAGTCAAGCAAACTTTTTTAATGACCTCTGTTTCAGTTACAGTGCTTTGGGCTGCAACTACAGATATCTGACTAATTCATACTTAGACAATAAAGACTTTTCATGAGCTCACATAATAAGAAGTATGGAACAAAGTAAATTCCCAGATTGCTTAATTCAGCAATTCAGTGATGTCATCAAAGACCCAGGCTCTTTCCATCTTTATGCTCTACCATCCTAGGAGTGTAGTAATGTCTCTCCTTTCTTCAATACCACATAGTGTCTAAAACGGAAACAATACAGAGAAGATTACATGGCCCTATATGAAGATACCTGAATTCATGAAGCATGTCATTTTTTTCTCAAATAACTCCTTTTTTTAACATCTTTATTGGAGTATAATTGCTTTACAATGGTATGTTAGTCTCTGCTTTATAACAAAGTGAATCAGCTATACATATACATATATCCCCCTATGTCCTCCCATTTGCATCTCCCTCCCACCTTCCCTATCCCACCCCTCTAGGTGCTCACAAGGCACCGTCAAATAACTCCTTTTTAATTGGGCTGTCCTCAAAATCCCTATAAAAAATTACAACCCCATCTCTACATTCCCTCTCTTCTTTCCCTGCTTCACTTTTTCCATATCACTTATCACCATCCAGCATATATTTTATTTATTTTGTTTCCTCTCTCCCACATTAGAATGTAAACTCCATGAAGGCAGAGACTTTTGTTCACTCTTGTATCCCCAGTACCAAGAACATTGCCTGGCACACAGGATGCACTCAATAAATATTTATTGAATTAATGAATGACCACAAGATGACTGCTACAGCATTAACATCACATCCTCAAACAGCAACATTCTAAGGAGCAAAAAAGAGTCATGAGACAAAGAGGGTGTTTTCTTTCAAGGCTCACAGTTTTTATTAGAGAGTATATTCTTTCCTAGAAACCCCACAACAGACTTTCCCTAAGGTCTCATTAACCAGAACTGGTCATATGCTCACTAGTAGGTTTCACCAGGCAAATGGGAATGGGATTGCCATGAGTGGCTTAATCCAATAATGACACATCTCCTAGGCTGAACAAAGAATGACTCTGGGTTCTTCCTTGAGCATATGGGGTGAGCATGTAAGGCTGTCATTTGAGCAACCTACAATGTTTGCCATAGTAGCTGCACATACTCTTGAGAACATCATCTAATCTCTGTTTTCCTCTCTTTCCCCCATAGCTAAGAAAGCTCTCTTCTATCTGGCCAGCTCCTATTGGACCTTTCTGTCATTCAATTCAACACCTAATGTCCAGATCTTGATCTCTAATACCATTCCCCACTAAAAGAATCAGAGGTCCTTGGAGAAATGGGTGATCCCAGAGTTGGAACAGAGTAGGTACAAGATGAGCCTGGAACATCTCATTATGCCAGAAAGTAAGGAAGTGCTGGGACTTCTCTGGTGGTCCACTGGTAAAGAATCCGCCTTCCAATGTAGGGGACGTGGGTTCGATCCCTGGTCGGGGAACAAAGATCCCACATGCTGCAGGGCAACTAAGCCCACGCGCCACAACTACTGAGCCCACGCGCCTTAACTAGAGAGTCTGTGTGACACAAACTACAGAGCCCACACGCCCTGGAGCCTGCACGCCACAACTAGAGAAGAGAAAAACCTACACGCCACACCTAGAGAGAAGCCCGCACGCCGCAGTGAAGAGCACGCGCGCCACAACGAAAAGATCCCGCATGCCACAACGAAGATCCCGTGTGCTGCAACTAAGACCCGACGCAGCCAAATAAATAAATAAATAAATAAATATTTTAAAAAAAGAAAGTAAGGAAGTGCTCAAGAAAATAATGGGCACATATCGCAAGGACACAGGAACCAGATATTGAAAGGGTTCCCACTGTCCAAACATAGAACAATTTGGGCACCAAAATAATTAAGAACAGTAATGAATTATAAGCCATTGATGAAAAATAGGAATCCATGAGTTCATAGTGGTAACAGGAAGATAAATAAAGGGGGAGAAGGGAGGGTTCATGCTTATAGTAGAATACTGAGAATTGACTGGTAAATGTGGAGGGAGTGCTAGAGGTGGAAAAAAATCATCATTTTGCAACCATCATGCTAAAGATTGGTTCAGGCAGGGATCAATAGATACTAAATATGGGACATTTTAATGAGAAGCAGTTTATTTGCAGGCTATTAATGTGTCTTCCCACAGATGCAAGAGATAAAATAGTAACTATACAATGAAATGATTGGGCAACATCTTGACATGGGTGCCACCTTGTACAATTCCCTAAGAAGGACATAGCATCACCTATGTGATATTCCTGCCTAGAATGCATAACCTGAATCTAACCACAAGGAAACATCAGGCAACTAAAATGAAGGACATTACATATTTTTAAAAAGCATAGGGTGGAGAGGACGATATTCTTCAAAAATGTCAATGTCATAAAATATGTACAAAGAAATGCTGTGGAAATGTTCTAAATCAAAAGAGAGTAAAGATACAGGACAGCTAAATTCAATACCTGATCTTAGACTGGATCCTATACTGGCAGAAGCAAACAAAAAAAGCTATCAACAGCGGCCAGTTGCCACAACTGGAATATGGAATATTTTACATAAGAAATATGGAAAGTAGATGATATTAAAGTATCATATTGATGTCAAATTTAGTGGTGATAACTGTGCTGTGGTTATGTAAGAGAGTATTGAAGTATTTATGAGGAAAAGGGCCATGATATGTGCAGCATACTCTCAAATGGTTCAGGAAAAATCAACTATGACATACGTATAGATAGATAAAATAGATGGTAGATGATAGATAGAGCAAGCAAATGATAAAGCAAATGGGCAAAATGTTGGAAATAGGTGAATCTGAGTAAAGGGTACTTGAGTCTTCTTGGTATAATTCTTATTCTTACAACTTTTCTATAACTTTGAAAACATATCCAAATAAAACATTAAAAAATAAAACATTACAGCTCATGATCCATTCCATCTTCTTTCGAAGTCTTCCCTGCTTAGTTTTGTGGGGGCTCTCAGGGCTCCAGGATAGTGAAGGTTGTCACCTGTGGATTTGTGTGTTTGGGAAAATATGAACTCATCTCAGTTATTTGTGGGAAATCTTCCAGGAGAAGAATGATTACTCAAAAAACATTTACTGTGTGCCAAGCACTGTGTTATATATATGCTGGGATAAAAGGTGACTAAAGTCAGCTTCTTGCCCTCAAGAAGTTCATGAATAGACACATAAGGTATGTGTCAAGTACTATAATTAGAGGAATGCACAGGTTCTAGGAGAAGCCAGAAGAGAGATCGCTTATTCAGCTGGGGGCAGGGATCAGAGTTAGCATAGGAATGTGGAGAGGTCAGGGAACTTTTCCCAGAGAAGATTCTTGAGTTAAGCCTTAAAGGGTTTAGCCTGTGGACAATGAGAAGGAGGGAAGGACATTCTTGGCACACAGAAAGGAATGAAAGAGGTAGGGTAGTAGTTAAGAACACAGACTCTGGAACCAAAGTGCCTGGGCTCAAATCCCGAATCTGTCACTTATTAACTGCATGACCTTGGGTAAATTAGTTAGCCTCTCTGTCTCAGTTTCTTCATCTGTCACATGGGGATAATGACATTATCTACCACAAAGGATAGTTGCTAATGATTAAATTTTAAGAGATGATATGTCTGGGCCACAACCTGGCACATAATAGGTGCCCAATAAATATGAGCTCAGTTTATGTCCCTTTCAGGAAACTAGAAAGTTTCAGTCAGTAGACTGCAGAGTTCATGTCAGGGAAGGTGGGGAAAAAGGAGGAAGGACGTGATGCCAAGCTAAGAAATTCATAGTTTAGCCTAAAGACAATGGAAAGTTATTGAAGAGTTTTAATAACTTGATCTAATTTGTGGTTTAGAAAGGTCCTTCTGGCTTGGAGAATGAAGCAGGGTAAGAATGGAGGCAAGAAAGCCAGTGAAAAGGTCATTGCATCAGTTCAGATGACAGGATATGAGAATCTCGGATAGTGTAGTGAGGCAGCGTTATTGAGGAGGGAATATTCAAGAGACACCATGGGAGTAGAAGTCAAGGTTAACTCCCAGGTGCCTGATTGAACACCAGGATGGATAAAGGCTCCATCCTCTGTGATAGAGAAGAGAGAAAGAGAGCAAGTTTTGGGAGGTAGGGGACAAAGACGATGAGTTCAGTTTTCACCACAGTAAACTTGAAGGGCCTGTGGGACATCCAAGTGAGAAATCTAATCAAAGGTAAGATATAAAGGCTGGGATTCACTATCACTTAAGACTAGCAAAGCAAATTCTACCCTTTTCTACCTGTGTGGCCTTGGACTAGCTATATGTCTTTGCTGAGCCACCCTTTCCTCCATTATAAAATGACTGTAATGATTAAACTGCCCTATTATAAGTGAAAAGCACGCTATTGAATTATAAAGTATGATACAAATGCCAGATATTTTTCTCTGGGGGAGAGCTAACACACAGAAAAAAAAAACTTACTTTTTAGATCATCTTTTAGGAAACTTTTCCCTTCTGGGGCAATAAAAAGAGTTTCAAAAAAATACAGGAACAGCCCTGTCTTTCCTAAGCCTGGGTTTTTTCTCCCCTCCTAGTTTATCTAGACTAAAAATGGGCAGGAAATTTGAAAATAAGTCTTCAATGGGCTGGAAGGAACCAAAGTTGAAATGAGGGACTACAGAGGCCAAAACTTGAGATAGAATTCGAGCATTCTGGGGCTAATGTCATCTGTATTGAGATCTGGCCAACTTCCAGACACAATGGCAACATCCAAGACCCTGACTAGAGACAGCCTTGCAAGGCCTTTTGCAAAGAGCTTGGTTCTCATCTACCCTTATGGCGGTAGGTGTGGTTTGGAACTACAGGGACCACACATCAGGTACCCTAATTCTCTGTACCACAAACTAAATTTTGTCTGCAAATCCTTAGGGACTTGTCTGCCAAAATGTACCCTTGGTTCAATGGCCTTGCCTCATAATTTTCCTATGGAAGTCCTCATAAGCCCCCAGATTCTTTTAGAACAGAAGATATAATATTAGCTATTCAGGCTGTGAAACTGACTTCATTTGTAGAATGTGGGAGTATACAGTCTCTCTCTGGGAAGAGAGTATACAGTCTTTCTATTAAGTTCAGCTTGTTCACTTATTAATAGGTATTTTATTGGGCTGGTATTTTTGTTGCATCCCCAGATCTTGTGGCCCTGATCTTTGAGTCAATCATCTTTGAACCTATAGGCCCAATAAATATACCAATTTCTCAAAATCTCTGTTATTCTCTGTGTGGGATAATGAGGAACTTTATTTTCCTCACCTTTAAAATAGAAACATTAATACTTACCTTGCAGGGTTGTTGTGGGGACTAAATGAGATTATACATTGAAAGTGCCTACCCTCCACATTCATTCAAAAATATTTACTGAGAACCTACTATATGCCAGACACTGCTATATGCATTGAGGATAAAGCAATGAACAAAGACAAACATTACTAGCCTCATGGAGATTATATTATAGTGAAGGAAGTCTAACAAACAATTAAATAAGTAAAATATATAATATGACAGATTGTGATAAGAGCTATGAAGAAAAATAAGACAGGATAGAGGGCTAGTGAGTGCCAGTCACAGTTGGAGATCGTCACACACAGAAGGTACTTCATCACACACAGAAGGTACTTCATAAATGGTAGATATTTCTAAGTCTCTTTGGTCTCTATACCTCAAGCATTACTTGCATACAGAACCTAAGTGCCTGCAACAGTTCAAAGACACAGATCAAAACCTAACTATGGACCAGGGACTCGCTAGATTTTAGGGGTATAAAGATGAACAAGGCATGATCCATAGCCACACAGATCATTTCAACATACTATAGTAAGTGACTAGACATGGGGCGAGGGGGACAAAGGGGTAGAGGAGAGTCAGTTAGCACAGTCAAGGGTCAGGAGAGGCTTTCTGGAGGTGTTGATGCCTAGGCTGAGACTTAAAGGTTGAGAGGAAAGGAATTTAAAAGGGTGAACTTGGTGGAAGAGATGACACCAGCAAAAGTCATGAGGCCCATGGACTAGTGAGGTGAATAAGAAGGAGCTACATTGAAGTTCAGGGGATAGAGAGTGAAAGGAGATGAAGCCAGAGAAGTAGGTACAAGTCAGGAGAACATGGAGAGTCAAGTCACGGACATCACTCAGAGCACAATTATGGAACAACCGGAAGTTCTTGGGTAGAGAAATGATATGGTCAGATTTGCATGTTAGTGGGATTATTTTGTAGAAAAAAAAAAGAAAGTAGAAGAAAAGGGATCATGTTGCCTGCAGTTTGTAAGTTAGATTACAAGGAAGTCAAAACTAAAGGCAGAGAATCCAGATAGGACACTACTAGAATAGCCCATGTTGGAGAGAATGAGAGCTTGAATTGCAGGAGACAGAGAGGAAATGATGGATTTCAAAAATATTTAGGAAGGCCTTAGTAACTGATTCTATTAAGAATGAAAAATCAAGGTGACTCCCAACTTTCTGGCTTGGGTCGATGGTAGTGCTCCGATGGGAAGTACAGAATGAAGGATGGATTCCCTGGGAAAAGATGACGAATTCTGTTTTGGATCCTCCAAACCTTATTCAATAGCTTATTTTCAAAAGATACTCTTTTGGGACCTGGTATACTTTAAGGTTTTGTAGTCAGGCATAGCTGGGTCCAGAATATAATATGGGAGAAATAATAAAAATTTACCTCGTAGCATGATAAGGAAGACAAAATGATATAATGCATATGAATTGCTTAGCACAATGCTGACACATAGTATAGATTTGGTACTAGCTGTTATTATCAGCCTCTTTCTTTTCTGGGCTCAGATCCCACCTCCCACTTCTACTCAACTCCGCTAAGTTTGCTTTTAAGGTTTTCTAGCTGACTTGCCTCTGACCTCTTAGCATACTCCTTTGGGGACTGCCCCATGAATTTCTACAATCTGCATTAATCATCCTGTTTACTTTCTAGTTTCTTCACGGTTTTGAAAAGAGCTTCGTCTTTATTCTGCACATGTTTTCCCTGCTGAGTCACCATCTCAGGTTCCCCTTGACCTTCAGATTCATACTGCTTGCTTAGAAGGAATTTTTAACAGGTATGTCTCTCCAGGCACCAATCTACTTGGTATCAGCATGAGCATTAAATGACCCCTTTATCATCTAAATAATTTTGTTACTAGACGAGACTACCCAGTACAGCAATTTTTCTGACAGCTACCATACATTTAACACCTATTAGGCACGGAGCTTGAAATTTATTCTCCCATTTCATCTCTATGAACCTTCTGAGGTAGGTGCTAGTACTATTCCAATTTTGTAGCCAGAAACTAAGATTTATTTAGCATTTACATGATACCTGGTACAGTGTTAAGCACTTTGCATATGTTAACATATTTAATTCTCACACCATCCCAAAATGTAAGTACCATTATTAGCCCCATTATTCAAATGAACAAACTAAGCCAAAGACAAGTTAAAGTAACACACTTAGGGCCACACAGCTGATGGTGGCAGCTTGGGGATGGAAATATGAATGTGTTTGCTCCTGTGCCCTGCTGCATGCCACAATGGGACAAGAAAAGGAAGGGC
The DNA here is from genome assembly GCF_965194805.1 of Balaenoptera borealis. Taxonomy (NCBI): domain Eukaryota; kingdom Metazoa; phylum Chordata; class Mammalia; order Artiodactyla; family Balaenopteridae; genus Balaenoptera; species Balaenoptera borealis. The sequence continues at coordinate 44,562,170 of NC_138881.1, read as the reverse complement.
TGGGGAAAGGGAGCCAGACTGAGTATGCATAGCTGATAGGATGAGTAAGTATGGCTACTGTATATCTTTGTATTGAAAGACAAAATTAAGTCTTTTTCTTAGTTGGCTTTACTTGTAAGGTGATGATTAGGAAATGGAGTTAAGGGGGCTGGCGTTTGAAATTCCTTCTCCAACTCCTTCACACTCCTCACCTCCTACTCAAACACACATTAAAACTTCTAAAGTCAATAATCAAAGACATCGAGGTGGCGAGGAAGAGACTATCATTTGACCCACTGTCCTAATGCAATAATTTTCATTTTCTGTAGTCCTTTCTAGGTTGTATCCATATAAAGACAGTTTGACCTGGTTGTAACTATTTTGTATTTTGCTTCATTCATTTAATATTATAAAGTGAACCTTTTATCTTTCCTATTTCATTTACTGACAGGTCCTAATATACATCAAGTTGTTCAACATTAACATTATTTCCAGCTTCTCATTAGTAAAAATTATACTCATTGACAATCTTTGTGCCTATAGGCTTGTATTTTCCTTCTGCTGAAGTCTGTCCTTAGGATAGAGTCCCCAGGGGGATTGCAGTGTCAAAGGCCAAGAACATAATTATGGCTCTTAATGCAAATTACCAAATTGCTTTCCCAAAGGATCAGACCTATTTGCATTGCAGTTGTGAGAGTGCAAGCTTGTCATTGGTGGATGGGGTTTTTTAGTTGCTATTTTTCTTTCCATGTTTTTAGTTGAGTCTTAAACTTTATTGTTTCAATGATTACATATATACTCAAAATAGCGGGAAGGGGACAGGAAAATAAAAATTACCAATGAGGAATGAAACAACTGGCCACAATTTAATATCCCTTTCAGATGTATTTGTGCCCATGAGGATCTGCTAGCAGGCTGGTGTTTCAGTCATTTTCAGATCCATTTTTTCCATAATGAGATGACAGGTAGAAATATGGCCAACTTGGCAGGAGCCCCAGTTGGGAAGGTTACATGGAGAGTGGGAGGGACATCAGCCAGTGTTGAGGGACCTGGTGAGTGGCACATGTAACCAGGACACAGAAGGCAGAATCACAGTTTAAGGATTAACTAAAAATCATCATTGGCATCAAAGTTCCCTCCATTGTGTAATTAACCTGGTAGTGTCTCCCTCATACGGAAACTCATTTGTAGTCATACTAATTAGAATCAAGAAGCAGTGCTGGCAACAAAGAAGGAAAGTCCAGACCAGCTGCCCCTAGGAACAATGCAGAGACAGAATGATAACAACTCTTATTCAGAGCTCCTTCCCTGTGTTCAGTATTGTATGAAATGCTTCCCCCAGCTTAGCTCTAATCATCATAACAACCCTATGAGGTGGGTATAATTAAGCTGATTTTACTGATGAGGAATCTGAGGCTCAGAGAGGTTGAGTTGGCAGGCAGCATGAAGAGGTAGTTAATAGCATGAGTTCTAGAGTGAGAGTGTCTAGGTCGGAATCCTGGCTTCCCCATTTACTAGTTATGTGATCTTAGACGCATTACTTAACTTCTCTGCCCTTCAGTTTCTTCTACTTGTAGAAGAAGATAATAATAGAAGAACCTACCTTGTTTGCAAGGATTGAAGGAAACAATATATGCAAAGTGCTTTGAACAGTGATTGGCACATAGTAAGCACCCAAAAAGTCTGAACTGTGATCATTATTATTACCCAAGATGCCACAGTCTGTAAAGAGGAGAGCTTGGATTCTGGCCCAGATTTGCTGGCCTCCAAATGGCATCCTCTCTTCATTAAATCAAAGAGCCCACTTAGAACTAGTGTATGTTGTTAGCAAACCCTGTTTAGCCACCCAAATTATTTGCTTGTACTCTGATTCTCCTAGGAGCCACATGAGGTGGCAATGCAGGGATTTGAGTCATCTCCTAGCTCTTGTGGAACAACACCTCTTCCCCAAGGGAAAAGACCACTTCTTCCTTCTCTGTATCTATGAGGCTTGGACTAGTGGCTCATTAGGAAATGGTAATTTCCCACTAAGAGAGCCAAGGTCCTAGGTTTTATGTCCAAATACAACTCTGCCAGGGCTAAAACAAGCTTCTATTCTGTTCTATTGTCTTTTTTTGAAAACCCAGAAGTTGTATTCAGGCTCAGTTTTAAATCCCTAACCCAAGGGCATTGCCTCAGGCCAAGTATAATGGTTAAAGTGAAATTTAAGTAGAGAGGAGCTTCTGTGAATAGCTAATCATAAGAGTTAACACTTATTAAGGACTTTAAAATGTTCTAGGTACTATTCTCAGTTCTTTACCATTTCTGTATTTAATCCTCACAACAACCCTCTATGGTAGGTACTATTCTCACTTGACAGAAGAAACTAGACACAGTGGTTAAGTAAACTGGCAGAAGGTCACTTAACTAGTAAATGCAAGTGCTAAGATTTTAATCTAGGGCCCTAGAACCCTCACCTACAATCACTATACTCTACTGACTCTCATTAATGGTAAAGGGCTAATTAACAGACAGAGGCTAATCTTAGTCTCTAGCATAGTGCCTGACACAGAGAAGGCATTTATTACATAATTTTGAATGAACCATTCATTATTTATATCTCCTTACCATGCAACCTAGTAATAATTGTGCATTTAATTAAATAAATTAGAGTCATGTTATTAATTTGTCTAATTAGCAAATTAAACTATGTGCCTGGATTAGCCTTAGTATGGCTCCATGTAATTTAATCATCCATTGAAAATGCCCAGCAAAGTCATTCATCCTTCACTGGTTGAGAATACCTACTAGAAGCCAAGCCCCCATACTGTCTCCTGGGATACAGAGATAAATAGACATAGGAACTCACAGTCTAGTGCAGGAGACAGACATATATGCAAATGCAAATGATACCGTCTGATCAGAGCATTGAAATGGAGAGGAACATGGGAGGACAGAAGAGGAAAACTAAGTGTGAACATATAGTGCTTTTGCTGTCCAACATGTCTTCTTCTGGTAACATATCTCATCCTACTTAGATGGGTGTATCACCCAACTCTGGTGTGATGATTAATTTTAAATGTCAGTTTGACTGGGCTGAGGAATGCCCAGATAGCTGTTAAAACATTATTTCTGGATATGTCTGTGAGTGTGTCTCTGGAAGACATTATCATTTGAATCAGTAGACTGAATAGAGATCACCTTCACCAATGCCAGTGGACATCATCCAATCTGTTGAGGGCCTGAATGGAACAAAAAGGCAGAGGAAGAGCAAATTTGCTGTTTGCTTGATCTGGAATACCCTTGGATATTGGCACTCCTGGTTCTTAGACCATCAGAGTCAGACTGAATCATACCACCAGCTTTCCTGGTTCTCCAACTTGCAGGTGGCAGATCAGGGAACTTCTTAGCCTCCGTAATTGCATGATTCCTATAGTAAACAAACAAATGAATAAACAAACAATTGGTTCTGTTTTTCTGGAGAGCCCTGACTAATACATCTGGTCATTGTTATTAGTTTGGGGATAGACTCAATTCAGAAACTTTTGCTGGGACTATTGAGAAAGTGGGTCTGTGTTTCCACTGGGGTTGCTGAGTGGTAAGATGCAAATCTCTAGCTCTTGGTGGCTATCTTGGCCACCATGAAGAGAGAGCCTACTTGAGAACTGAATCAACATAGAAGAGGTCAGAGCCAAGAGATGATAGAAACAAATTGCAGATGACATCATTTGAGCACCTGGATCAAGCTATGCCTAAAATTACCTCTGTGCTTTTCTATTACTATCAATAACCCCTTTCTTTCGGCTAAAGCTTATTTGTGCTGTATTTCTGTCACTTTCAAGCAAAAGAGTCGTGATTTATACAACCGTCTATCTATACTCTGTGTGTGTGTGCACATGCCAGCGTATGCACACATATACACTGGTGTGTTGGTTAGTTAGGGAAGGCTTCCTGGAAGAAGTATGGCCTGAGCTAAATCTTATGTTGGTAGGAGTTACCTAAAGCAAAGGGAAATGTATTCAAGGCAGAGAGACAGCATGAGGGGGGTTGGGAGTAAACAGTTTGGTGTGGTGGGAGGGTAAAGTGAGAGTCAGAGGACGAAGAGACAAGGCTAGAGAGCAAGGCAGGGGCCAATTTGTGGAGTATTTGGAATGTCGTGTTAAGGAGATGGCAATTTGTATTTCTTATATGCCTTTTCTACAGCCTAGCCAAACTTTTACATTGCTTCTCTTTGTAATTTTTCTCCAGTAACATGTACCAACAAATAGTATCAAAGTAGAAAGCTCTCTAGGCTTGGAGTTTGGTCAAACTCAGGATCCACTGTGGATTCTGAATCACTAGAGGAGCCTCTTTGTGATGTCCTATTTGTTGGCTGCTCTAGGGGAGGCAATCTTTATCTTCCATTCCATGATTAAGAGATATATCAAGACACCAACCAGAATGTTCCTTCCATATGACAAAAAATGCCTTTGGTCTTCCAGGCTCAGCGTCATGTGTTCAGTGATGACTGAGCATCAACCATGTCCATGCCCTGTGCTAGACATTGGGGAGCATATTGAAGAATCAGACATGGTTCCTGCCCTCAAAGAATATCCAGCCCAAGGGAGGAAACAATTACAATAAAATATGATCAGGGCCACAGTAGAGTAATATAAAGGGGGCAATGGGTATATCAAGAAAGAATACCTTACAGGTATCAAGGAAGATTTCTTCTACCAGTGTGATCTTTGAACTGACTTGAAGAAGGAGTAGGGGTTTGCCAGATGGACAAGGATAAAGTGGAGGGTATTCTAAGCAGGAAGAAAAGTTTGTGCAAAGGCCTAGAGGTACAAGAGAACAGACTGTGCTTAGGGTGACTGCCCATAATTTGGTACATCTAGAGATCCAAGTGTGTGTTGTAGGGGGAGGTTGGAAGAGGGTTGTGGGTGGCAGGGGGAATAGTACTGTGTAAGCAGGAGCCACAAAATAAGGATCTTAGTCAAGGGACTTAGATTTTATTCAGTAAACAATGGGGAACCACTGAAAAAAAATTGAACAGAGGAGTGACATACAGTTTGTGTTTTAGAAAGAGCATCCTGGCTACAAAGCGCTGCAAAGTGGAGAATGGATTTGCGGCATGAGGAAGCCCAGTTAGGAATCTGTTCCAATGGTCTAGGTGTGAGATGATGATGAAGTGGCGGTGGGCATGGAGAGAAATGGATGGATTTGAGAACTATTTTAGGACTGTAAATGGCAAACCTTGGTGGCTGAGTGGATGTCAGTGGTTGGGAAGAAAAAGGGAGAAGTTAAGTATGATATCCAGATTTCTGAAGTTTAATCTGAAATTAAAACACTGAAAGAAAGAAAAAAGAAATAAAATAAATAATAATAATAAAAACACTGAAAGAAAAACACTGAAAGTGCCCTAGATATTAAAACATCAAGTAATTGTCAGGTGCCTGACAGTTGTTCCAGAATTTAGGAACCTCTTTCTTTAGCAATCTGAGCTGCCAGACTCTCAGAGAAAGGAGCCAGACGTTCCCAAATTTGAACATGAGACCTTACGTGTGGCTTTGTTCATGTATCTATATGGGTGAAGGGGTGGATGTATACACATCTAGGCACACGTACACATTCCTGGGACCACCTCCGCAAAGAAAATATTTGGAGAAAGTCATATTTTTCTGAAGTCCATCTGACACTCCTGGACAAAGGCAACAGGTTATTCTTTCCTCTTTGGGCTAGGTCATTCTAGATTCAAGCCAAAGCAAAACAGTTTCCTCTTTTGCCAATATTTCATAGATAGGGTTCATTTCTACTTACTTTAGAGTAAAAGTAAACTATCAAAGAAAAAAAGGATATTTATATCTATATTTTGACTGTCAACTGTGTACTTCTCCAGAGCTTCATCAAAACCACAGTGGGGACTTTGTTTTGCTCAAATGCTCAGTGCATTGGTGTACCTTCTCTGCCACTTCTCTGCAGGGCAAAATGATGGAAACTTTTTGAAAGTAAAAGGGCTGGATTTTGTGTGTATATGAACGTGTGATTTTTTTCTTTCCATGGCTGAAGTAATTGAGGTAAGAGCTTAATATGCACCAAAATTTTATTTTATTAATGACTAAGGAGTAATGAATGACTCGCAGAAAACAGAATTTGAGAAGTAGAATGGACTGGCTAACACACAGCTCAAAGCAAGGGGTGGCCCCTGGCCAAGCTGGGTACCATAAAAGGCCATCGTCAAGCCCACATTTTGGATCTCAGCAATTCATCTGATTTTCACATCCTTGATATGGAGTCAATCCCTGGCTGAAACTCCTGTAGAGCAATGGTAAACATTCTTCACAGCCCAGCTGAACCTGTACCAGATGACTGATTTCCCCAAGGGCAAATTGAAGGTTTCCAGTTGGGCTGACATTAGTGTGAGCTTAGAACACAAACAAACCAACTCCTGCTCCAACAAGCCTTCCTGGAGAACACCAACCACAACAGATGGCAGCCTCTTGCACACACACACACACACACACACACACACACACACACACAAAAGCTGTCTAGATTTGTCTACTAAGGAAGGAAGAAGTTCTAAATCTATAGTCTCAAACATAATACCAAGCCAAGATCCTGAGATTCCATGAGACAATTGGTGTTTTTCTGAGTGGATAAAAGCATAGGTTGACCCAAATGGCAATAGAAGGAAGGATTCTTTATAAAAGTTACCTAAGGAGAAACTGAAACTCCATATTTCTCCAGCAGCATGTACTTATGATTTATTTAACAAAAGTACTGTCCCAGCTACAGTATTTTGTATGCTAATGTTATACTAGCTTTAATTCAAAAGAAACAGGCCTCTATCGTTATGTCTTTCCCTAGCCCCAGGCAAAATTCCCCAGGAATCAGACTCTTTAGTAGGTTAGTCTGCTTAGATTTGCCCTTTGTTGCAACCCTCACCTCCCACCTCCCCCCAACAACACACACGCCTTTAGGTGTATACTAGGTGGGAGGGAGGAGCTTGCTATTATTTTCTTGTAATCTGTATATGAAAAATACCTGCCACACTAGACTTTTATCGCTCTCCACTGATAATTTTCATTGCCCCAGATCTCTCCTCTGTGAGAAACATTCAGAAGAGCCAGGGTAATTGTTGGGCAGGGTGGGGATAAATGGAGAAACAAGGGCCTTAGAAATCCAAGTAGAATAGTCCAATGGATCCAATTGATGAGATTAAAAATGAACACTTTTTGATATCATTTATGACATAATCTGTTCCATTAAAAAATGCTTTGGGCCCCCCTTTGCCTATGAGTCAACTGGCCCAGGAATATTCTGGGTCCACCAATACTTGATTTTCCAAGAAAGCATGGAGGGATGATTAGTAAAGCAATGAATCTATTCTGCCTTTGGTTTCACCTGTAAAATGGTGACTCTAATTCTGACTCTTACCTTATTTTTCCCAATGGAGTGATGAAATTAAGAAGATGACTTGAGTATCTTAGAAGTATGTGCCATAGTACACAAGATAACAATCACAAAACACAGGTTAGATTTCTCTAATAGGATCATTTGCCTATGACAAATGAGAACTTCCCTAGTCTGTAAATAATCTTCAAACAATCTGTGAGACAGCACAGAAAGGGTTTCTGAAATAGTGACTGCTAGCACACAGACAGGAAGTAGGAAGTCTGTGACTCCAGAATGGAAGGAAAGGGAAAGAAATGAAATTAAGCAGTCTTTTGAGGTAGAGCCTGCTTCTAAGGGAGAAGGTAGAGCCTGCTTCAAGAATCGGTATGATCACTGTGGGAAGGTGGCCCTCAAAGCTAAGTTCAAGGAACACATCTTCATTCTCTCTCCCTCTCTCCCCCGCACATACTCAGATCAACCTCCCTTGAGGACTGCATGGAGCTTGGGCCTAACACCCACATACACTTCCTGTTACACAGATGTACAGACACAGAGGCACCTAGGCAATCAGAGCTGCATTCAGAAACAGGCCCATATAGACATTCAGAAGACAATATGGAATAGAAAGCAGACAGAGGACACACAAATTGCATAAAATGGATTGGGTAGATATATTTGGGGGGTAGTAGTGAATATTAATACTCTCATCCACACACAAGTTCAGAACCAATTGAGAGACATGGAAAGCAGAGAGGCAGAGATTTAAAATATCTGTTTATTACTGTTAAAATCTGGATTGGAGAAAAAGGAATATGTAGATGTCCATAATAGGCTTCTTAATACCCTTCCCACTTAGCTAGACAGAATTGCCAACTCACCCAAAGGTGGGGAAAGAGGTCAAGAGAGTTATTCTAACAGAAGTACTCCCAAATGGAAACATGAAGAGAGCAGAATGGAGCATTCCAAACCCTTCCCTCCCCTGCAAAAGAGGAGAATATGACAGAGACATGATTAATAAAGTCATCGCAGGATGCTTCTGCAGCCTCCCTGCCTTGAAATCCTGGTTTTACCATTTCCTGACTTAGTTTCCTCACTTGGAAAACAGTTACTAATACCTACTTTGCAGGGTCATTGTAATCATTGCCAATAATACATGAAAAATGTGTTGCATGGTGCCTAGCATTTAGCAATTGTCCTCTGAATGTAGGGCAAATTAAGCCCACTGAATGAATACTAAATTTTCTGTTGAAACATTGTTTCAGTAAATATGTAAGCCCTTTAAAAGAACTGTTATGGCCATACTACACAAAGTGATCTACAGATTCAGTGCAATCCCTATCAAAATTCTGATGGCATTTTTCAAAGAAATAGAAAAAAATTCCTAAAATTTGTATGGAACCACAAAAGACCCCAAATAGCTACAACGATCTTGGGAAAGAAGAACAAAGCTAGAAGCGTTACTAGTGCCTGGCTTTGAAATATATTAGAAAGCTATAGTAATCAAAACAACAGGATATTGGCATAAAAAACAGACATATAAACCAGCAGAACAGAATAGACAGCCCAGAAATAAACCCCCGCACAGACATTCAGCTAATATTTGACAAGGGAGCCAAGAACATCCAATGGGCAAAGGGTAGTTTCTTCAACAAATGATCTTGAGAAGACTGGATATCCACATGCAAAAGAATGAAACTGGACCCCTATCTTATCATTCGCAAAAATTAACTTAAAATGGATTAAAGACTTAAATATAAGACCTGAAATTGTAAAACTCAGAGAAGAAAACATAGGGGGAAATCTTTGTGACGTTGGTCTCAGCAACAATTTCTTGGATATGACACCAAAAGCATAGGAAGCAAGCATAAGTATATGGGACTACATCAAAATAAAAAGCTTCTGCACAGAAAACACAAAACCCAACAAAACAAACAGTAGATAAGGCAACCTATAGAATGGGAGAAAATATGTGCAAACCATATATCTGATAAGGAGTTAATATTTAAAATCTATAAGGAACTCATACACTTCAATAGCAAAGAAGAGAAAGAAGAAAAGAAAAAAGAAAAAGCAAATAACTTGACTAAAAAATGGGCAAAGGATTTGAATGGACTTTTTTCCAAAGAATACATACAAATGTCCAACAGGTATATGAAAAGATGCACAACTCACTAATCATCAGGGAAATGCAATGTCTATCACATCATACCTGTTCGGGATGGCTATTATTTAAAAAAACCAGAAATTCATATTAACCATTGTTGGCAAGGGGGTTGAAAAATTGGAATCCTTGTGCATTGTTGATGACAATGTAAAACGGTGCAGCCAGCATGGAAAACAGTACAGAGGTTCTTCAAAAAATTAAAAATAGAACAACCATATGATCTAGAAATCTCACAACTGGGTATTTGTCCAGAAGAATTTAAATCAGGATCTTGAAGAGATATTTGCACTCCCAAGTTTATTGCATCATTATTCACAAGAGCCAAGAGGTGGAAACACCTAAATGCCCATTGACTGATGAATAGATAAAGAAGGTGTGAGATATATGCATATATATATATATATATATATGTATGTATATAATGGAATATTATTCAGCCCTAAAAAAGGAAATACTGTCATGCTACAACATGGATGGGCATTGAGAACATTGCTAAGTGAAATAGGCGAGTCACAAAAAGACAAACACTGCATGAGTCCACTTATATGAGAAATGTAAAATAGTCAGATTCATAGAATCAGAGTGAAATGATGGTTGCCAGGGGCTGAGGAGAGGAAGGAATGGATGTTGCTATTCAATGGGTACAAAGTTTCAGTCAAGCAAGATGAAAATGTTCTAGAAATCTGCTGTACAACATTGTGCATGTAGTTAATGATACTGTACTCTACACTTGAAAATTTGTTCAGAGGGTAGATTTCATGTCATATACTTTTGCCACAGTAAAAAAAATCTGATCTTTTACTAGAGCAAGGATTCTGAAGCTAGGGTCTATAAGCCTCAGCCCAAACTATATGCAACATGGGGTGATAATGCATAGCTTTCTAGGAGTTTCTAGGGGAGAGAGTGCATAGCTTTCACTAGACTCTCAAAAGAGTCCTTAATTCGGAAAGGAGCTAGAGGTGCTACTATGAGGAAAATTGTATTCAAATTTGTGTTAAAAAATAAAAAAGTTCAAAGAAGGACTGCTATTTCAATCTCCTTCCTACCAATAAAGGTAAACTGGTCAATAGATTTCTAATGAGAAAAGACTCCTGTGAGGATTTTTTTTTTTATGAGGTGGAAGTAAACAACCTGTTTTTAATTTCTCTCTCCCTGTTTCGCTGATGGACCTTTTGCCCACCTCCCCTGTTGGCTCCTTTTTAGATCCTTTGTGATCCTTCTTGACTTTTAAATACTAGCATAATATTTTAAATATTAGCATAATCCAAGGTTTCATCTAAATCTCCATTTTCTTATCATTCTGATATCCCTGCATGAGATTATCCACTCCAAATGGCTTCAACTATAATCCAAATGTGTATTATCAATCACCATTCCTCTCTTGATATGCGGTTTCCTATTTCTACCTGCCTACTGAACTTTCCACCTTTTTACCCACAGGCAATTTAACATACTTTAGAGTGAATTTATCATCTGTCCATTGGCTGCACACACACACACACGCACACAGAGAGAGAGAGAGAGAGAGAGAGAGAGAGAGAGAGAGAGAGGAGGAGGAGAGAAATACACCCCTGGACTCTTCTCCATTGCTTTATTTTCACATGGTTCATCTCCATCATTAAGGCTTTGTTTGCACATATAACTATGTTTAGCCACTTGCCAGGAAGTAGTCCCAGAATTTTCAAACTGTAGAGGAACTTAAGAAATCAAGTAGCTCAATCTTTTCCATTAACAGAGAGGGGCAATGATCTGCTTAATATCACACAGCAATTTAATGGCAGAACCAGCTTAAAATCCAGGCATCTCACATCCTACCCAGTACCCTTTCCATTACATAATCATGCTCCCACTAACTGTACTTCCAAGGAAGAATGAGATCCCTGCCACTAGCAGTAATTTTTATCAGTAAAGAAGCAAGATTATCCAGCCATCCGATGTTCAAAATGGCTACTTATGTGCTGTTTGCACCAGGGGCTAGGTAATTTATGTTCTTTTGCTGTAATAATGGAAAGGATAAACTGAAGAGTGCAACAAGACATCAGTGTGGAGTAAGTCTTGGAATGAAAATAGATTGTTTAAAGGCTAGCTCAGTGCTTGCTTTCATAATAAGGTTGTGAGGATTTTGACTCTTTCCTTACCAAAGTGTTTTCATATGTATTATTTCATTTTAGTCTTCAACAGGCCTGGGAGGGAGGGAGGTCAGGGCTTATTAGCTGAAGTTTACAGATGAAAAAAAATGAGACTGAAAACAGTTCAGTGATTTGCCCAAGGTCACCCATCTAGTTAGTGACAAGGCCAGGGCTCACATATGTGTCTCCTGCTTCCCAATCTCTTTTCTCTAGTCTAGACACATAATTCTAGTAGACCTTGAGTGATGACCACAGATCCTGTGAACTGCACTTTATAGATTTCAATACGCTGAAACTGAAACATGCTAAGTTTTACCAAGTGACAATCATGGAGATAGAAGTCTTATGTCAAAAAGAAGACGAAGAAAAAAAATAAAAGCTCAGTTTCAAGGTGGGACAGAACAAATGAGTGTTATGTCATAGGTTGACATGCAATCAAGAAACTCAGCTGCCATTTTCTCAAATTTTCTGCTTTCTAGTAGGAGAAATGCAAACAAAAAATGAACATGATTGAAAGGGTTTTTGCAGGTCTAAAAATCTAAAAGATTGAAGGTGGTTCCCCACATGAATCATCTCTAAAGACTTTTTTCCTTTTTTTTAAAAATATTTCTATTGGAGTATAGTTGATTTACAATGTTGTGTTAGTTTCTACTGTACAGCAAAGTGAATCAGTTATACATATCTAAGGACTTTTAAAAAGCAGGTTATAAACACCAAAACTGCAGTTTTATTAAAGAAAAGTCAGGTCAGCATCATATAATGCAGACAGTCCAGGAGGCGGAGAAGAAAGGATTGGGGGAGGGAGGAGAGCCTGTGAGAGAAATTTCAGTGGCCTGAAGGGGCACACACAGGCTGAAGTGTGTTGAAGAGGCTGTGGCAGGTGAGGAAATGGAAGCAAAGAGTGACAACCTTGTCCGCAGAAAGCTGACTGTGGAAGTAAGGGTGTCATGGTGTGTGTTCTTGGCGATGAAGAAGAAACTGCACAAGAAGAAGGCAAGAGATGGAACAGGCAATAGAGCATTGAGGGGTCGTGTGGAGTCACCACTGAGTTGTCAAAACTTTCCCTGCTACTGCGAAGCTCTTTAAAAACTCACTGCCTCAATGTGGCTCCAGAGACAACACCTCAGAGAGGAGTGGTAACCGTGCCCAGGTCAAGACTGAGAAATCAGCCCAAGATTTCGTAACAAATTCACTTTTGGGGACTGTTAGTGTGGGTATTTGTTTGGTCTGTCCTAAAAGCTCAGCTCAGACACTACAGCCTCAAGCATGAACAGATGAGCAGAGACGTTCTGGCCCCTGTCTAAAAGCCGATTCTTCCAAAAGGCACCACATTGTTAATTGGCTAGCTTATCAATGGATGCTCCTTCCTGTAGGTTTGTTTAGGAGTGAAAACAATACTGCTAGTCATAAAGTTTGCTGATTCCTGGCTTGGTCATCTCAGTGGGGCAAGTGCAAGGCCGTGCCAGGAACTCCAGATGACTGGAACATACATGAACACAGTGCTACCCGTAGACGCCAGCACTGAGCCAGGGTGCGGCTGAGCCTGGGCAGGGGGCATCCTCAAAGTGCTTCTTTATTTAAACTATGCTCCGGGGCGATGTTTCATAATGACCCCACACACCTAGCTCATACACACAGAGCAGCCTACACACACAGCCCCACTGTGTTCGCTGGCCTGCTTGCTTGACTTTCCATCCCTCTAGGCAAGGTCCACAAATTAGCAGCTTTGTAACCCTCCCAGGACCCGGTTCTCGGGACCTTCAGAAGAAAAAGGCAGTCAGAGAAACATGAACGCGCTAATCGGGAAAGCAGCATTTCAGCCCACTCAGCCACGCGGGCCATCCACACTAACGACTTTCACCTCCCCTCGCCTCGGCTGGTTGGAGGGGCGGGGAACTCTGCAGTAAGGAGGAGAACCAAAGAGGGGGGCCTGCTTGAATGAAACAATGTAACAATTGATGTGAAGCCTCGCCTTGCTCTCACTCCCCAGCGATCCTATAGGCGAGGTCCCAGTGACTGCCCCTCCCCATTGCTCCGTTTTCTTGTCCATTACGCGCTATCCCTCCGCCTCTCCTTTCTTTTCTTTTCTTTTTTTTTTCCTCCTTTCTCCTTCCCCCCCCCTCCCCCTCTCTCCAGCTCCGTGTCATTTCCTCCTTGCGCTCGCTCGCTGCCCGAGCGTCTCCAGCCAGGAGAGTAGGCGGAGCAGGGCGGTGCGGGGTGGCGTAGCGCTGGAGGGCTATGGTGGTGGAGCCGCTGGGGGCGGAGGCAACGTAGCCCCCGCGGAAAAGGAGCCCCGCGGCCCTGAGCCGAGCGGAGGATGGAGAACCGGCCTGGGTCCTTCCAGTACGTCCCTGTGCAGCTGCAAGGGGGGGCGCCCTGGGGCTTCACCCTTAAGGGGGGTCTGGAACACTGCGAACCGCTCACAGTGTCTAAGGTAAGAACTGGCGGCTCTGTCCCAGCGGTGCCCAACTTTGAATGGGCGAGCGGGTACGCAGGCTGCCGCCGGACGCGGCCCTAAGACCAACTTTGAAACTTGTTCGGTGCTGGGGATGAAAGCCCCGACGTGAAGCATTAGCTGCACTGGTGGGGGGGTCTGGCCACCAGCCCCGGCGCGGACACCCCTTCGGGGTGGCGGGAGCGCTGGATGAGAATGCGGCCGGCCCCGGGTTACAGCCCCGCGCGCAGACACCCTCGGGAGGGCTCGGGGGCCGATTCTGCTCCCCAGTGTCTGGGCGGCTACTCCCCTCCGTTGGAGCTGGAGGAAGTGGTGGCTGTTGGGGGTTCCTCCTTGGAAGTTCCCGTGCCCCTGCGGGACAGCGAGGGGCTGAAGGGACAAGCAAGGCGCCTTGGCACATTTCTTCACGGCGTCGGTCCCTGGATCCACCGGCGGGCCATCTCGCCCGGGCAGGTTGCGGGGCGAGGGTCCGGTGTGGGAACGGAGATGAGGCATCGGTGGCTTTCGTCAGCCTCACTTCCCACGGCCGGACGCGCGCACATCCATTCAGCCGGTGGGGCGTTGCTGCTGCCGCTTGGGCTCGGCCTTTCCCTCCCGCCGGAGTCCTGCCCCAGCGCCGGCGAGATTTCCTGCACGTTGAGGAGAGTGGAGGAAACTTTTGCGCCATGGAGCGCAGCTGTGCCGCCGCCGCCGCCGCCGCCGCCGCCGCCGCCGCCGCCGCCGCCGCCGCCGCCGCCGCCGCCGCCGCCGCCGCCGCCGCCGCCGCCGCCGCCGCCGCCGCCGCCGCCGCCGCCGCCGCCGCCGCCGCCGCCGCCGCCAGGGTTTGTTTGTTTTAGGAGGCTGTGGTCTGCAGGAAGCCAAGTTGCAGCTGAGGGCAGGGGAGAGGAGCTCTCTCGAGCGCTCCAGAATCCCTGAGCAAGCCATCCCCCGGTAGGGGTGAGTGTAGGGGGTGGGGGCCGCGGGGGCTGCAACTGGGAAGAGAGATTTGCAGGACTCACCTTGAGGCGCCAGATGGCCAAGGGAGCGAACTTCACGAACTTTATCCTGTTTTTTTTTTATTTTTGTTTTTGTTTCTCTGAAATGCTCAAATCTGAAAAGCCCTTCCCCTTCCAACCCGCTCAAATTGCAGTTGAGGTGGAAGACGTGGGTTTGGGCTGCAGATAAAAAGGTGTGGTTTCTCTGTGGGGAACAAATGTCACTTTATTGTTTTGGCTTCTTAACGTGGGTCACGTCTCAGCAGGGGGTGGCGAATGCCCCCGCCACACCCCCGCGTAACCTGTGCCCCTTTCGCCAGGCACCGGAGCTGCTGGTTAACTTGTAGGGGGTCCTTCAGGCCTTGGGGGCCACACTCTTAGCAATCCTGGGGTGTTGCCATGGGGTGTACCAATCATCTTGAGCGCCTGAGGCAAAACTTTGAGGGGCTGTCAGGGAAACCTGGTATCTTTAGCTTCCCCAAACACCAATAACCAGCCCAGATCTTCATCCAGCACCCCCTTTCCCCATACTAGTCATGTATTTCTAACCAGCCTAAGATTGCTTTGTCACCCACTGTCACGCCATTCCTTCCCCCCCGCCCCCAAGGCACTATCCCTTTCCCTCCAGTATTATCCGGAGGGAGTAATAAGCTTTTTTTTTTTTTTTTAAACACTCTCAAACAACCCCTTTGAGAAGGGGAATCCTGGCCTTCAGGAATTTCTTCTAATCAAACTCCTCCTCTCCCCGCTGTTTCCACCAAGGTCAGAACTGTCTATGCAGCCCTCCATGATCTGGCAGTTCCCCCCTTTCTTTTTCTCCTGACACCACCCACAGACTTTCCAGTCTGCCCAGACAACCTGCCTTGGAGAGGTCATTTTTCACCCCTGCCCAGGGCTGACCCATCCTGAGAAGCACCCCAGAGAGTGGTTGCTGCTGTGGTCCTGGATTGTTTTGTGAACCAGCAGGAGCATGGCAGGGGGGTGTTACTAAGTATGGGGCAGCCAACAATTTGTGGTCTGGCTGGGGGATTATTTGAGGGTAGATGAGGGTTTCCTTGGCCAAGCTGTTGAGGAAATGACTCGTGTGTTGAGAGGCAGGGTGCCTTTTAACGACTCCCTTTCTGCTGAATGTACAGTTGACCCCTATTATATATGAAGGCTCATTATTACACACATTTGGATATGCAGGGGGTAACATCATTTCTCCCATCTATCCCAGATAGCTTGATTCCTTCCAGTAAAAGCCAGCTATATATAACCTGGTTAGCCCTATTATTATATAAAGGGGCCATGGCATTTTTGTAAGGTGCAATGGTTGCCTGTATTTTTTTTTCTTGCCAAGACAGTATGTGGCATAGTTCATTAATCCCCTTTTAATTTTTCTACCTTAGTTTTGTTTCCCCTTGTGCTTCAGAACAATACAGATTTCTTCTTGAAAATAGCTTCAGTCTGTACACATTGGTGGGGATGGGATGGAAGGGTGTAGAAAGAGAATTGTATTGACAGATTGAAAACTTGGGTTCTAATCCTTGCTCTGCCACTCACTAGCCCCAGGATCCTGGGTACATCACCTGCCCTCCCTGGGCTTAGGTGTCTCCACGTCTACTACGAGGTTCAAGTCTTTAAATAAGACTATGACAGTCTGGTAGCCAATCCTTTATGCCAGTGGTAGGCTCCAAATCTATCATATTTTCTACCACTTGGAGAGTTTCTTTTTTTTAATTATTATTTTTATTGAAGTATAGTTGATTTACAATTTTGTGTTAGTTTCAGGTGTACAGCATAGTGATTCTTTTTTATTCAGGTTATATTCCATTATAGATTATTATAAGATATTGGGTATAATTCTCTGTGCTATACAGTAAATCCTTGTTGCTTATCTGTTTTATGTATAGTAGTTTGTATCTGTTAATCTCATACTCCTAATTTGTCCCTCCCCCTCTCCCTATCCCCTTTGGTAACCATAAGTTTGTTTTCTGTGTCTGTCAGTCTGTTTTGTATATAGATTCATTTGTATTATTTTTTTAGATTCCACATAAAGGTGATATCATACAGTATTTGTCTTTCTCTGTCTGACTTATTTCACTAAGCATTATACTGTCTAGGTCCATCCATGTAGCTGCAAATGGCAATATTTCATTCTTTTTTATGGCTGAGTAGTATTCCATTATATATATATGTGTGTGTGTATATATATATATATATTTTTTTTTTTTACATCTTCTTTATCCATTCACCTGTTGATGGAAACTTGGGTTGTGTCTATGACTTGGCTATTGTAAATAGTGTTGCTAAGAACATTGGGGTGCATGTATCTTTTCGAATTAGAGTTTTTGTTTTTTCCGGCTATATACCCAGTAGTGGAATTGCTGGATCATATGGTAGTTCTATTTTTAGTTTTTAAAGGAATCTCCATACTGTTCTCCATAGTGGCTGTACCAATTTACATTCCCACCAGCAGTGCACAAGGGTTCCCTTTTCTCCATATCCTCTACTTGGAGAGTTTCTCAATTCTTCCAGTAGTACTGCAGTTTGTGAAGGGGCATGGGGCAATACCGTTGAGGGATGTATCCAGTCTTGGCGGCCTCCCACCCCAGTGACCTTTTGCACGCCAGCCTGTGTTTCCAGAGTAGGTGAGCACTGGGTTGTAGACACTCCCTGGTGGAGTCTGGGCTCAGGGAGTAGGAGAGGACTGTTTTGGTGACTCCAAATCACTTGTGATGATCTCAGGTCAGGCAGAGACAGAGGTAAGGTGCCAGAACCATGGTAAGAAATATCGGAGAACCTCCTTCGGTGTCGTGGGGAAAAACACTAAAAACGATTTGGATCTGATGTGGTGTACATGCTTGGAGATAACTTGTGGAACAGGTGGAGGCATCTTGGGAGTGGAGGAATTTGAGGAAAGATGATTAGTGGGAAGAGTGCATAGAGTGTGAAAATGTATTTCATATTTGTTATGGGGGACCCTTTGGATCAGGAAGTAATCAGGTTGGGGAAATCATCAGTTCCTATAGGCTTCTATGATTTCCCTGAAAGTAGGGAATTCAGCTGCCGAAGTTGTGGAGACTGGTATAGCCTTTTCTTAACAATTAAGTGACAAAAAAAGAAGAAATGTTTAAAAACAACTATTATTATTGATTATCCCAAGTGTTAAGGGATGGTTTATGATTGCCCCATACAGTGTGATGTTCCCAAAGAAATGTGACCAACTAGAGAATTGGGCCCATGCCCTTGGCGTTATTGATTCCTTTGGTTAGCATCTACCTCGTTGACCCAGGGGGCCTGTCTGGATGAAGTGGAGATTTTCTTCTAATCAGACTTGGCTATTTGCTACCTAGGGGTCCCCCTCTACCCCCTCTACAGTGTAGACAGTCATCCATGAAGTTGGCTCCGTGTGCTGGAAAAGATCCACTTTGGAGGGTGGGTGACCTTTTCAAGGTTCTGGCGCCAATGATTATGCATCAGATAGGGCCTCTCAGAGGCCTCAGAGATTCAAATTGTATCCTCCTGTGGTGTGTGTGCGTGCGTGCGTGTGTGAGAGAGAGTTGCTAAGCTGTAGTGTAAGATTCCTATACTCATTTTGAGTTCTTGGAAATGTGCCCTGAGGTTGGCTGAGGGTGGAGAAAAGAAAGGGTGGAGACCAATGTGGGGATGCAGGAAAAGGAGAAGGAGGAAAATTGGGGAGAAGGACAAGACATTGCAGAAACAGGCTCACCCTACATATTTGCCCTTTTCCTGGCCCACTTTTGGTGGCAGTCTCTATCTGGCACACTGAAGGAAGTGGACGCTAGTTACTGCCCTGGAACAAAGTAGGGTGGGGTGGGGCAGTAGCCTGGAGGAGGAAGAAGCTTCACCTCCTCCACTTAGTGTGCACTGATGTTGCTATATTATTTTATCCTCTTTGGACCCAAGATTCTATTTGCCAGATGGGGGTCGTTGGCCCATCTTTATTAGCACAGACGATGTGAAAATGAATTGGGCAAACCCTAATTCTGTGTGCCATCCTTAGCCTGGGAAAATGGCAGGACATGCTCTTTAAGTTGTTTTTATCCCCTCCCCCATCCCCACTGTGACTTTATTTCTAGAAGAAGCACACAAAGAGGCATTTGAGATTTCAAGAGGACGTGGGTAAAGTCAGATTCAGGCTGTCTTGTGGCTGGCAGTAGATTTGGCTGTGACTTTGAGTTCTTGTTGGGTGCAGAGGTAGTGTTATGCGAGAAATGGTAGTTCTGTGAAACCTTCTTAGTTATGTTATAGGCCGGGCCAAACCCCAGGCCAGGGCTTGGCATTCACAAGCGGACCCTTCATGGGGTGTGCTTCTTGAGAGCTTAGTCCAGCCTGGTTACTTAGATGAATCTCCTCCTCATCTCTGCTTCTAGAATCAGCAAAGATGTCTACTACCTCCGTTCCCCAAATGCTCCTCTCTCTCTGAAAGTAAGCTTTTGGGGACATGGGGTAGGAATCCATCCAGAGAAATACAAAGAAGGTTGGAGGGAGGTAGTAAGGCAAAGAGGGTGGGTGGTATGTCTGGTAACCCTTGGCTGAGCTTTGGGTACACACTACTTTGGGGCCTGCTGGGCTGTCACAATACACCTGGTAACCTATTGCAATCCACACATGTGCTCCGTGAAGCGAAAAAAGGCCAAGCCTATTAGAGGCTTTTCCTTCTCTAAAACCTCAAAAAAAATAATTCAATTGCAGCTGGAAGACACTTGAATGTTGTCCCTTAAACAGAATTCAGATGATTTTGCCCCTTGCTCTCCTCCATCTCCTCCCAGGAATTTTTTTTTTTTAAGAGAAAAGACTTAGATTTGAGATTGGTGTTTATGGAGTGATTATCTGGAGGGAACATCAGAATTTTTATAGTTAGGCTTCTTCAGAACCAGGGGACAAAAAGATGCTGACCTGTCTGAGAAAAGTTAATGAAGAACAGCAGAGATTAAGTGAAGGGCTGCTCTCACTAAGCACCCTCCTTCCCCGCCCCTCACCAAAGGGCAGACTCAACTCAGGCCTGCTAACGGAATGCTGTTCTTTGAGGTGGCTGGAATCACAGATTATCAGAGTGAGGAAGGCCTTGTGGAAGTCACCTGGTTTTAATCTTAACCGAGCCATGTGCAGTAGCCCTGAGCTTGTTCTCCTGTGGTCATGGGGGAGCTCACTCCCTTCTTAGCCAGTCCATTTCAGTGTTGAAAAGTTTTCACTGTAGTAGACAGCTTTTTCTCAGGTTGAGTTGAAATCATTCTCCATCTACCTATTCTCTATGGGTCCTATAGCTCTGCCTTCTGGGACCACACAGAACAAGATGCTTTCTCTTACTTAGGACAACCTTTGGGAGGTCTGAAGACAAAGACTGTGTCTCTTTGTCTCATTTTTCTAGGCTAAAGAGCCTTAGCTCTTTCAGCTGTTCCTTACAGGATCTGAGATCCAGCCTCCTCCCACTCTGGATGTACTCCAGCCTAGCCATGTTCCTCTTGAGTTAGGGAGCCCACAGCTGAATGCAGTAACTGAGGAGAGTCTGACCAAAGTTAGGTAGGACCATTCTTTAAAAAAATACAGCTGAAGACCACTTTGGCTCTTTCTGGCATCCATGCCATAGGAAGACTCTGTGTCAAGCAAAGCCTTTTAGTGGAAGTATCTGTGCTGCTAAGCCACACCTGCCCAAGGCCTCTACCTAGGCACCTGGGACAACTACATAAGAGATTTAGGAGGGGCACATCCCATCACTCACTATGTATTTAGAGTTGCCCCTAGCCCTGCTCCTAGCCCAGGTCAGCCTTGGAAAAAGTGTTCTAAGGGAGATGATAGAGAAGAAGACATAAGCCATGAATTCCAGGAGCATATATATTTCTACAAAGAGTTACAGACGAGGAATTTGTATAATAGAAGAAGGAAGTGGCATTTGGCGAATAGTGTCAAAATCAGACCTCTAGAACATCAGATTGATTTGATTTGATTTTTAACCAACTACTGGCTTGGAAATTGTAGGAATAACCTCTCTGAACTTAATTTTCCCCTTCTGGAACAAATAGGTGTCTCCAAGATTGAAGATGCTGACCCTATGTGACATACAAGCAGACTCCAACTTACAGAACCCCTTGGTAGGAATTTAGACACAGCAGTCCCCAGCCCTGTCAGATATTTATTTCTGTGCACATTGCCGCTGGCACTGGCTGCAAATCTCCTATTGTTGCTGCCATTCCTGTGTTCTGAGGTCTTCTGTCTGTACCTGGAATACCCACAAGAGTCGTTCCTTCTGGAGGTCTTGCACTGACAGTCTCGCCCCTCCCCCACACCCTCACATCTACAAGTCTGTCACCTGAGTTGGGCAAATGCCTTTTCTTGCCCTGATCGGGGAGTGTATTGAAGTGGAGCTTAATCCTCATTATCACTGAAGGATGAGAGGCCTGGAGAAGAGAGAGTTAAAGTCTAGGAAATATGTCCCCCTGACACAGTTATTGATAGTGGCCACGTTCAGAACAGTTCTGGAGAGGCCTCTTTCATCCATAGTGTATCACTGATGAAATTACAGAACCTAACCACCGTTTACAATATTCTGTCTATAGGGAACTGCATTCAAAGCTCCAAGCTGCTTATTTACGAAAGGTAATCTTGGAAAACAATCCATAAGTCAGGGACAACAAGTGCTCTAGATATCTCTGTTACATAGATGTAGGTGGGTTTGGGGTTTCTACTACTATCACTGCCCAGGTGCTCATATCCTTGATCCTGGGGCCAGATTTGTGTGTACATACAGTGTATGCATCATTAAATTTCTCTCTGAAACTGAACTCCAGGTTTACCTGATTTATCTTGTAATCAGCAAGTGACCCTTTTGTATTACTTATGTTGGTACCTAGATCACTTTCACTCAGTTTCTGTGAAGGCAATATTTTGTTTCCTGGTGCTCCCCTGAAATACCCGCTTCAGACAGACTTCAATTAAGTCATTAATGAACAAGTTGAGATATTATTTTTCCCTGCTAAAGACTGTGTTCCAAGGACTGGGATGGGATAGAGGTTTGTCTCCTTACACCCCTTCGCCCCATCCAGTGTAAACAGGCCAAGTGGAAAGATTGTCTTAGGCATTAGTTTTGCAAGGGATGATTTGTTCTTCCTCACATCACACTGGCATGTTTACTTGGGCACATAGCCATCCTGGCTGGGCACTGAAATTGCAGAGATCCAGATGACTTCGTTTCTCAAAGAGACTAACTCCTCCCCATTGACTTCACCTCCACTCCCTCCTCTTTCAGTGCGAGTCTGTGACTACGCCATGCCATGGGATGAGCATTGCCTAGTAGCAACAGAGACACATTTTCCATGCATCTAGGCTACCCTTCTTTCATGTCCAGTCTTTGGTTCCCAGCCCCCACCCACCAGCACCAAGTTGCTTGAGGCCTACATTTGGGACTGTCTCATTCAAGTGTCACTACTTGGTTCATTCATTGTCTTCCCTGCCTGCTGTCCAAAACCCAGCTTTTTTTGTTGTTTGTTTTTCTTTTTTGGTACAGTGGGCCCTTCTAGTCTGCTGTACCAGCTCTGTCCCTCTTGGCTCAGCCATACTTCCGGTGTGGGGAGGTGGGGAGAGAGAAGTTCATAGAGTTAAGGTTAATAAAGTTTGAAAACTCTCAGCAAATTGGTAGCTGGATCAGGGGGAACTTTTCTCATACTGTGTCTCTCTCTGTCCTGTTTCAGTGGAG
Organism: Balaenoptera borealis; assembly: GCF_965194805.1. NCBI lineage: Eukaryota > Metazoa > Chordata > Mammalia > Artiodactyla > Balaenopteridae > Balaenoptera > Balaenoptera borealis. The sequence goes on along the minus strand of NC_138881.1, from coordinate 44,539,411 downwards.
GACTGGACCTTTGTCGCATTCCTGATATTCTCTTATCAACTCGCTGAGTAATCTTGGCATGTTATTTCACCTCTCCGTACCCTCCTGTTTCTTCTCAGCCTCTCCGAGGGGCAAGCTTCTGCTTTATTGACGGGATGCTAACAGCTCCAGGATCTTCGCTCATGATCTAGGCTGTGGAAGTGTAAAGGCTGACTGACAGCAGGCAGTTCTTCCAGGGCTTAGCTTTTCTCCACGCTCCTACTTCCTATGTTTCCAGAAGTGGCTGTTTCCTGGTATGTTCTCAGGGACCGCATGCCACATGGTCTGTTAACTTTCACTCAAGTCTTTTAATGTTACATCTGTGAGGAATGCGGGAGGTGGGACTAATTTGACAGGATCAAGGGTTAAGCCCAGTGATGGACAGACCCTTTGTGGTGTCTTCTGGCCCCCACCCTAATGCCACTCAGCAGATTCCCAGCTGTATGGTCTTCTCTCTTCCTGAGCCTCTGGCAGGGAAGTTTTGAATGGTTCTCCTATACTGCCTTTCACGGTCCATCAGAAATTGATTTTTCTTTTGGGGGAAGGGGTTGGGGGTGAGATGAGGTAGACCTGGGAGGAAAGCTCGTTCAACTAGTTATTCTGGAAAGGGGTTAGAGTCTCATGGCTGCTGCCCCATCTTTGCTTATGAGAACATGACAAGCTAAAGCCTTGTCTTTGTTGGACTGCCTTGCTGCTTTCCATTTCTTTTTGTTTGTGTTTGATGTAAGTAAAACCTCCTCTGAAAACTTCTGCAGGTAGGCAGTTTTTGATGGCATCTTATCTCTGACTTAGAGGGTGAGGGATGATATCTTGGAGACTCAGGGGAGAGTAAGTATCAGTTCTTGACTCTCATGTTCTTTGAAGGACTTGACTGAGAGTTTGGAGCTCTGTGTTAATTTAAATTTTTAATCAGGGAGTAGCAAGGCAACAGGAGGAAAAGTGGACCAGGCAGGGACCTGGATACTCCACTTGTGTGGTTATGCCTCATTGGATGGAGGTAATGCTGTTTGGTTGGATCTCAGCAACCTCTTGAACTAAATGGGTGATCCAGGCGTAGATATGGGGAGATAGGAGAGGTAGTGGACCTGCTATGTGGTAAATACTGCTACTTCTAGGTGTTTTACATATATTCTTATTTAATTTTTACAGTAACTCTTTGAGGTAGATATTGGTCTCCCCATTGTGCAGATGAGGGGACTGAGGCTCAGGAGAAGTTAAGTAACAGACTCCACGTGGATGAGCTGGCATTCAAATTGACTTCTGTCTGACTCCACATCCCAGGCTGTTTCAACACTATCATGTTTACATAGGTGAAAGAAAGAAAGAGAGAGAGAGAAAAAGAACTGGATAAGAATATGACAGGGGGTGGGGAATGAGAGAAATTAGAGAAATGTAACGTACTGCAAAAATTGGTACTGTTACCAGTACATGCCTGTCAGGGGTCAGGGTCAAAGGAAAGGTTTTGTTTTGTTTTAAATCTCAAGTCAGGGTGAGAAGTATAAGCTTGGATTCAGAAGACCTGAAGTTCGGTCTTCGCTTTGCTGCTCAATATTTGTGTATGACTGGGCATGTCATTTTCCTCTCTGTGTCTCCATTTCCTCATTTGCAAAATGAAAATAATAAAACTCACATTTTTTCCCCAGTAGGGAGGGAGATTGATTTTATCCTTTATCTCATATAAATACTAGATGTGTATGTGATTTAAGAAAGAAAGGAAAAGCATTCTACAGGTGTCCCTTATTAAGCAGAAATGCTCTTAAGGGAATTCTGAACTTAAAAAATTAAGTGTATGAAGTTACCAAATCTTTGGAAGTTGTATGAAATGGCAGGATATCTTTAATGTGACGTTTGCTCCTGGCAGAATTTGGAGGACCAGACATGATTTCTGGCTAATGTTTGAAGAGACAGCAATTTGAAAGGCTATGCTAAGCCTTGTTTGGCTCCTACCTAAGAGCTCTCAATTAAGCCTCCAATCAATCAATCAGTCCACCAGTCAACACGTATTTGTTGAACACTTTGTAAAGTGCCTTACCCTAAACTAGAGAGTACAAGAGATAGCCACCATGGAAGACCTGTTCCCTGGAAATGACAATTTTGTTGAAGAGAGGCACTACTGCAAGCCTGGGGAACAAAAACCTTAATTTAAGTGCTGAAACCATGGGCTAGGATCTAAGAGCAACATTTTAAAAAATTTATTGAAGTATAGTTGATTTACAATGTGTAAATTTCTGCTGTACAGCAAAGTGATTCAGTTATACATATACATATATTCTTTTCATATTCTTTTCCATTATGGTCTATCACAGGATATTGAATGTAGTTCCCTGTGCTCTACAGTAGGACCTTGTTGTTTATCTATTTTATATATTGTAGTGCATATCTGCTAATCCCAAACTCCTAATTTATCCCTCCCCCACCCCCCCCTTGGCAACCACAAGTCTGTTCTCTATGTCTGTGAGGAAGAGCAACATTTATTCAGTGAGAGGAGATTTCATTGCAGGCTGATGTGGTTAGGGAGCTTTGTGGAGAAAGGAAGAATTGAAGCTAGGCCTTGAGGGCTCTACAGGATTTAGGTAGGTTGGGGAGGAAGAAAGGCATTCATTCCAGTTAGTACAAGTGCTGCATGTCCTAAGGACTCAGGCGACAGGCCAGTTGGTTCACCCCCACAGTGAACTGAGTAAGAGTATGAGCTCCCCAAGGGCCAGGTATGTGTGGTTTCTTCATTTATTCACTTATTAATTCATGCATTAAATTTATTGAGTGCCGTTCTAGGAGCTGAGCTATACTTCCTATAGCCTGTGAAACCAGCACAAAGCCCCATAAACGTCACTTTTATTTGCTTTCTAAAAATACTTTCATAGTGCGTACCTTGGACCAGGCACTGGTTTTCTATTTTAACACATATTAGCTCCTTTATCAACCCCATTTTACAGATGAGGAAATTGAGGAATAGAGAGGTTAGGTAACTTGCCCAATGTGATACTGCTTGTGTGGCTGGATAAGTGGATCAGTGAAGATCTGCTTGAGTAATGAGACATAGGGTGAATGGGTTTGAGCCAGTTATTCTGAAGAACCCAGAACATTGGGCTATAGGATGGATTCAGGTTGGAAGTATGTAGCCATTTTGTTGTTTTTTGGAGGATTAGAGTTAAAGTATTAAAAATAAAGCATCTAACACAGTACCAGCCATCTAACTGCTTCCACGAGGAAAGACCTGTACTGAACAATTGGAGATGGCATTATAAAGGAATCAGTCATCTTGGCAACGTGCTGACTGTTGTTAACACATTAGCAAGTTGCCAGAGGTAGTGGTAATATACACCATTTGGATCTGAAGAAATGAGGGAGAGGCAGGAGTTAGAGATGAATCCAGTATTTCTAATCTAGAAGGCTCTAGGTGGTGACGGAGATTGGGAGGGCTAACCAGGTTTAGTTCAGTTTTGGATCTTCTGAGACCATAGGACCATCAGGGAAAGGAGTTCCATAGGCAGTTCAGAGAAAGAAAAAGAATTTTATTTAAGGCCACTGGTCAGTTAAAACAACAAATCATTATTTTAGGAACATAATGGTTAACACAGATGATTTACTAATCTGCTGATTGTTGTGGAAATGACTTAATTGCCAGACAATCTCATGCCCCAACAGACATTGGAACAGGCCTGCATTGTTATTTAATGGGCTTTTCTGGTCATAGTTTGGTCTTGCTATCTCCTCCAGTCTGCAGGCTGCCTAGTCACCTGAGGTATTACTGGCTGAAGTTCTTTCTGCCTAACTTAGTACTTTCAAGTGATGGGGAAGTCCAAAAATCAAACAAACAAAAAATAGAAGAAGCTGTCAAAACGCCAAAGTTCAGACATGAAGCTGGAAATGTTAAAAGATTCGAGGCTGTTAAAAAACATCAGTTGTCTTGCCAAGATATTTAAGGATTGTTTTCGCTATATGAAAAGTAAAATGTGGAGGCTTCGTAAGGCAAACTCCACTGGAGTTTCAAGTCTGGATTGCATTTTTGTTAGTAGTTTTATGCTCTCTGCATGGGGGAGTATTATTAACCTGTGAATATCATTGTTCATATTTCTGCAGTAGCATTGGTTCTTAAAATGTGACCTTTGAAAAAGCATTGTTAAACTTGCAAATATGATTTAATTGTTTTCAGTGGTGTCCTCACCGTACTTTCATCCTGAGTTTTATATTAAAATAAAAAAGAAGCTAACACAACATTGTAAAGCAACTATACTCCAGTAAAAATTAATTAAAAAAAGGAAATAGGGATTTACTTCACAAATTCATTGGCTGCAAATCTGGCTGGAAAACATCACTTTATTATTAAGAGACTTCTGCACATTTGGAGTGATTATCTGACCCAAACCCTAGACTGGATGTCCTGTATACTTACGGAAAATTCTCAGGAAAGGTTAACTTTCCTACCTCCATCCTTCTTAGATTTGCTTTCTAGATCCGTTACTTTTTTTGTACAGCATCACATGCTTTTCTGCATGGTGAAAAACTGAAATTCAGAATGTTGTAAAGATGCTTGTGCCATGGAACTTGGTCTCTTCACTCCCTCCCTCCTCGTAGACAAAACTCATTTCATGCTAAAAATCTAATGGGCACATGGGTTCCCTTTACCTAACTCTGACCAGGTGAAATAGCTTGCAAATTTATATTTGAAACTGATTTGAGTATCTAGCTGCTGGGGGTATTTTTGTGAAAAAGGCTACCCAAGTGCTCCGGCTTTTTTTTTTTTTTAACATCTTTATTGGAGTATAATTGCTTTACAATGGTGTGTTAGTTTCTGCTTTATAACAAAGTGAATCAGCTATACATATACACATATCCCCATATCTCCTCCCTCTTGTGTCTCCCTCCCGCCCCCCCTATCCCACCCCTCTAGGTGGTCACAAAGCACCAAGTGCTGGGGCTTTTGCAAGAGCCAGCTTGCCAGTTGGTCTCTGCTGTGTGAGCGCTGGTGGGAGGATGATACTCTCCCTCTCTGGATGTAAAGGGTTAAATATGTAATTTTTCATGTTTTCCCATGCCTTTGGCTGGAGAAATGTGCAGTGTTCTGAAACCTGCCCAGGCCCTGCACATATTGTATCTGCTTAAGGAAGGTTTTGGCTCTTAGCCCTTCTCAGCTGCATTAGGGTTCAGGTTTCATCCTTCTCCCCTTCCAGCCACTAATAAAAGCCAAAAGAATTAAGGATCAGGGAGAGTTAATTCCCACTGCTAAGACCCAGGTGGGGCCCTTCCACCTCCCATCCCGGCTTCTAGGTTAGAGCCCTAATTTAGGGCTGAGCTCTAGTCTAAGCCTGTAAGTGACAGTGATCTGGAACAGGCCCCAGAAAAGCACTTGACAATCAGGTTTTGACTTATGTTGGCACCTCTCTCTCTCTCCCCCCCCCTTCTCCCTCTCCCGCCTCACCCCCCCTCCCTCTCTCTCCCTCTCTCTCCCTTCTCCCTCTTTCCCCTCCAGCTCCTCTGTTGGGATCTTAGAAGAGACCAGGGGCCAAGCCAACCGATGCTATTACAGAAATGGAAATGATGTATCATAGTTCCTTTCTTCTAAACTGGGAGTTTGGGATGAAGCTTCTACTTTTTTTTTAAGTCCCTGACCCAACTTCAGTACAACATTAGGAGTCTCATTCAGAATAAGAAATGTCATTGATATCTCACCCAACTTAAAAGAGATGCATAGTAATGAGCTCTGAAATTGTGAGCTCAGACAGAGAAGGCAGCTTTGAAGGAGGATCTTGCAAGAGCTGGGACAGGCAGGAAGAAGCCTCCTTCTGGAACAACTACACTATTGTAGTGGCCTCTTCAATGGTTTCCCTCCCTTTGATCATCCCCCCTCCCACTTAAAATTATTTAATATTTCCCTGCTACCTCCAAAATAGAGCCCAAACTACTTTAGCCTGGTGTAGGGACCATTGTCCATTGGGCTCGAGTCTTACTTTCTAGCATTCCTTCCAGGACCCAGATTCTCAGGCAGAGAGTTTTCCTCTCTACTTCCCCCACCAACACACCTGGGAAGTTCTGGCCTCCAAATTTCCCATCGCGACGTTCCTTGAGTGGCTCGGCTTCATATTGCCGACTCAGAAGGCCTGCTCCCCTCTCCCCTCCCCTCCCACTTGGGCCTAACCTTCAAGCCCTACTCTATGCCCCAAGCGCATCATCTCAGTCTGCTCCTGGTGGATGTAATCTCTCCCTTTTTGGAATGCTGGACTTCTGATTTTCCAATAGAAATGTTGGGGTACTTTCACTGCCCTGTGTCTGGTTTGCTGGACCAAAATCTTCTAGAGGACAATGGCTGTGTCTTCTGTACCTTTACTATCCTCAGCACAGAGCGGAGCAGATTCTCCGCAATGGTTTGCTGGAAGAGTAAGCAAAACTTTTGTACTCAGTAACTGGTCATGTCCCCCTTTCTTCTCCCCATTACAAATGAGAAAGCGAATATGACTTGAAGAGCTGGATATACTAGCCGAGTTTTCCAGTCTTTTGAGAAACCTAGTAAGTGGGGTGAGCCTTGAATGACAGACACATACGAGCTTGGGACAGAGGGAACGAATAGAAGGAAGTAGTGGTACAGGTGGACATGGAAAGGGATCCCAGGTGCAACCCTGGATGAGAGGGGAGAGGGCGGCAGTGGAGGCTAGGGTCATCTACCTGCTTGTCCAAGAGCTGCCTCGAGTTGGGTTTGCAGTGGTTGGGTTTATTGCCGCTGCAACTCCTGTGCGTGAGCTGTGTTCCTGAGGCTTGCATGTGGGAGAGGCCTGCTGGCTGATGATTACAGCATTCCCTTGCTGTTGGGAAGCGTTGCTGCGAGACTCTTAAAACAGCAGCCACCCCTCTTGTTGCTATGTGTTCAGGGAGGGTAGAGTGTGAGGCTTCTGCCTGACTCAAGTGTTTCATTGCTTCAGCTGAAGCAGTGTGAACCTACTCTGTGTGTGTGTGTGTGTGTGTGTGTGTGTATATGTGTGTGTATGTTTTCACTTTTGCTTAAGCAAGCCCTAACGTGTTCTGTCTGACTAGCCTTGGATGTGAGTCACCGTCTGGTATTTATACCCAGTGCCTTAAGTGTCCTTATTATTTGACCATGACATTCCTTTTCTCACTGTTTTACTCAAAGCTGAGAATGCTGAAAAGGGCCAAAAGGAACCTTGTCCGTCCTCCTTCCTAATGGGGGTCTCATCTAATTGGCGGCTGTCTCTGTGGAAGTCAGTTAGGTTATGTCAGGGCACTAAAGGAAACACATCAAAACTCACACTGGCAGTACTGTGACAGTTTAAGATACACTGTGGGGTCTTCTCTTAATTTGTTCCTGCCCAGACTAGTGCTAGAGAGTTTGATCGCTGGAGCAAACTTTAGGAACAGGCCTCGAAAGAGACCCCAGGGAAATGTTTATCCTCATCAGGATCGCATAGTAAGTTTGCAAGGAGTACAGCAATCTGAGAAAGTCTTAGAGAAGATAATTCGGTCTTTGCAGGCGTTGGTGGAGAAACAGAATGTTAGCTTGCTCCTCACTGCTGTTCCCATTAAGGTCCTTCTAAAGTTGACAATTTTGTCTTGGGAGCGTGCTCGTAGAGTGTGTGAATGGCAACCCCATCAGGGGCACTGTTGTTATCAAAAGGACAGAGCCTCAGAGAGGAAGGACACGACTGCTAGCATGGTCATTTGGAGGCTAGGCAGGCGGTAAATCATTTGAGAATGAATTAAAAGTTCAAAGGGCAGGAGGGAATGCTTTGGGTGACCTCATAGGTGTGTGAAAAATCAAAGGGATAGCTGATGTGCTTTTATTTTTTGAGGGCTGGTTCGAAGGAGCGAGAGAATGGAAGCACACAGTAGGAAATTGGCGTCACTATTTTCATGTGCTTGGGAGTCAACTCTGGGTTGGGGATGATCAAAGCTACCATTGATTAACTGCCAATTACATTCTGGGAATTTTATGTGCATAATCTCTAATCTTATCACTACTGTGAATTAAGTGATAGGATTCCTATTTTACAGATGAAAAAAAAAAGAGGCTCAGAGAGGCCAAACAACATTCTCAAAGTAACAAAGCCAGTAAGTGGTAGAGCTCTGCTTTGAACCCAGCTCGGCCTGACCCCAAATCCTATGCTTGTCCCAGTATACTTTGGAATTTTGTGTCAAATCCTCTTTTTGTGCCTCACTTTCTCTTTCTAATACCAATATTAACTATTCCTCTGCCCACGTTCTGTGTGCCGTAGCATTGGAGAAGAGGCAGGTCACACAGACCAGTCATTCCCAAGCTTTCCTGGGAAGTTTTTAAATATGTGAATTAGACTCTTAGGATTAAACAATATGGTGTTTGATATGTACTTAGTAGTGTCCCTATTCTAAGAGGCAGAAATTGAGGCTGAGAGAGTTTCCAAAATCCATTGGACCTGTAAGTGGCAGAGCTGGCATTCAAAATTCAGATTTTAGAGTGCCTTTTCTTCCCAATGCCCATAATGCCTCTCACACTGGGACAGGGGAAGTGATAAACAAAAAACTCTTCAACTGTCTGATGGACAGTGTCTACTTGAATAACTTTTCTCTTTTTTTATCTCAAACCCCAATATATCAAAAACGGAACTTGTTATCTTCCCCTTGCCAAACAGGCTCTGTCCTTGGCCTCCTGCCTCCCACTCAGCCAGCATTGATTGAAATCTTGGAGTCACTGGTTATTCATCCTCTATATCCAATCAATCACCACATGCTGTCAGTCCTTCTTCCTTCAAAATAGCCCTCATATCTACTCCCTTCCTTTCAAATCCTGCTACTCCCACCCTCTTCCAAGCCCTTATTTATTTCTGGATTCCTGGCTGGCTTCCCCGCCTCTAGGCTCACCCCTTTAAAATTTACCCACTTCCTCTATCTGAGAATTTTAATTTCCCTGTCTGTACAGTGAAGAAGCTGAACTGGCTGGTTGATCTTTGCGGTTCTTTCCAGCTCTGATATTCTAGACCAGCAAACCCGCCATTGACTCTCTTGTACTGCCCTCTCTCACTTGAACAGTTGCTCTGGCTCCATGCTTAGTCTTGCATAAAGCTCTCCTCCATATTGTTCCTAGCGTCTTTATCTGAAATCAACTTAGAGTTGAAAAGAATCTTAGAGGCCTTTCAAGTTGGCCAACACTGACCCACTGCCTGACTACCGTTTATGACACCCTTGACTTTGGTTGACCAGGCTGTGCTTGAACCCTTCCGTTGATGGTAAAAACTCTCTCACGAGCCAGCCCTTTGCACTGTCAGGCAGCTAGAGTTGTAAAAATCTCCTACCACGAATTGACAACAATTACTCTGCCTTTATGGCACTCTATTATTCAAAACTTTCTTCATTTTGATTTAAGTACCAACCCCTCAAGTTTGGCAACCCAAGTTCTCCAGAATATGGCTTCTACCTTCTCTGCTAGCCTTAAATCCTGGATACTTCCTTTGCACTTCCTCCAAAAAAAAAAAAAAAAAAAGGCTGACATTCATTGCACACTTACTGGATGCCAGACACTGTTCTAAGTCATTTTACATGTATTATCTTATTTAATCCATACAGCAACCATATAAATTCCTATTGTTCTTCCCCACTGTGCAGAGGAGGAAAATGAAGCATATGGAATTCTAAATGATTTACACAAAGTCTCACAGCTAGTAACTGGTAGAGCTAGGATGTTAATCCAGAAAGGCTGTTTTGAGAACCCATGTCCATAACCCCTGCCATACACAGTAAGCCCCAAATGTGACAACTCACAATTTCCTAAACATACCCAGTGCTTTGTTCATCATCTTCTTTCAACACCTTCTTAGTCCTATCTACCTGACTAAACCTTGCCTATTCTTTGAGGCTCAACACAAATTATACTTCCTTCTGGTACCATTCTATTCTATCTTCCATCCCTCCATTCTTCTTCCATTTTTCTCCCATAAAATCCTTACAGTTTTCTTCACGTCTCTGCTAGAGCTCATCATGTTCTTTCTAATGAGCAGTGTGAACCTGTTTTATATTCCTCATGGAGATTTTTTTTTCATATTTTAAGTTTATATGAATCTTTGCTTTCTGAATCTGGTTTCTTTCTTCAGCACAAAATTTCATTTCTCTCATTGCCCTGTGGTTTGTACATTTGTTCCCAAGTACCATCAGTGACAGGGACAAAAACCAAACAGTTCAAGAATTGCCATCTGTAGTAATATTTTATAGTATATATTGCGTAGTAATGTAATTTATATATTTATTACTTTTATATTACATTTATAAAATGTAATATGAATTTTATATATTATATTTATTAATTATATACTATAATATTAATTATATATTATATTAAATATTTATTTATTTAAACTGAGAGCTGAATGAAGAGCAACCTAAAAATAAGGAGGGATTTTCTTAGCACCTCTATTCCCAGTATGACTGCCTTAACATTTATTACTTCTCATTTTCCCTCTTCCTAGCCCTTAACATTTTTTGCTATGCTATCTACAAAGTGATATAAAGTTTGCTTTTTTATATCAATGGATAGATGGATAGAAGGATAGATACTTTGCCACTTGATCTAGAGATTGTGAGTGTGTGTGTGTGAAGTGTGGGGGGAGTAGGTGGTGGTTGTTGGATGGTTGGAGGTAGATGCTAAGAAAAAAACCTTAATTTTCCCCCCAGCTTTATTGAGATATGATTGACAAGTAAAATTGTACATATTTAAAGTGTACAATGTGATGATTTGATACATGCATACTTTTTTGGTGAGAACCCTTAAGATCTACTCTCTCAGCGAATTTTAAGTATGTAATACAGTATTATTAACTATAGTCACAATGCTGTACATTAGATCCTCAGAACTCATTCATCTTATAACTGGAGGTTTGAACCCCTTGACCAACATTCCATTTCCCCCACCCCCTAGCCTCTGTCAATGACCATTCTACTCTCTGTTTCTACGAGTTTGACTTTTATTTTTAGATTCCACATATAAATGATACCAGGCAGTATTTATCTTTCTTTGTCTGGCTTGTTTCAATTAGCATAATGCCCTGCAGGTTCATCCATGTTGTCATGACACTTTCTTTATCCAATTATCTGTCAATGGACACTTAGGTTATTTCCATATCTTAGCTATTGTGGATAATGCTGCAATGAACATGGGAATGCAGATATCTCTATGAAATACTGATTTCGTTTCCTTCAGATATATTCCCAGAAGCGGGATTGTTGGATCCTATGGTAGTTCTGTTTTTACTGTTTTTGAGGAACCTCCATAATGTTTTCTGTAATGGCTATACCAATTTATATTCCCACCAACAGTGTACAAGGGTTCCCATTTCTCCACATCATTGCCAACACTTGTTATCTCTTGTCACACCTTTTCATGTAACTACTGGTCCTTTGTATATTCAGGTCCTTTGCCCATTTTAAATTGGGTTATTTGTTTTTTGTTTTTTGTTGTTTTTTTTGCTATTAAGTTGAGTTCCTTATATATTTTAGATATTAACCCATTATTAAATATATGGTTTGCAAATATTTTTCTCCTACTCTGTAGTTTGCTTTTTTACCCTGTTGATTATTCCCTTTGCTGTGCAGAAGCTTTTTAGTTTGATGTAGTCCCACTTGTTTAGTTTTGCTTTTGTTGCCTGTGCTTTTCGTGTCATTTCCATGAAATCACTGCCAAAACCAATGTCATGAAGCTTTATCCCTGTTTTCTTCTAGGAGTTTTATGGTTTCAGGACTGTAAGTCTTTAATGCATTTTGAGTTTATTTTTGTGAGTGGTATAAGTGTTCAGTTTCATTCTTTTGCATGTGGATATTCAATTTTCCCAATAGCATTTATCGAAGAGGCTATCCTTTCCCTGTTGTGTGTTCTTGGCACCCTTGTCAAAGATTAGTTGACTGCATGTGCTTGGATTTTTCTGGGCTATTTTTATTCTATTGGTCTGTGTTTTTATGCCAGCATCATACTGTTTGGACTACTATAGCTCTGTAATATAGTTTGAAATCAGGAAATGCAATACCTCCACTTTTGTTTTTCTTTCCCAAGATTGCTTTGTTATTTAGTGTCTTTTGTAGTTCCATATGAATTTTAGGATTTCTTTTTCTATTTCTGTGAAAGATGCCACTGGAATTTTGATAGGAGTTGCATTCAATTTGTAGATTGCTTTGGGTAGTATAAATGTTTTATCAATATTAATTCTTACAATCCAAGAACATGGTATATCTTTCTGTTTGTGTCTTCAATTTTGTTTTTTATTTTGTTCTTGGATATTCAGCTTAGTTATTCCTTTTTTTCTTAAAAAAAATTGAAGCATAGTTGATTTACACTATTGCGTTAGTTTCACGTGTATAGCAAAGTGATTGTTATATATATATATATATATATATATATATATATATCTTTTTTCAGATTATTTTCCATTATACATTATTACAAGATATTGAATATAGTTCCCTGTGCTATACAATAAATCCTTGTTGTTTACCTATTTTATATATAGTAGTGTGTATCTGTTAATCACATACTCCTAATTTATCCCTCCTCCCCTTTTCCCTTTTGTAACCATAAGTTTGTTTTCTATGTCTGTGAGTCTGTTTCTGTTTTGTAAATAAGTTCATTTGTATTATTTTTTAGATTCCACATATAAGTGATATCATATGATATTTGTCTTTCTCTGACTTATTTCACTTAGTATGATACTCTCTAGGTTCATCCGTGTTGCTGCAAATAGCAAGATTTCATTCTTTTTTATGGCCGAGTAATATTCCATTTTATATACATATATATGTGTGTATATATATGTCTCACATCTTCTTTATCCATTCATCTGTTGATGGGAACTTGGGTTGCTTCCATGTCGTGACTATTATAAATGGTGCTGCTATGAACATTGGGGTGCATGTATCTTTTTGAATTAGAGTTTTTGTCTTTTCTGGATATATACCCAGGAGTGGGATTGCTGGATCATATGGTAACTCTATTTTTAGTTTTTAAAGGACCCTCCATACTGTTTTCCATAGTGGCTTTACAATTTATATTTCCACCAACAGTATAGGAGGGTTCTCTTTTCTCCATTTGTGTCTTCAATTTATTTTATGGTTTTCAGTGCATAGGTCTTTCACTTCCTTGGTTAAATTTATTCTTTTTGATGATGTTGTAAATGGGATTGCTTTCTTAATTTCTTTTTTTTTAACATCTTTATTGGAGTATAATTGCTTTACAATGGTGTGTTAGTTTCTGCTTTATAACAAAGTGAATCAGTTATACATATACATATGTCCCCATATCTCTTCCCTCTTGCATCTCCCTCCCTCCCACCCTCCCTATCCCACCCCTCTAGGTGGTCACAAAGCACTGAACTGATCTCCCTGTGCTATGCGGCTGCTTCCCACTAGCTATCTATTTTACATTTGGTAGTGTATATATGTCCATGCCACTCTCTCACTTTGTCCCAGCTTACCCTTCCCCCTCCCTGTATCCTCAAGTCCATTCTCTAGTAGGTCTGTGTCTTTATTCCTGTCTTGCCCCTAGGTTCTTCAGAACTTTTTTTTTTTTTATATTCCATATATGTGTGTTAGCATACGGTATTTGTTTTTCTCTTTCTGACTTACCTCACTCTGTATGACAGACTCTAGGTCCATCCACCTCACCACAAATAACTCAATTTCGTTTCTTTTTATGGCTGAGTAATATTCCATTGTATATATGTGCCACATCTTCTTTATCCATTCATCTGTTGATGGACACTTAGCTTGCTTCCATGTCCTGGCTATTGTAAATAGAGCTGCAATGAACATTGTGGTACATGACTCTTTTTGAATTATGGTTTTCCCAGGGTATATGCCCAGTAGTGGGATTGCTGGGTCATGTAGTAGTTCTATTTTTAGTTTTTTAAGGAACCTCCATACTGTTCTCCATAGTGGCTTTATCAATTTACATTCCCACCAACAGTGCAAGAGGGTTCCCTTTTCTCCACACCCTCTCCAGCATTTATTGTTTGTAGATTTTTTGATGATGGCCATTCTGACCAGTGTGAGATGATATCTCATTGTAGTTTTGATTTGCATTTCTCTAATGATTAATGATATTGAGCATTCTTTCATGTGTTTGTTGGCCTTAATTCCTTTTTTAGATAGTTCATTGTTAATGTATAGAAACACAACTGATTTTTGTATGTTGATTTTGTTTCTTGCAGCTTTACTGAATTTGTTTTTCAGTTCTCACAGTGTTTTGGTACAGTCTTTAGGATTTTCTATATATAACATCAGGTCATCCGCAAACAGAGACAGTCTTACTTTTTCCCGTCCAACTTGGATGCCTTGTGTTTATTTTTCTTTCCCAGTTGCTCTGGCTAGGATTTCCAGTTCTATGTTGGGTAGAAGTCTTGAGAGTGAGGAACCTTGTCATGTTCCTGATCTTAGAGGATAAGCTTTTAGCTTAATATATACTACTTCTCATCTTCCCTCTCCCTTACCCTTAACATTTATTGCTATGCTATCTAGAAACTGATATGAATTTTGATTTTTCACATAGATGTATGGATAGATACTTCACCACTTGAACTTGTAAAATTTAGTGTGTGTGTGAGAGAGAGTGTGTGTGTAAAAAATAGAGATAGAGAGGAAGAGGGAGAGAATGGTGGTCGTGGTGGTGGTGGTGGTAGAGTGGTTGAGGGGGTGATTCTTTTTGGGATAGAAAGTTTCCATGTTTTCTGTGCTAATAAAGCCCCTTTAAAATGCTACTTTCTACAGAACTTCCTCCTTCCCCTCCCCTCCTCTCTTCTTTCTTCCCTCTTCTCTGTTTCCTCCCTTCCTTTGGTAGTTATTGTGATTTCCCATTTGTATTTTGTAAATGATTTCCATCTGAAGTTTCTGAGTTCTCTGCTTGAGTGAGATATGCTTATCTAGCATGTTAGACAAGAACATGATTTACTACCCAGACGGACAGACTAATTAAATGGGTAACACATTGGTCTCTAAAGGATCAGGATACTTTTGCTAATTCCCTGTGTGTACCAATTTAATTACATTTCAGAAGTCAGAAAAATTTAAGTAGTTCCAGTTGCAGTGTTCCAGTTCACTAAGCATTAACTATAAATCACTAGTGGGCACTTCAAAAAAATCTGTTGATGGATTGGCTGGTATTTTACATGAGTATAAGCCACCTAACCTAAGGGTCTCTACGTTGGTTTTGCAAAGTTAAAAACGTGCTCTTGATATCTCTCTCTGGCCCCATAATATCTTTGTCAATCCCCACCCTATCCCTGTACACCTTTCATAGGGCCCCCTTTTCTTCTCCCTTCATATTTTTCAACAGACTGTTTAAGGGAGTCATAGACTGGTTGTGATTATTACTGAACCATATAGGAACCACACATCTTCTTTTTTTCTTCTTCTACTTTCTTGAATTATGGTTATGTCTTCCTAAATGAATATTTTTAAAAAACAACCAATACTAGTTTTTAACTATTGAAGAACTTATTAGCAAGTAGCCCAGTCTTAATTTCATCATCCAGTAAAGCCAAAGTTAATAACCCCTCTTTTTTTCTTTTCTTTCAGCTAACACCTGAAATCTGTTCTATAGGAGGGAGATACTAGTTATTGCAGTATATATTAGTGTGCAGCCTTCATGACCCCTTATTTTTTTTGACTAACAATTCTTCTGGATTAGAAGGGTCTGGGAGTCATTATTTAGTCTCCTTTTCCAGAATGAACTATATATACTGTGTAAAGTTTGGCTACAAAATAAGCATACTTATTTTTATTTGTTTGGGAAATCAGTCCCTATTTTACAAGTATGTTAACTATTGCGTTGAGGCAAATTTGACTTGATTTTATATTTTACACATTTATCGAACTATAATTGATGTATAAGAAATTATACATGTATAAATGCCTATACAATTTGATGAATTTTGACAATGCCCATGAAACTATCACCATAATAAAGGTAATAAACATATGATTCATCCCCAAATGTTTCTTTGTACCCCTTCATAATCCACCTCCATGACTCCCAGATAACTACTTTCTATCACTATAGATTAGTTTGCATTTTCTAGAATTTTATATCAATAGAATCATTTAGTATATATTTTTTGTCCTCCTTCTTTCACTCAGTATAAATATTTTTACATTTTTCCATGTTCTTGCATGTATCAACAGTTTATTCCTTTTTATTGCTGAGTAATATTCCATTGCATGAATATACCACAGTTTGCTTATCCATTCGCTTGTTGTTGAACATTTGGCTTGTTTCTGGCTATAATGAATAAAACTGCTATGATCATGCATGTATAAGTCTTTGTGTAAACATATACTTTCATTTGTCTTGGTTAAATCTACAAGTAGAATGACTGTGTCATATGGTAGGTGTACCTTTATCATTTTTAAAAGCTGCCAAATTATTTTCCAACATGGTTGTAAATATCTTACACCAGTAGTGTAAGAGAGTTCCAGTCCATACCAATACTTATTATGGTCATTTTTTAAAATTTAGCCATTCTAGAAGGTATGCATTTGTATTTCTTTGTAGTTTTAGTTTATGTTTTTATAATGATTAGCGATGTTAAGCATCTTTTTATGTGCTTATTTGCCATATGCATATCTTCTTTGGTGAAGTGTCTATTTAAATATTTTGCCTATTTTTATTAGTTTTTCTCTTCTGATATTGAGTTGTAAGAGTTCTTTATATTCTAGGTACAAGTCCTTCGTTGGGTATATGTGATTTGCAGATATTTTCTCCCAGTCTATGGCTTGCCTATCCATTTCTTAACAGTGTCATTCGAAAAGTAAAAGGTTTATTTTTTTTTTAAATGTCTGTGTCTCTATCTCCATCTCTGTCTAGATCTCTCTCTCTCCATCCTAGTGGGTGTGAAGTTATATCTCATTCTGGTTCTGATTTGCATTTCCCTTAATGACTAATGATATTGAGCAGCATATTTTCATGTGCTTATTGGCCATTTGTATATCTTCTTTGAAGAAATGTTTATTAAATCATCTAAATATTAAAAAAGAAAAGTAAAATGTTTTAATTTTGATAAAGTCCATTTAAATATTTTTAAACATTTTATAATTTCAGCTTTTTGTGTCCTAAGAAGTCTTTGCCTTACCCAAGGTAACTATGATTTCTCTCCTATATTTTCTTTTAGAAGTTATATAGTTTTAGCTCTTGCACTTGGGTCTAGGATCCATTTGGGGTTAATTTTTGTAAGTTGTGTGAGATAATAGCTGAGGGTTTTTTGGTTTGCTTTTTGTTTTTGTTTGTTTTGCATGTGAACATCCAGTTGTTCCAGCAACATTTGTTGAAAAGATTATCCTTCTTCTATTTAATTGCTTTGGTACCTTTGTCAAAAATCAATTGACTCTATACACATGGACACTGTAGTATGTACCTTTGACCTATATGTTTATCTTTATGCCAAAACCACATTGTTTTGATTAATGTATCTTTATAATGTCTTGTATTCAAATAGTGTAAACCCTCCAAATTTGTTCTTTTTCAGAAGTGTTTTGGCTATTCCCAGTTGTTTGAATTTCCATATAAAGTTTAGAATCAACTTGTCAATTTCTATTTTAAAAGCCTGCTGGGATTTTGATTGGGATTACACTGTATCTGTAGATAAATTTGGGGAGAATTAACACCTTAACAATACTGACTTTTCCAATGTAGGAACAGGGTATATCTCTCTATTTAAATGTTCTTTAATTTATTTCAGCCGTGTTTTGTAGTTTCAATCTACAGCTCTTGGATATCTTTTGTCAAAATTATCCCTGAGTATTTCATATTTTTGATGCTATTGTAAATGGTTAGTATTTTATTTTATTTTATTTTTTAAAGGAATTCCTTTATTTTTATTATTTATTTATTTATGTATTTATTTATTTATTTTTGGCTGCGTTGGGTCCTCGTTTCTGCACGAGGGCTCTCTCCAGTTGCGGCAAGCGGGGGCCACTCCTCATCGCGGTGCGCAGGCCTCTCACTATCGCGGCCTCTCTTGTTGCGGAGCACAAGCTCCAGACGCGCAGGCTCAGCAGCCGTGGCTCACGGGCCTAGTTGCTCCGCGGCATGTGGGATCTTCCCAGACCAGGGCTCGAACCCGTGTCCCCTGCATTAGCAAGCAGACTCTCAACCGCTGTGCCACCAGGGAAGTCCCAATGGTTAGTATTTTAAAATTTTACTTTCTGATTCTTGATTGCTAGTAATAGAAACGTGATTGATTTATGTATATTGATTTTGTGTTGTAACCGTACTAATCTCTTGTTAGTTTTAATAGCCCTTTTGTAGATTCCTTAGAATTTTCTACATCATCTCTACATAAAGATGATTTCACTTCCTTTCCTATCCATATCGAAACCTGGTTTTAACCAGCAGTGTGCGAGTTAGATGTGTTATGTAACTTCTCTTAAACCTCGGTTTCCTCATCACTAATATGGAGATCTAATAGTACCTACTCATAGGGTTATTGTGAGGATTAAATGAGATAACATAGGTAATGTTACTAGTGCAGGACCTGGCAGAATATATAACCCTTAAATCTTCATCTTTGGGCCCTCCTCCTAGTCAACATCTATAGTAAGTGATATTCTCCAAACATTAATTTCCTTTTTCAATATCTGTCAATGAATTTATCCAAATGTAAAAAAAAAACATTGTATTAGGCTGTTCTAAACTTTGGAGGGTATATGTTTTCTAAGTATACTAATTGATGAAGTTGGACTTTGTTTTATTGGCTATAAATTTACCATTTTAAGCCTTTTCCTGGACCTTCTCCAGCTTGATGGTATTGTCCCTGAGATGTGATGACCAGACCTGCACACAGTATCCCAGATGAGGGCAAACCATGAAGGAAGGAATTGAGGGCAGGGTGAGGTGAGGGAGTGAGGGAAAGGAACATCTCATTTTTTTTTTCTATTCCTGACATGCGTAGACCAATACTTATTTTGGTTGAAAGAACAAATTAGGCTGGTGTCTTCATTAAACAGTCTACAGTACTTTCCAGATTTCTTTTTTCTTATTTAGAGCTGATAGCTTGGAGCCCATATTCCCAGAGGCAGAACCTATACTACAAAAAAAACCCCACAAAAACATAAAAAGCATTAATTACCTTATACTTGTCCCTTTTGAGACTGTTATCTGGAGTAGCTGGGAGGTCTCTTGGTCTCTCAGCATACAAGTATAAGTAGCCAGGGTGTCAGACAAAAGCCTCTTTGGAAGTGTCCAACCACCCCCACTCATTGCACTCCCATCTCTGTCCCTCTAACCAAGAGCACTCACTGGAAATATATGAATAGAGCTGCCTGCCAATTCTACCTGCTCCCCTTTAACCTGCAGTGGGCTTCAGCTCTATTTACATGACCTGTGTGGAGCAAAATAAGAGTTTTGGATTAGAAAAATGGAGATAAGGTGCCTATACCAGATTGTCCTTTCATGTTAACCTCCTATTACCATCCTAGTCTAAATTAGAACCTAAAGATGTAGAATGAGGGAAAATTTGCAGCTTAACTCGATATAGTTTGATGAGCCTTGCACTAAAGAGAATATACCCCAGTGATTTCAAATTAACTCTAATAGTTGGAGGGATGGGTGGGGTGGGGGTAAGTGGGGATAAGGGAAGGAGGATTGTGCCCAGGCATAAGTTCAATTTGAAACTTTACTGTGGGGAGGATGAGAGAAATCCTAGTATCCTGGCTGTTTAAGTTGCCCCCAGTGATTCTGCATATACGTAGGTAGGCCCCATCTGTCTTCTAACTTATTTTCCCCAAAACTGCCTATGCATTCAGTAAACCAAAGTTTGGCATCTCTTATGTGTAAGGTCCCATTTCTGAAACTTAGGTAATTTCCTTCTTTGCCTGTTTGTTTTGTTCTGTGTTGTTTTTTTTGGGGGGAGGGGGGTTGTTTGTTTGTGGTTTAGCAAAGTGACTATTTGAGATGATTATTCATCTCAAGTATAGAATTAGAAATGGAAAACATGTATGGTCCCTGACTTCAGGGAACTTCACCCTGTCCCACTCCACCCTCACCAGATTTTTAGTTCATGTCAAGCAAAATACCCTACAGTCCACAGTTGAAATTGTTACTTACGTGGTCTGTTACCTTGAGCAAGTAACTACCATTCTTTAGGCCTCATTTCCCCTATCTGTAGTGAAGATTTAAACTAAGGACCCTGTCAGCCTCAAGAATTCTTATCCTAACCTTTGTTTTCCCTTTGTGAGTGTGATATGGGGCTTAATAAATTATTTATAATGGTGATGATGATGGTTTATTCTCAGATTAAAAATTTTTTTAAACTACCCATTTGATTCTTAACTCTGTTGGGAGTTTTAGCTTTGCAGGCAATCAAATAAAACTCTTATAATATCCAGCTATATGTTCTTGAAAAGAGATCAAGTGAGTTAGAGATGAAATAGCTGGATCTGTTTGGGGTCAACACTTTAATATTTGTCTTTATAGTCATGGTTTTTATGAATATGAAACCCTCTGAGGACACAGACTCCTGAGTTGCCACTAGCCCGTATGGTGCTTTTATGCCAATTACAGAAAGGTCCTCCTTTCTTCAGGGGGCATTCAGCCCTGTGTAGAGCACCAGGCTTACCAAGTGGAGCCCAGGTTCCGATTTATTCCCTTAGCTTGGGGACCTTATACAGTGCTTGGATGCTATGTGATTTCATTAATAGCGCTTTTCATAATGTCCTTTTCAGATAGGACTCATTTTTTCTTGTTTTTCTAACTCTTTAAAATTGAGTTTTCCAATAAGATCTTATCACTGCTCTCACGGACTCACTTTCAGCTGCAGCATCCTTTGAGGTTGCAATGCAATCTTTGTTTCTTCTTCCTCACTTTCTTTCCCTTTGCCTGGAATACCATATTGTTGATTCTAGACCCCATGACCTCTGCCTACTTTTTGGTTGACTTTTTAAAACTATCTTATTAATTTAGGTGGCTAAAATTCTCTTACCTGTATGCACAGAGAATTCTGTGTCTGTTTTCCTGCCCTTGGTATACACAGGGCTGACTCAGTACTCTTTTGCATACTTCCTTGCCCAAGGGATTTATTACTGAACAGCCATACAAAGAGGTCCTCGCCCATATGCCAAACACCATACTGGGAGCTCACTATGCCTCTGGCCCCTGGGCCTTTTCCCTTCACAAGATGCTGCCACTGCTTGCTATGAGTTTGGAGGACTCCCAAAGGCCCTCACTTGCCCCATCCCCCTTCCAGTTTTTTCAGCAGAAAGGGAACATTATACTGCTTTCCTAGTTTTGGCTCTAATCCCAGGCATTATCTCCCTCTGACTTCTCTTAAGAACAGTGCGGCGGTTTGCCTTAAGTAGTGGTGGTGGTGATGATGGTGACCAGGTGAATCTCTAGGACAGGAAAGAAGAACCAGAGGTAGCAATGTCCAGGACAGGAGTGTTGCAGGCCATTGTGGGCCTCTCCTTCCTGTGTGTTTCATGTTCTCTGATTGCCACATAGAAATATCTGCACCTAATTCCTGTCCAGGGACAGTCCAGGTAGCTGGGGATACAGACAAGTTTCCATTATCCATTTCTTGGCCTGGAATACTGAGGGAGAAATCCCAGAGCCACAGATGGTTGCCTTTGGCTTACCCTCCACAAACTGTTTGCTTCATGTTTAGCTCACTGAGTGCAATATCCACAATACTATTTTAATTATTCGTATCAGTGAGCTTGTGAGCTCTTACAAAGTTAGATCTTGCTTTTCCAAAATCTGGGTACCCCCAATAGTCAAGCCATCAACTTTTACCTCATTCTTTATTATTTCTTAAAACCATAAGCTATTTCTTTTCTCTATTGCCTTTAAAGCCCCCTGTTTATACACGTTAGAGAACATGGACTCTGAAGTCCTTCAGGCTTGAATTCAAGTTTAGCTGTGTAAACTCTGTCTTCTGTAAAATAAGACGACTGTCAATCTCATTGAAGAGTTGTGAGAATTCAGAATGACTATCCGTGCTAAATTCCCAGCACACACTCCATCTTGGAAATAATTCTGTAGTTATGATTGTTAATGGCCTAAATTTTGAAATAGTTATCATAATGCTCTTCTAAGGCAACATTTGTAATACCTAAAACTTATATAGTGGTAACTGTGGCAGATGGTGTTTAAGAGCTTCCCATTGCTTCACTCATTTAATTCTCACAACAATCTTTTGAATATGTATTAATATCTCCATTTCACAGATGAGTAAATTGAGGCACATAGAGGTTAAGTGCCCAAGGTCACTCAGCTGGAAAGTAGTGGAGCCAGGTTTTTGATCTCAGGCTGGCAACTCCAGATTCCATGTTAACTACTGTGCCATATTAAATAAATTTGATCATGATTACTTTTAAATATGGCCTTTAAAGCTATTTTGAGTTGATGATCAGTTACTGAGAGCCTCCTGGATGATAGGAGTTGGGACAAAGGAAGAGAAAAGTGTAAGTTACTTTTTTTTTTTGCTGAGAAGATTTTTTTCTAGAAAAATTAAATATAGTTTGTCCTCTGTCAAAATTAATTTAATTGAAGAATAGAAAACATTACCGTTCAATTCCACTTTGCTTTTTAAAAAATTTTATTGGAGTATAGTTGATTTACAATGTTGTATTAGTTTCAGGTGTATAGCAAAGTGATTCAGTTATACATATACATATATTCATTCTTTTGCAGATTCTTTTCCCATATAGGTTATGTAAGTTACAACTTTTTAAACAGTCTTACCATCCAAAAAAGGAGATGGACAAACACACGAGAGAAGCAATAAGGACAGCTTGGAAAGAGTTAATAAATCTGTCAATTAATTACAGCTGTCAATGCTTCGCTTTACCTTGACAGCTTTAGGGCCTCCTAGGCCAGTGCATTTCAAACATTACTGTGCATGCAAATCACTTGGATACTCTTAAATGCAGACTTTGATTCGATAGGTCTGGCTGCAGCCAGAGATTCTACCTGTCTGAAAACTCCGAGGTGAGGCCACACTTAGAGTAGAAGGGTATGCCACATCGAGGGTCTACTATGTAATATGGTGCTTTCTAGTTAAGCAAAGACATGTTGAAGACTTTTAAGCTGATTATATGGGGACTAAGGTGATAGTTGGAGAATGCTGTAGAAGAATTGATTTAAAAATTGGTGTGGTATGTGAAGAGTACTTGGGAGTCTGTGGGAGTCTGAGCAAAGGATTAATATGGTCATAAAGGTGATTCTTGGTGCTTTGTGGAGGGTGGATAGTGGGGGCCAGAGTCTGGAGGAGATCCAGCTAGGAGACTAGTGTGGAAATTCAGGCAATGAGAGGGTAAATGCCTGGCGTGTGATTATGGCAGTGGAAATGGGCAGGAAGAGGCAGAGATTGGCCCCAAGAGAGACTGGCTCCAAGAGAGATTGATTTCTGCAAACCACCAAAAATTTAGCACACTTAGGATCTCCTCAGTAATAACTTAGAAGTGAATAGTACTCTGTTTGAAAAATCACTTTCACATCCATTATCTCATTTCATCAATACAGCAACTATGGGAGATTAGTAGCTACTTTCACCCCTATTTTACAAATGAAACTGAGATAATGTAGCAGCAACTTAAACCATGTCTGAGAAAAGGCAAAGCTAATTGCAAGAGAAAAGACACTGTGGAAAGGGTCACAATTATTCATCTTGTTTTTATAAACTGATTTTTTTCTCATTAAGAGTAATATATTTTGATTATAAAAGTAATATATATTTGAGATCATACTACATGGCTATATTTTCTGTATCCTTCCCTCAAATTCTTCCACTTATTATGGCTCTTTTTCCTTGTCATTAGGAATTTTTTAAAACTTACTTTTAGATCACTGCATAATAATAGCCCCATATGGGTGCATTATAATTTAATTTACTACTTCCATGTAATTGGCCATTTAGGTTTCCAGGTTTTTTGCTATTATAAGTAACATTGTGGAGAATATCTTTGTACATACATCTTAGTCCAAGCATCTGATAATTTACTTAAAGACGAATCAACTCTTTAAGAAGTTTTCTACTGATTTACAACTGGCTGACTTAATGCTTGATAAAAGATTGGGTCAGCCTAGGGCTTGAGGAGGTTACCCAAGCATCTCTCATTGTCTCAGATGACATAGTGAGCTCTTGCTGGGCTGCCAGATTCATGAAATCATGTCTTGGAAAATTCTGCTGCATTCTGGTATCATCATTGAGCTTGACTCTCCTCATGGTGGTCCATCGGCAACAGGTATGACTACCCATTGGGCTCTGTGCTGGGGCTGGAGTGAGACAGTGTGGAGAAACAAAATAGAAGGCCTAACTCCTGCCTGCAAGGGGCTTATCAGCTCTTTGGGGACAGACACATGTGGGATAATTAAGGAACAGATCAAATCAAAACACCGGGGTATGTAGCTTGAAAGTCTGTAGAGAAAAGCAGATATGTTTATGCTGTTATGGGTGATTTTGTTTTCTTTTTTTTGCTCATCTCTATTTTCTGAGGTATCTATATGGAAGAGTTAGGAAGGCAGTGTCGTATGGATCTGGAGGCTGAGTTGAACTGAAATTCTGTCATTTATTCCTTGTGTAACCTCAGACAAGTTATTGAACCTCTCCAAGCCTAATTTTTCATCTGTGGATTGTGGATAATAATAAGATTTATATGCAGATTTTCTGATGTGAGGAAACGATCTAAGCCACGAAGTGCTTAGTCCTGTATCTGGCACAAAGTAATGCTTATTACTAGGTAATAAGTACTACCTAGTATTATTATTATTAATATATACTATAACATAATATAAACATATATATTGATATTATTTAAATAAAAGGTTAAAATATATATGTCATTTTATATATATATGTATGTGTGTATGCATACATATATTCCTACCTATTCTGTTCTCTCTAAATATAACTATATATACACACACACACACATCTATATTTATAGTTATATTTAGAAAGAATAAAATAGGTAGGAATTTAAAGAAGCCTAGAAATCTAGTTTTGATTGGTCCTACTTCAGGAAAGAAGCTTTTCTTAGACTGCCAAGGTGAAGTTGCTGCTCCCCCCCACCCCCTGCCACCACCGATGTTGGGGCCTTGGTTCCTTAGCTGTGCAGAACTGGCACTGTTCAGGGGGATGTGTTGAAAGACTACAAGTTGTGGAGCCACAGACATCTGGGTTCAAAGCCTGGAAGTTCTCTTTCCTAGCCAGGTAATTACCCTGAGTAATTTCTGTGAAGCAACTCCCTGTGTCTCATTTTCCTCATCTGTCAGAGGGCAATACTTCTTAGGTCACAGGATTGTTGGCAGGACAATTAAATTGAGTAATAATGATTGTGTTTAGTCAGTGGTTGAGTGCAAATTCTATTCTTTTCATTTCTTATTGGAATTTCTGCCTGGCTTTTGCGACACCACACCCTCCACCTCTTCTCTTAGCCTGGACTAGGACCACTTCCCTCACATCTCACACCTCGATGAGACTTTGCCTCCTAACAGTATCTCCTCTTACTTGTCAGCTGTTGGTCTCATAACGTAAGTAAAAATGTCCTTTTAACTAGCTATTCAGGATTTTGCTTCCCAGACTCTGTTTCTTCAACCTCCCTTTTACCTTCCCTTGTCAGCATGCCATTTATTTCTCTTTACTTGCTTCAAACTTGCCCCATCTCCAGGTCAGTTGGGGTGGGGGTTGGGAGGTTTCCCATGATTAAAGCCAAACATTTTTTTCCAGCTTTGGAGTCCTTGCTCTGGCACTGTTCCTAAAAACTGAACTGTCTGCTGGTTAACACCCCCTCCCCCGGCCCCAGTCTCTGTATTCACACCTAGAATTCTTTTCTCCTGAGTACGATCTTTAATACAAACTGGGCCTGCCTCTGGTCTGGCTTGCTTGGTGCTAATTTATTTTTTCTTTTTTTGTGCTTCTGGTCCAACAGGCACATAAGCTGCAGTAGAAAGAGGCCCTTAGGTACCACTGACTCTCCTACTCAAAGCCTAGTGTCAGCTGTTTCTAAGGAACTAGGCTGCTAGTTAAGGCAGTCGACACCACATAGCCCTAAACATATTCTAGGCCAAAACTGGTATTTTCTCTGCTCTCTGGGCATAGCATTTTTTGAGATCCCAACCAAGTATCCAAGAACTTGGAGCAGATCCAAAGCTGCAGTTTCAGGGGGGCGTTGGCACTGCTTGTTCACAGGTACCTCAGTAAGAGTGCTGGGAAGCAAGTGAGGAAAAAGAAAAAGATTGTTCACATAGGGAGGGTGATTTAAGATGTGAGGGTCAATTTAAGAAATGATTATATGACAAAAGTACATTTTGCCAAAATGATGTTGAAGAGATCAGCCTTTGTGAGTTTTTTTCAATTGTCCCTTGTATAATTCGTATGTAGAATCCAGGGCCGACCAATAGTTTGCCTCCTGACAAGTTAGCTTGTTTCTTTCTATCAGACCAAAATTTTAGAACCTATAGTGTTTGCCTTTATGCCTTGGCTGCTAGGAAGCTTGGAGCAAATTTGAATTTTCAACTGAAGCACATATGAACAAAAGGTTTTCTTCTTTTAAATAAAATCATCTCCCCCTCTGTTTTTTTAACCCTCTTTTAATTTTATGGTCCTGTGATACAAGAATTTTTATTGTAAGGTACTTCAAATCTTTTTGGATATAAGTAGGGTACCTGGTGGGTAGGGCTTGTCATCCTTGATTTTTTTGCTATCCTAGGAAATAGGCAAAAGTATAAGAGAAATTCTTCAGTCTTCCTTGGATGAGGCAGCAGACCTTACAGGGAGAAGCACCCCTGCAAGCTTAGCTTAGGTAGAGAGAGGGAGCTGTGCATGGTCTTTGGTATTTTGCTTGGCAGGAGCTCTATTCTCCAGTCCCAAGCTGGTCTTTTGTGAAATTAGATGCAGATGGTTCAGGTGAAAAATAGCACATTTTAGACATTTTAATGGGTGCTGTTGCTACCTGACACCATTCTGAGACAGTAGGGAGGCTGAGGTGTCTTCTTCAGTGTGAACTTTGTAATATGCAATGACAGGGAACTGGGGTCCTAGCTTCCTATATCACCTCCAAGAATGTGGTTGCGAGTCCTCAGTTTGGGAATTCAAGGAGACAGGTGACCTTCAGATAGTACCTTGGAGTCCTGCACCAGAAAAGGGAGCTTGTTCTGTAGACTAGGCTTTCTTGTCTGTATTCTACCTCAAATGAGAGACAACATTGCCTCAGGGGACAGGTGTCACCACCATCAGGTTAATTTTCCTAAAGCCCAACTTTGATAGTGTCACTTTTTTTCTCACCACTCTTCCTTGGATCTGCCTCATGCTCTCCCTTCTAATCCATCTTGTTCATTGTGCCCTTGTCATTCCTTTTAGCTAAAACCTAATTCATTTATCAAAAAGGAAGTACCTCTCATGAAGCTGTGCAAGGAGCTTTGGTGTCAGTCAGACCTGGGTCTAAACTTTGGCTTTGTCACACTGAAATAGTGTGGGATGACCCTTTCTGAACCACATTTACTCACCTGTAAAATGAGATCAAGGGTACTTCTATGATAGGGTTATTGTGAAGCTTAGCATATTAAGGCAAGATCTATCATTTATTGGGCATATAATCTTCATATCATCATTATTATCTCATGCACCCTTTGAGTCAGGTACTAAAAATAGCACACAAGACAAAAAATCATGAATTACTGGAAATTCTCCCTGAAAATCCCTTGTATTACAATAAAGCGCTACATCTATATATAGAACCCTAGATAGTAATGCTTTAAGTATGTGAGCCTCTGATCTGGACTAAAGAAGGGAACAGGATCCTTATTCCCCTACTGGCTTTGAAGAAGCAAGCTGACGTGAATGTGAGTTACCTATGAAGGAGGCCATGTGGCAAGCAAATGAAGGCAGTCTTTAGCTGACAAGCAGCAAGACTCCAAAAGCCTACGAGGAACTGAATCCTGTCAACAGTCACATGAGCATGGACGTGGATTCTTCCCCAGCTGAGCCTCAGATGAGACCCTAGCCCTGACCAACACCTTGATTAAAGCCTTACAAACGACCCAGCTAAGCCTTTCTTGGACTCTTACCCACAGAAACTGAGAGATAATAAATGCCTGTTGTATCGAGCCAAAAGAAAAAAAAAGGAACAAATGGAAAGTGTTTATAGAGTTGTCTGGATATTCAAACCATTTTACCTCTATGATGACCATTATATTTCTAGTGGTGAATAGGGGAATCTGTGGACAACTCTACAGGTTTTGTTTGTTGGATTTGTTCCTTTTTGTTTTCATATTAAACCTCTACTTGAATCCAAGTTAATAGAATTGTGGTTGTGAACATATATGCTGTATGTAAAGCACTTAGCCCAGTTGCCACCACTACCAGTAAGGACTTAATAAAATGTTAGCTGCTATTTTCCTTAGTAGTAGCAATAATAGTAATACTAGTAAGATATATGACAGCACACAGCACAGGGCCTGGTACATAGTCATTGCTCAATAATGTTGGATGGTTTTGGGTAATTGAATCCATGTATTTACTGTCCTTTTAAAGTATAGTAAAGAAGGATTTGGCCACCTGCTTCCTGTCTTTCCAAGTTTCCTGCTATGGCCCTTTGGCCATTGGTCACATTTCATCATGAAGTATGTTCTCAAATAATTCTGAAGGCCAGGAGTCTGCCTTGTTCATCTTTGCACTCCCACAGTTCCTGGCACATGATAGGTACTCAGGGAAGGAATAGATGGATGGAGGAAGCAAAGGTTTGAATAAAGCAAGGACTCTCCTTGCCTTTGTGAGATTTTAGGGACCAGACTTCAATTTGGGCTATTGCTGCTTTTTCTGGGCTTTTGGTACCAGGCCTTGATGGTTCTGTATATTCTTGGAACCTTGCTTTGAGCTGGCAACAGTTATACTCTTAATGGGGTCTCTCTGACATAAGTACTCAAAAATATAAAATCTGGCTTTGGTACATTGAGCACTTCAAGGGAGAAATGGCCCTTGAGAAGGGAGATGATAGAACAGCAAATAAGAGCATGAGATTTAGAGTGAAGAGGAAACCTTAGTTCAAATCCTAGTTTTGTCACTTCTAGGTATGTGACCTTGGGAAGTCCTTTAAACCTTCTGAGCCTCAGACTCCTCATACGTAAGATGGGGGACAATATTACATACCTCCTGCTATTGTTATGAGGGTTAAAATATGATGTGTGTTTGAAGCTGTGGTACATAATAGTTGCTCAATAAATGGTAGCTACTACTGTTGTTGCATACCATATTTCTTCTCCTGTTCAAAATGAATATAGCTTTATTTTCCATGTAATCAAAAACAATACTGTTTATTGTTTTAATATTAACTTAGAAGATACATAAACGTTTAAAGAAGAAAATGAAAATTACCTACATTCTATCACCTAGAGATAACCTGATTGATAATTAGGTGTATATATATCTTACGCTAATTTTTTTCTGTTTATACACACATATTAAAAATGAGGTCATAGAATATATATTGTTTTGTAGCCCACTTTTTTATACCTGACAATATGTTGCAGAAATCTTTTCCAATCTACATAATCATTTTAATGACTTTACAGTGTCACACTTTATGACTGTATGAATACTATAAATATTTTAACCAAAACCACATTAATTTAATTCACTTCTAATGTTTTGCTATTATAAACAGTGCTACAGTGGCCATTTGTGTACATACATCTTCACACACTTGTCTAATTATTTTATTTATTAAGAGACATTCAAAAAAAAAAAAAAAAAAAAAAAGAGACATTCATAGAAGAAGCAGAATTGCTAGGTCAGACAGAATACACTTTAAATATCATCCCCTTCATTAACTACAGCACATACTGGGTTAATTTGTATTAAATGGGATAATGAATGGGAGGAAGCTTTGTAAACTTGCAAGTGCTATATAAGTACGAGTTATTGCATTGCAGTTGTTATTGTTGGAGGCGTGGCAGAATGATGACCTTAAGGACTAGAAGAGGGGAGAAGGCTCAATTTCTCCCTGATTCCCATGAATCACACCTATAGGAACATGCATGTATAAGTGGGTGGTTACCGTTTATCCTAAAGGATCTATATGTTCACTCCCTCCCCCAGACTTCGAAGATGAAGAAAGCCTCTTGTAAACTTGAATTGAAAAATTGCTTTTAAATATGGCTCTTTTAACCAAATGTTCAGACCTATTTCTTTGCCAACCTTTAATTCTAGGACAGCACTGGAATAAAGAAGGTCTCCCAAGATAGTCCTGCCCTGAGTTGTTCTGCTATGCTCTTGCGCCCCAAGCCTGAGGTCCTGGCGACTTTATTTGTGTCTGGGGGTGGGGTGGGGGCTGCGGGGGGTATCGGGGAGAAATACTTTTTTAAAGGCAAGGCTGGCATAAAAAAAGAACGAAATAATGCCATTTGCAGCAACATGGATTGACCTAGAGATTATCGTACTAAGGGAAGGAAGACAGAGAAAGACAAATATCATGATATCACTTATACGTGGAATCTAAAAAAATTATATAAATGAACTTATTTACAAAACAGAAATAGATTCACAGACATAGAAAACTTATGGTTACCAAAGGGGAGAGTGGGGGGAGGGGAGAGATAAATTAGGAGTTCGGGATTAACATGTACACACTACTGTATATAAAATAGATAAACAACAAAGACCTACTGTATAGCACAGGGAACTATATTCAACATCGTGTAGCAACCTATAATGCAAAAGCATCTGAAAAAGAATATATATATATATATATATATATATACATATATACATATATATATATATGACTGAATCACTTTGCTGTACAACTGAAACTAACACAACATTGTAAATTAACTATACTTCAATTTTAAAAAATGGTTAGAAAAAACAAGGCAAGGCTGGTTTGTCAGCACCCAGCTTAAGGATCCCTTGGCCACACCTTCAGTGGAGGGACTCAACTTTGCAGCGAGCCTGACATTCCACAGAGCTCAGACCAGCCTAGATACACTAACTTACCCACCCACTCCTGGCTTCCTGTTTTTCTAGCAGCCAGAGTACCTCTTGAGTGTAACTTTATTGTAAGCATTGTTGAGTAGGGGGAAGTGTGTGTTGAGAAGTCTTGAATCTGGATCTCCTCATCTAACAGCCTGAATTCTCTCTGACTTCAAAGGCTGGGCACTCATCCAGAAATGATGCTCTTGGCCCCTGCTAGAAGGTGGGGCCAGGTGTGGGAATGCAAACAGACTGTGGGGGCCTGTACGAGGGTAGAAGGCAGCAGGAGAATATGTGACCATGGTGGGGAGCAGATGCCTGTGTGCTTGGCCAGGCTCCACCTTATGAAGGGTGCTTCTTGCAGGAATGTTTTTAATGATGCCTGTCAGAGATCTTGGGCTCTTTGAAGCTCGGAGTCTGAATTGGGTGATGTTTGCCATAAGCAGTAATGAGCATGGAAATGATTTATTCTGGGACCTTGACTATATTACTATGAAATCACTGGCATACTGATGGGGCCTATTGATCCTCAAACCGTTTCCTGAGTTCTAGCTACAAATCCATTCTCTCCAGTCCCACCAAATCATTTGTCACTACTGGCTCTGTGTATGCTGCTGTCTTGAAAAGCAGCGCTCTGGGGGTATTTTGGACTCATTCTTTCTCCTTCCTACCCAGGTCTCCAGCTCACTGAGCTGTGAACTTTCACCACCCCTCCCCAATCTGTTTACCTTCTCTTCTGACTGTAAGCAAACCTGTGTACATACCTTTTCGTATGTTCACATGCATTTCTGGGTATGCATGCTTGGCTCCCTGAGGCTATTTGTAAGTCTGTGTGGATGTGAGTAAGGCTTCTTGTGATTAAAGGGATATCATCTGTGTATACCTCATCAGGAACCTTGACTGTGTGTTCAGTAGAGGCAGGATGGCAGGCAGGAGAGCTATTGCACTGGAGGGGAGTGGTTGGCCCTTCTTTTGGACAAGCAGCCTTGAGTCCTTAATTGAATTATGAACAGGGAACTTATCTCCCATTGTTGGGGAAAAGATGGAAGATTACACTGACTCTGGAAGAGAATGTCTTCATTTTTTCTAGAGCTTGTGAGGGTAGACTCAGATGACTAATTGCAGGGTCTAGAGTCAAAAGGCCTCTTCTGTTCAGGAAAAATGTGGGTTTTGAGATGTGCAGGTGGGCTTAAGACAAGTGAAGGTTTTGAATGGTTCTTATGTTCCCCATCCCCTCTAGACTCAGCCCTTTGAAGGTACAGTCTTCCTTATTTTTGCATTTCCTCTCTGGGTCTTATACAACACAGACACTTAATAGTGAATTGATTATTAAGGCAGAAGAAGAGACTACTAGGCTTACTGAGACTGTCGATGGCTCTACAGAGTCCCACATAACTCCCCAGGAAGGAAGGCTTGAACCAGGGAGGTCTTTTTTTCCAGAGCTGGCCTTAGACAAGGGTCCTGCCCTCCTCATTTATGAAGTAATCAGCAGAATGGCTAGAACAAGTGAATGATTGTGCCATAATTAGTTTATGACCTGAGGGCATGCCAGTTTGTAGCGCTGCCAGTCTGCTAGCTGCCACCAGCACAGATATGCCTCATAAAAGTGCAAGTGAAAAAGCTATGGTACTATTCCCTGAGCCGGCTAAACCGAATGACTCAGTCCTATGAACTGAGAGTAACTGAGCTAGTACGTTAACATTTCCTGAACACTGACCTTTTATATTTCCATTTTATGCAAAAGTAACCTTTATTTCTTACAGTTGTTAATCCTTGCTTTAGCTTAATTGTAATATTCCTCCCTCTCTCCCTCCTTCTCCCCTTCCCTCTCCCTTCCTCCCCCCTTCCTTCCCTTTCTACTTTCCTTCCTCCTCTTTGTTTTGGAAGGGGGAGCACAGTGAGGCTAGGGCAGGACAGAGCATCTGGCCTATCCTGTGACAAGAATTGAAATAATTTCCTTCTGATATGCTTAGGAAATGGCTCAGTCAGTATCTCCTGCAGGTCTCACCTTCCTGGCCTGCTGCTGGTATGATTGTTGTCTAAATATTCTCTCCCAGTGTCCTAAGAGTTCAAGAAACCCAGCTTTGGTCATGAGAAATCTATTAACCTGCCAGTCTAATTCATATAAATGTGTATCAGAGTGTCGGCGCCAGACATCAACAGATCTAGGTTCTGAAAGTGGGTTTTGATTCTGCGATTCCATGAGCTCTTCTTTCCTTTCCTGCCCATCAACCTGCATTGTCTTTTTATTTCAGATGCTCAACATATGGGAAGCTTTGGATCCATTAAAGTTGAATTAAGAGTGTACACTGTATTTGTTGCTGGCCAAAGCACTAAGCAGCTCATGTTCATAGGCAGAGAAAAAAAATTACAGATAAAGCAATTTGCAGAAAGAGCAAAATTAAGGAATGGCTCCCATTCGCGGATTCCTTGCAGAATTATTAGGATGGTTGTTTCTATCACACAAGCAGAATTAACACCCCTGGCCCCATCCAGGGAACAGACCCAAGGTGGGAAATTCTTCACTTTTTTTTATCTTCTTGTCATCACGGCCAAGTTTTCACAGCTTAAATTTCTTCTGAGTATTTTGTTTTGTTGGTTGTACTGGTCAAAATGAAGATATCATCCTCTTTTAACATTGCCAGCAATCACTTTTTCCACCTAAAATGTTCTTATTTCTATTTACTTTGAATTGCCTTTAATGTGTCTATTCACTTCTTTGGTAGGACTGGTGTCTAGATCTTTCACAAAAAGGCTCTAATATGTTTATGTTAGGGTTTGTATTTGGTCCCTGCATTGATGTCAGATTTGAAGGCTAATCATATATGGCCTTAAATAAAACCTATGACTCACAGAGAACTGATATTTTGTTTTTTACAAATTAGTTTGAGATTGGGTCCTTGATGCGAAATGTTTGCAATTGGGTCTTTGATGATAAATATAAGACTGTAATTTTCATATGTTTGTGAAATTCAAGCACATTATTATTTCAAAGCAGTAGTAAGCTGTAATAAACCAAATAAACCTAAGTTTAAATAAATGTATTTTAGTTGATAATAGGCATATGAGCATGACTCTTAATAAATGAATTTGCTATTACTTGTTCCCAAGTTTCTCTTTAATCATAACATGGCCACATGTATTCTCAAGACTTATAATTTATAGAGTTTAAGGCTATCTTTCCTGATCCGAGGTGTTTCCATATGAAAATATTTCTAGTATGAACTGAAAGAGTTTTGTTCAAAAACATAGTGTTCATGAAATGCAAACAGTTTTACTAAAGGCCTGTAATTAAGGCAAAACCATTTGCAGTAATGCCTCACTTATCCGGGAGCTCAGAACATAGCCTGGACCCCAGTAATAAGTTTAAAAAAAAAAAAAAAGAAGGCTTTGAGGTCTTGATACAGCTGTCACAAAGCCCATGGTACAGGGGAAGAGGCCCTCATGCCTTGACTTCAGAAACACCCACTGATCCTTAATTTAATGGGAACCTGTCATTCCCTCAGTTATAGCAGAACACAAGCAGTAAATTAGAATTGGGGGTGGCAGGCTGCATAGGTTTCAGGAGGTAGTTTACCCTAGAAATTGGCACAGTGACAGTTGAGTGAGTACCGAACGACTGGGATGGAGAGAACACAAAAAGGAAAAATGTGGCAATATGGAATAGGGAGATAGCCTTCCACACAAAAATATAAGATTGTGGTATACTGTTGTGTTGATATGCCAGATTTTGCTTAGCCATTCTATTATTACTGGGGATTTAAGTTATTTAAAATTTTTCACTCTTATAAAAAGTGATATAGTAAACGGTTTCTGTACAAATTGCATTTCTTCTATTCAGAGTTATTGCTTTCTGATATGTTACTAAACATATAATAACCAGGTCAAAAGGTATGAATTGTTTTATAGCTGTTGCATGTTGCCAGATTGTACTCCCAAAAGATTAAACTGTGTTAAGTATTCCTATTTTCTCACAGCCCTGCAGCACTGAATGTTATAATTTTTATTTTTTTAATAAATTTATTTATTTTTGACTGCGTTGGGTCTTCGCTGCTGCACGCGGGCTTTCTCTAGTTGTGGCGATCGGGGGCTACTCTTCGTTGTGGTGCACAGGCTTCTCATTGCAGTGGCTTCTCTTGTTGTGGAGCACGGGCTCTAGGTGCACGGGCCTCATCAGTTGTAGCATGCGGGCCTCAGGAGTTGTAGCTCGTGGGCTCTAGGGCACAGGCTCAGTAGTTGTGGCACACGGGCTTAGTTGCTCCGCGGCATGTGGGACCTTCCCGGACCAGGGCTCGAACCCGTGTCCTCTGTATTGGCAGGCAGATTCTTAACCACTGCGCCACCAGGGAAACCGCTATCATTTTTAATATTTTTGCTAGCTTAATAGGTATGTATGTATACTCTCCATTTGTTTTAATTTTTATTTATTTAATGAAGCGTTACATTTCTTAATGTCATAATTTGCCATCTGTTTCCTTATTCATTTTCTTTGAACACTTATCAAGTAAAATCTATTGACCTTCTATATTTTTATCCATTCCTTATATTTTGGATAGTTCAACTTTATCATTTATATTTGTCACATATTTTTCCAATTTTGTTGCTTTCATTTTTATGTGTGCTTTATTATATTTCACTATGCAAAAGTGTTCTTTTTCACATTTATGTATTCAGATCCATTCATCCTGTCTCTGATGTTCCTTTCATTTTTCAATATTCAGAAATTTACCACTCCTCCACAGCTGGGACAAATATGTGATTCTGTCCTCCCACTCCCCCAGGGTGTTTTTTCTTTTTTGTGTTTAATTCTTGGACCCATCTGGAATTTATTGAAGTGTATGGTATGAGGTATGGATCTAAAGTAAAATCTCCATACTGATATCCAAATGTTTTAGCAATTCAATTTGGCAAATATTTCTTGAACTCCTATGTGCTAAACATTGTGCTAAGTACCACAAGGAAGTTTTTTAAAAATGAGGCAAAGTCCATGCTTTCCAAGTATGTTATCCTTTGTCTGTGTCTGTCTGCCTCTTGCTCTCCCTGTTTCTGTGAAGAACAGAAGGGTGGCAGTGGCAGTAATTAGTTAGATATTTAAATAATTATAACAAAGCACAAGGAAGACTATGACATAGGTATTATTAGAGAGGTTAAAAGCAAGAAGCCATGGGAATTTAAAGGAGTGAGACATTCCACCCGAGCCAAGGAAAGGCCTCAAAGTAGAGGTGATATTTAAGAAGGGCTCAGATGGCAGGATTTCATTCATTAATAAAACAGGTACTGAATGTCTATTCTGCTGTGCCTCATGCTGGTGCTAGGGCTAGAGATGAACAAGATGTAATCCCTGACCTCAAGGAGCCCTCAGACTAGCAAAACAGCATGTGGATAAAGGAAACATACTAGGAGGAGGTAGTAGAAAGGGAAGTGGATGTGGTAGGAGAAAGTTACAAGTTGGGGAATAATGGAGATTGAGACTGGAAAGGAAGGTTGGGGCCTCAAATGTCAAGAAGAGGCATTGATTCTTCCTTTGTTTTGGCATTGAAAAGGTTTAGAGATATGAAAGTGCCATGATCAGAGTGGATTTCTAGGCCAGTCCATTTCATTAGGAAGGCTGTTATCTCTTTGGACTGTTCTCTGAAATGTGAGTACAGTAAACGTGTGCACCATTTTGATATTTGGGTTCATTGGCAGTATCACGTCTACCCTTTACAGTGTCTATCAGTATGTCTGATACCGCTATACAATTGACAGGGTTTGTGATATCTTTCTGATACATTGCAGCTGGTTCCTTTTTAGTAATCCTTCATTCTCTGTTTCAAGTAGTTAGGATCACCTACCTTTTGCTTAAGTTATTTAGGAGACATTTTAGAGTGAGTACATCAAGATGGCTAAAATGAAGTGTCTGTGCTTAAAGGAATGAAGTTCAGGTATCAAGAAGATTTGGTTATGGGAAAATATTTCCTTGCCACCTTCTGCTGGAAAAATGAGGGGCCAGTATTCATGAAACACAAAATTAACTTGAATGTGGCTGCTTACATGAACATACACCTAATTAATTTGAGAAATGTTTTATTTCTTGTTGTGGGCATGAAGACTACAGTGTAGAAATTAAACCATTGGTAAGTGGAGCCAAGCCACCTGCAAATTTGAAGATGGGTTGTTTTCCAGAGGCTAAGAAAAGCTTAGTCAGAGGCTTGAAAATTAGTGGTTTGGGAGCAGAACTTCCAGAGAGGCTGTGTGAGGAGTTTGACAGACCCTCTTCCCAGTGAAACAACCACTTAACTGATGAAATTATCAAAAACAACATTTAAAGTCTCTGGAAGTTGACCTATATATATTGACCTCAATATATTGAGGAACATTTATTCAAGGAAATCTACTAAGTCTCAGTGAAAACAATGGGAGCCTAGTTGTCACATCTCTCCCACCCAGCTCCATGCTATGGGTGCTTTACTCTGGCCAGTTGTAGCCAAAATATGGGGCTCCCTTTAGCCCCAGCTCCCAGTCACAGGGCAGTGGTTTCACCTCAGTGGGGACAGGCTGCCAACATCTCTCTTCCCACACTCTCAGCTTCATGTTGTGGAAGCTCTATTTTGGGCTGGCATGGGCAAGGAGACTGGGGTCCTCCCACCCTAGTTCCCATGTGTAGGGCAGAGGTTCCATGCTAGAAGAGGCAACCATAGAAGACCATGGGCTACCAACCTCCCACAGGTCCTGTGCTTGTAGGGTGGAGATTCCATACCAAGAAGGGCATACCAAGAAGATGGGGGCTCCCATCTCCACCTTCCAGCTCTTGCTTATAGGGTAGAGATATCACTCAGGGAGAATCGGGCCCTCACCACACCCTCACTCCAGTGAAACAGTATAGAAATTCTGTGCAGGGGCTTAGGCAAGACTGGAGGGTCAGCAGCTCCAGCTCTGTTAAGGGGCCTGGTTTTATTTGGAGCAGAGCATGGACGCACTCCTTCCTGTATTGTCAAAAACAATACAGATCTTTGTGTTGACCAACTAGTAGAAGGCTAATAGTTCCATGAAACAAGGAGCAACAAATTAAAT
This sequence comes from Balaenoptera borealis, assembly GCF_965194805.1. Taxonomy (NCBI): domain Eukaryota; kingdom Metazoa; phylum Chordata; class Mammalia; order Artiodactyla; family Balaenopteridae; genus Balaenoptera; species Balaenoptera borealis. The sequence goes on along the minus strand of NC_138881.1, from coordinate 44,501,423 downwards.
GGCAGACCAGCCAGAAGTTTAACAGAACCAGAGAGAGAGAGAGAGACAGCTTAAAAAGAGCCCTGTTAAAATCATACTTATCCCTGGGGGTGGGGAAGGCTGTGCACATATGCTACATTGCATTCCTTCAAAAACAACCTGAGTGGGCACTTGAGAGCTACTAGCCACTTCTTGAACGTGGAGCTGACTTAAAAGCATTTCCCAAGCCACACAGAGATCCATCATCAAGTTTGAAGCCTTACTGGCTCAAGGGGCATAAGCAACCTCTGACCAGTCACTAGCTGAACATTAAGTTATGCTGACCCAGGAGCAACTCTGAGGTAGTTAAAAACAAGGAAACAAACAAGGAGAAAAAACTGAGCAGTAACATTAGAGGTTGTACAATGCAAAGGAAATAGACTTAACAAACTTAATTCAGGAAAGCCACCAGACAACAAGGCCCATAGTGGTGGTGATGGTGGGACTAATCAGAATCTAGAATTGCTACAATATATTATCTAAAATGCACAGTTTTCAACAAAACAAAACATTACAACAGATACAAAGAAACAGTGTGACCATTGTACAGGGAAAAAGTAGGCAACAGAGACTACCTTTGTGGGGGGGGCGGCACATGATGTACTTAGCAGACAAACACTTCAAAATAGCTATTATAAATATTTTTAAAGAACTAAAGGAGTCATTTTAAAAAATGATGGAAGGAAGATATAATAATGAATCATCAAAGAGAGAATATTAGTAAAGGGATAAAAGTTATATTTTAGGGCTTCCCTGGTGTCGCAGTGGTTGAGAATCAGCCTGCCAATGCAGGGGACACGGGTTCGAACCCTGGTCTGGGAAGATCTCACATGCCGCGGAGCAACTAGGCCCGTGAGCCACAATTACTGAGCCTGCGCGTCTGGAGCCTGTGCTCCGCAACAAGAGAGGCTGCGACAGTGAGAGGCCCGCGCACCGTGATGAAGAGTGGCCCCCACTTGCCGCAACTGGAGAAAGCCCTCACACAGAAACGAAGACCCAACACAGCCAATAAATAAATAAATAAATAAATAAATAAATAAATAAAATAACTTAAGAAAAAAATAAAAAAGTTATATTTTAAAAAACAGTGACAGGAAACTTCTGGAGTTGAAAAGTACAATAACTGAGATGAAAAATTTACCAGAAGGGCTCAGCACTAGAATTAGGCTAGAAGAAGACAGAATCAGTGAACTTGAAGTTAAATAATTAGAGATTGTACAGTTTGAATAACAGAAAAAAAAAAAGTGAAAAAAATGAACAGAGCCCCAGAAACCTATGGGACATTATTTAGTGCACCAACATACACATGATGGGAGTACAAGAAGGAGAGGAGAGGGCGAATGGAGTAGGAGAAAAATTGAAGATATAGTGGGTGCAAACTTCCAAAACATTGTAAAAAACAGTCTACACCTGCAAAAACTACCAAGGTCTACACCTAGGCATATCATAGTTAAAATGTTGAAAGCCAAAGGAAAAATCATGGGAGCAGAAAGAGAAAAAATGACTCATCATGTATAAGTGAACCTCAATGAGATCAGTAGCTGACTTTTCATCAGAAAAAAATAGAGACCAGAGGCAGAGGGGTGACATATTCAAAGTGCTTAAAGGGGGAAAAAAAGAAAGAAAACAAGAATCCTATATCCAGCAAAACTTTCAAAAATGTAGGCAAAATAAAGACATTCTCTGATAAACAAAGGTAGAGAGAATTCATTGATAACAGACTTGCCTTACAAGAAATATTAAAGGAAGTTCTTCAGGCAGAAAGGAAACCACATCACACAGTAATTCAAATCCACATGAAAAAAACAGAGTGCTAGTAAAGGTAATTGTGTAGTAACTGTAAAATACAGTATAATTGCATATTTCTTCACATCTTTCTTTAATTGATTCAAAAAACAATAGCATTTAAGATATCTGTGTAACTGAATCTTGGGGCCTGTAGCATATGGAAATATACTTAACAATGACAGCACAAAGTAGCAGGGAGGGAAGGAAGTGATAGTAGAGCAAGAAGGTGACACCAGAGAGTACCTCAAATCCACAGGAAGAAACAAAGAGTACCATAAATGGTAAATAAGAAGCTCAATTAAAAAAAAAACTTTATATAGTTTTCCCTTTCTTTTCCTAGTTCATTCAAAGAGCATATGATTATTTAAAGAAACAATTATAACACTGATGTTGGGTTTGTAAAGTATATAGCCATATATGGCATTAGTAATACAAAGGAGGAGGTAGGGGATAGAGCTATAGTGAAGCGAACTTTTTATATTTTATTGGAATTAAGTTAGTATAAAACTAGAGTATGATAAGTTACGGTGTATATTGTAATCCCCAGAGCAACAAATAAGAAAATAACTTTAAGAAATAGAGTGAAAAATTAAAGTAGTTTAAATGATTCATTAGAAAATATCCATTTTCTATTGGTAGCATAAATGACAGAAATTTATCTCACAGTTCTGAAGGCTAGAGGTCGAAGATCAAGGTGTCAACAGGTTTGTTTTCTCTTGAGACTTCTCTCTTTGGCTTTCAGATGGCCCCCTTTTTACTGTTCTCACATGGTCTTTCCTCTGTACACATGCATGCTTTTGTTGTCTCTTTTGTCCAAATTTCATACTCTTATATGGACACCAGTCACATTGGATCAGGGCCCAACCCAATGGCATCATTTTAACCTAATTACCTCTTTTAAAGGCCTTATCTCCAAATTCAGTCATATTCTGAGATACTGGGAGTTAGGGCTTCAACATATGGATTTTGTGTTGACACAATTCATCCTATAACAATTGACAAACCTTTAAATATATTGATTGAGAAAAAGAAGAATGAAATTACTGATATCAAGAATGGTGAGGGAATATCACTACTGAACTTACAGAAAAGTGAATAAAAATGGTAAGAGAAAACTATGAACAGCTGTATGCCAACAAATTTGATAACTTAGATGAAATGGAAAAATTATTGGAAAAATTAAAATTGTCACAACTGCTCAAGAAGAAATAGAAAATCTGAATAGTCTTATAACAAATAAAGAGACTGGATTAGTATTTTAAAATCTTCCCACAAAGAAAAGCCCAGGCCCAGATAGCTTCACTGGTGAAGTCTACCAAACATGTAAAGAAGAGTTAATACCAATCCTTCACACACTCTTCCAGAAAATAGAAGAGGGAACAATCCAATGCATTTTACAAGTATTGCCTTGATTCCAAAGCCAAAGATATCACAAGAAAATAAAACTAGAGACCAATATCCCTTATGTAAAAATCCAGGACAAAATACTTGCAAACTGGACCCAACAGCATATAAAAAGGATTATACATCATGAGCAAGTGGGATTTATCCTAGGAATACAAGGGTGTTTAGCATCCAAAAATCAGTCGATGTAAACATTGCATTAGTAGAATAAAGTACAAAAAGAACATGATCAATTCAATAGATACAGAAAAAGCATTTGACAAAAATCAACACCCATTCGTGATAAAAACCCTCAACAAATTGGGAAGAGAAAGGAACTCCTCAAGCTGATAAAGGGCATCTATCAAAATCCTACAGGTAACATCATATTTAATAGAGAAAGACTAAATGTTTTCCGCTTAAGATGAGAAGAAGATGAGATGTCTGCTCTCACCAGTTATATTCAACATTTTACTGGAGCTTCTAGCCAGGACAACCAGACAAGAAAAAGTAAATCTGTCTTCATTTGTAGATGACATGACCTTATACATAGAAAACCCTAAGGAATCCACTAAAAAAACTACTGTAACTAATAAAGAAATTCATCATGTTTGCAGAATACAATATCAACATTAAAAGGCACTTGTATTTCTGTACAGTAACAATGAACAATCTGAAAATGAAATTTTAAAAAAATTTCCATTTGTAATAGCACCAAAAGTAAAATAATTAGGAATATACTTGACAAAAAGTGCAAGACTTGTACACTGAAAACTATAAAACATTAGTGAAAGCAATGAAATAAGACCTAAATAAATAGACATCCCATGTTCGTGAATTAGAAGATGATATTGTTAAGATGTCAGTACTCACCAAATGGGTCTGCTGATTCAACACAATCCCTATCAAAATCCCAGGTGACTTTTTTTTTTTTTTCCGGAAAATAGCAAGCAGACAGATCTTAAAATTCACATAAAATTACAAGGGACCCAGAATAGCCAAAAGCAATTTTGAAAAAGATAAAACTTGGAGGACCTACAATTGCTCATTTCAAAGCTTACTACAAAGCCACAGTAGTCAAGTCAGTGTGGTACTGGCATAAGGACAGACATACAGATTAATGGAGATCGGTTGAGATCCCAGAAATAAGCCCTTACATTTTTGATCAATTGATTCATGACCAAATTGCCAAGAAATTTCAAAGGGAAGAAATGATGTTTAGCTAATAGGATTTAACCAATAGTATTGACTAAAATTGGTATTTAGCCAATAGGCTATCCGCATGCAAAATAATGAATTTGGTCCTCGACCTCACACCATACACAAAGAATTAACTTAAAATGTATAATAGGCCTAAGTATAGCACCTTAAACTATAAAACTCTTTGAAGAAAACATAGGAGTAAATCTTCATGATCTTGGGTTCCACAGATTTTTAGACATGACAAAAAAGCACAAGTGATAAAAGAAAAAATGATAAACTGGACTTAATCAAAATTAAAATTTTTCATTTTTTAAAAGATGCCGTCATGAAACTGAAATGTCACCCCAAAGTCTGGGAGAATATACCTCTAAATGATATATCTTCTAAAGTATTTGAATTCAGAATATATAAAGACCTCTTACAACTTTAGTACTGACTAAAAAGACAAATTACCCATTAAAAATCAGGATAAGAATTTGAATAAGTATTTTTTCCAAAGAATATATACAAATGGCCACTAGCACATGAATAGATACTCAGTATCTTTAGACATTAGGGAAATGAAAATCAAAACCACGATGAGATAATATTTCTCACTCTTAGAATGGCCATAATAATTATTTAAAAAGACAATAACAACTGTTGGTGAGGATGTGGAGAAATTGGAACTCTCTCATACATTGCTGTTGGGAATGTAAAATGATGCAGCTCTTTGGAAAATGGTTTAGCAGTTCCACAAAATGTTACACGTGGAATTTCCATATGAATCAACAATTTTACTCCTAGATACCTATTTACCTAAGAGAAATGAAAACATGTTCACATCAAAACTTGTATGTGAATGTTCATAATATCATTATTCACACTTGTCCCAAAGCAGAAGCACCCCAAATGTCCATCAAATGATGAATGGATAAAGTGTGGTATATCCATACAATGGAATATTGTTCAGTAATGAAAAGAAATGAAGCACTGTTACATGCCACTATATGAATGAACCTCCAACACATTATGCTTAATGAAAGAAGTCAGACACATAAGGTCAAATTGTATGATTCCATTTATATGGAGTGTTTTTTTTTTTTAAAGCAAATCTATAGAGACAAAGTAATTGGTGGTTGCCTGGGGCTGGGTATGGGAATGGGGACTGACTGTAAATGGCACAAGGGTTTTTAGGATGATGGACATATTCTAAAATTAGATTGGGTGATAGTTGCAAAACTCTATAAATATGGTAAAATTCATTAAATTGTACATTTTAAATGGGTGAATTTTGTCATGTAAATTATATGTCAACAAAGCTGTTAAATGCAGTAGTTTGAGAAAGTAATAATAATTGTGATGATTTTTATAAAGAATAAGATCACTAAAACAAATTATAAAATCTATTCCCAGATAAAGTATAACTCCCAAATTTCTATTCCTATTACCTTTTCAGGATCTTGTTCCATTTGTCAATTTCCTCCATGTACCCCTTCTGTACCCTACCATGGACCTCTTGCTTTCAATTCTGTGTCCCACCTTTTCCCTTGCCTTGAGCCTATTTACCCTTCCAGAACTTCTTTCTCTCCCAGCATTATGGTTTGTGCTCTCATCTCTCTCCTAAAGTCCTTTTCTCCTGAGGTTTTATTTCATTTCCAAATCATGAGTGTTTTTCTCAAACTGCTGGTTCTATTTCTTTGACTAAAAGTGGCACATAATTTCTCCTGGGTTTATGCATTTGACATAAGCACCTGCTGTGTACTTGACCCTGTGATGATACTTGTGGTGGCCTATGTTGCTGATCTTTATATTTGGGGAACAATAAGAATTTTTAATGTGGCATATAAAATATTCTGTGTAGAAGTTCTAAAGAGCTATATTTCATGGCAGTTTTTGTTCAACCTATAGAAAGGTCTCTATTTCAAAATGGCAAGTGTGTAATTGCCTTCTCTTAGTCCCTGAGCTGTCCCTCTGTTTGGGGTTTAGGCCAGTGGTGTGCTGGTAAACAGGACCTCCAGGGAAATTAAATAAATAAAACCTGATTTGTTGAATTTGTGATTTCCATAGTGGGTATACTCCCACCATAGTCAGTTTCAAGTTATTAACATGATATTAATGAATGCAGAGGTGGGAAGCTATCCAGTTTCAGCCTTCTGGGAGGTAATTGCTTAGTCCTAATCCCACCAAAAATAGCTTTCACACTGTCTCTGAAATACTACCCAACTTAGTTGGAAGGACTTTGGGGAGAAGAGAATGAATGGTTCTGGAATACCAATTCTGTGCTAGGCACTGTGCCCTTTAAGTACTCCTCATAAACCTGTGAGGGAGATACCCATTTCACAGGTGAGTAGATGGAGGCTCAAAGAGTTAAAATGGTCTGCCCAAAGCCCCACAGTATACTGCAGAGCTAGGATTTGAATCCTGATCATTTTGATGCCAAATCCCATGCTACTTTCATTGTACCATGGTATCTCCTACGGCAAAGCTAGCAACAGAGAGAATGAGACAATGTACTTTTCCAGTGGTACTGCCCTAGATATTGTTCACCTTCTGGGGATTGGACATAAGCACATCACTTGAGGTGCATTTCACTTGCTAGAGGATATTAGGGTAATCTCTCTGTGGGCAGCAGGAAGGGAAGGTGGTGAAGACCTTGGTGTGGGGCAGGGGACTTCTAAACCCTTTGATTAATTTGAGCTAAGGAGGGACTGAATTGAATAGCCAGGAGTTCCTGACTATTCCAGAGGAGTGGCAGAGGTGCTGAAGCAGCACACAATCCTTTTGGGCCTCAGGTGAGGCCTAGAATTGTCCATTTGAGGTCATTACTGTCCCTGGAGGTAGTGGTTTTCAAATCAAGTTAGGGAACATAAATGATTGAAGCAATTTTCTGAAAACAAATCTATGCCTTTTTTTTTTTTTTGGCTGCGTCGAGTCTTAGTTGTGGCACGTGGGCTCAGTAGTTGAGGCACGTGGGCTCAGTAGTTGAGGCACGTGGGCTCAGTAGTTGCAGTGCGCAGGATTAGTTGTGGCATGGGGGATCTTAGTTCCCCGACCAGGGATTGAACCCGCATCCCCTGCATTGGAAGGCGGATTCTTAACCACTGGACCACCAGGGAAGTCCCCTATTTTTTTTTTTATTAGAAATAAAACTCCATAACAACAGGAATCTTTGTCTGTTTTGTGTATTGCTAGATCCCTGTTGTCTAGAACAGTGCTTGACACTCAACATGTTGGATGGATGAATGGATGAATGGATGATTTGCCTCCAGGCCTGTAGCTCTTTTCCAGACCTGGCTACTACTTGAAAGCAAGTTTTTTTTCAGAGATCTCTAAGAGACCAACAATGAAGCTCCTCACTTTTTGCCAGCAAACGATTTCATTAGCAATTATGTAAAAACAAATGATGTTACTTGGTGATGAGATGTGTAACATTGCTTTAGGAAGTCCTCTTCACTGTCTTTGGGTAGAATAGCTACCAATTATTGAGTGTTTACGGTATGTTAGGTAGAGAGATAAGTGTTTTTCATGCATTAACATGTTAAATCCTCATAATGGCCTTATGAAAGAGACACTTAATTAGGTCCATTTTATGGATGAGGAAATGGAGGCCTGGGGAGTTTAAATAGATTGCACCACAAGGCTGTACTCCTAGTATGAAGAAGAGCCAGTAATCCACCCCAGTTTCCCCCAACTATTAATCCTATACTTGCTCTAATATAGTCCATTGCCTCTTTTTCTGTGCTACTAATCATTCATTGATTCAGGGAACATTTACTAAGTCCTAAGCTCTGTTGTATGTCAGACACTTAGACTTTCTGAAGGGAAAGGGAATCTTGCTCTGCTGAAATGTCATTAAAAACACTTATATTTTCTAACACCATTTCTCCCTATTTCCCATAACTATGATGCCTAGTAATTTGGAGCTACCAAGAGACATCAAATAACTTTACCTCTCCTCGTCCCAAATGCTTCAGCAAGTTCCCTGGGGTAAGAGTATCTTATCTAGTCCCAGAAGATGAATGAAATCTCAAGCAATGGTTTTACAAACTCCATCATATCCAACTCCCAAAGGTTTTCTTTTGGCTTTCAGTACTTGAGATGCTCCCCCCAAAATGCTTAACCTTATATCAGATGAGTCAGAGCCATATGAATACAGCCTTTCCTTTCAAGAATGTTCTTTCAAAAATCCTAAATCTATTTAATGCTAGTTAAAGGGGCTTTAAAGGGTCACATAAGGAGTCCCAGCAATACAATTTGCCCCTCTTGGGCTTGGGGACTCAGAAGGAGGTGGAAAGGGATTGGATTAAACCCAGGGCTGAACCAAACATTCCTTGATACCTCCGTTAAAGTTCTTGTCCCTTTTGTTGTTGTTGTTCTTTTGTTCCTTCAACAAACATTTATAGGATGTCAACTATGTGGCAGGCCTGGTTCTAGGCTGGTGCTGTCCAATATAAATATAATGAGAGCTATGTATATGCCATTGTAAGTGATCAAGTAGTCACATTAAAAAAGTAAAAAGAAATAGGCGAGGGAATTCCCTGGTGGTCCAGTGGTTAGTACTCGGTGCTTTCACTGCCAGGGCCTGGGTTCTATCCCTGGTCGGGGAACTGAGATCCCACAAGCTGCACAGTGTGGCCAAAAAAAAAAAAAAAAAAAAAGAGGCGACTTAAATTTTAATAATGGATGGACCTAGAGATTATCACACTAAGTGAAGTAAGACAGAGAAAGACAAATATCATATGATATCACTTATATGTAGAATCTAAAAAAAATGATGCAAAGGAACTTATTTAACAAAACAGAAACAGTCTCACAGACATAGAAAACAAATTTAGGGTTACCAAAGGGTAAAGGGGGGGAGGGTTAAATTAGGAGTTTGGGATTAACAGATACACACTACTGTATATAAAATAGGTAAATGACAAGGACCTACTGTATAGCACAGGGAACTATAGTCAATATCTTGTAATAACCTATAATGGAAAATCTGAAAAAAGAATATACGTATTCTTTTTCACTGAATCACTTTGCTGTACACCTGAAACATTGTAAATCAACTATACTTCAGTTAAAAAATTGGAAGAAATTTTAATCTATATTTAACCTAATATATCCAAAATGTTTACATTTCAACATGTAATCAATATAAAATGTTATTAATGAGACGTTTTACATTCTTGTTTTCATATTAAGTCTTTGAAGTCTGGTGTGTATAATAAACTTACAAACACATCTCAGTTTAGACTAGTCACATTTAAGTGCTCAGTACTCACATGTGGCTAGTAGGTAGGTAGTAGACAGGACAGCTCAGTGCTAGGCCTTGTTCTCAGGGACACTGGAATGTATTAGATACCCTTCTGTGAGGTGATGAAGAAAGGCATATTAGTGGGAATGAGCCTGATAATAATTTGTTCAGCAGAAAGCTGTTCTTTCAATTATTACCCACATGGGCTGCACATCATGAGGTTAGAACCCCATGTAACATTAACAGTCCTTTAAGCTCCTTCAAAGTCTCCTCCACTGCTTTTGGGAGAGCAACTCTCTTAAAGCACGACATCATTTTGATTCTGCAAATATTCTCCAAGGCAGGGAGGTCATAGACCTCTGGAGAGTGGCCATGAACTGAGGCAGGAAGTGATTTAAGGTGGGAACATCAGAGTCATCAAAGAAGAGGCCCCTGGTATTCAAGTCCTTCAAGTGATCCAGGGGAAGTACCAACAAAGAACTACCTACTAGCCTGGGGATTCTCTCTCTTTTCTATCCTCTACCCTTCCCCATACTCAATCTCTTTTCCCAGGACAGTCCATCTCTCAGGGGCTCCCTGTCTCACCTCTGCGCTCTGGAGGATATGTAACTGTATGTGTGAGCGTGTGCAGTCATGTGTGTGGCTGTGTGAAAGCGTGTGGCTGTCTGTGGGACTGTGTGCTGTCATAACTCCGCTGTGTAAGGGATGGATGGGTGAATTTACAGCCCCAAAAGTATATCTAGGAATAATCAAGTAAAAGAAATCTTCCTAGTTTGTGTCCTCTCAGAAGGAGACACAAATTAGTGTAGCCTGAATTTAGGCCCTGAGCTCGCCTGACAATTTCTAGCGACAGACTCTCCCTGTCGTTGCAGGGGCTATCTGGCACAAAGGAGGATTCAAAACTGGAATCGGTTTTTCTCCTTTGGAAGACAATATTTTAAATCTATTTTCTCACATAAAGGGCTTTCAGAGTTATCTTAGGTTTTAGGCAATCTTCCTTGATTGGTGACTTAGCAATGTGTTTTAAAAGAGAGCCCTTAGAGAAGGCAGGTTTCTTTTTTTAACCTTTCAGGGTAGAAAGGAAAGAAGGGATGAGAGAGTAGTACTTTTCAGGGAGCCCTTCCCAGCAGGCCTTAAGCCACGTCAGGGGTTCCCTCATACTGCTTGTAAAGGCAATCTGGATAATGGGGTTAATCATCTGAAAAGTAAGACAGGTGGCCATCTTCCTGCTCTGAAACAGACACAGTCACAGATTGTCTGTTGTCTGCTTTCCCCAGGGAGAAGATGTGGCTCTAAGCCAGTGCATCAAAAGAGAAGAAAAAAGGCACATTCCTTAGGATTAAGGTGTGGGTGAGACTTACCCTGTCTGCTCTATCAGAATAGGAGGTGCTTACAGACCACATTTCCCGGAGGGCTTAGTCTGCTATTGAAGAACCATGTGCAGCCAGGAGTGACTAAACCTGGGTTAAAGCTAGAGGGAGATCAGGAAAAGGAATCCTTGTAAATATTGGGAACAAAAAGCATGGAATAAAATGTTTATCCTCTGTTTAGTCAAGATTTATTGAACACCTGATTAGAACATCCTGTGTTATCTTCCCAGGAATCGTAGAGACGAAAGGGGGAGGTAACTTTCACTTACAGAAATGTGCCAAGCACTTTACATATTCTTAGGGCCATCCTATGGGGTAGATGGCATCTTCCCTACTTTATCGATGAGGGGACTAATAATATCTATAGGACTTTTCTGACTTATAGCTAGTGAGGGGGAATTCAAACTTGGATATGCCTTATTCCAAAGCCCATTCTTCCCACTGCCCTATGCTGCTGTCTTAAGTCTTACTGTTTAGCTAAGGAGACATGACATCTATTCTCAAGAAACAATCAGAGAAAAGAAAGTTCTATGTTAACAATAATTAAACACTAATAATGTAAAGTAGAGACAGCATGTATTTGACATGATCAGGAACAGTTCTAAGGTCAGAGCAGACTTTGTATTTCCCTGATGGAGTTGGTTAGTTTCATGTTGGGTAGTAGGAAAATCGGACAAAGAGCTGTCAACAATACAGTTCAATGTTACTAAAGAAAATGACTATGGTCACCCTCCCCCAAACCATCTCAAAAACAAACCTGGACCAAAATTTAACAATGAACCCCGGCTCTGCTTGGTATGCAAAATATCATTAGCTCCTTAGCTAACATTATTTTGCCATAGTGATAGAGAAGCACCCTTTTGGTAAGGCTAGATCTGAGTTATACCAGTGGGTGAAGAAATACTAGTTCGTTATTGTTCCCCTAGGAGACATAGCTGAGGATTCAATGCCTGATATTTCTTGAAGATAAAAGTTCCAATATTGTTTTGTCCCACTGTCACATCACCCTAGAAGCAACAATTTCACAGTTAATCAAAGCAGTGGTACCACATGGGTCCATCTGTATTCTGAACTATGTTTAGCATAGACTCCATGATTTCAATTAGAATGATAGAATTCTCTCATTGCCTCATAAGTCTTAACAAAACCAATTGTCTTGTTATAAATGAATAAAGATGGGTTCAATTAACAGTGCTTCAAAAAATACATTCTTCTATATGTATGTCTTTATGAAACCTTGGGTGAAGATAACGAAGACAAGTCTGAAAATTTCATCCCCTTTTTATTGAGCAAGAAAGACATATGGAGTGATATATTAAATGATGTTGTAATGGCTTGGCAAGTCTTAATGGCCAACCTCTTCTAGTAACCCATTTCAGAACAATCTTAACCAAGCTGTGGTTGGAGAGCTTTTTTTTTTTTTAAAATTTATTTATTTATTTATTTTTGGCTGTGTTGGGTCTTCGTTTCTGTGCGAGGGCTTTCTCTAGTTGCTGCAAGCGGGGGCCACTCTTCATCGTGGTGCGCGGGCCTCTCACTATCGCGGCCTCTCTTGTTGTGGAGCACAGGCTCCAGACGCGCAGGCTCAGTAGTTGTGGCTTACGGGCCCAGTTGCTCCGCGGCATGTGGGATCTTCCCAGACCAGGGCTCGAACCCGTGTCCCCTGCATTGGCAGGCGGATTCTCAACCACTGCACCACCAGGGAAGCCCTGGTTGGAGAGCTTTTATTAAATGCCCAGCACTGTACTACTACTGTCTACCATTTTCCAACCTGATCATTTGCTTGAGGGTGATGAAGGATGATGATGAACATTATAAGGTTTCTTTCCTTATAGTCCTTAAAATCAACTGAGGTAAATGCAGTTAGAAATAATTCAGAGACCTGACTGCTTCAGAAGAGATATAGCTATAGAAATAGGACCTCTTGGAACCATTTTAAGAAGAAAGCTACTGACAAATTCAGAAGTTCATCCCTTTAGGAAGGGCCTGTAATAACAGCAATAAGGATTCCTGACTGAAGCCCTTTGGACACTTTTCTCTGGAAAAGCATGGGCCTTTAGTAGCTGATCTTGGCCAGGTGGGCTGGCACATATGGCACTCCTTTCTGGTCTCTCAGTATTAGAGTCTCATTGCCTAGATTCTAGCAAAGACCTCCATAATAATCCTTCCCTTCCTGGAAGTGTTGCCTGGAGGAGGCCAAAATAATGAGGTGGCTTCCCACTTTTGTTGGTGGCTTATGACCAGCTCCAAGTCCCCAAGAAGTGTCTCTGTTGTCCAAGACCAGTTCACTGTGCCTTTGACAATCCTCAAGAGATAGATGATGGAGGTTTTCTAACAACCAGATTTCTAGTGGCAAGGGCACAGCCCAGTCTGGGGTCAGCAGTGGAAGCCAGTTCAGGGTATCAGCGATTGGTAAGCTTGCTGAAACTCTAGTTTTATTTTTTTAATTTAATTTTTATTTTATACTGGAGTATAGTTGATTTACAATGTTGTTTTAGTTTCAGGTATACAGCAAAGTGGTTCACTTATATATATACTCATTCTTTTTCAGATTCTTTTCCCATATAGCTTATTACAGAATATTGAGTAGAGTTCCCTGTGCTATACAGTAGATCCTTGTTGATTATCTATTTTATATATAGTAGTGTGTATATGTTAATCCCAGAAGTCTAGTTTTAGAGAGAATCTCCCCGTAGCAAGAATATCAAGAAGTTGATTCACCACTTCCTCACACATCCTATGCCCTAACCAAGCCATACCTGACAAACTATATTCTTCAAGTACACCAAGATCTTTCCCACCGCTTTGTCTTTGCACATGTTGTACCTTTTCTAGAATATCCCCATCTCCTTTTTACAGAACTATTCTAACATTGCTCATACTGGGGAGTAAATCATCTATGAGGAGATCTCTCTGTTACATTGTGATCTTTTCAAAGGTGGGAATTGTATCTTATTATCTCTGTTATCTCCATTAGCCAGAACAGAGACTGACATACAGCATGCTGAACCAGGTAAATGCTGATTAAGTAACTGAATTATTTATCCAGATGTGGCTGGGGTTGCATATTTCTGAATTCCATTATCAGTAGGCTTTATTTGGTATCATACCCTGTGTGTGTGTATTTCAGGGACCTCTTGTTTAATGGAATGATTAAACTTTTTGACCTTTTTTGTTTGTTTCTTTGAGCAAAAGGTACATTTGTAGCCTTCAAGTGAATTGGTCCAATTCCCAGATTCCAATGGAACACCACTGGCTCCCTCTTGTGAGGCAGTCTCAGAATTTCTCCTATAATTAATTTCTTAGGAGGTCTGTGGACAAGTACATCTTAGTAGAGTTGTTCTGGGTCTGAATGCTTTGGCTTCTAAGTGTTGTGAACCAACAAGTTACTTCTTGGAAAACATTAAGACCTTCACTTGACAAGGGTAAAGAAGCCATTCTAGGAATCTTGACCAGCTCAAAAATCTGAGCACCCTGGAGTTAAAAGTCTTCCTGAAGGTCATGTTTATAACCTAATCTCACAAAGCAACTCGTACCAGTTTTGAGTTGCTCCCCCTTCTAGAGGTTTCTCTGTCTTTTAGAAGATTATTCCTTTTAAGGAACTAAAATCTGCCTCCAACTGGTCCATACAAAATGATCTGTACCTTCTTAAAAACTAACTGCCTTTTGAGTAGTTAATGACAGTGTTGGATTCCTCATGACATATTTTCTAAATTCAGTTTTTTCAGTATTTTTGAGCACCTTCCTAGTGCCAGGCACCCTGGTCTAATCTTCTCCAGGTCCCTCAACTGTTTCCCATGTATCAGGTTCCTCTGAACCACGTCTATAGATAATTTCCACCTTGTCACTGGCTCCAAAGTTTGGAACTTGTTACATGATATTCTTGTTAAATGCTTCCCATTATTCCAGCCAGTCCAGATCTTTAAGATCCCATCATATGTGAGACCTGCCATGTTCTAGGTGAGTCTGCTCTTTTAGTTCATCAGTATAAGTACCCAGTTATGGGACTTTGGAATAGTACCTCTCCTGAAACAGTATGGTATAGTTGAATTGGAGGGCACCAGATCTGTTTTCAATTTATTTAACCTCTTTGGGACTCTTTGAGTGCAAATTATCCTTCCTTCATAGGGTCATTGTCAGGATTCACGAGATACTATCTATAAAACATTAAGCACTGTGCCTGAGCACTTAGTGGGTACACAATAGAAGTTAATGTCCCTCTCTTCCTGCCAGTTGGTCCTGCCTACCACTGCCCTCTACTGAGGAGAGTCAGTAACTGCTTTGAACTTGCATTTCTGGTTTGAGCCAAGTAGCTCTGTTCCATTCACTCTCTTTTTAGCCCTTTAAAGAATGGCAGTCTTATATGAGATATAACATAAACTGGTGGACTGGACTCAATTTTGTGAAAATAGTTCCTGTAAAAATATTACAGTAGATATCTTTGCCAATTTCTGACACAGCACAACTGAATTAGAGTTCTATATTGCATGGATAGCTATTGGTGAGACTTTTTTTTTTTAAGTATTATAAGATCCCAAGGTGCTAATCATTGATGTTTGGAATATAATCCAATTTCTGTTGTTCATTGTCATGTAAACAGTAAAAATCACAGCCTGAATATGAATTTCATTCACAGGTCTTCTGAATAATATGATTCCTGTGTTCTTTCTGAGAAGGAACATTTATATGAATTGGTATTTTAATTCGTCTGACAGGATGATGTAGGTTTGCATAAGAGCAATAAAAATACAGGGACCCAAGTGGTTCTTAGTGCCACACTGGTGAAAGGTCACATTGTTAGAATTATCTTCTATGAGAGGATTTTGGGGTGTGGAGGGAAATCCCTAAGCCTGGCAATCAGACATTATAGTAGAGTGAACAGAGGGTAGTCTTGGTGTCAGATCTGAGTTTGAATTCCACCTCGGCCATTCACTAGCTGTATGATCTAGGACAGGTCCTTTGACCTCACCTTACCTCAGCTTTATCTTGTATAATATGGGGAACAATTATACCAAGGATTTATTGTGAGTATTATAAATGAGGTTAACAATTCTGTACCACTTAGCACAGTGCTTGGCATATGGTAAGCAAGCAATAAATCATTGCTCTTAGGATCGATTCCAGTTAATAGCAGTTAAGCCCCTTGGAGCTGCAGTATCATTTCCCTATTGGAGAGTGAAAGGAGCAATATCATGTACATGATTTGGGGATTCAATTCCTGGGTTCACGTAGAAACTAAGCCACCCTGAGTCCTTCAGATTTTGCTAGAAGTTTATAATCATTCACCTGAAGGGCAATGGGAATACACTGGGTTGTTTAATAGCCCTTGGCGGCATGTGGGCAAAAACAGTGAGAAGAACCCTGGGGAGTAATATATTGCTTGTTCTCTTGCCCACAATTCTTTAAATGCAAGTACTTGGATTTACCAACCCAAGCAGGAGTCAAAGGCTGCTGCCATTTTGGGGTTCTGTAAACGTATATTCATGAATCTGGTGAACCAGTCACCAAAGCTCCCTTTAGGGAGGAGGGAGGTTACTGGAATCTTTGTTTCCTGTTGAGGAATCTTGCCCTAGAGACAAAAAGAAAATCCCTAAAATATTCTGCTCAAAAGAAAAGAGCAATCTGGCTGAGGTGGGTTACTTAGTAAAGGATAAACTTCGCCACCAACCAGCTTTATAAATTAAAAATAGGCACAAAAATTAATCTATAGTGACAGAAAGATGATCAAGCCTGTGGAGGGGGCCAGGGAAGGGTGGGTGGCAGTTCAAAGGGCAGAAAGAAACCTTTGGTGTTAATGAGCTTTGACATATGTTCACCATCTTGATTATGGTGATGGTACATACATATGTCAAAGCTCATCAAATAATATACTTTAAACATGTGCAATTTAATGTATTTCAACTGTACCTTGATAAAGCTCTTACTTAAACCCAGTGCCTATAACACCTGGCATGTAGTAAGTGCTCGCTAAGTATGTTCTTGAATTTAGATAAATAATTGTGACAGACCAACTTCTGGAATGGCTGTGTGAGAAGCTCAGCAGACACCCTCACTAGTGAAATAACCATTAAACTGGTAAAATTTTTATCAGAAACAACTGTTTAAAGTGTCAGGAAATTGGTTTAAGGGCATGCAACAAATTGAGAAGCATTTATTTAAGAACATTTATTGAATCTTAGTAAGAACAATTGTCATATGTGGCATTTGATCCAGGGCTTGCTCCTACTTCTCCTCCTAGCTTTATATTGCAGAAAATTTATTCTAGGTGGGCACAGCCAAAAGGCAAACAAACAAACAAAAAATACAAGGGCTCTCTTCTTCACTAACTCCTGGTTATAGGGTATAGTTTCACTCCAGGATGGGCAGGCTGCTAGTGACTCTAATTCTGCCCTCTAGTTTTATGTTGTGGAAGATTTATTCTGGGCGAAAATGGCCAAGAAGATGGAGGGCTCTCATCCCCGGCCCAGCTCCCACTCGTAAGATGAAGTCTGTTTCCTAGGCAGGTACAGCAAACTATGAGAGGCAGTTGGAGAAGACTGGCAACTCCTATTTTCTCCCTCCCAGGTCCAGGGCCAGGACCCAGATGTTGTACTTGTCAGACAAGGACTTCAAGGGCTCATAGGGCAGAGGTGTCACTCCAGAAAAAACAGGCTGCCATATCACACTTTCCTCACCTAGCTCCAGCATAGTTGCACAGCCTATGGAGGCTGACTTTCTTTAGAACAGAGCATGAAGGAACTCATTCCTAAAGGTGTTGTTGAAAACCATAGAGATCATAGTAGTGAAAATTAGAAAAGCAATTATATATTAGTAGCAGGCAGAAAAGAGCAGACCATCCAGACATTTTGCAGAGAGACCTAGGGAAAGAAACCATCAAAATGGGCCCTGCTAAGATCAAACTTATCCCTAGTTTGGGCTGTACACATGCTGTAGGTAGGAGCAACCCATGCAAGGGCAACCAGAAATGTTATTTGTGAACTGCTGAATTCTGTTTGAATGCAGGGTAGAATCAAAACCTCCCTGAACTATGAAGGCATTCCACAAGCCATACAAAGATACACTGGCAAAGGGTAGAAGCTTTACTGGATCTGGGTGCCTAAGAAAAACCTTTGACCACTTGATCACAGGCTAAAACTAACTATGCTGAACCAGAGGTGACTCCCAGAAAGCCAGGTTTAAAAATAAAACAAAGGGAAAAATGAGCATGATGTCAGAGGTTGCACACTGCAGAGAAAATAGACTTCAGTGAGAATTAGTCCAGGCAAGTGATTAAACAAATAGAGAAAAACAAAACAAAATAGAAATAAGACCCAAGAAGGGGAGGTAAACAGAATCCAGGGTTACTACAATGTATTATTTATTTATTTTTTAACTTTTTATTTTATATCGGAGTATAGCTGATTAACAACGTTGTGATAGTTTCAGGTGCACAACAAAGGGACTCAGCCATACATATACATGTATCCATTCTCCCCCAAACTCCCCTCCCATCCAGGCTGCCACATAACATTGAGCACAGTTCCCTGTGCTATACAGTAGGTCCTTGTTGGTTATCCATTTTAAATATAGTGGTGTGTACCTGTCAATCCAAAACTCCCTGATTATCCCTTCCCCCCATCCTGTCCCCCTGGTAACCATAAGTTCGATCTCTAAGTCTGTGAGCCTGTTTCTGTTTTGTAAGTTCATTTGTATCATTTCTTTTTAGATTCCGCATATAAGGGATATAATACGATATTTCTTTTTCTTTGTCTGACTTACTTCACTCAGTATGACAATCATCAGGTCCATCCATGTTGCTACAAATAACATTATTTCATTCTTTTTAATGGCTGAGTAATATTCCATTGTATATATATACCACATCTTCTTTGTCCATTCCTCTGTCGATGGACATTTAGGTTGCTTCCATGTCTTGGGTATTGTAAACAGTGCTGCAACGAACATTGGGGTGCATGTATCCTTTCAGACCATGTTTTTCTCCAGATATATGCCTAGCAGTGGGATTGCAGGGTCATATGGTAGCTCTGTTTTTAGCTCTATTATTTAAAATATCTAGTTTGCAATAAAAATTATGAGCCTTCTCCCCCCCCCAAAAACCCAGGAAAGTGTAACCATGGAAAGGAAATAAGTCAGGTAATAGAAATTACTTTTGAGGGAGCCCAGATGTTATATTTGTCAGATAAGTACTTCAAAGTTGCTATTATAAATATATTCAAAGAAGTAAAGGAAAACATGTTTTATGATCTAAAGGATATATAATGGCAATGACTAATCAAATAAAGAATATCAATGAAAAGATAGAACACATTTAAGAAAAGAACCACATGGAAATTCTGGATTGTAAAAGTACAATAACCTAAATGAAAAATTCATAAAAGAGGATCAACAATATATTTTACATGGTAGAAGAGAGAATTAGTGAACTGGAAAACAGATCAATAGAAAGTATACATTCTGAAGAAAATAAAAAGAATCAAAAAATTGAACAGACACATGTAGAATACAAGCACACCAACATAAGTGCAATGGGAGTACCAGAAGGAGAGGAGAGAAGGGGCAGAAAAATTATTCATAGAAAGGATGGCTTAAAAGTTTCCAAATATGATGAAAGACATTTATCTAAACATCCAAGAAGTTCACGAACTCCAAGTAGGATAAACTAAACAGATCCACACCTAGAGATATCATAGTCAAGATGTTGAAATTCAAAGCCAAAGAGGAAAATCTTGAAAGTAGCAAGTGAAAAAAGACCCATCACAAAAAGGAACCCCAGTAAGTTTGACAATTGACTTCTCATCAGAAACAATGGCTATCATGGGATGGGGGGATGACATATTCAGCATGATAAAAATCAACCAATAATGCTATATCTGGAAAAACTAACTTTAAATTTGTAGATTAAATAAAGATGTTCCCAGAAAACTAAATATGAGGAGAATTTGTTGCTAGCAGACCTGCCTTACAAGAAAAAGTAAAAGAAATCCTTCAGGCTGAAGAAAAAGGAATAATGGACAGTAATTTGAATCCATACGGAAAAAAAAAGAGTGCTTATAAAGTAATTATGTAGTAACTATAAAGACAGTATAATTACATATTTCTTCTCCATATTTCCTTAGTTTATTTAAAAAACAATAGCATACTGAAACAGCAATGAGCACACTTAGCACCAAGATTTTAGATTTTAGTGCCATTCTCCAATAAAAGGAACCAGGGATCTTTGGAGGAATGGCTGATTCTAGGACTGGGCTAAAAAATATACAAGATGAGCCTGGAGAATCTTGTAGTGCCAGAAAGTAAGGAAGTGCTCAAAACAAAACAAAAAATAACCACACACACATAACACACACCCACACCCACACCCACACCCACACATACACAATGAAGGGGGTATGTGAAAGGGACACTGGAGTCAACTGAAAGAGGTCCTAATGGCCAAAGCTGAAACAACTTGAGCAGAAAAAAACCCAATAAATTAGTAATGGACTATGTCCCAAGGTATAAAATAAATATCCATGAGTCTATATGGGTATAAATAAATGATTGAATAAATATATAAATGGGGAGAATAGACAACTCTTTCATGCAGAATAATCCCAGATAATTTATGTTGATAATCTTCTCTCAGGTACATGGAATATAACTCTCCACTCTTTAAGTCAGGCCTGTGTATAGTGACTTCCTTGAAAGAGTACTGTATGGAAAAGGAAAAAAGAGTAATATATAGTGAAGAAAGCTGACAAACACTCCCTCAGCCAGGTGATAAAGGTTAACATCAACAGTATTAAGTCATTTTGATAGTATGCCCCTTGATATGATGTGATGAAAAGGGCATTGCGCTTTTGTGATCTTCCCTTCAAAAACCCATAGCCCCAGTCTAATCGTGAGAAAAACGTCAGACAAATACCGATGGAGGAACATTCTACAAAATACCTAACCAGTACTCCTCAAAAATGTCAAGGTTGTCAGAAACAAGGAGAGTATGAAAAACTGTCAAAGGAAAGAAGAGCCTAAAGAGATGTACCAACTAAATGTAATGTTGTATCCTGGATGGCATCCTGGAACAGAAAAAGGACATTAGGTAAAAACTAATGAAATTTTGAATAGTATGGACTTTAGTTACTAATAAGGTACCAATATTGGTTAACTAGTTATTACAAATGTACCATATTAATGTCATACATTAATAGTAGGGGACATTGTGTGTGGGGTGTATGGGAAATCTCTGTACTATCTTTGCAATTTGTATATCTAAAACTATTCTAAAATAAAAGTTTATTTTAAAAGCAATAGCACTAACATCATACTTAATGATGATAAGCTTTCTCATTAAGATCAGAAACAAGGAAAAGATGTTCCCTTTCACCACTCCTTTTCAACATTGTACTGGAAGTACTATATAATGAAGTAAAATAATGAAAGGTATACAGTTTGGGATGGAATAAAGAAAACTGCTTGTAGGTGACATGACGGTATATATAAAAAATCTGAAAGAATGGACACAAAAAACTTGGAACGAATAAGCAGTTACAGCAAGGTTGCAGGATACAAGGTTAATATAGAAAAGTAAATCACTTTCCTATATATCAGCAATGAACAAGTGAAACTTGAAATTAAAAACATAGTACCATTTACATTAGCACCCCCCAAAATGAAATACTTAGGTATAAATCAAACAAAATATGTACAAGAACTATATGAGGAAAATTACAGAAAGTCTGATGGTACTAAAAAAGAACTAAATAAATGGATAGATATTCCATGTTCATGGATAGAAAGACTCAATATTGTCGAGTCATTTCTTCTCAAATTGATATATAGATTCAATGCAATCCCAATCAAAATCCCACCAAATTATTTAGTGGATATCGATGAACTAATTCTAAAGTTTATTTGGAGAGGCAATAGACCCAGAAAAACCAACGCAGTATTGAAGGAGAACAAAGTTGGAGGACTGACACTACTTGACATTAAGATTTTTTAAAAAATAAATTTATTTATTTATTTGTTTGTTTTATTTTAGGCTGTGTTGGGTCTTTGTTCTGTGCGTGGGCTTTCTCTAGTTGCAGCGAGTGGTGCGCAGGCTTCTCATTGTTGTGGCTTCTCTTGTTGCAGAGCACGGGCTCTAGAGTGCAGGCTCAGTAGTCGTGGCACACAGGCTTAGTTGCTCCGCGGCATGTGGGAATCTTCCCGGGTCAGGGATCGAACCCGTGTCACCTGCATTGGCAGGCAGATTCCCACCCACTGTGCCACCAGGGAAGCCCGACATTAAGATTTACTATAAAGATACAGTAATCAAGAAGGTGTGGTATTTGCAAAAGAATAGAAAAATAGATCAGTGGAGCAGAATGGAGAGCCCAGAAATAGACCCACATAAATATAGCTCACTGATTCTTTTTTTTTTTTTAAACATCTTTATTGGAGTACAATTGCTTTACAATGGTGTGTTAGTTTCTGCTTTATAACAAAGTGAATCAGTTATACATATACATATGTCCCCATATCTCTTCCCTCTTGCATCTCCTTCCCTCCCACCCTCCCTATCCCACCCCTTTAGGTGGTCACAAAGCACTGAACTTATCTCCCTGTGCTATGCAGCTGCTTCCCACTAGCTAGCTATTTTACATTTGGTAGTGTATATATGTCCATGCCACTGTCTCACTTTGTCCCAGCTTACCCTTCCCCCTCCCCGTATCCTCAAGTCCATTCTCTAGTAGGTCTGTGTCTTTATTCCTGTCTTGCCACTAGGTTCTTTTTTTTTTTTTTTTTTTTAGGTTCCACATATATGTGTTAGCATACGGTATTTGTTTTTCTCTTTCTGACTTACTTCACTCTGTATGACAGACTCTAGGTCCCTCCACCTCACTACAAATAACTCAATTTCGTTTCTTTTTATGGCTGAGTAATATTCCATTGTATATATGTGCCACATCTTCTTTATCCATTCATCTGTTGATGGACACTTAGGTTGCTTCCATGTCCTGGCTATTGTAAATACAGCTGCAATGAACATTGTGGTACATGACTCTTTTTGAATGATGGTTTTCTCAGGGTATATGCCCAGTAGTGGGATTGCTGGGTCGTATGGTAGTTCTATTTTTAGTTTTTTAAGGAACCTCCATACTGTTCTCCATAGTGGCTGTATCAATTTACATTCCCACCAACAGTGCAAGAGTGTTCCCTTTCCTCCACACCCTCTCCAGCATTTATTGTTTGTAGATTTTTTGATGATGGCCATTCTGACTGGTGTGAGATGATATCTCATTGTAGTTTTGATTTGCATTTCTCTAATGATTAATGACGTTGAGTATTCTTTCATGTGTTTGTTGGCAATCTGTATATCTTCTTTGGAGAAATGTCTATTTAGGTCTTCTGCCCATTTTTGGAGTGGGTTGTTTGTTTTTTTGATATTGTAGCTCACTGATTCTTGACAAAGGAGCAAAGGCAATACAGTGGAGCAAAGATAGTCCTTTCAACAAATGGTGTTGGAACAACTGGACATCCACATGCAAAAAAAAAAAATCAAGACAAAGACTTTATACCCTTCACAAAAATTAACTCAAAATGGATCATAGACTTAATGTGGAATGTAAAACTATAAAACTCCTAGAAGATAATATAGAAGAAAACCTAAATGACTTTGGGTAAGGTGATGAATTTTTAGATAAAACACCAAAGGCATGATCCATCAAAGAAATAATTTATAAGCTGGGCTTCATTCAAAATTAAAAACTTCTGCTATGCAAAAGAGATTGTCAAGAGAATGAGAAGACAAGCCACCAGACTGGGAGAAAATATTTGCAAAAGCATCTTCTTTATCCATTAATCTATCAATGGACACTTACAATATCTTGGCTATTGTAAATAATGCTGCAGTGAACATGGGGTGGGGTGCACATATCTTTTCAAATTAGTATCTCCAATTTCTTTGAATAAATATCCACAAGTGGAATGGCTGGATCATATGATAGTTTTATTTTTAATATTTTGAGGAACCTCCATATGGTTTTTCATAGTGGCCAAACAAATTTACATTCATACCAACAGTGCACAAGGGTTCCCTTTTCTCCACATCTCCTCCAGCACTTCTTTTTTCTTTCCTTTTTTTTTTCTTTTTTCTTTTTTTTCTCTTTTTTTTTCTTTTTTTTTCCTTTTTGATAATAGTCATTTTGACAGGTGTGAGGTAATATCTCATTGTGGTTTTGATTTGCATTTTGATTTGATTGGTTATGTTAAGCATCTTTCATGTGCCTGTTGGCCCTATGTCATCCTTGGAAAAATGTCTATTCAGATCCCCTGCTCATTTTTTAATCAGCTTTTTTTTTTATTGGCTTGTGTGAGTTCTTTATATATTTTGAATATTAACCCCTTGTGGGATATTTCATTTATAAATATCTCCTCCCATTCAGTACGCTGCCTATTTGTTTTGTTGGTGGTTTCCTTCACTGTGCAAAAGCTTTTTAGTTTGATATGGGTCCATTTGTTTATTTTTGCTTTGTTGCCTTTGCCTGAAGAGACAGATCCAAAAAAAAAATAGTTCTGAGACTGATAACAAAGAGCATAAGTATATGATTTCTTCTATAACTTAGGTGGTTTCAGGTCTTAAATTTAAGTCTTTAATCCATTTTCAGTTTATTTTTGTATTTTGTAAAAAAGTGCCCCATTTTCATTCTTTTGCATATAGCATATAGTGAAACTGTTGTCCAGTTTTCACAACATCATTTATTGAAGAGACTTTTTCCCACTGTATGTTCTTGCCTCCTTTGTCATAACTTAATTGCCCATTTAAGTGTGGGTTCATTTCTGGGCTCTATTCAGTTCCAATGATCTCTTTGTTTTTGTGCTGGTACCATACTGTTTTGATTACTGTAGCTCTGTAATATAGTTTGAAATCAGGGAGTGTGATACCTCCTGTTTGGTTCTTCTTTCTTAAGATTGTTTTGGCTATTAGGGGTCTTTTGTGTTTACGTACAAAGTTTAGAATTACTTGTTCTAGGTCTGTGAGAAATGCCATTGGTATTTTGATAAGGAATGCATTGAGTCTGTAGATTGCCTTGGGTAGTATGGTCATTTGAACAATACTAATTCTTCCAATCCACAAGCATGGTATATCTTTCCATGTATTTATGTCATCTTAAATCTCTTTCCTCAGTGCCTTGTCGTTTTCTGAATATAGGTCTTTTACCTCCTTAGTTGGATTTACTCCTAGGTATTTTATTCTTCTGGATGCAATTATGAATGGGATTGTTTTCTTAATTTCTATTTCTTCTAGTTTATGTTAGTGTATAGAAAACCAGCAGAGTCCTGGGTATTAATTTTGTATCCTGCAAATTTACCCAGTTCATTAATGAGTTCTAGTCATTTTTTGGTGGTATCTTTACAATTTTCTATGTATAGTATCATGTCATCTGCAAACAGTGACAATTTTACTTCTTCCTTTCCAATTTGGATCCTTTTTATTACTTTTTCTTGTCTGATTGCTATGGCTATAACTTCCAATACTATATTGAATAAAAGCGGCAAGGGTGGGCATCCTTATCTTGTTCCTGATCTTAGAGGAAGTGCTTTCAGCTTTTCACCATCGAGTATGATGTTAGCTGTGGGCTTGTCATATATGACCTTTATTATGTTGAGGTATGTTTCTTCTATACCTACTTGCTTGAGAGTTTTTATCATAAATGGATGTTGGATTTTGTCAAAAGAATTTTCTGCATTTACTGAGATGATCGTATGATTTTTACTCTTCGTTAATGTGGTGTTTCATATTGATTGATTTGCAGATATTGCAGAAATGGACAAGCTGAATATTCATTTCATGCATTCATATCCATTTAATGTTAATTCTAAAATACATATTGAATTGCACGTACCCTGTCTAGCCAAAATAATCTTGAAAAAGAAGAACAAAGTTGGAGGACTCACACCTCTTAAATTCAAACTTAGTACAAAGCTACAGTAATCAAGACAATGTGGTACTGTCATAAGGAAAGACATATATAGATAAATGGAATAGAATTGAGTGTCCAGCAATAAAATCATACATCTATGGTCAATTACCATATGATCCAGCAATTCTACTCTTAGATATCTACCCAAAAGAAATGGAAACATATGTCTACACAAAAACTTGTACATGAATATTCTTAGCAGCATCATTCCTCATAGTCAAAACACAGAAATGCCCCAAATGTCCATTAATGGTGACTGGATAAACAAACTATTATACATCCATATAATGGCATACTATTTGGCAATAAAGAGAATTGAAGCACTGATACATGCCACAATATGGATGAACCTCAAAAACATGCTAAGTGAAAGAAACCAGGCACAAAAGACCATACATTTTATCATTCCATTTATAAGAAAGGCAAATCTATAGAGACACAAAGTGATTAGTGGTTGCCTAGGACTGGGGGTAGGAACATGGACCGACTGAATATGAGCTCAAAGTTTCTTTCTTGGGGGTATGAACATGTTCTAAAATTAGATGTGGTGGTGATGGTTGCATAACTCTATAAATGTGCTAAAAACCTTTGAAATATACTTAAAATGGATGGATTTTATGGTATGATAATTTTATGGTATATAAATTGTATCTCAACAAAGCTATTCATTAAAAATTATAAATAATTGTTCCCCTAAATGCTACACATTGTCAGAAGACTTCAGCTGTACTTTCTCATTATATCTTAAGGGAAATGATAGAAAGGGAGTGAGATGGAAAATAAAATAAAACCTGTTCCACTAGTCTTTTTTTAATTGAAGTATAGTTGATTTACAATGTTGTGTTAGTTTCAGGTGTACAGCAAAGTGATTCAGATATATATTTGTATATATATGTATGTATATGTGTGTATATACATATATATAAGTATATATATATTCTATGTATATGTATATATATTCTTTTTCAGATTCTTTTCCCTTATAGGTTATTACAAAAATACTGAGTATAGTCCTCAGTGCTATACAGTAGGTCCTTGTTAGTTATCTATTTTCCCCTAGTCTTTTTTATGCAATTGGAATTTCAAGAATAAAGTTGTCCATGAGTAGGAATCTACTGTTCTCAGACTGGGAGAGACATACACATGACCTGGCTTCTCATCTAGGCTCTATTTCAGAATTGTACAGTTATATATAGAGGGAAGCCTGGGAGGTTTTTGTAAGATCCTCCAGTTCTTGGGGAGCATGGGCTTCTGAGGAGTGCATTGTTGGCTGCCTTTACCTGTAAAGTGCTTTTGGTTCATTTTAGTGCTTTAATTCCCATGGTTAACAGGGAGAGCCCACACCTTGCGGGCTGTGCTGGTGCTATACAGCTGCTGATGACCAGAGCAAAATCAATCTGAGTGCTGATTGCAGAGGAGCCAAGGGCTGCAACTAGCCTGCATGTCAGGGGCCATGTCCCTTAGGTAGGCTTTTGCCTGACTTCTATACACTTGCCCTAGCTGAAACCCCACTGCCACCCCTCCACAGCCACATTCTCTGGGCTTCTCTGAACATTGCTGTGAGCCCCCACACTGGATTTCCTTCCCTCCTCTGGACTTTTCCAGAAACATCTTTTCTGCATTGCTGCAAATTTTCATTTTCTCTCACCCTCTGCTATTACTTAACTCAAGGACAGAGGAAATAGTTGCAGTCCAGAAACACACATAATAAAAAAAGAAGAAAAAGAAAGAAAGAGAAGAAGCCCCAAACCCATCCCAAATCTTTAAGAAAACAATCCCATAGGGTTTGGTGTTGAATTGCCATGCAATGTGGGGAATGTGAAACATGTGTTCATCAGGGCCCTTTCTGCTTGGAGCCTACCTGACTTCTCTCCTCCCTCCCCAGCCTGCTGGGCTAGGCTAGGCTCAGGGGAGCTACAAAGCCGCCAGCTTAGAAGATGGAGACAAATGGCAAGGCCCCAAGGGACAAAACAAGACTTGTAACTAGTTTTGAGGCCAAAGCAACACACGCAGTGTTTAAGGGCTGTGGGGGGTAAGATGCTGCAAAGCCTGGAATCCAAGCTTTGAAGTTAGACTGAGGCTGACTTGCAATGACCGTTCTGGAGGCAGCGTTTTATGAGCTGGGCCTCCATTTGTTTCACCACCCTGACTCTCGCCTTGACTGTTACCACACGTTCCTGACTTGGTCTCCCTGCAGGCAGTCAGTGCCTCTTCTGAACTGTCTGCCCACATGGCTGCCTCGGTGCTCTTTCTAAAACAGAGGTGTGATCTCTACTCCCTCTCTGCTAGTATTCTTCATCTCCTCCGAGAGAAAACCACATTCCTTAACATGATAGATGAGACGCTTTATAAACTGGGCTCAACTGCTCTAGCCTCGTGTTTCATCACCTGTACTCATTCTCAAGTAACCCCACAAAACTATTTACCATTTTCCCAAATGTGTTTTTTTCTTTCCTTCATCAGCCCCTTTGCATCTGCTATTCCTTCAGCCAGGAATGCATACCCTTTTCCTCTTTTTCTGCATTAGACGATGTCTCACTCATCATTTAAGACCAAGTGCTCACTGGGAGTGGTTTTCAGCTTTTTTCTTGTTGCCAGAGCTCACTGAATATACCTGAGGAAGGCAGAGTGGGGCAATGGAAAGAACCCAGAATATGCAGTCAGCCAGACTATGTGATGACAGGTAAATGACTTAATTTCTCTCTGAGCTTCAGTTTCCTCACCTGTAAAATCGGAATGTGAATCCCAACAGTACAAAGTAGTTGATGTTTATAAGTGCCAAGCACAGTACCTGGTACATGGTAGGTACTTGGGCAATGTTACACGTTGTAAAAGAGATAGAAAAATTATTCCTTCATCCTCAGTTGGGACTCTATGGAGGCATTTCCCCTCCAGGCAAACTAGTGGGTGGTGTTCTCTGGGACCTGCTTTACCTAGTTGTCTTCTTGAGGTTCACCTGCCTTTGGCTACCCTCATATCTAAAGGGTGTTTTGCAAGTATCCTGCCTTCTTGGGAGCAGCCGTCAGCTGCCTTCCCATTCATGTCCCTTAGAAATCTAAATGGGCAGGTACGAGAGGGGAGGGTAACATTTTAGCGCCTCTTTCTTTTCTTCCTCATGCCCTGCTCTTGTCCTCAAGCCTCAAAGAGATTGTCAAGCAGTCACTCCACGTTGGCCTCGTTCTTTCCTGCAACCTGCTCCCTAGGCTTTTTTTCTGCAATTGGGATTTCAGAAATGAAATTGTCCATGAATAGGAATCTACTGTTCTCCAGTTGAGATGGACATACACGAGCTCATTTCTCATCTGGACTCTATTTCAGAAATGTACACAAGATGTCAAAAATATACCACTTGGAACCAGAGCAATATTTATTTTTTAAAAAATTAGAGGGAAAAAAGTTGCCTTGCTTCAATTCCTACTGGAATGTACAATAACTATGTGCTGATGCTGCACTTTGAAGGCATTGATTTAGTTATCCTCAGGGTCACTGGATGAGTGGTGCATGGATACACACACACACACACACACACACACACACACACACACACACACACACACATATACACACATACACACATACATATATTCAGAGTGCTTTGCTGTGAACTGGGAATTTCAGGCATTACAATGCCAGAGTAAGGCTCTATTGGATCCAGCTATTCATTAACAATGCTTTTATTAAGTGTTCCCTTGTGTGCCAAGCCTTGTGCTAGGCAGGGAGAAAAAAAGAAGCCAGGGAACCAGAAGTCACAGATGGAGAAATCGGAACACAATAGGAGAGAATAAAGAAAGCACCAAGGCAATAATACAAACTAAATATTAAAGGAGAAGGGGTTGAGGTTACTGAACTGGAGTCCCAGGGCAGATTTCCTGGAGGGGATGGTAAGACTTGAGCAGGGCCGTGGAGGATAGGGTTGGAGACTCTGAGTCATCCACAGTACTCTCTTAGCAATGTGCATTAGAATTAGTATTTGTTTGCAGGACGTGGGAGCAAGAATGATCAGGAATTATTCTGAAGGAGGCCGCCACATGGAAGGTTGAGAGAAACAGGAGACAGAGGCAGAAAAACAAAACAGAAACAAGAGGCAGAAGGCATCTTAGTCCTAGTGATGCCACTGACCCATTACGAGTGACCTTCTCTCCGAACCTCAGTTTCCCTATCTATACATTGGAACTAAATAATACCAGTCCTACCCACCTCCCAGGACCATTGTTAAGAAAACAAATGAGATAATTGTGTGTCTATGCTTGGAAAATTAGAGAGGACGATCCATAACATAGGTTGGTATTATGAAGGTAGATGTTTATCTGCAGGCACTCCCCTGCAGCTGGGAATAGGATGACCTCAGTATTTAAATGAATTTTTCTTGGCAGGCTTCTTACTTGCCATAATTATAGCCTGCCAGCCACTAGTTGAGTGTGTATACTTAAACAGGACCTGTCACACAAGTGTACATGTGTATGTATTTGTGTATATATGTGTTTGTATGTATAAGCTTGCATTGGGCTAGGATATTGGAGCCATGACAGCAAAAAGACTGGAGAACTCTTAGGAACAAAGGTGGTATATAGAGATGGGGATTTGTGCAAACATCTTTGAGCATGCTTACAGAAATACATGCCCTGTTGCCACTGCAGTAAGCCCTGTTATCTATCTTCCTTGGTGTATTGCAAAGCGTTTCTACTTGTCTCCCTGGCTGCATGCTGCCCCAATCCAGTCCATCCTCCATACTGCTGCTAAAGTGCCCTTTCCAACCCACATGGAATTCCTGGGCTCCTGGATGCCCACAAGATAACATACATGTTCCTTCACATGACACTGAAGCAGGGCACTGATATAGCCACACCTCTTGTTAAAATTGTGGAATATTTTAATACGAGCTGCTCCTCTTTGTCCCCTCAAGACCCCTCCTTCTGCCCTGTTCCCCACTCCTGGACCCATTTTTAACCTCTGCAAGACCCAGCAACTAAAGGGATAGCGCCCAGCACAGCAGGGAGCCTAGGGACACTGTTTCATGTGTTCATCTGCATCTTTTCTGCTTGGTCAGTGCTCCTGATGTTCTGGTTTTTAAATATTTTGAGGATTATCTCTGCATTCATGGTTCATCTCATCCCAGATCATCTTTCTGGCCTCATGTCTCACAAGTTCTCCCCCCAGATGGCAATAACACTGAAATTCTCATATTCCATGTCTGGATTGATACACCTGTCTCTCTCACTATATTGGAAATTTCTTGCAGGCAGAGACAGTGACTCCGTCATGTAGTCCCATAGCCCAGCTCAGAACCCAGCACATAGTAGACACTCAATACATGCTTGTTTCTTAACATAGAGAATGCTGGTAGATGGAACTGTTCTGCTTGTAATCCTCTAAACTACTCCAGGGTCCAGACCTGAAGCTGATGCAAGGCACTTTCCTGGTCTTACTACATACATCCTGAATGTTATTCACATTTCCAATATCCTTGAGTTGGAGGGAAAGAGCAAATACTATTTCCATTCTCTTACTGCGAAATGGAAATATTTCAAGAGTGCGTCTCAACCACACAATGAATGCTTAATAGAATTGAGACATACAGTCATGTCTCTGGAACTTTCACTTACCCACAGTGCTGTAAAGCCCTTTGGGGTTTGGGGGTGAAAACTGCTGTCCTAACGTGAGTAATTGTAGACCACTGACTTCTGGGGAGATGCTGGCTTGCAGTCTCTCTAAGGGGGGCCTGAGGCCTATCTGTTGGAAGTGATGTAAATGTTCTTGCCCCTTCTCCTCCAGCACTGCCAGGGAAGACACCAGTTTGTGGGGTTGGGGTGGAGAATACATTACATCTCTCTTGATTTCGTTGCCAGCTTCTGCTTCATTAACATGGCTTCATAACTGGTGGTCCCTTGAGCAAGAAGCTAACTTTTGTTTCAGGAACCTCTCTGGCAACCTTTCTTCCCCACCCCCACAAGAATAGTCCATTGTAGCCAGCCAAGCTGTAAGGACTGTAGAGAAGACCAGGCTGGGAGAATGGCTGGGCCCCATCTTCAAAGAACTTAGTCAAGAAGCCTCATCCATCAGGTATGACTTAGGCTGTAAGTAACTAAAACTGACTCTAACTGGAAATCATCTCACATAACAGGAAGTCCAGGGAAAGGGTAGGCTTCAAGATGGGTTGCTTCAGCTGCTCATAATGACTGTCAACATGTACCAGGGTTACCTTGTTCTTGTCCAGCAGGAGAGAGAAGAATCTAATAACTAGGAAGTCCAGGAAACCATGTTGGTGTCCAACATTCTCAGTTCCATCTTTATAGATAGTAGAGAAACATGGGCACTGTAGAGCAGTAGGGTAGATTCAGAGTACCCACTGAGTTCACATTAGCTGTGTGGCCTTGCACAAGTCCATTAACTGCTGTGAGGCAGTTCCCTTACATGTCAAATGACAATTGTCATATCTGACTTGGTTCCTAACAAGCTCATGGTGGGGATCATGTGACATAATGCGAAAGCATTTGGTAAGCCAAATAAAGTACCATATATCTTTTTTTTTAACATCTTTATTGGAGTATAATTGCTTTACAATGGTGTGTTAGTTTCTGCTGTATAACAAAGTGAATCAGCTGTACATACACATATACCCCCATATCTCCTCCCTCTTGTGTCTCCCTCCCACCCTCCCTATTCCACCCCTCTAGGTGGTCACAAAGCCCTGAGCTGATCTCCCTGTGCTATGCGGCTGCTTCCCACTAGCTATCTATTTTACATTTGGTAGTGTATATATGTCCATGCCACTCTCTCACTTCGTCCCAGCTTGCCCTTCCCCTTCCCTGTGTCCTCAAGTCCATTCTCTACATCTGCATCTTTATACCTGTCCTGCCCCAGGTTCTTCAGAACCATTTTTTTTTTAGATTCCATATATATGTGTTAGCATACGGTATTTGTTTTTCTCTTTCTGACTTACTTCACTCTGTATGACAATACCATATATCTTTAAGCCCTTTAAAAATTACTTTTATCAGAGAAGATAAACATAGAACACCTACTGTGTATAAGGTACTGTTAGGTTACAAGGTTAAAATAAAACTCAGTTAATACCCTCAAGTTTCCCCAAACTGTCCAACAAACATCTACTAAGCACCCATAGGTGCTGGGGAAACAGATATGAGAAAGACCTAGTCTCTGTCTTCGGGGAGTTCCCAGTAGAGCAGAGGAGACAGACCCACGAACAGACAACTTGAGTACAATGTGGTAAGTGCATGGAACAGTAGAGGTGAGTGTAGAGAGCTCTGGGAGTACATAGGAGTTACTACCTATCCAGGCTACACAGGGAAGGGATAGGAGTAGTGTTGGGAGCTTATAAAGCAATAAGAAGGTAAGAAAAGAACCATCTGGCATAGATACATATATAACAATGCCCCCAAACAGCCTTCTTACTTTATACTTGAGGAGCAAACTAAGGAGTAGAGCCTGTAGAAAACAATGAGTAAACAATGGGGTGACGAATTCTTTCCTCCCTCGTCTCCATATGTTGTGGTTAACCCACCACATATGCTCCCTAGAGGTTCCAATCCACATCTACAGTCTGAAACCTAAGCATCTCCATGCATAATGGGGCCTCAAAAAATGTCATGGAACACTGACTCTCATTGACGGAACAATATCCTCCTAAGTCGCTTCATGATCTGCTATAGCATATCCTCTGGGAGTTGCAGAGATTGGACCTCTAATAACTGGTTGGGGCATGTGTATCAGCTTTTTCAGGAAAGATTATTTGTCTGAAGAGCCTCACATACCCTATCATTAAAAGTTAAAATTCTCTATCCTGTGTTGCTGTCTTAACATACCTTAAACTAAAACTGTATTCATAAAGGGTTTATATACATTTTTAAAACAACAAAATATTCTTTAAATATAAGGCAATCTTTCAGTTTTTTTCACGTGCTGTTTTCATCAACCTTATCATTTACCTGAACCTGCTGGTTGTGCTGTGGAGAGAGGGTATATAAAGCCTGTAGAACCTAATCCTTGTCTTTCTGTGTCTGACTTACTACACTTAGTATGTTAACCTCTAGGTCCATCCATGTTGCTGAAAATGGCATTATTTCATTCTTTTTTATGAGAAAGACAAATGTCATATATCGCTTATATGTGGAATCTAAAAAAATGATACAAAGGAACTTATTTCCAAAACAGAAACAGACTCACAGACAGAAAACAAACTTATGGTTACCAAAGGGGAAAGGTGGGGAGGGATAAATTAGGAGTATGGGATTAAGAGATACACACTACTATATATAAAATAGATAAACAACAAAGACCTACTGTATAGTACAGGGAACTATATTCAATATCTTGTAATAATGTATAATGGAAAAGAATCTGAAAACGAAGTGTATATACAGATATATATATATATCTGAATCGCTTTGCTGTACACCTGAAACTAACACAACATTGTAAATCAACTATACTTCAATAAAAATAAAAGTTAAAAAAAGAATCTAATCCTTGAACCAGACTTCAGGGTTAGATGTTGAGTCTCAGTGACAAAGCCTTACTTCTCACCACTTTCTTGTGTAGAGATATTTGCTACCCAAGGCTTTTGCCTCCTAAAACGCCTTAATTAGAGCCTGATTGGATTTGACCACTAGAAAGTCTGCTGCACTTCTGGTGCATGGTTTCCTGTGCTCCAGAGAGCTCTGCTGTTCAGAGGCTCATAAAGCACCCTCCTGGACAGCTTCTCAGGCCCAGGTTTTTGCTCCTTGGCCGGCTCTGTGCTTTATTACCTCCTGAGGTACTTACCCACTTGCCTGTTCTCAAGTTACTTCCCCAGGCCCACAGTTTGACGGTGCTTTCCTAGGGGACACAGCCAGCCTCCCTGTTGCCCCAAACCAGCTGGAGGACTTGCAAAAGCCAGAAGCAACCACTTGCATGGGCCTGGCCTTGAAAATGGAATGCCTCACCTTTCTCACACCAATTAGTGAAGTTATTATTCTCCCTACTGAACAGATAAGAAGGCAAGTTTCAGGGAGGTGAAGTGACTTGCCTGAGTTCAAACCTTTACTGAATGGCAGAGCCAGGATTTGAACTCATGCCTAACACACAGTAGAGTCTCAGCTCATGCATATTGTTTATGGAATGAATAAATGAATGAACAGTCTTTTTGACAGCTATATCCAGGAGCAATTTTTGGGCCTGTTGGTATGTGTTTCTGACATTTTATAACTGAATTTTTCAAACATACAGAACAATGGAAAGAATTTACATTGAACATTCATATACCCATCATTTAGATTCTATTATTAATGTTATACTGTTATATTTATTTGATCACATATCTGTTCATTTATTGATTCCCTCTTTCCATCCGTCAATCCCTGTTATTTTCTGATGCACTTCAAAGTAAACTGAAGACATCAGTACAGGTCTCTATAAACATTTCAGCATGCATATCATTTCTCCTTGTTCATAGTTCTTTCTTTTTTTTGAATTTTATTTATTTTTTTATACAGCAGGTTCTTATTAGTTATCCATTTAATACATATTAGTGTATATATGTCAATCCCAATCTCCCAATTCATCCCACCCCCTCCCCGCCCCCACCACTTATCCCCCTTGGTGTCCATACGTTTGTTCTCTACATCTATGTCTCTATTTCTGCCCTGCAAACCGGTTCATCTATACCATTTTTCTAGGTTCCACATATATGCGTTAATATACGATATTTGTTTTTCTCTTTCTGACTTACTTCACTCTGTATGACAGTCTCTAGATCCATCCACGTCTCTACAAATGAGCCAATTTCGTTCCTTTTTATGGCTGAGTAATATTCCATTGTATATATGTACCACATCTTATTTATTCATTCGTCTGTCGATGGGCATTTAGGTTGCTTCCATGACCTGGCTATTGTAATTAGTGCTGCAATGAACATTGGGGTGCATGTGTCTTTTTGAATTATGGTTTTCTCAGGGTATATGCCCAGTAGTGGAATTGCTGGGTCATATGGTAATTCTATTTTTAGTTTTTTAAGGACCCTCCATACTGTTCTCCATAGTGGCTGTATCAATTTACATTCCCACCAACAGTGCAAGAGGGTTCCCTTTTCTCCACACCCTCTCCAGCATTTGCTGTTTGTAGATTTTCTGGTGATGCCCATTCTAACTGGTGTGAGATGATACCTCATTGTAGTTTTGATTTGCATTTCTCTAATAATTAGTGATGTTGAGCAGGTTTTCATGTGCCTCTTGGCCATCTGTATGTCTTCTTTGGAGAAATGTCTGTTTAGGTCTTCTGCCCATTTTTGGATTGGGTTGTTTGTGTTTTTAATATTGAGCTGCATGAGCTGTTTATATATTTTGGAGATTAATCCTTTGTCCGTTGATTCGTTTGCTAATATTTTCTCCCATTCTGAGGGTTGTCTTTTCGTCTTGTTTGTAGTTTCCTTTGCTGTGCAAAAGCTTTTAAGTTTCATTAGGTCCCATTTGTTTATTTTTGTTTTTATTTCCATTACTCTAGGAGGTGGGTCAAAAAGGATCTTGCTGTGATGTATGTCATAGAGTGTTCTTCCTATGTTTTCCTCTAAGAGTCATACAGTGTCTGGCCTTACATTTAGGTCCTTAATCCATTTTGAGTTTATTTTTGTGTATGGTGTTAGCGAGAGTTCGAATTTCATCCTTTTACATGTAGCTGTCCAGTTTTCCCAGCACCACTTATTGAAGAGGCTGTCTTTTCTCCACTGTATATCCTTGCCTCCTTTGTCATAGATTAGTTGACCATAGGTGCGTGGGTTTATCTCTGGGCTTTCTGTCCTGTTCCATTGATCTATGTTTCTGTTTTTGTGCCAGTACCATATTGTCTTGATTACTGTAGCTTTATAGTATAGTCTGAAGTCAGGGAGTCTGATTCCTCCAACTCTGTTTCTTTCCCTTAAGACTGCTTTGGCTATTCAGGGTCTTTTGTGTCTCCATACAGATTTTAAGATTTTTTGTTCTAGTTCTGTAAAAAATGCCATTGGTAGTTTGATAGGAACTGCATTGAATCTGTAGATTGCTTTGGGTAGTATAGTCATTTTCACAATGTTGATTCTTCCAATCCAAGAACATGGTATATTTCTCCATCTGTTTGTATCATCTTTAATTTCTTTCATCAGTGTCTTATAATTTTCTGCATACAGGTCTTTTGTCTCCCTAAGTAGGTTTACTCCTAGGTATTTTATTCTTTTTGTTGCCATGGTAAATGGGAGTGTTTCCTTAATTTCACTTTCAGATTTTTCATCATTAGTGTATGGGAATGCAACAGATTTCTGTGCATTAATTTTGCATCCTGCAACTTTACCAAATTCATTAATTAGCTCTAGTAGTTTTCTGGTGGCATTTTTAGGATTCTCTATGTATAGTATCATGTCATCTGCAAACAGTGACAGTTTTACTTCTTCTTTTCCAATTTGGATTCCTTTTATTTCTTTTTCTTCTCTGATTGCCGTGGCTAGGACTTCCAAAACTATGTTGAATAATAGTGGCAACAGTGGACATTCTTGTCTTGTTCCTGATCTTAGAGGAAATGTTTTGAGTTTTTCACCATTGAAAATGATGTTTGCTGTGGGTTTGTCATATATGGCCTTTATTGTGTTGAGGTAGGTTCCCTCTATGCCCACTTTCTGGAGAGTTTTTCTCATAAATGGGTGTTGAATTTTGTCGAAAGCTTTTTCTGCATCTATTGAGATGATCATATGGTTTTTCTTCTTCAGTTTGTTAATATGGTGTATCACATTGATTGATTTGTATATATTGAAGCATCCTTGCATCCCTGGGATAAATCCCACTTGATCATGGTGTATGATCCTTTTAATGTGCTGTTGGATTCTGTTTGCTAGTATTTTGTTGAGGATTTTTGCATCTATATTCATCAGTGATATTGGTCTGTAATTTTCTTTTTTTGTAGTATCTTTGTCTGGTTTTGGTGTCAGGGTGATGGTGGCCTCGTGTAATGAGTTTGGGAGTGTTCCTTCCTCTGCAATTTTTTGGAAGAGTTTGAGAAGGATGGGTGTTAGCTCTTCTCTAAATGTTTGATAGAATTCACCTGTGAAGCCATCTGGTCCTGCACTTTTGTTTGTTGGAAGATTTTTAAACCAGTTTCAATTTCATTACTTGTGATTGGTCTGTTCATATTTTCTATTTCTTCCTGGTTCAGTCTTGGAAGGTTATATATACCTTTCTAAGAATTTGTCCATTTCTTCCAGGTTGTCCATTTTATTGGCATAGGGTTGCTTGTAGTAGTCTCTTAGGATGCTTTGTATTTCTGCAGTGTCAGTTGTAACTTCTCCTTTTTCATTTCTAATTCTATTGATTTGAGTCTTCTCCCTCTTCTTCTTGATGAGTCTGGCTAATGGTTTATGAATTTTGTTTATCTTCTCAAAGAACCAGCTTTTAGTTTTATTGATCTTTGCTATTGTTTTCTTTGTTTCTATTCCATTTATTTCTGCTCTGATCTTTATGATTTCTTTCCTTCTACTAACTTTGGGTTTTGTTTATTCTTCTTTCTGTAGGTCCTTTAGGTGTAAGTTTAGATTCTTTTTTTTTCTATAATGACAGAGGCCAAAGCTGGCTTTTCATATCAACAATTTCATATTTTTAAAATTAATTAATTAATTTATTTATTTTTGGCTGTGTTGGGTCTTCGTTTCTGTGCGAGGGCTTTCTCCAGTTGCGGCACGCGGGGGCCACTCTTCATCGCGGTGAGCGGGCCTCTCACTATCACGGCCTCTCTTGTTGCGGAGCGCACGCTCCAGACGCGCAGGCTCAGTAGTTGTGGCTCACGGGCCTAGTTGCTCCGCGGCATGTGGGATCTTCCCAGACCAGGGCTCGAATCCGTGTCCCCTATATTGGCAGGCAGATTCTCAACCACTGCACCACCAGTGAAGCCCAAGGTTAGATTCTTTATTTGAGATTTTCCTTGTTTCTTGAGGTAGGCTTATATTGCTATAAACTTCCCTCTTAGCACTGCTTTTGCTGCATCCCAGAGGTTTTGGATCATCGTGTTTTCATTGTCATTTGTCTCTAGGTATTTTTTGATTTCCTCTTTGATTTCTTCAGTGATCTCTTGGTTATTTACTAACATATTGTTTAGCCTCCATGTATTTATGTTTTTTACGTTTTTTTTCCCTGTAATTGATTTCTAATCTCATAGCATTGTGGTCAGAAAAGATGCTTGATATGATTTCAGTTTTCTTAAATTTACTGAGGCTTGATTTGTGACCCAGGATGTGACCTATCCTGGAGAATGTTCCGTGTGCAGTTGAGAAGAAAGTGTAATCTGCTGTTTTTGGATGGAATGTCCTATAAATATCAATTAAATATCTCTGGTCTGTTGTGTCATTTAAAGCTTCTGTTTCCTTATTAATTTTCTGTTTGGATGATCTGTCCATTGGTGTAAGTGAGGTGTTAAAGTCCCCCACTATCACTGTGTTACTGTCGATTTCCTCTTTTATAGCTGTTAGCAGTTGCCTTATGTATTGAGGTGCTCCTATGTTGGGTGCATAAATATTTATATTTGGTATATCTTCTTCTTAGTTTGATCCCTTGATCATTATGTAGTCCTTCCTTGTCTCTTGTAACATTCTTTATTTTAAAGTCTATTTTATCTGATATGAGTATTGCTACTCCAGCTTTCTTTTGATTTCCATTTGCATGGAATATCTTTTTCCATCCCCTCACTTTCAGTCTATGTCTGAAGTGGGTCTCTTGTAGACAGCATATATATGGATCTTGTTTTTGTATCCATTCAGCAAGCCTGTGTCTTTTGGTTGGAGCATTTAATCCATTCTCGTTTCAGGTAATTATCCATATGTATGTTCCTATTACCATTTTCTTAATTGTTATGGGTTTGTTTTTGTAGGTCCTTTTCTTCTCTTGTGTTTCCACTTAGAGAAGTTCCTTTACCATTTGTTGTAGAGCTGGTTTGGTGGTGCTGAATTCTCTTAGCTTTTGCTTGTCTGTAAAGGTTTTAATTTCTCCATCAAATCTGAATGAGATCCTTGCTGTGTAGAGTAATCTTGATTGTAGGTTCTTCCCTTTCATCACTTTAAATATATCATGCCACTCCCTTCTGGCTTGTAGAGTTTCTGCTGTGAAATCAGCTCTTAACCTTATGGAAGTTCTGTTGTATGTTATTTGTCGTTTTTCCCTTGTTGCTTTCAATAATTTTTCTTTGTCTTTAATTTTTGTCAATTTGATTACTGTGTGTCTCGGCGTGTTTCTCCTTGGGTTTATCCTGCCTGGGACTCTCTGCACTTCCTGGACTTGGGTGGCTATTTCCTTTCCCATGATAGGGAAGTTTTCGACTATAAACTCTTCAAATATTTTCTTGTGTCCTTTCTCTCTCTCTCTTCTCCTTCTGGGACCCCTATAATGCGAATGTTGTTGCATTTAATGTTGTCCCAGAGGTCTCTTAGGCTGTCTTCATTTCTTTTCATTCTTTTTACTTTATTCTCATCTGTGGCAGTGAATTCCACCATTCTGTCTTCCAGGTCACTTATCCATTCTTCTGCCTCAGTTATTCTGCTATTGATTCCTTCTAGTGTAGTTTTCATTTCAGTTATTGTATTGTTCATCTCTGTTTGTTCTTTAATTCTTCTAGGTCTTTGTTAAACATTTCTTGCATCTTCTCGATCTTTGCCTCCATTGTTTTTCCGAGGTCCTGGATCATCTTCACTATCATTATTCTGAATTCTTTTTCTGGAAGGTTTCCTATCTCCACTTCATTTAGTTGTTTATCTGGGGTTATATCTTGTTCTTTCATCTGGTACATAGCCCTCTGCCTTTTCATGTTTTCTGTCTTTCTGTGAATGTGGTTTTTGTTCCACAGGCTGCAGGACTGTAGTTCTTCTTGCTTCTGCTGTCTGCCCTCTGGTGGATGAGGCTATCTAAGAGGCTTGTGCATGTTTCCTGATGGGTGGGACTGGTGGTGGGTAGAGCTGACTGTTGCTCTGGTGGGCAGAGCTCAGTAAAACTTTAATCCACTTGTCTGCTGATGAGTGGGGCTGGGTTCCCTCCCTGTTGGTGTTTGGCCTGAGGCGACCCAACACTGGAGCCTACCCGGTTCTTTGGTGGGGCTAATGGCGGACTCCGGGAGGGCTCACGCCAAGGAGTATTCCCCAGAATTTCTGCTGCCAGTGTCCTTGTCCTCACGGTGAGCCACAGCCACCCCTGCCTCTGCAGGAGACGCTCCAACACTAGCAGGTAAGTCTGGTTCAGTCTCCTATGGGATCACTGCTCCTTCCCTTGCGTCCTGAGTGCACACTACTTTGTGTGTGCCCTCCAAGAGTGGAGTCCCAGTCCTGTCAAAGTCCTGCAATCAAATCCCTCTAGCCTTCAAAGTCTGATTCTCTAGGAATTCCTCCTCCTGTTGCTGGACCCCCAGGTTGGGAAGCCTAATGTGGGGCTCAGAACCTTCACTCCAGTGGGTGGACCTCTGTGGTATAAGTGTTCTCCAGTCTGTGAGTCACCCACTCAGCAGTTATGGGATTTGATTTTATTGTGATTGCGCCCCTCCTACCATCTCATTGTGGCTTCTCCTTTGTCTTTGGATGTGGAGTATCTTTTTTGGTGAGTTCCAGTGTCTTCCTGTCGATGATTGTTCAGCAGTTAGTTGTGATTCTGGTGCTCTCCCAAGAGGGAGTTAGCGCACGTCCTTCTACTCTGCCATCTTGAACCAATCTCCTCTTTTTCTTTTGAGGTAACATTTACATACAATGAGATATACACATCTCTAGTGTACCATTGGGTGAGTTTTGACACACTTTGCACCTGTGTATCCCAAACCCCTATCAATATATAGAACGTTATCATCAACACAGAAATTTTCTTCACGTATGTTGCTTTTAACTGTGCTGTACAGCTTCCTTAACTGAACCAGCAACTCCACTGAAAGGCAGACGTCAATGATTCTAACTGGGAGGATGTGTTGAGATTGCTTTTCCTTCATTGACTGATGCTCTGGGAGTGAACCAGGTGGCACTTAACGGGATTTGGTCCTCAGGTCCCTTCACTTTGATAAATTTCACCTGGAAGCACTTCTTCTCCTTTCAAGCAAACATTTGTGAAAGGTTGCCCGTTGATTATGGCAATTAACTTTATCAGTTTAAACTGAAGTGAAACAATGAATAATTTGTTTTATTTTATTGTAATTTAATGTCAGTAATGTATAAGGGCCTGCTCTTTTCAGCAGGGACTCTTTCATCTGTGTTTTTTTTAAAGTAAAAGTAATGCCGCTAAAGATAAAACGTTCCCGGCTTGGACGTCAAAGTGAATTCTAGTCAGTTCATTGAAACTCAGATCAGGGCTAAGAGTTGAAATATACATAGAACACCCAAAGGAGTGTGTGTGCCTGAGTAGGATCTAAATGAGAAGCCCAAAGGTCCTTTGCCCTATTTGAAACAGGCCTATTGGAACAGATAAGCAGGGTTACCTTCTTGAAACCCAGGCTTCGAGTAATTTGGTATGTAGTAAGAGTCAGGCTATTCTATGATCTGGGGATTGTGAAAGGCATTTAGGCTGAATTGGCAGAGATATTGATGGGCCTACCAAACATGCCTGTGGCTTTGGTCCTTTTGGTTAATGGTACTGTTGCTGGTGGGCAATGGGATCATCACCACTAGGACTTCTGATCCAGGAATTTTCACAATTTAGAGTTTATCAGAATCACCCTGAGGGATTGAAACACAAATGGCTGGGGCCCACCCTCAGAGTTCGTGATTCAGTACACCTACGGTGGGTTCAGAAAATTGGCATTTTTAACAAGCTCCCAGGAGACCCTGCTGCTGCTGGTTCAGGGACCACACTTTGAGGACCACTGCTTGAACGAATGAATGAATGAATGAATGAATAGGATCTCTTGTACAAGACTGCATTTTCCCCCTCTATAACCTTATGGTATTGTTTATAGTTGGACACAATAAATAGGAACAGGCACACCCTACACTACACTACCATATAGGGTGTGCCTGTTCCTACTAAGTTTTAGCATTGGCAGGGGATACTGGAGAAGACATGCACACTTCTTTCTCCAACCTCCACAGCAGGGATTTCAGTTTGTACTGGGCTTATTATGACCCTGGCTTTTTCACACTCTTAACTGATCTTGCTGCAGACAAGGAAAGAACCCAGGCCTTAAACCACATGGCACAGTTTTCACTCCCTCCTGTGTTGGGACCCTTAGAGATAATATGTGGCTACGGAGACCATACATACCAGATTTCCTAGGACAGCTCTGATTTCACATATTCTATCCTCTTGTCCCCATAAATATAATTGGCAGACCATGTCCCGCTTTGGGTTCAAAAAATATTGTTCCCATATGCATGGCTTAGGTGCCCTGGGGAGCCAAAAGCAAGTCTTCCCCTTCTTTCTTGAGATTGTGGCGGCCAGGGCATAAAGCTTGGCTCATAGAAAGGGCTAAAGAATTAGGGTAAATCTAAACATCTGAGATCAGCAACAAGCTGCTTGTTGCTCCTTTTTTGACAAGCGTCTCTCAGTGATCCCTGTTACAGATCCTTGAATGTTATGAATATGAGATTCTGAGTGCTGAGAGGGACTGAATTGGACCTCTGGCTGCCTCTCTCTCCTCCTTCCCCCGCCCTCTGGAAGGACCACACAGAAATAGCCCAGACAGAAGAGCCACTCCAAAGAAGGAAATTCCACATCCTTCATTGACCAACCACTCAGTCTAATATTTACCTACTTTCTCTGGCAGGAAGTTCTTCCTTCTTGCTAACATCACTCCCTCTCATTGTGATTTCCGTTTCTTTTCCCTTGTTCTGCTTTCAATCAAAATTGAGAACAGCTGGTCCTCACCCTCTACATTCTTTATGGCTTAAAAGTCATTAAACCATCCTTCCTGGGCCCAGGTTTAACCATCCTTGGAGCTCCTTTATCCTTCCTGCATGTATCTGACTTGCCAACCGTTTAATCATCTTTGCCATGGGGAAGCAGCTTAGGCAGTTTGGACCAACAGTGCAGCAAAGCCTAAAGCTTTATGACTTGTGCTAATGGCCATGCTAAATGTTTAGTAGAGACTATTTTCGAGCACACAATTGTGAACAATTTAAAGTGGACTGTACGTGGAACCCATTTCCTCTCCCAGCTCCCCCAACAGGGCCTCCCCTTAGCAGCTGAAATGAGTTAGTGGCAATCAGCACAGAGTAGGAATCCTGTGGTTTCTGCCCTTCCCTCCTGCTGGTTCTATGGCAGCTAGTCTCTTAAAATAAGCTTTCTCCTTAGTATGGCCAGTAAATGTGACTTTGGAATCAGTTGGGCAAAGGGTCTAGGAATCACATTAGCCAAAGAGCAGGCGGTGCTAGTGCCGAAGCTCCACGTGAGGTTTAGGAGAGGCTGGGGGGGACAGAGGTGAGCAGGGATCTGTGAGAGAGATTGGATCTGGAATGTTTGCTATCTACCGGATGATTGCACCTCAGAGTTGGACATGCCTTTTTTTGCAAGTTTGTGGAGGACTTGTCTGGCCTCTGTTTGTGTACTTGGCCTT
The DNA here is from genome assembly GCF_965194805.1 of Balaenoptera borealis. Lineage (NCBI taxonomy): Eukaryota > Metazoa > Chordata > Mammalia > Artiodactyla > Balaenopteridae > Balaenoptera > Balaenoptera borealis. The sequence continues at coordinate 44,456,970 of NC_138881.1, read as the reverse complement.
TGTCCACCGCACCAACTCTGTGAAAGTGATGCCAGATCTGTGGCAGAATCCCAGCCTCAGGGCCAGTTTGGTTCTTAGAGAGAGGAGGGTAACTTGCCACATGAAACGACTCTCTTTGTCAGGGGGGTTGCATGCCTTCGGTGGGATGCATTACTGAGCTGTGCATGTGCTGTTTTAGGTCACGCTGTAGGGTGGGTTCAGGGCCTCTGCTGATCAGAATGAAATAGATCTAGCTGATGGCGCTGCACAGGAAAAGCATAGGGCCAACCGGTACTTGTCCTGTTCTCATCTTCTCACTCTTGGCTCCTCCTTTTTAATAAAACCTTAAAAGCTCTCCTTTTCATAAATGCTAGCCAGGCAGTTTGTTGCAGCAAAGCTATAGGAGCAGTTAATATACCCAGCCATAAAGAAGGAAGAGAAAGTGACAGAGAAAAAAAAAAAGAAGTTGGCATTTGTATGAGGGTGTCATTGAAGGCTTCATCACAGATACACTAAAGACTTAGGAACAGAAATTGTCTTGGGGTGGGGGTGGAGAGAACAGCTTGATTGAAGCATTAGCTGCCTTGGCGCTGAGCCAAGGCAAATTGCCAGAGAACCATTAAACTCTTTGTAATTCCATGTAATTCACAGCAGCCACAGGTAATCTGAATCAGACCTGACAAAACTTCCCTATCACTTATTATCCATTAGTGCTGAATGCATACTACAGATATTTAAACTTTTTAAAAGTCATATCATGATGGCCATATTTTCTAAAACCCAAATCAGGAATCCTGGCTTCACAAAGGATTTTTTTCAGACTTGTGAATATGTTTATATGAAAAACCTCACAAAAGTATAAACACTAAATCACACTTAGTTAAACACTGAACAAATGGCCTTTAAGGAGGGAACTATAGTCACACGAAATTGGGTCAGGGCTAACTTACATTCAAACATTGGTGAGGGTCCCATACACACACCTTTTTAGGGGTCTGAGGGAATTGGTTAACTAAGCACTAAATCAAATTAGAATTTGGTTTATGCCCATCGTCTGGATTTGCTCTTAAAATTTCCAGGGATGGTAGACTGAAAGAGCCTGTTGTAATTTCTGTACACAGGAAGGTGGAGTAGATGTTACTTTGAATTCCCAGATGCTGGGAGCAGTTAAATCTCTCAGTGTTCACGTCTGTTTGTGAGGGCTTGTGTGTGTGTTTTAAATTAACTTCCTAAGGCTGGGAATGTTACAAACTGAGCAGAATCATAGATGGATACAAGGTATTGTTCCCATGCACCTAAATTTACTTAAAAGTTTCATTCTTCCCACCAAATTAAGAGTCTAGCATTCACCTCTGGGCACTCACCAAGAAGAGGAGATGGTACTGATGAACCTCTTGCAGGGCAGGAATAAAGAGGTAGACATAGAGTATGGACTTGAGGACACGGGGTGGGAGGGGGAAGCTGGGGAGAAGTGAGAGTAGCATCGACATATATACACTACCGAATGTGAAATAGTTAGCTAGTGGGAAGCAGCAGCATAGCACAGGGAGATCAGCTCGGTGCTTTGTGACCATCTAGAGGGGTGGGATAGGGAGGATGGGAGGGAGGCTCAAGAGGGAGGGGATATGGGGACATATGTATGCATATGACTGATTCGCTTTGGTGTACGACAGATACTAACACAGTATTGTGAAGCAATTATACTCCAATAAAGATCTATTTACAAAAAAAGGAGGAGATGTTTAGCTCAAAGGATAATAATTCTGAGCCAATAGTAACAATGCTTTTTAAAAGGCTTGGAAACCTAAAGTGCCTCTTTAACCAGAACTCTTTGCGTTTCTAGTTAAGGATCATGACTAGCAATATACCCATGGAGAACAAAACTGCTTTGTCACAACCTTGCAGAAGAAAATATCTGAAGCCTAACAGATTTTCTATCTTGGGCAAGTCACGTAACATCCCTGAACCTCAGTTACATGATCGGAAAAGTGAAAGTAATGTTACTTGTCCAGAATCAGGCAAATGAGTGGGGCGATATCCTGAGGTCCCTTCTAATTCTAATTTCAACAGAGTTATTGAGCAAATACTATGTACTCAGTACAGACGTTCGTTTTCCTAGGTCCAGTGATAGAACTGTAAAAAGACATTGTCTGACTATCTCTCCCACTATAATGCAAGTATCCTGACAGAAAGTAAACACATATAGGAATAAATAAAATAATGCAAAATGATAAATTCTGTGAAGAAAATAAAACAAGGTAACGTGATGGAGAATGATGGGGATTGAGGTGGGGGAAACAGAGAAGGAATCTACTTGGTATTGGTGGTCAGGAAAGGCCTCTCTGAGGAGGTGGCATTTGAGCTGATAACTGAATGACGAAAGGAGCTACATAAAGATCTAAAAAAGAATGTTCTCAACCGAGAGAACAGCAAGTGCAAAGGTCCTGAGGTGAGGATTGGCTTGACCTCTCTGAAGAACAGAAAGTTTGGTATGACTGCAGTACATGTAGGAAATGAGACCAGAAAGGCAGACATAGCCAGATTCTGTAGGGCTTCTAATCTGCTGCTATTTACACTGTAAAAATCATTCCTTGGTCTCTCTGATTCAATTAGTAAACATAAGTGCCAGATGTTAATGATAGGGGTGCTTGATATTTACCCATAAGAAACCCAGGAAGAGGCACTGGCGGAGGGGGGTGGATGTGGGGGTTAAAACAGAGAATGAAAGCTCGAATTCTTGGGGGAGAGAGAGGTGGGGATGGAAGAGTGAGTGTGTACACAGGGGAAATGGTTAGGGAGGGCTGGATAAAGTTTGGAGGGAGGAGGAAAAGCACCAGAGTGACCTTGGCTGTGAGAAACAGCCTCAGTGCCTAGGTTTGTGGAGTCCACTGTCAGAAGGGTCAACCATTATAGGGGAAGGGGCAGGGCTTTGCCTTTGTGTTCAAAATCTTAAGTGGGGGAGTGAGTAGGGCAGGAGGCAAAAGTTTGGTTCTTTCTTTTCATCGAGCCTTAACCTGAAAAGCAAGCCTGCTAATCAGGAGAAAGGCTTCTGTACTGCTTTACCCTTATTGATTCCTCAGACCTTGAACTCAAATGCCCATCATTTCCTCCTTATTTTCTTCCCCAACAAATCCTGGCATTGCAAAGGGAAATGCGCTCTGATGTAAGAGCCCCTATCCAACACTAACACACGAACAATTGAGTACATTTTCTCTCCCTTTTGGTTTTTTCATTTGTGGAAACTCAGTTTTGTTTTCTGTTATTGACGCATCTCACTGAGCGGAAAAGAGATGGTATGTCACTTCTCAGCCATCACGTGAACAGGACAGTAGCTTGGAACACAACAGTATGATGGCTTACTTGTTCCCAGATTTGCAGCACTATGTGAAAGCAGCGGCAAGTGTGCCGGTTTAATTTAAAATTGGATCTGTCCTAGGGTCAGTAAGGAATGGTATTGTTATTCCCTTTGCAACATGTATATATACCTCGGTAGGTTATTTCTGTGGGAGTTGTTTGCTTTGGTAGCAGTTATGCAGAAGGATGAGAGGAAATTAAATGCCTCTTTTCCCCCCTCTTTATCTGATACTGTTCCAAGGGCTAAGTGAAGACCAAAGATTCAAATCACTGCTGGGGGAAGGGGACCTGGGCAGAGGCAAACAGTGTTCTGGGAGCAGAATGCAGGGGCCCAGCTGTGGGCAATAGGAAGCAAGCCCTCCCCGCCCCCCCCCCCCCGCTGCAACCCCTTGGTCCACATCTGGTAGAGGGGCACACGGGTGCCTAGGAAGGCTGGACAAGTGGGTTCCAGGCGATAGAGCTGGCCTAGTGGTTTCCAGAGGCAGCCTTTTGTCCCTTCCCTGAAGGGTATTAGTCTTTTGCTCTTTTTCTAGTCAGAAATGACTAATGTGGGGTATGTGCACTCTTTAGAAACTGTCTTTAGCTTTTTGCATAATGGGTTATAAATAAATGGCTTCAGGGAACCAGAAATGAGTTATTGAGTGAACTTGGCTATGGGATGGTTCAGATTCCAGATAGTTAATCACATTCTCTTGGGCTGGAAGGCTGTATCTAACCCATTCACATTCAGCTGGAAAGTTAAAAAGATACTTTTGATCAACTTGAAGAATAGTTTTTACATCAAAAATAGGTTGGTACTAGAGAAAGAAAGATTATATTAATCCAAGAAGAATAATTTCCATCTCTGTGTAGTAATCTGGTGATAAAAGTAACAACCACTTTTGTTTTTAATTTGGGCATTTCTTACAAGCGTTCATGCACAGTTCATAAAGGCCAATAGGTTAATGTGTCCTATTTACAGTGTTTTTATATTAGGTGGTATATAAAAGACTGTTTTGTCTTTTCAGCCCCCTGGGCTCAGCTGCTAGATCTGCGCACTATACTCTCTTAATGCTGGGTGGCATCATGGACTTTCTGGTTTGTTTTAGACTGTTTTAACCCTATACAAGGGAGCTTTTATCATGGTTGTATACAGTGAGCTCTTGCTGATAACTGCTTCTAGAAGTCAGGAGCAAAGTCCTTAACATGCTACCATATCCTTTCGTCAAGTTTCTTCCACCCCGGTCCTCCCTGAACTCTACCACATCAGCTTTGCAAGGTTCTTTGCTCACTTGTACCACTGAAATTCATAGCTTATTAGACAGCTAAGAAGCATAGGTAATCCAGTAGGAGGCAGTAATGATACCTGAAGAAGAGATTGTTGCCTCTGTGACAATGGCCTGACCAAAAGTTCTGCTTCTCAGAGTGGGTAGCAGGAACCCTAGGGACCATGACAAAGAGAGGTATCTGGGAGAGACAGGAGGAACAGAAGTGGATGGCTCCAAGATTAGATAAGGGATTGATTCCGGTTTTATGATATGTCAAGATAGAAACTGGCTGGTGATTTAAAAAAACACTTCATCTTTACCAGTTGGCAGGTAAGGAAAACAAAATGTTTGTCTTCATTTTCATTTCCTACGGAAATCATCCACCTTATTGGAAGGCTGGGTATGGAAAGAAGAGCAGATGAATACTGTCTCAAAGCCCAGAGGAACAATGGGCAAACTCGTAAATTATAGGCCTATTGTAAAGACTTACCCTTTAAGTGAGATGTTTTTGCCTTGATTAAAGCTATGAGTATGTGAAAATAGTGCCCAATCCTTGAGCCCTACCTCAGAAATATAATCTGTATATCTGTATAGTGTAGAGTTCTTAATTTTTAAAATTCTTTCTTAAATTAAGGAAAAGTTTTATATATATATATATATATATATATATATATATTATATATATATATAATACATATATATAAAAAACACATATCTCAGTGAATTTTTACATGTGTATATTTCCATGTAATCAGTTCCCAGATTAACATGTAAAACATTTCCAGCACCCCTGAAAATTATGCTCATGTGCCTTCACAGTCAGTACACCCTTTCAAGGTAACTACTAGTCTGAGTTTTATCACCATAGATGAGTTTTGTCTGTTCTTGTCCTTTAAATAAAATGGAATCATACAGTATGTATTGTTTTAGTCTGGTCTCTTTCACTCAGTGTAATATTTTGACAGGCATCCATTTCATTGCATGTATCAGTAGTTTGTTCTTTCTTTATTGTTATGAAGTGTGCTACTTTGTTTGTAGGTATGTCTTGATGGATTATTCCTAGTTTTTGTCTATTGTGAATAAAGCTGCTATGAATAATCAAGTCCTTTTTTTGTGGACACATATGGTACTTTCTCTTGGGGATACTTAGGTGTGGAATTTCTAGGTGCTAGATTAGGTACACAGATTTCCAAAGTGGTTGTACAATTTTACACTCCCACCAGAAATGTGGAGTTCATATTGCTGTACATATCTTTTTTAGTGAAGTTCCTGTTCAAGTCTTTTGCCAATTGGTTATGTTTTTCTAATTGATTTGTATTTCTTTTTATATTCTGAATGTAAGTCCTTTGTCAGATATACGTATTATGAATATGTTTCCAATCTGTGGCTTGGCTTTTCACTTTTTCAGTGACATTTTAAATGAACTTTTTTTTAATTTGATGAACTCCAATATAACACTATATCTTTTAGGATTATTGCTTTTTGTATCCTGCCCATAAAACTTTGCCCACCTCAAGGTCATAAAGATGTTCTCCTGTGTTTTCTTCTGAAAGCTTTATGGTTTTAGCCCTCTCATTGAAGTCTATGATCTGGCCAAAAATTTTTTAGTAAAAATTTATATCAGTAAAAATGTTTTGAGCATGTGTCCCCAATATACATAATTTTATTTATGGATGATACAATCTACCACCACCAATATTAAATACTAATAAAGCTTGGTTTTTTAAAAATTAGATAAATATAAACAGAACTTCCATTATCACCCTTTCCAGTAGATCATTTGTGCATAGCCTGGGATATATAAATCCACCCTGGAGACTACTGTTCTAAACCACCAAAGGCTAAATAACATTTTTGACAAACACTGATAACATTAATGTCAGCAAAAGACTTCAGTGTTAACAAATGGCTAGAGTTGACAAAGTGGGAAGAGGACCCCAATGAGCATATTTGCTGATAATGTTAAGAAACTCTGAGTTTGCTCTTGCACAGTGATGTTTGTTCTCCCTTACCTGACTTACGGAGACAGCAAGAATGATCTGACTTGGTAGGAGAAAAGACAGACTTGCTTTTGGTCGCTGATGTAGGGTACAGTGCTCTTGACTCCCTATCCCTTTTCTCATTACCAAGTTCCTAGAGCTGAGCTTGGCTCTGGACTGACTTTTTGGCAAAGATACTTAGAATTTGACTTGGGGTAATCCCCGGGGAAATCTAATGAGTTGGAGCTTAGAGAGCTTTCCTTGTGAGGATTAGTAAAATAGATGGTAATTAAGCAGCTGGGGAGGAAGGAGCTGTCTGTAAGGATAGGTCATACTGTGGGGCACAGCATAGCTCCCTTGGTCCAAGGTCAAGAGAGCCGATGGGTGTGATCCACAGAACTGAACATTCTGGGGCAGCCCCTTGTAGGATTCTTAGCTGGTAAGGTAAAGAATATCTTTTCCTTTGGTGTCCACCTCCTCAGTCTAGTTCCATATAGGACTTACTACTTAGAACCATGCCTACTTACATCTTTTTAATTGGGTGATGTTTTTGAATTCTCATTTATTTGAGAGAGGTTTTTGTTTTCTGTTTTGCCTTTTGGGAAGCTGGGGTAAGGTAGGGAAGATGAAATTAGGAACAGCAGTTTCTTATTTTTCAAATCTAGACTACTTTGGAATTTGGGAGGGATTTTGAAGGGAGAAAGTTGCTAAAAGAAACAAGTTAGGGCAGGCGGTTTGTCTGCAACCTGGGACCAGACCGTTGAAAGTCATGGCAAAGAGATCGCAGAGGTTTCAAAGCCTGTATCTCCCTCGTCCAGGTCACTCTGATTGATCTCTCCTAACATGATCAGATTCTAAGGGATACCAATGGGGTAAGAGAGGGCAGATCAGAAACAGCCCCCAACTTGTGGTCTGCTCAAGTCAAACTGAGTTTCAGAATAACCACAGACTTTATTATTTGATGATCCTACTTCCTAATAGTTAAACTTCTCAAAGACAGATTATCTCCATCTCTACATTTTCTCTCTATTGATTCCCCAGGAAAGGCCAAATTGCTGTCTGGAGTGTTACTAAAAACTTGAAAATCTTTCAAAAAGTGATAAAAAGGCACTCAGAGGATATACTTATTTTAAAAAAGCAATATAACTATTGTATTCTGGGTGGACCTTTTCCATTTATGTAGTAAAAAAATCAATTCATACAATTAACTATGTTATTTGCCTTCTTAGACAACGGGCAAGCTGGTGGAGGTAGGAGAACGGGCGGGTACAGTGGTCCCTAGGTATCCGTGAGAGATTGGTTCTAGGACCCCCACGTGGATACCAAAATCCATGGAAGCTCAAGTACCTTACAGGTGGCCCCCCCATGCATGGGATTTTGCATCTGTGGGTTCAGCCAACCAGATGAACCCGTGGAATGCCGGAACATCCTGCGGAACATGCGCCGTGGCGTAATTTGGCCAGAAGCTCCTAGAACTGGCCAAGAAAGTTTCAGTTAGTGCCTAGTTTTTCCAATAAATTTCTTGTAGCAAGCAGAGGTATTCACAATCATGCCATTGAGTTTTAATACTGCTCTTACACTATTGTAATACGCATTCAATACCTGCTGGTTATTGTTGCAGATGGTATGTCTCCTGCTGATGCATTTTTCCCGCAAGATAAACCTGGCTTAACTTTTCTTTCCTTCACTTTCTCATATTTCCTAGTTTAGTCAAAAGACCCAAGCAAGTATCTGCTAGTATCTTTTATTTAGTATAAAAGCTACTAGAAAGCCAGTAAGTACTGTTAAGTCCATTTTCCTTTGCCTTTACTCTCAAGCGACCAACTTGTCACTTTGTTGACAGTTATTAGAGCACTTCATGCTTCATTGAAGATCCATCAAAAATTTCCAATTCATCAGCTCATTAGCACAAAATGGGCTTCAGGAATCTCTTTCTCTCGGTGTCCCGACTGTGCTTTTATAAGTGTTCAAACCTTGATGGACCACTCTGAAACAATGGATAAAGACCACAGGGAAATGAGAGATGGATGTTGATTAGTTTCGAAGGAGTGAAACATAGGTGAAGGCAAAGCACAGTGGGATTATCTGTGTCAGCAGAATGGTAATGCATGACTTTGCTAACTGTACACAGGTCACTGAATGTCAGAGCTCCACAGGTCCTCAGAGACCATCTAGTCAGACCCCCGCGTTTTACCAGTAAGGGTAAAAGAGGCCAAAAGAGGGGAAAGGGACTTGTCCAAGGTCAATCAGCTCTTCCCAACTTTCCAGACAACAGCTGGCTTTTGGCTATATGACCTTTATGCAATCAATTTTCAATTACTTGGACCACTCACTGCTAGCCCAGCGATCACTTGGATAATCCAAAATGACACATAAGTTAACCATCGTTTACATTGGGCTTTGTAGTGTGTGTTTATACTGACATTCCAATGCGTCTGGGTCCAATCTGAGAATTCACAACACTTCAAATGAAACAAGAAAGCCACCCTGAAGGGCTGATTCAGGAAGAGCTGGAAAGTTGACCAGCCTTACTGAATGGACAGCATCAAATGATGCTATACAGCCCTCTCAAGAAGGACATGTTATTCTCAACATGTTTGTTGATTCACACCTCTTCTGTGCCCCAGCCAGAGTTACGATGGCACAGTGGGAAGGGAAAAACAAAATCTTTTATAGGAGAATATGCATATTGTTTCCCCTCTCTGCCTTCTTCCCTTCCCCTCCCTTCTTCCTTTCCCCTCCCCTCCCTTCCCTTCCCTTTCCTTTCCTTTTCATTCCTTTTCCTTGCTAGAAAAATGAACAGCTGCTTTATCTTCTATATAAACAAATATGTGGTTGAGCCATCGACCTGGAGAACTGGCTGTCAGGATGCCAAACAATAAATGGAAGACATGCTGGATCCCAGGAATCTAGAGGTGGAGGGGGGAGGAGGAAGACCCGCGAAGCAATACTTTTTAAAAGAGTCCAAAAGTTAGGAGGAATAAGAAGGAATCTGTTGTATAGCTCAGTAAATGCCCTGGGTTTGGGAAAGGGCTAGTTTGGGGTATAGTCCAAGGGCTCTTCAACCAAATGGAGTTTCATTTCCTGATCTGGACCTGTCTGTACTTTGGAATTTGGTGCCATAATTTGCTGGTTTGTTGTCTGCGAACCCTCACACTTGTGCTAAAATGGAGTTATTATTATTCATGTTCTGAAGGTGATGCTGCTGGTGACTGAGAAAGGGCATGGAACAGAAAAAGGGGCATGGACAATTGGCTTGAGGCTATAGTCCAAGAAAGAGTCCCTGCAAGGATTCAGATAGTGGCAAACAAAGTGGCAGTAGGGAATGCAAAATGCCTGATCTTTTGCTGCAGCCATAATTAAGCATTTTAGTTTAAAAGGTGTACCCCTCTTTCATTTTCTGGTAGAATAAACAAATCTTATTGATGTAACAAAGGGCTTAATTAACCCGAGGTGGTACTTAATATCAATACATATTGAAGGAAAGACTTGCTATGGTTAACAGTAATATGGATAATTGAGTTATATGAATTTAAAAATGGGTAGAGTGAATTAAGACTAATGTACATCAACAGGAAAAATCTATTAGCATTCATTAGTTAGACTCTTGTTTGTGGTTCTTTGTTAGCCTAAGGAAGCCCTTTCAAATGGCTGATGCTGAGGGCCTTCCATGGATGCCAAAGGAATGAATCATTCAAACAGAACTTCTGAAATTCAAGTACAGCACTTTGCTTCTTCTTCTTTTTCTTTTTTCTTTCTTTTGGCAGCAGTGACTGTGAAGTAATAATGATAATGAGAATGGAAATAAGAGTGTGATCCTACTTAATTTGCTGAGAGTTGTTCCCCATTTACCAATATTGGCTTGTTTTGTCTTGAGTGGTGGCCCAGGTATTGGAACAAAGGTATATATATTCAATGTCACTTGGCTAACCTATGATTTGTCAGACAAAGGTTAATTAAAAAAATTGTTGGGTTAGCAGCAATAAATTTAATAACAGTCTGTGATTTAACTCAGAATTTCAATTTATTTGATGGGATTTTTAAAATCCTGAATTAACATTTTTTTCTGAACTCAGGAGGTCTCATCTGCCAAATTGCACATGAGCTGGCCAACCTAAAGCTCAGCAATATTCTAACTTACATGGTGTGGGGATAGATTGGAGGGATGCTATAGAGGACTGAAAGAAAGATTGGAACAAGAGTAGAAGTAAATGTAAAAACACCTGCAGCAAAGACCAGCCCTTAGCTGCGCCATTTAGTTAGAACCTGCCTTTCCCTAAGAATTGTATGGTTTAATCATCCTCAACTCTTTTGCTTCTGAGAGAAACAAACACCTCTTCCTGATTCCATTAGTGGGTTGGACCTTTTTTCATCTGCCCATCTCCATGGACATATGAACCTTAGATGGTAACCCACCCCTGAATCTGGGAGCTATGTGTACTTTGTTCATTTCTGTATCTCTAGCACTAAGCATGTTGTCCCCTGCATACTAGAAATTAACCAAAAACTTGAGGATGGGTTAATGGATGGATGAGATGACTCCTACCACCATGGATGGAATTGATGTTCCAATAGGTGGAACTCACCTTTGTAGTAGAAATGTCACATACAAAAGTAGCCGTAAGTAAGGATCCTTGGGGGAACATTCTGCTTTGCTTTGCTTTTGCCTACCCTAGTGGCTATTATTTCTTCCTTTGCTTTCAATGCCCACGCCCCAGCCTGACTACATTCCTGCCAAGATTGCCCTTAACCAATGGAAATTCTGTAGGCTATGGTGGAACAGTGAACACCCATGTTCCCAGCACTTGGTCAGTGCCCACTGTCAACAACATACTTGTTGAAGAGATATAGATAAATGATCAGTTACTTTGTATCTTTTGGATTTGCAATTCCACTCACAGAAGGTTGAGCTGGAAGCCACCTTCAAGGTCTTCAGAGTCAACCCCTTGCTCCCAGATACTTCACATACTAACAACCCTGTGAGGTAGGGATGCTTATTATCTGTATTTCACATATGGGGCCATTGAGACATGGAGATGTTAGGTAACTTGCTTGGGGTCACAGAGCTAGGAAGTACTAGAGCCAAGATTCACACTCAAGTTTGTCAGACTTCAGAGCCTGCCCAAAGAGAGAAGGACTTGCCAAAGGTCATTTTGCTGAATCCTAGTTCTTCCGGCTCTAATTTGTGTGCACAATTTGCTATTCCATGCCCACACTGTGGAGTTCCTTCGAACATCGTTTTCTTATTTAGAAGCACTTGTCTCCCCAAATGGACTGTTGATTCCTCCAGTGCAAAGATTGCATTATGTCTGTGTTGTTTTCTTCCTCAAGGGCTTGCCCAAGCTTTACCTTCAGTAAATAATGGCCTGTAATCAGCTTCTTAGCTGCTCCCTGGAGCGTCTTGGTGCCATCCCCCAGGACTATTTGTGGCTCAGAAGTTGGGAGGAGCCAGGAAGTAGAATTTGGGGGAAGGAATCTCCTCACCACCTGCTTTCTTTTTTGTCCTCTGCAACACAGATTGAAGATGGAGGCAAGGCAGCCTTGTCCCAGAAGATGAGGACTGGTGATGAGCTGGTGAATATCAATGGCACTCCATTGTATGGCTCCCGCCAAGAGGCCCTCATCCTCATCAAAGGCTCCTTCCGGATCCTCAAGCTGATTGTCAGGAGGTAAGGCACAGGGAGATTTGCTATAAGGTGCAGGGGCCGCTGAAACCACTTGGTTGGTAGTAAAGCCTCAATAGGGGCATGTCTCTATCAATATCAAGGAAAGAGGTGTTTCATGTGAACAGAATTTTGCAAACAACTGAAGCAGAATGGCATAAGAGAAAGGGCCTTTGGTTCAAATCCTGGCACTATCTCATACTACCCATGTCATATTGCATAAATTTATTTTACCTCTGCAAGACTCACTCTCCTCATTTGCTTTTGAGAGAACTAAATGACTCAATACACACCAAGGGCCTACCTAACCCAGTGTTTCTCTGTCTCCTCCTTCATAAAAGGCTGCCACTGCTGAACCACATAGACCTTTTTTTTTTATTTTTAAAAAATTTTTTTAAATTTTATTTATTTATTTATTTATTTATTTATTTATTTATTTATTTATTTATTTATTTATTTTTTACCACATAGATTTAAAGAGCTCCTACTCCCAGCCATGGTAGGCACTCTGGAGGCTGTGGCAAACTCTAAGACAGGAAGCCTGCCCTTGAGGAGTGTACAGTCTAACAGGGGAGAAAAGACACACATAAGACAAATTAATTAGCAATACATTTTTTTAAAGAAAGCCATAAAGGAGATTCCACAGGGTGAAGGGTGATTGTCAAATGAATTGTTCAGACAGAAATTGCTCTTAGAGTTCAAGAGAAAGAGAACACTTCAGAAGAGATGGTCAGGGTAAGACTTCATAGAGGAGGTGGAATCTAAGCTAAAAGACAGGTAGAATTTGACAAAGAAACCATCAGGAGGGGAAAGGCTTTCTAGGTAAGTAGAGTGGCACAAGCAGGAGGAAGATACGGACATATTTGGAAGATAAGGACAGTCATTCTACTGCTGCCAAAGCATCCACCTATAGATGAGCTTACCATAGGTCTCCCTTTCATTTTGCTGCTGTATCTTTGTTCTCTACTCCTGGAGCTCATACTTCTCCCTTTCTGTTAGTTTGTTTCCTTTATCCTATACACATGCCTAAGTTTTTCCATCTTAATTATTTTTATTAGAAAAAATTTTGTGTCTTCCTGTAATCATACTTCCCCCTCTGGCTTCTGCCCCATCTTCTTCTTTTTGTTCATATCCAGTCTCTCAAAAGGAGAGTCTATACTCACTGTTTCTACTTCACCTACCTTTACCTACCGTTTAGCTTTCCACCCACTGCATTCTGAATTTGACCCCCAGAAGTCCACTGAAACTACTTTGTCAAAATATATGTATTACCTCCTAGTTGTCAGAGTCAATGGGTTATTTCTAGTCTTCATCATATATGACTTACATATGGCGTTTGACATTGTTGCTCTGTATTACACCCTTCTTTGTGAAACTCTCCTTTCTTGCTTTCAAGATACCCCATTTCCTTGTTCTTTTTCTATCTCTCTGTTCATTTTTTAAAATGAGGTTCCTCTACCCCCTGCTCTTCCTCTGCCCATCCCTTAAATGTTGGTGTTTCCCCTAGTTCTACCCTTTCTAATTTCATCAATATACCATGGAAAATCTCACCTGGTCCCCGAGTTTCAATTATCATCTGTATGTGGATGACTAGATCTCTTACGCCCCAGACCCCTATAACCAACTTCTACTAGACATTTATACTTAGATGTCTCAGAAGCATTTCACACACAACATGCTCAAAACCTAATGCATCATCTTCTTCTCCTCGCAAGCTCCTTATCTCAGTGACTGGGACCACCATGCCCTTAGTCAACCAAGCCAGAAACATAGAAGCCATCTTTAATTCTTCCATTGTTCTCCTGCTCTATATGCAAATGATTTATCCTGAGGAGAGAATACTTAAGGGGAAAGATTTTGAGTTAGTAAGGGTGAAGTTATATAGGATCCCATTGATTTATTATATTACCTCCCATTGATTTATTATATTACCTGCATAAGACTAAGCCATGCCTGCCCATGTACCTAGGTAAGAGGTGACATGTTAAATAATGTCTTATACAATAGACACATTGTCACTGACTCAGTATTGGATAGGTCATAATTTAGGTTTTAAATAAGGCTTCTTAAAGGGGCAGCTTGGTGAATTTAGAAGTTTCTGTTTTAGAATCAGATAGACACATGTATGCTACTTCCTGGTTCTGTCACATGGGAAATAATAGTTCCTATATAATAGCATGATGATTAAGTGAGGCAATTTATGTAAAATGCCTTTATCATAATAGGTTCTCAGTGAATTTCAGTTCCATTCCTTTCCCTAGGGTATAAAAGAAGCATAATTGGAGTAACCAACCACCATTATGAAATAAGGAGATCATCAAACTGTATTGTGCTTTGCAACCTAACCTTCAGAGACAAGATTTGCTGGGAAACCATTAGGGGTGAAAAAGATCTGACAGGAAATAAAGCCCCTTGAGAAATACTGGTTATACAGAGATACCAGCACTTAGAAGGAATGTAGACATGATCCGCATTGGCTTCTGATCCAGTCATAAGAATGAGAGTGTTTAGGTGTGTCACTCACTCATCCTCCCTTGGTGAGCTCCATGTCTTCTTTCTCCCTGCTGTGGTGACATCTGCCACTACCAGTCACTTAAGAGTGGCTATAATTATGGCCTTGGAAATAGCCGGGCCCTTTGGTTTTCATGGTGTGGCAGGTCCTATGGCTCCCAGAACCTACGTTGTCTACCCTTTCAGCTTCCCCATCTCAACCCCTATTGGAGGAGGCGTTCAATGACATAATTTATTAGGTGATGCTGCCCTCTTGTGGAAAACTTAACCTTCACCTATGGACTACCCTGGGGATGGTGTAGGACATTTATTCCTTCTTTCTTAGTTCAAGTTATTCTTCTAATTTATGAAAGAGCTCTCAGCACATAAAAGAAATGTGATCTCCATGAAATTTAATATTTAGCCTAGTGTTTTATACTAAGGTAGAAAGTCTTTGGTTTGAGTAAAGCAATCAACTGACAAAGATTCAACACTGAGCTTTAGGTCTGAGCTTGAGTGTTTGGGGATGAATGTAAAGAAGGAACTTCAGAAAATGGCTTATTCTGAAAAGCCAGCCCAGCTCTTCCTCCTATATTGCTCTTTAGATAATGGTTAACTAAGTCAGAAATCTAGGTGTTGCCCTCAACTCTTCTCACTTGCCTCAAGCCACTTCAATCCAAGTTATTCCAAGTCTTGATTATTCTACTTGCTAAAAACCTCTCTGTAGCCCTTGTCTTAATCCAATTGTTCATTATTTCTTACCTGGACCATTGTAATAGTCTTCTCACTGGCTTCTAATCTTGTAGTCTCACCTCCTTCCAATCAATCCATTCTCCAAATAGGCATCTAATCATGTCACTTATCTATTTGAAAAAAAGAAAACAAAACAGGACCAATAACCATACAATCACATTGGTCCCAAGATATAGAAGATACAGACTATATTAAGGATTTGTATTCATGAAACCATTGTTTGAGGAAAAAAAAAGGATCTAAATATGTAAAGAAAAAACCTGCAATAAAAGAAGAAAAATTATATATATGTCTATATGGGAAACATTAACATAATTTAACTATATCAGATAAAGTAGACCTAAAATATGTACTTCAAAGGTTTGAAAACCATAATTCATAGGGTCTAATTAATAAATGTCAAAAATTATATTCTATAGACAGCAAATACACTATCTTTTCAAATATTCTGGTAACATTTAAAAAAATGATCATTGATATGCCACAAAGAAAACCTTTGCAAACTCTTGCAAGTAGACGCACTTTCTCTGTTCTCTGATGATAATGTAAAACTTTTATAAACTTGAAAACAAATTTAAACAAAAGTCTTCAACTGCATGAATATTTCAGAACACATTTATATGCAAGTATTAGCTCAAAGAAACACTGGCAGACTAATAAAAAATAACAAAAACGAGATCACTACTTATCAAATCTTTGAGAGCAATATTCAGGAGTACATTTATAGCCTTAAATATTTCATTATTAAATATGAAGAATGAAATTATGTGACTAAGAATCCAATATAATATGAAGCCGACGGGTAGGGTTTTTTTAATGGGGGGATGAATTAAGTAGATAAGCCTCTAGCAAATTTAATCAAGAAAACAATGATGAATTATAAATAAAATTTAAATGATAAATGGAATATAAGAGCAAATACAAAGGTTTCTTAAATTATAGGATACTACTAAATTGTACCTTAATAAATTTGAAAATCTCAGAGAAATTTAAAATATCTAATAAAATATTAAATGGCAAGCATTATTGAGAAGTTGCAAACTAAATGGACCTGTAATTGTAGAAACATTGGAAACAATCATCAAAGAGAAACTTCTACAAATACTTTAAGGTCAGATGTATTTATCAGCGAGTCCCTTCAAACTTCCTAGGAATAGACAAATTCAATTCTGTAGCAATGTTATACAATTGAACATCTTGAAGAGTTATTCACATTGGTTTTGAAGGTAGCATCACTCTGATACCAACACCTGACAAACGGCTCCAAAAAGAACATTCTATCCAATTTCTGAACTTAGATGGAAAACCTATAAATGAAATTCTATCAAATCTACTTCAGTAATGTTGCACAATAACAATTCATTGCAAATGTTAAAAGATAATTTTTAAAAAGGTAAAATCTTAACTCATAGCGATAGAAAAATGAATGTGTTAAAGATTTTTATTTAACATTAATAAGGAAATTGTAAGGTGTTACAACCAGTTCAAAGGATAAGTCAAAGAAGCACAAATTTAATTTAAAACTAGACCACATTAACCAATGAGGAGCTATAAGGAGAAATATATCCCATTCACAATAGCAACCAAACACATACAATTCTTAGAAATGACCTTAGTAGGAAATATGTATGAAAGAAAGAAGTTGTTTATGCTGGAAATTACAAAACTGTCCAGAAAGAGAAAATGTGTAGATGCTCTTTTTTATCACGTGGGTAAAGTCTCAGGGCACTGTTGTAATGATAAAATTAAGACACAATTTGATGGATAGTATATACACATGCCCTGGTTTAGGCATGCTTTCCACAGACAACTTCTAAACCATTATTCCTCTACCCTCACACAAAAATCCCTTTTGAAATTCAAACAATCAGGCTTTATCATTTTCATTTCCTTACCAATGTCATCTGTCAGCCTGCAGGTCATTCTCCCACTTCCGTTTTATACTTTGGCACCTGCTTCACCATCATCTTCTCTACCCTAGTTCCTGCTGTCATACTGAAAGATTTCATTGTTCTTGTAAAGAATCACAAACTTTAGTCTTATGGGTCCTTGATCTCAACTTCAGAGATAAACCCTTCTATATCAGCAGCTCACTCCCCCGACTGTACCATGGACTGTGCCAACCTTTCAGTCAACAAATATTTATTGAATGTCTAACCTAGGCTAGAGTCTGGTGACTCAATCGTGGAACCCTGACACCTTCCAGTCTTTCTCCATTGGAGTTCCTTATCTGAATCACAGAAGAAAGAAAATAAGTTGAGTGACCATTATCTCAATTTTCCCAAGGATGGCACATAACTAGGAGTGTGCTAGATGCAGAAGAGAGAAGTTAATTCATTATATACAATGGATTCTTCAGGGCTGTGTTTCTTACTGGCGAGCATCACTTAGAAACTTGTTAGAAATGCAAATTATTGGGCATTACCATAGACCTACTGAATCAAAACTCTGAGGGTGGTACTCAGCAATATGTTTTAACAAGCTTTCCAGGTGTAAAGCTTACAGTTTGAGAACCACTGTCTTGAGGCCTTAGGGCTTAATTCTCAGGAATCAGCTGAGAAAGACTAAATTCAACTCTCTGATAACAACCTTACCTCCTTCTAGCTTTCACATACCCCATTCTCTTTACAGCTGCTCTTCAATATCATCAAGCCCTCAAATATCATTTTCGCCTATTCTGTGCTCACGACTATATCTCTAGTTCTGATCTCTCCCCAAAGCTCATATGCACAGCAGCCTGGTAAACATCTCTACAGGAAAACCCAGCAGAAACTGAAAGGCAACGTGTGTAAATCTGAACTCATTATCTGGCTTATAAAGCTCTCTCCCTTTCCAATAGCAGTTGGTGGTACTTTCATCCATCTAGCCATCCAAGTGAGAAATCTGAGTCATTTTTGACTCCTTGTTCTCCCTCACTAAGCCATGTTGATTTAACCTCTTAGACACTTCCGGAATTTATCCTCCTCCCTCCATTTTCACCACTATTGCCCTTATCATCTCTCCCCTGGACTATTTCAGTAGCCTCTTGGCTGTCTCAGATCTGTCTGCCAAGGTGTTGCCACAGAAGTAAATCTAAAATACAGATTCAATTATATTAATCCCCTACTGGAAACTTGTAAGTGGCCTTCATTGCCCAGAGGCATGGTAAATAAGGCATTGTATATCTTCATCCCTACCCATACCTGCAACTTCATCTGACACTTGTCTTTTGTGCTAGAGCAATACCATTCCCCAAGAATTTCATGCTGTTTGTCACCTCTGACTCTGATCATTCTCTGCTTTCTATTGGAGCATACTTTCCTCTTTCTTTCCTTAGTTAATGCCTTCATATTAACCTTTAAGATTCAGCTCTGAGGATGTTTCTAGGGTACTTTCTTTGATGCCTTGGGTTGAGTTAGGTGAACTTTCTCTGGCTCCCATAGAACTCTAGTAGGTTTTACCACATTGTGTTGAAATAATCTGTTTCTACGTTTATCTTCCCCATTACACCAGACCAGGAGTTGGCAACTACAGCCCATGGGCTAAATCCAACCCATCACATTTTGGGGGATGGCCTGCTACTAAGAGTGTTTTTTAAAATGTATTTTTAAATGGTTGGGGAAAAGAAAGAATAGGATTTTATGACATGTGAAAATTATATGAAACTCAAATTTCAGTGTCCATAACTAAAGTTTTATTGGAACAGAGCCATGCCTATTCATTTACATATTGTCTATAGCTGCTTTCACACTATGATGGCAAAACTCAGTAGTTGTGACAGAACCTGTCACAACTGAAAAGCCAAAAAATATTATTTTGCCCTTTACAGAAAAAAATGTGCTGACCCCTGGACTAGAAGAACCATAAGGGGATCGGCTGCTTCATATTCATTGTTGTGTCCTCAGCACCTAGTACACCTTATGGCACATAAGAAAGATTCACAATTGTTTTCTTTTAACATCGTTATTGGAGTATAATTGCTTTACAATGGTATGTTAGTTTCTGCTTTATAACAAAGTGAATCAGTTATACATATACATATGTTCCCATATCTCTTCCCTCTTGCATCTCCCTCCCTCCCACCCTCCCTATCCCACCCCTCTAGGTGGTCACAAAGCACAGGGCTGATCTCCCTGTGCTATGCGGCTGCTTCCCACTAGCTACCTATTTTACGTTTGGTAGTATATATAAGTCCATGCCACTCTCTCGCTTTGTCCCAGCTGACCCTTCCCCCTCCCTGTATCCTCAAGTCCATTCTCTAGTACGTCTGTGTCTTTATTCCCGTCTTGCCCCTAGGTTCTTCATGACCATCTTTTTGTTTGTTTGTTTTTTAGATTCCATATATATGTGTTAGGATACGGTATTTGTTTCTCTCTTTCTGACTTACTTCACTCTGTATGACAGACTCTAGGTCCATCCACCTCACTACAAATAATTCAATCTCGTTTCTTTTTATGGCTGAGTAATATTCCATTGTATATATGTGCCACATCTTCTTTATCCATTCATCTGTCAATGGACACTTAGGTTGCTTCCATGTCATGGCTATTATAAATAGAGCTGCAATGAACATTTTGGTACATGACTCTTTTTGAATTATGGTTTTCTCAGGGTATATGCCCAGTAGTGGGATTGCTGGGTCGTATGGTAGTTCTATTGTTAGTTTTTTAAGGAACCTCCATACTGTTCTCCATAGTGGCTGTATCAATTTACATTCCCACCAACAGTGCAACAGGGTTCCCTTTTCTCCACACCCTCTCCAGCATTTATTGTTTGTAGATTTTTTGATGATGGCCATTCTGACCGGTGTGAGATGATATCTCATTGTAGCTTTGATTTGCAATTCTCATGATTAATGATGTTGAGCATTCTTTCATGTGTTTGTTGGCAATCTATATATCTTCTTTGCAGAAATGTCTGTTTAGGTCTTCTGCCCATTTTTGGATTGGGTTGTTTGTTTTTTTGATATGGAGCTGCATGAGCTACTTGTAAATTTTGGAGATTAATCCTTTGTCAGTTGCTTCATTTGCAAATATTTTCTCCCATTCTGAGGGTTGTCTTTTTGTCTTCTTTATGGTTTCCATTGCTGTGCAAAAGCTTTTAAGTTTCATTAGGTCCCATTTGTTTATTTTTGTTTTTATTTCCATTTCTCTGGGAGCTGGGTCAAAAAGGATCTTGCTGTGATTTATGTCATAGAGTGTTCTGCCTATGTTTTCCTCTAAGAGTTTGATAGCGTCTGGCCTTACATTTAGGTCGTTAATCCATTTTGAGTTTATTTTTGTATATGGTGTTAGGGAGTGTTCTAATTTCATTCTTTTACATGTAGCTGTCCAGTTTTCCCAGCACCACTTATTGAAGAGGCTGTCTTTTCTCCACTGTATACTCTTGCCTCCTTTATCAAAGATAAGGTGACCATATGTGCGTGGGTTTATCTCTGGGCTTTCTATCCTGTTCCATTCGGGGTCTTTTGTGTTTCCATACAAATTGTGAAATTTGCCAGTGGTAGTTTGATAGTGATTGCATTGAATCTGTAGATTGCTTTGGGTAGTAGAGTCATTTTCACAATGTTGATTCTTCCAATCCAAGAACATGGTATATCTCTCCATCTATTTCTATCATCTTTAATTTCTTTCATCAGTTTCTTATAATTTTCTGCATACAGGCCTTTTGTCTCCTTAGGTAGGTTTATTCCTAGATATTTTATTCTTTTTGTTGCAATGGTAAACGGGAGTGTTTTCTTAATTTCACTTTCAGATTTTTCATCATTAGTATATAGGAATGCAAGAGATTTCTGTGCATTAATTTTGTATCCTGCTACTTTACCAAATTCATTGATTAGCTCTAGGAGTTTTCTGGTAGCATCTTTAGGATTCTCTATGTATAGTATCATGTCATCTGCAAACAGTGACAGCTTTACTTCTTTTCCGATTTGGATTCCTTTTATTTCTTTGTCTTCTCTGATTGCTGTGGCTAACACTTCCAAAACTATGTTGAATAATAGTGGTGAGAGTGGGCAACCTTGTCTTGTTCCTGATCTTAGTGGAAATGTTTTCAGTTTTTCACCATTGAGGACAATGTTTGCTGTGGGTTTGTCATATATGGCCTTTATTATGTTGAGGAAAGTTCCCTCTATGCCTACTCTCTGGAGGGTTTTTATCATAAATGGGTGTTGAATTTTGTCGAGAGCTTTCTCTGCAGGTATTGAGATGATCATATGGTTTTTCTCCTTCAATCTGTTAATATGGTGTATCACATTGATTGATTTGTGTATATTGAAGAATCCTTGCATTCCTGGGATAAACCCCACTTGATCATGGTGTGTGATCCCTTTAATGTGCTGTTGGATTCTGTTTGCTAGTATTTTGTTGAGGATTTTTGCATCTATGTTCATCCGTGATATTGGCCTGTAGTTTTCTTTCTTTGTGACATCTTTGTCCGATTTTGGTATCAGGGTGATGGTGGCCTCGTAGAATGAGTTGGGGAGTGTTCCTCCCTCTGCAATATTTTGGAAGAGTTTTAGAAGGATAGGTGTTAGCTCTTCTCTAAATATTTGATAGAATTCGCCTGTGAAGCCATCTGGTCCTGGGCTTTTGTTTGTTGGAAGATTTTTAATCACAGTTTCAATTTCAGTGCTTGTAATTGGTCTATTCATATTTTGTATTTCTTCCTGGTTCTGTCTCGGCATGTTGTGCATTTCTAAGAATTTGTCCATTTCTTCCAGGTTGTCCATTTTATTGGCATAGAGTTGCTTGTAGTAATCTCTCATGATCGTTTGTATTTCTGCAGTGTCAGTGGTTACTTCTCCTTTTTCATTTCTAATTCTATTGATTTGAGTCTTCTCCCTTTTATTCTTGATGAAGACTCAGGATTTTTTTTTTACATATCCTGATGTAGGGAAGTAGGGAAGTAGAGAATATGAGTAATTGGTCCACTTGATAGTTTTCATGGTCACCTAAATTGGCGTATGAGATTGCATTCAGTCTCTTATGGGTATGGTTATTTGTGAGCCTGTTTTTAACTGATCAACTCTAGGTTCACTGATCAAAAAAAGCCAAAAAATCTTGTTTTTGTCCCTGCAAACCTGATGTCCAGATCTTCTACCAACATGATTAGGAGAAGGAACCATATTTTGGGGCTTTGTCCAGGCTACCTGCCAACCTCTCTAGCTGATCTTTCTCTGTCATGATTATGCCTCTGCCATCTACAATTATTAAATGGAAGGGGTTTAACTGTTACAACTCATTAAAACCGTATTTGTCCTGTCATGTATTAATATACCAAGGATAGGAGGAGCTTCACAGTTGACACAGTGTTAGAGAAGTCCTGGAAAGGCAAGAAATGGAAGAATTGAAGTACTGTTATAAAACAGGGATAGGTAAACTATGGTCTGTGGCAAAATCTGGCCCGCTACCTGTTTTTGTAAATAATATTTTATTGGAATACAGGCATGTTCATTCATCTACATGTTGCTTTTATACCACAATGGTAGAGTTGAGTATTTCCATCAGAGAACATATGGCCCTCAAAGCCTAAAATATTTACTACCTGGCTCTTTATAGAAAAAGTTTAAAGTATCCTCCAAAAAGAAGCATCCTCCAAAAAGAAGGTATAAAGCATCCTCCAAAAAGAAGACCTTGAGACTATCTAAAGATTAAAAGGACTGAAAGAGAACCACCACTGTCTACAAGTGAGACTGCATAAAAAAAAATCACAGAATGTTTGAACCAACAAACATGTGAGGCCAACTGATGAAGTCTTGAGATTCAATTATTCTTTTGAGTTTGGGTGATGATGTGGTTGGTATAAGGCAAAATGAATTGTATTTGTGTTCATACAAATACAATTTGTGTTTGCTTGCTTGCTTCCTCCTATTCAAAAGATATACACACTACTATGTATTAAAAAACAAACAAACAAGGACCTACTATATAGCACAGGACCTATATTCAATATCTTGTAATAACCTATAATGGAAAAGAATCTGAAAAAGAATATATATGTATGTATATATGTATGTTTATATATATGTATACATACACACACACATATATATATATCTGATTCACTTTGCTGTACACCAGAAACTAACACAACATTGTAAGTCAACTATACTTCAATAAAAAAGATATATATTTTAAAATTTTTATTAGAGTATAGTTACTTCACAATGTTGTGTTAGTTTCAGGTGTATAGCAAAGTGAATCAGTTATACATATACATTAAGAAAGATAATTATTGAGTGCTTCTATAATCTAGATAATGAGCTAACTGCTGGGGATACCATAAAGAATAAAACAGACACATTCCCTGCCCATATATAGCTTATAGTCTATTGTGTTTGACCCTGGCATGACTTTGAACAAGTTTACATAACTTCTTTTAGCCATTCTTTTCCCTCCTGTATAATGAGAATGCTAATGCCTCTTTTGCAAGTTTGTTGTAAGGATTAAATGAGATTTTATATATATTTTTTCCCCAAGTCATTCAAAGAATATTTATCGAGTGCCAACTATATTCTAGGCACTATTCCAGGTATTGGTGATACAGCAGTTAATACAGTAGATTTAAAGAGAAAACCTTGCCCTCATGGAAATTGCATTTTAGTCAAATATATGAAAGTACCTGAGGCAAAGGAGGATTTAATGATTGTTCTTTTCCTTTTCCCAAATAAATAAAAAGATGGCAGTCCTTATCCTTCTGACTTTATACTCCCTGCTAAAGTACTGACTTTAGCAGGGAGTACAATACTAGTTAAAACTATGTTACACAAATTTCCTTTTAATGGCTAGCACTTTTAACAACATAGATGAGGTGTTATTATCAATCGTAATAATAATTGTCAACCAGATTAATCATTAGGTTGGATAGCACAAGTTGTGAAAAACAGCTAGTTCCAAATTGGTTTACTTCTCGTTCCTTGAGTGTGCCTCTTTGCCTTTTCTATGTTGTTCCTTGACCTAGAAAGTTTTTCACCTTTCTCTGCTGAACCAAAGACTGGCCATCCACTAAAGTCAAGCTGCAATCAAAGGAAAATGTACTGTCAGAGCTAAAAGGGGTCTCTCTAATCACTGTATTTAGCAACCCCATTTTATACGTGAAAAAAATGCCCAGGACAGGAAAAGACTCTAAGTTCACATAGCTTAGAAGTGACAGAGGTACGACTAAACAAGCAGCTTCTGCTTACCAGTTAAGCATTCTTTTCACCATTTCTGGGATGTCTCACATTTGCTACCTCCTCTAAGAAGCCTTCCTGCACTTGAGGGAGACATCATCTTCCTACACCCAAAGTACCTTCACTGTCCTAACCTTTACCTTATCTTTTCCCTCTGCCAACTCTTTTATGAATTGATCCGCATCCAAGTGTTTCACCTCTCTCTTAGATGCAGGAGACTGCCAGATACCTCTGTCCAACTTTACCTTCTTTCTGACCTGCAGATTTCCATTCCAAAGTGTGTATTGCCCCTCAGCCAACTTCCCCACCTAATATTTCTATTTCTGACCATGGCATATTTCCCACCCCTGTAAGTCAAGCTCACAACTGTAGAATCCTCTTCCATTCCCTTTTTTATCCCCAACAGTCCCCAAGCCCTTTCTGAGCTTCTTCTGCAGTATTTCTAATATCCAACTCATCTATCTCCTTTGCCTTCTTCCTGCTACTGCCAGGGACTCATTACCTCTTGTCTGGATGCCCTCTAACCCATTCTCTGCAATTCTGCCAAATGAATCTCCCTAAAGCACATCTCTGTATTCATTTCAAATCAGCAGTAATTGTGCTCTGGGTAAACCTCATGAATTATGAGATCTCAATTGTGCTTAGCCTGGGTCATGTCATTCCCTTTCTCAAAAAAGGCTGCAATTGCCTCCAGAATTAAGTCCAGCCATTTCATTCCAGCATTGAAGACCCTGTATAGATGGGTCTAAAGGACTTTTTTTCTATCCTCATCTCCCTGAAACTCAAGGGATATGCATTTAAAACGTTTATCTCCTCACTTGGACGTACCCAATTCTTTCACTTGTGGCCTGGTCCTCATTCCCCTCTACTTCCTGGAGAAATTTTGCACTTTTGATTTCCACTCTCCTTTTTTCACATATTATCAGCCTGTTATCCTTCTCTTTGCCCTGAGTCCACCCTCTATGTCTGAAAACCAGCTCAGATCTTTCCCATCTTGAAAATAACCTTTGTCAGACCTATGTTTATCTTTAGATATTACCCTTTTTTTCTTTCATAGCTAAATTACCTTGTCTACACTCACTATTCCTACTCTTCCACTTTCCATTCACAACACAACTCATAAGAATATAATTCTGTCCCTCACCATGTTCCTCAAGTGACTCTGGCCAATATTACCAGTGACCTGTTAATTATTTAAAGCAATGAACTTTTTCCTATTCTTATCTTACTTCACCTCTGCATTACTATGCTAGAGCTGCCATAAAGAAATACCACAAACTGGATACCTTAAAACAACAGAAATTCTTTCACAGTTCTGGGAGCTAGAAATCTGAAATCAAGGTGTTAACAGGGCCATGCTCTTTCTGAAGACTCTAGGAAAGAATCCTTCCTTGCCTCTTCCTAGCTTCTGGTGGTCGCCAGCAACTCTTGGTGTTCCTTGGCTTATAGGCACATCACTCTAATCTCTGCCTCCTTCTGTGCATAGCATTTCTCTCTTTGTGTCTGCGTCTGCATGGCCTTCTTATAAGGACACCATTTATTGGATTTATGGCTTACCTTAATCTTGTATGACCTCATCTTAACTAGTTACATCTGCAAAGGCCCTATTTCCAAATATGCTTGCATTTTGAAGTTCTGAGTGGACATTAATTTGGGTGGGGGGGACACCATTCAACCCAGTACAGCCTTTCCTCAGTACTTAACACTGTTGAACACTGCTTCCTTCTCAAAATTTCCTCTTCCTTTGGCTCCAGTAACACTATATTTCCCCTAGTTTTTCTTTGTTTTTTTCTTTTCTATTCCTCCACTCCCCTTAAGTATATATTCTCCAGAATTCTACACAAGGTTCTCTACTCTTCTCACACTGTACAATCTGGGTGATTTTAATTCATTCTCATGATTTTACTTAGCAAGTAAGACTTCTAAATATCTCATTCTATCCCATACTACTCTCTCATATATCCCACTGCTTTCTGGATATTTGTATGCCCCCACAGATATCTCAAAAACTCCACATGTATGTGTTAAATTTATTAACCTCCACCTCCAACACCTGATGAAATCTGCTTCTCCTCCTGTGTACCTCTATATAAGTAAATAGTTCCCAGTGAACTCAGTTTTCTCAACTACTCAGTTCTGTATCTAATTGACCAAGTCTTGGCAATTTTTACCTACTGAAAATTTCTCACATTTCTCCTCACTTATGTGTTCACTGCAATAGTCCTTCAACTAGTTTATCTACCTCTAGTCTTTCCATGTTCTCCACCTCCTGAATTGAATCTGTTCTCCACACTACAACCAGAGTCTTCTTTTTAAACTTGAATCTGGTCATGAAACCCTTACTCACCACAACCCTTCAAGGTTCCCTATTGTGTTTAAGATAAAATCCAAACTCCTTAATTTGGTTGAACAAGGCCCTTTAGAATATAACCGTATTTATCTCCACACAAGCTTCCAATCTATGCTATGCCCATGTTCAACTGCATGTACTCCCCAACTATAACATCATCTCCCATATCTCTGTGTCTTTTCACATTCTGCTCCTTCTTCCTGGCATGATGACTGCTCCCTCCTCTCGTTTGCTTAGCTAACTCAAGACTTGACCAAGGCTTTGCCACTTGTAAGACTCTTTCCTTAGCTCTTTCATCCCTGGACTGTATTAAGTTTTCCTCCCATAAACAACACCTGCTGATTTCCTCTATCTAGAACTGCTTATTCTATATTGTAACAGCCTGTTTACTCATCCGTTTCCCCCTATAAATTTTGGGTGGTGTCCATGTGTTATTTATCCTTGTATCTTTGACATAGCCATCATAGTGCCTAGCAGGGATACAAGTTCAATACTCATCGAATAGCTAATTGAATTGAATGAACGTGTGCCAGGCAAGGGCAATCAGGGTTACCAGAGTGAGGATTAAAAGCTGAGAATCCCAGGGGTGTTGGGTTGTCAGACTTCCAAATACTTGAAAATTGAGGTGGTGGGTTCAAGAAAATAAATATGAGTCAAAGATGAGTCCAGAGTTTCTTGCTTAATAGGCTAGATGGAGTTACAAGAACTAGGATTTATTGAGTCCCTACTAGACACTGTGCATTTGACTCAGTATTTTATATACATTATATCAGAAGGAAGTAAAATAATGAGCTCAGTTTTAGACATGCAGAGATTGAAGTATCTATTAAGACCTCTTAGTAGAAATGTCCAGCAGTCAATTGTAACTATAAGTCTTGGGTATAGAAAAGAAACAAAGACACAATAATTAGATTGAGAGTTAGTTGGGTAGATTGTAATTGAAACCTTGGGGGAGGTGGGAGGGATCTTCCAAAAAGGGCAGTATAAAGGGGAAGGGAAGAGGGATGGACAAAATCCTGGGGGACGTATACTTAAGAGCTAAGCACAGGGAGAGAAACTCTTCCTTCCTTCCTCCCTCCTTCCCTCCCTTCCTCCCTTCCTTCCTTCCTTCCTTCCTTCCTTCCTTCCTTCCCTCCCTCCCTTTCTTCCTTCATCAGACAAATATCTACTAGGGCCATACTCTGTGCCAGGTACTCTTATAGGAACTGAGGATATACCACGGGACAAAATAGTTCTTTTTCTCATGAAGCTGATATTCTAGTGGGGATAGAGGAAGTACACAATAATCACAAACAAGTAAACATTATATAATATCAGTTTGTGAGAAGTGCTATAAGGAAAACAAATAAGTGTAAGAGCATATAAAATGACTGAGTGTGGATATAATGGGGACAGAGGAGGCTTTAGCTAGTTCAGGGAAGGCTTCTCTGAAGATATTTGAACTAAGAATTAAATGATGAGAGACAGGCAGCCATATAAAGATCTGGTGAGAAGAGCATTCCAGGCAGAAGGATATCAAGTATAAAAGCCCTTAAATGGAAAAATACATGATGTATTCAGGGATCAGAAAGAAAGCTACTGAAACTAGAGTGTAGTAAGCAAAAAGGAGCATGAAAGGAGATGAAATTGAAAAGGTAGTCAGGAACACAGTCACATAGGGCCTTGTAAGCTCTGGTAAGGAGTTCAGATTTATTCTAATTGCAGAGCAAACCCGTTCTAAGCAGCACAGCACTATGATTTGTTTTGCACTTGGAGATGAACACCCTGGCTGCTGTATGGAGAACAGACTGTAGGGGGCAGAGAGGAAGCAGGGAAATTTGTTAGGAGGCTAATTAATTCAGACAAGAGGTGGTTATGGCTTGGCTTGGATTTTAGTAGTGGAAATAGTGAAAAGTAGTTGAATGTGGAATTTGTTTTGGAGGGCTTGTTAATGGATTAGGTTTGAGTTGGGCAGCGTTGTGGTATGGAGTGGGTAGGTAAGGAATAAAAGGTTCCTTGGTTTTGGCCTGAAAACCAAGGTGGGAAAACTGAAGTGGGAAAGACTGGAAGAGGAACAAGTTTGGTGAGTGGTAAGAAGGAATAGGAAATAAATAGCTTGGTTTTATACGTGTTAAGTTTAAGATGTCCATTTGACAGCTACATGCTAATATTTACTAAGAAATGAGATAGATGTCAGGAAATAAGTCAGTGTTAACTATTTAAATTTTAGAATCACCCTCTGATAAAGCTTTGAGACTAGATGAAATCTCTAATGGGTTAAGTGTAGACAGCAAAGAGGGGAGGTCCTTGGACTGAGCCTTGGGGTACTCCAATATTTAGAGGTAGGGCAAATGAGCAACCAAAGAAAAAAAAAAGCTGAGAAATGGCCAGTGTGGTAGGAAAAAACCAGAAGAGAATGGTGTCTACAACCCAAGTGAAGAAACTGATTAAAGAAAGAGGGAGTAGTCAACTGTGTCAAATGTTGATGAGACATTGATTCTGAGAATTGACTATTGATTTTGGCAACATGGAAGCGATTGGTAACCTTGACAATGGAATGTTGGAGATAAAAGCCTGAATGGATTATTTCATTAAAGAATGGGTAGTGAAGATAATGTCTTCCTAGGAGTTTAGCTGTGAAGGGGTATGGAAAAGTGAAGTATTAGCTGGAAGGGATTTGGGATCAAGAAAGGGAGATTTAATATTAAATATCTGACTATTTAATATGAAATATCTGACTGCTAATGGGATAATCCAGTAGTGAGGGAGAAATAGATGGTGTAGAAAATAAGGGATAATTTCAGCAGCAAAGTCCTTGGGAGGTCTGAGCAGAAATAGGGGCTTGAACTTTGATTTTTAAAAATAAGCATAATGATCTATATTAAGAAGAGGTAAAGCAAGGTAGGTTGGTAATGAAGTGATGGAAAGATGAGGATGTTCTCTTTTCAATACATCTCTTTTTAAATCAAACATAAGAGGAAGGCATCAGCTAAGAGTGAGAGGAGAAAAGGGGTGTAAAAGAGAAAGAAAGGACAATCAGAGATGTAGGAGGAGACATATGGGAGAGTGGAAACCAAGGGCAGGGGGAGGATTTCAAGAAGGAGCAGGCCATTGATCAATAATGTTAAATGCTCTTGCATTGAAGTTGTATGAATATTGAAAAGAGGCTATTGGGTTTGCTAATTAGATGACTGGTTGACGTTGGCAGAAAAGACTTCATTGAAATATTAGAGGCAGAGGCCCAATTTCAGTGAAGGGTAAACGGGATATAAGGAACTGTATTTGTAAACAATATTCTTTAGAAAAGGAGGTAGGCTCCTAGAGTAATGAAAATAAAAACAAAAATAAACAAATGGGACCTAATTAAACTTAAAAGCTTTTGCACAGCAAAGGAAACCATAAACAAGACGAAAAGCCAACCCTCAGAATGGGAGAAAATATTTGCAAACAAAGCAACAGACAAAGGATTAATCTCCAAAATATACAAACAGCTCATGCAGCTCAATATCAAAAAACCCCCAAAAAACAAAAAACAACCCAATCAAAAAATGGGCAGAAGACCTAAATAGACATTTCTCCAAAGAAGACATACAGATGGCCAACAAACACATGAAGAGATGCTCAACATGACTAATTATTAGAGAAATGCAAATCAAAACTACGAGGTATCACCTCACACCAGTTAGAATGGGCATCATCAGAAAATCTACAAACCACAAATGCTGGAGAGGGTGTGGAGAAAAGGGAGCCCTCTTGCACTATTGGTGGGAATGTAAATTGATACAGCCACTATGGAGAACAGTATGGAGGTTCCTTAAGAAACTAAAAATAGAATTACCATATGACCCAGCAATCCCACTCCTGGGCATATATACAGAGAACACCATAATTCAAAAAGACACATGCACCCCAATGTTCATTGCAGCGCTATTTACAATAGCCAGGTCATGGAAGCAACCTAAATGCCCATCGAAAGACGAATGGATAAAGAAGATGTGGTACATATATACAATGGAATATTACTCAGCCATAAAAAGGAATGAAACTGGGTCATTTGTAGAGGCGTGGATGGACCTAGAGACTGTCATACAGAGTGAAGTAAGTCAGAA
The DNA here is from genome assembly GCF_965194805.1 of Balaenoptera borealis. Taxonomy (NCBI): domain Eukaryota; kingdom Metazoa; phylum Chordata; class Mammalia; order Artiodactyla; family Balaenopteridae; genus Balaenoptera; species Balaenoptera borealis. The sequence goes on along the minus strand of NC_138881.1, from coordinate 44,425,916 downwards.
AAAGAAAAACAAATATCGTATATTAATGCATATATGTGGAATCTAGAAAAATTGTATAGATGATCTTATTTGCAAAGCAGAAATATGGACACAGACGTAGAGAACAAACGTTTGGATACCAAAGGGGAAAGGGGAGTGGTGGGATGAATTGGGAGATTGAGATTGACATATATACACTATTGATTCTATGTATAAAATAGATAACTAATGAGAACCTACCGTATAGCACAGGAAACTCTACTCAGTGCTCTGTGGTGACCTAAATGGGAAGGAAATACAGAAGAGAGGGGAGATACATATACGTGTAGCTGATTCACTTTGCTGTACAGTAGAAACTAACACAACATTGTAAATCAACTATACTCCAATACAAATTAAAAAAAAAAAGAAGGTAGGGGATAATAAGTTGGAGAGAACATTCTATTTATCTTCTTTATTAGACTGTGAATTCCTTGAGGAAGAGGAATATGTCAGATTCACATGGTATACCTAGTAACTTGTACAGGATATGACACTGCTGGTTTTCAATAAAAGTTGAGTATGTGAGTGAATGAATGAATTCTGTACCCAGATAGAGTCAATGAAATCTTCTAAGATGTTCTTTTGAGAAATTGGATCTGTTTTACTACCCTAAAAACAAGTGGTTGGAAAAAATAGCTAAAGAGGTGCTTCTGTACCCTAGAGGAACAGAAGAATGGAGATGACAAAGGAGGAAGTTCAAATGCAATCTGTGGTGTCTGGACACCCACACCACTGCCCAGTGTATAGGTGGAGACCTGGAAGGTCTGACCCCAGAACTGCAAGAACTTAGATGGTGTTTTCTGCATAGGGTAGGAAATACTGAGGTGGCTAGAAGTTGTGACGGGGCTGCAGAGTTTCCTTTGCCGATGTTAGCTTAAGAGTCAGCCAATTGACTCTTGGGGAGGGGAGGGAATAGGGTGTGATAGCCATATAGTTATATTTGAAGGGTATAAATACAGCAACAAATGAGGAATTGCAGAGATTGGGATCAGGGTTGATCAGAGCATAATTAGATGAAATCAAGACAAGGGATATTTTGGCTGACTATCAGAGAAACCATCTTGACACTGAAAATTACTGGATTGTGGGCTAACCTTTGAGAGGAAATAGTGGAAACCCTGCCACTGAGTCATTTATAATTATTTACAATTAGGGAGGACAATGTAGTTGAGAAATAATGTAGCATAATACAAGGAGTGGTTTTGCTCTGTTCCCAGAGGGATGGACTGGATATGACCTAATAGCTTTTTCCTACACTAATTTGGTTGATTGTGTCAGAGAAAAAACTGGTTGATCATTTTGTTTTCCTGCTGTTGAGTGACTCATACCTGAGTTGACCACAGGGTTATAACAAAGAGAATGTCCATTGATTAGGCAGGGACAGAATATGGCTGATGACAGAATATGGAATGGGGGGCCAAGAGGTTGGAAGAGAAGACAAACTTCTTCAAAACTTGAAGAGTTGGTTAGGAACAGGTAAAGCTCCCTAAAATTAAGGCCTTGTGTTGTTTACCATTGATTTCAGGACATGGATCCAGAGCCTGGAATATAGTATTTGAGGAATAAATAGCTGATGAATTAATGAATGGCACCTTGGGAAGAACACTTAGGAACACCAGTATAATACAAGCAGTGGACTGATAGATTGAACATGTTCCTTAACATATTTGAATCAGCTTTCTCATTTCCTTTTCAATGGGTGCTTCTGAGGATGAAATAAGAGCATGTAGATAAGATGCTTGGCATTTAGCACCTTAAAAAGTATTAGCTCTAGTTCCTCTTTATTTTTCCAGACTCAGTCTCTCCCAACAAGTCAAACTTTCTGTTTATGTTTTACCACGTTGGGAATAAAGAAAATTATACCTTTTCTCTTAAAAAATCATAGATATTGATGTTAAAACAGCTTAGCTTAACATTAACCGACACAGCAGGCAATTTTAGAGCAATTTTTAAAAACAATAAACAGCTAAGGCACTATCGGGTATGATACTCCTTCACTTTGCTTTTATCAACTCAACCCCAAATCTTAATGCAAACAAAATAAAAAAGCTCTCTGGCAACATGTCCTCATCCTTGGGACCTGGTCAATATCCAGAACACCCGGGGCTGCCGCTCTCAGTCATTAACTGTAATTCACACTATGTTGGCCACAGATAAGCTGCTCCGCTGGCCTTAGCTGTTGGAGCTAACCAGTGGAAGAAATTCTAAGTTTACCTTTTCCACCTCCTTGCTTCCAGATTTCCTTCTATCGTTATTTTGGTCCTTCCACACCAGACAGAATTTATAAATAAAAGAATAGCTTCATTAAAGAAGTAATACCACTAAATGTATAAAAATCTCTTTTCTCTCTTGTCCTTAAGCAGGAGGTTATTTTCTCTTTTTCTCTTTTGTATTTCTTCTCTTCCCTCCACTTTGCTGCTTTTTGAGCTGGAGTTAGGGGACACTGGTTTAATTTGGATACAATAACTGGGCTTAATTAATATCCCAGGGCAGGTCATTTCCTTTAGCAACACTGCCTGACACTTTTTTTTCTCTGAAATGTTTATTCCAAGGGCTTATATCCCTTGCACAGAACAGAATGTTTTGGACAATATTTAAACATAGTTTTTTATCAGAGAGTTAAAGTGGTCCTATCATAACAGCTAAAGATGGGTGCAGAGAATTTGGTGAGCAATCAAGGAAGTGCGGTAAAATGATTCATGGATTGAAAAGTCATTCAAGTGAAGGCTTTGTAAAAGAAGCAAGATTATTCAACCCAGAGAAGATAAAATTTTCAGACCCTGAGAAATAGCCACTTACCATGGATGGTTTAAAAAACAAAACAAAACAAAAAAATGCCGACTTAACTCATTCCACAACCAATTTAATGTTCATGGAGGAGTTTTGCCTTGTAAAGTAAATAAGCCTTGTGTTGGATTCTTTATATATTTGTTTTGCAAGACAGGAAGACATGATTTAATAATTGCTTTTAAGTATTGAAAAGTATTCTCTAGGAAAAAAAATCCACGTTTCTAGAATGCTAGGAATTGAGTCCCATGGTCTCCTCTATCCACCCCCTTTCCCCTGTCAACCCTAAGACTTCCCGTCAGCCACTTGATTTTTCTTAAAAAAATCTACTTTCCCATGCTGTCCATACCAGAAAATACATTCTGTGACACACACAACAGGATGTCTGTTTTCTTTTTCCGTTAAGGACAGCACAAGAGGAAATGGCATCATTTGTAGCAGAAGGGATTTTAGCTAGGTCTTCTAGAGGACTTCCAAATCACTTTCTGTAGTCAGTGATAATTTACCAAAGAAAGCTATGGAATTTTCTTTACTGACCTCAGCAGATCCTTACCTCCCCAGAGATGCCATGCTGAGACAGAACAGGAGAAGGGAGTTGGCAGCAATGGCTGAGAAATGGATGGACTACAGCCTTTTCATCTCTTTATTTTATTCAAGCCAGAGTTCTCAAAATGCATTGAGGGGAATCTGAACTACTTTTGTGAAGACTGAATGGCAAGCAGTCAGAAAAGAACATTTGGACTTTGCTCCATCAGTTTCTTTTTGTCCCTCACATGTACACACACACCCAGCTTCCCAGTCTGTCCTTTCAACATGTAATGTAATTTATTACCATGGCTTCAACTACCTGAATCCTGATTACTCTCCCATTTACATCTCTAGCCCAGAACTATTTTCTGAATACTAGCTTCATATTTCCAGTTGTCAAAGGACATTTCTGTCTAAAAACAGTTACCTCAACCTCAACATTTCTTGATATTCCCCCTCCAAAAACAAGAACCCCTCTTCCTTTCCTGTTCCTTATTTCATTTAATAGTCCTAGTCACCTAACGTAGGATGTAGAGGAACATCTTGATCCCTCCTTTCTCTTAGCTACCCATTTCACTTTTATCTAATCAGTTACCAAATCCTGTTGATTCTACCTCAAATATGTCTTCTTTCACATCTCATGCTTTCAGCCTCTTTGAACATCTTAATCATTCCCTGAATATACAGTATCTTCTTTTTTTTAAAATTTGATTTAATTTTTATTTTTTATTGGCGTATAGGTGATTTGCAATGTTGTGTTAGTTTCAGGTGTACAGCAAAGTGATTCAGATATATATATATATATAGATATAGATATAGATATAGATATAGATATAGATCTATCTATCTATCTATCTATCTATCTATATATATATATTCTTTTTCAGATTCTTTTCCCATATAGGTTATTACAGAATATTGAATAGAGCTCCCTGTGCTATGCAGTAGGTTCTTGTTGATTATCTATTTTATATATAGTAGTGCATATATGTTAATCCAAAGCCCCTAATTTATCCCTCCCCCTGCCCCATGTTTCCCCTTTGGTAACCATAAGTTTGTTTTCGAAGTCTGTGAGTCTGGTTCTGTTTTGTAAATAAGTTCACTTGTATCATTTTTTTAAGATTCCACATATAAGTGATATCATATGATATTTGTCTTTCTCTAACTTACTTTAGTATCTTCTAATGACTCTTTGCCATTTGCAGATACATTTCTCTCTGCTTGGAATAGTCTCCCATCCCTTCTTTACCTGGTAAGCCCCTACTCATTGTAAAGGGCCCCACTATATATTACAAGCCGTTCCTTATTCCCACAGGAGAGCTCATGGTTCTCTCCTCTGTGCACTTACCGTATCTCATCATACCTATCAGTTTACATATCTCTTTTCCTACTAAACTATGAGCACCTTGAAAGCAGGGACTGCATCTTAATCGTCTTTAAAATCCCAGCATTTAATGTTCTGTGATAACAATAAAGAATGAATTATGTAACCTAAATCCAATTTATCAATTTTTCTTTTAATGGATCAGTCCTTTTGGTGTCAAGTTTAAGAATTATTTGCATAACCCTAGATTCCAAAGATTTTCTCCTTTTTTTTTCTAAATTTATGGGTTTTTTTTACATTAAATCCATGATCCATTTTGAGTTTTTTGTGTGTAAGTGTAAGACTTATGTCAAGGTTCATAAGTCTAATTGCTTCAACACCATTTGTTGAAAAGGCTATCTTTCCTCCATTAAATTGTTTTTGCAACTTTGTCAGAAATAAGTTGGGCATATCTGTTTGGGTCTTTTTCTGGATTTTCTATTTTGTTCTTAGGTCCCTGTGTTTCTAGAATAATTGTGTCTATACCTACAAAAAAAATCTTGGTGAGATTCTGACAGGAATTGCATTAAATCTGTATATGAATTTTGGGAGAGCTGACATTTTTACTTTGTTGAGTCTTCTAATCCATGAATACAGTGTGTCTATTTACTTAGATCTTTGATTTCTTTTATCAGCATTGTTGTCGTTCTCAACATACACATCCTATACATGTTCTATTAGATTTACACCTAAGTATTTCATTTCCTTTGCAGCAATTGTAAATGATACTTTAAAAAATTTGTTTCCTCATGTCTGTTGTTAACGTATAGAAATGCAATTGCTTTTTGTGTTGATCTTGTATGTCTCAAACTTGTTGAACTTGGAAGTTCTAGGAATTTCCTTTATTTGTTTTTGTTTTTAGATTCCTTGAATTTTCTATGTATGTCATCTATAAATAGGGACAGTTTTATTTCTTCCTTTCCAATTTGAATGCCTTTTTATCGCTTTTACTTGCCTTATTGTGCTGGCTATAAATTCCAGTGCTATTTTGAATAAGAGTGGGGAGAGTGGATATCCTTCCCTTGTTTCTTATCTTGGGGGGAAAGCATTGTCTTTCATTATTAAGTATGATGTTAGCAGTAGGATTTTTGTAGATGCTCCTTATCAAGTTGATGGAGTTCTCCTTTATTCCATGTTTGCTGAAAATTATTATGAATGGATGTTGGATTTTGTCAAATGCTTTTTCTGTGTGAATATATGATTGCATGAGTTTTCTTCTTTAGCCTGTTGATGTGATATATCACATTGACTGATTTTTGAAAATAGAACCAGCTTTACATCAGAGGAATAAACCCCACTTGGCCACATTATATTATTCTTTTTATATATTGCCAAATTCTATTTTCTGATATTTTGTTAAGGATTTTTTATTACCTGTGTCATTATTCATGCAGTCTGTAGTTTTATAAATCTGTCTTTGTCAGGTTTTTATATCAGGGTAATACTAGCTTCATAAAATAAATTGGGATTTATTAAAGCCCATGAGCCACAATTATTGGGAGGATACTGTGTAGAATTGGTGCTAATTCTTCTTTAAGTATTTGGTAGAATTCTCTAGGGAAACCATCTGGGTTTGGGGATTTCTTTAAGGAGAATTTTTTATTTACAAGTTAAATTTCCTTAATAATTATGGGACTATTCAAATGATCTATTTCACATTGGGTAAGTTGTGGTAGTTTGTAGTATTCAAGGAATTTGTGCATTTCATCTAAGTTGTCATACTGATGTGTATGAAGTTGTTCATAGTATTCCCTTGTTGTCTTTTTTATATCTGCAAAGTCTATAGTGAGAGCCTTTGTTTCAGTCCTGATATTGGTAATTTGTATCTTGTCTCTTTTTTCCTTTGTCAGTCTTGCTAGAGGTTTGTCAATTATATTATCCTTTTCAAAAAATCAGCTTTTTTTACGCATTGATTTTCTCTATTTTTTTACTTTAAATTTCACTGAATTTTGCTCTTATCTTTACTACTTCCTGTCTTCTGCTTGCTTTGGGTTTTTCACTTTTCTTTTTCTAGCTTTTTGACATGGGAGCCTAGATTATTGATTTGAGCCTTTTTTCCTTTACAAATATAAGCATTTAGTGCTATAAATTTTCCTCAACACTACTTCATCTGTGTCACACAAATTTTGATATGTTGTATTTTCATTTTCATTTAGTTAATGTAATTTGTATTTCTCTGGAGAGTTCCTCTTTGATCCATAGATTCCTTAGAAGTATATTGTTTAGCTTCCATTTGTTTTCTACAATATTATTCATTCCTAGTTTAATTTCACTGTGGTCAGAGAATATGCTGTGTATGACTTCAGTTCTTTTAAATCTGTTCAGGTTTGTTTTATATCCCAGGATATAGTCTATCTTGGTATATGTTCCATGAGCACTTGAAAATAATGTACATCCTACTGTTGTTGGGTGAGGTAGTCTGTAAATGTAGATTGGATCTTGTTGGTTTATGGTAATGTTGAATTCTTCAGTATCCTTGATTATCTTCTGTCTAGTTGTTCTATTAATTGCTGAAAGAGGAGTGTTGAAGTCTCCAAGTATAATTGTGGATTTGTCTATTTTTCCTTCTAGTTCTATCAGTTTTTGCTCATGCATTTTGCAGTTCTGTTGTTTGATGCATACACATTTAGGGTTGTTATTTTGTCTTGGTGGGTTGACCCTTTTATCATTTTGCAATGTCCTTCCCTTTCTCCAGTAATTTTCTTTTCTCTGAAACCTGCTTTACCTGTTATTAATATAGCCATTCCTTCTTTGTTTTGATTAGTATTCACATAATATATTTTCCTATCCTTTTGCTTTCAACCTGCCTATATTGTTTTATTTGAAGTGAGTTTCTTTTGATGGTATGTCATTGGGTCATGTGTTTTTATGCACTCTGCCAATCTCTTATCTTTTAATTGGTGCACTTAGACCATTTGCATTTAATATAATTATTGATAAGTTAGGGCTTAAGTAAAATATTTTATTTTTCTTTCTCTTTGTACTCTTTGTTTTTCTTACCTTACTGTGGGTTACTTAAACATTTATTAGAATTCCATTTTTATTTATCTCTAGTTTTGGGGCATATCTCTTCATATAGCCTTTTTAGTTGCTGCTATAGGTATTATATTATATATACATAAATTATCCCAGTCTATTGGTATTGTCATTTTACCATTTTGAGTAAAGTACAGAAAACTTATCTCCCTTTACAACGCTTTATCTCCCAACATTTATAATAAAATTGTCTTCAATATTTATGCTACATACATTTACAACTGTATCAGACATTGCTATAATTTTTGTTTCCACCATCAAACATAACTTAGAAAACTAGAGGAAAAGGAAGTCTATTGTTTTTACCCATTTTTTTGCCTTGTTTTCTTCCTTTCTGAAATTCCAGGATTTCTTCTTTTGTCATTTCCTTTCTTTTAGAGAACTTCCTTTAGCCATTATTTTAGAGTAGGTCTGCCAGTGATGAATTCTCTTAGTTTTCCTTCATCTGGGAATGTCTTGATTTCCCCTTCATTCCTGAAGGATATTTTCTCTGGATATAGGATTCTGGGTTGATAGTTCTTTTCTTCCAGCAGTTGAAAAATATTGTGCCAGCTTCTTTCTGGCTGCATTGCTTTATGATGAGAAATCATATGGCTTTCAAATTATTTTTCTTATACAGGTAAGGTATTATTTCTCTCTCTCTGCTTTTAAGATTTTCTTTTGTCTTTAGCTCAGACTTTTGGCTAAGATGTGTCTTGGTATGAATTTCTTTGGGTTTATCCTGTTGGAGTTTGCTTAGCTTCTTGAGTTTCCAGGTTTAGGTCTTTTGCCAAATTTGGGGAGTTTTCAGGTGTTATTTGTTCAAGTACTTTTTTTTAGTCCTGTCATCTTTCTTTTCTTTTTCTAGGACTCCAGTGCCAATAATGTTAGATATTTCATTATAGTCCCACAGGTCCCTAAGGTTCTCTTTATTTTTCTCAGTCTATTTTCTTCCTGTTGTTAATACTGAGTAATTTTTATTATTCTGTCTTCAAGTTCACTGATTCTTTTGTTCCCTTCATTATGTTATTGAGACTATTCATCTAGTTTTTTATTTTGAATATTGTATTTTTAAGTTCTAAAATTTCCATTTGGTTCTTCTTTATAGCTTCTATTTCTTTGCTAAGAATTTCTGTTTTTTCATTTGTTTCATGTATGTATATATTTGATCACTGAAGCATTTTTATTATGGTCACTTTGTCATATGATTCTAACATTTTTGTCATCTTGATGTTGTTGTCTATTGATTATCTTTTTAACTTCAGTTTGAGATCTTCCTGTGTTCTTTGTATGACAGGTGATTTGCAGTTGAAATCTAGACATTTTGAGTATTATGTTATGAAACTTTGGGTCATATTTAAACTTTCTGTTTTAGCTGGCTTCTTCTGACACCATTCTGGCAGGGGAAAGGGGTTGCTGCCTCCTTGCTGCCACATGGAGGTAGAAGTCCAGGTTCCCTATTGGAATTTACTAATACCCAAGGAGGGAGGCTCCTTTCTCTTGCTAAATCTGTCCTTGGTGCTCCCCATGTGGTCTCCTCTGACACCACCTCAATAGGGAGAGGGAGTGCCTCCTTGTTACCACAGGTGGGATTACATGCCCATGTTCCTTACATGGTCTCCATGACAATGGAGACAGGAGTGGATAGTGGAGGGCTTGTTACCACCCAGCATGGATGAAAGTCCTATCCCAGAATTCAGCCTTTTCTGCCACCACCTTGGCCGTGATGATGTCAGAAAAGACCTTATTATAGCATGGCCAGGGTGGAAATCTAGGCTCTCCATTCGGCCTTTGTTGGCATGAGTAGAGATGGGGCCACAGTTTTTCTGTGCTATTTGGCTGGAATAGAGAAGTTATATCTAAAAGTTTTCTGTCTTGCTAGTCTACCCCTCTCCTGGTTCTCTGGCTAGGAAGAGCAGGCTTCTGTTGGGACTTATTTTGTCTGTGCCCATTTAGCATTTCCAGTTTGTTGCCTCTCAGATCGAAGCCTTGGCTATATAAGGCAAAAAGAAAGCCCAGGGAACTTACAACCATATTGTTCCTTGGAAAGGAAGGTCCTTTGTCAGTCAGCTTTTTTAATGTAGTAGATGTCTTCTTCATTACCTTAAGACTCTTCTAATTGGATTGTTTGTTTTTTACTATTGGGTTTTAATATTTCTCCATATAGGCTAGATACTAGTCCTTCGTCGGATGTATGTTTTGCAAATATTTTCTCCTAGTGAGTGGTATCAGAGGAAAACATATGAGAGTGTTCTTATGTTTGTTTTAGTGTCCAAGATTTTTAGTTGTACTTCGTGGAAGGAATAAGGAAAAGTTCATCTACTACATTTTCACAGAAGTGGAAGTCTCAATAATGTTTAAATCCCTCATCCTGAGATTTTTAAGCCTTACCTCCCCATATCTTCAATTAATTCAAAATTAAATAAATGTCTAAATTGAATAAATGTCTTTATTAAAAATCAATATCTTGCAAAAAATGAATCTAGAAACAGACCTTACACCCTTCACAAAAATTATCTGAAAATGGACCATAGACCTAAATGCAAAATGTAAAACTATAAAACTCCTAGGAAATAACATAGGAGAAAACCTAGATGACTTTGGGTATGGTGATGACTTTTTAGATACAACACCAAAGTCAGGATCCATGAAAGAAATAATTGATAAGCTAGGCTTCATTAAGATTATAAACTTCTGCTCTGGGAAAGACATTGTCAAGACAATGAGGAGGCAAGCCACAAACTGAGAGAAAATAGTTTAAAAAAATACATCTGTTATCCAAAATATGCAAAGGGCTCTTCAAACACAACAATAAAAAAAAAAACAACCTAATTTAAAAATGGGCCAAAGACCTGAACAAACAGCTCATCAAAGAAGATATACAGATGGCTAATAAGCATATGAAAAGATGCTCCATGTCATATGTCATCAGGGAAATGCAAATTATAACAACGAGATACCACTGCATACCTGTTAGAATGGTCAAAATCTGGAATACTGACAATACCAAATGCTGACAAGGATGTGGAGCAACAGGAACTCTCATTCATTGCTAGTAGGAATGCAAAATGGTACAGCCGGCTTTGGAAGATTGTTCGGCAGTTTCTCACAAAACTAAATATACTCTTACCATAAGATCCAGCCAGTGCACTCCTTGGTATTTACCCAGATGAGATGAAAACTTATGTTCATTCAAAAACATGCACATGGATGTTTATATAAGCTTTATTCATACTTGCCAAAACTTGGAAGCACCAAGATATCCTTCAGTAGATGAATGGATAAATAAACCATGGTACATCCACACAATGTAATATTATTCAGCGTTATATATATATGAGTTATCAAGCCATGAAAAGACATGGAAAAATCTTAAATGCATATTATTAAGTGAAAGAAGCTGATCTGAAAAGGCTATATAATGTATGATTCCAGCTATATGACATTCTTGAAAAGGCAAAACTATAGAGACAGCGAAAATATCAGTGGTTGCCCAGGGTTAGAGGGAAGGAAGGGAGGGATGAAAAGGCAGAACACAGGATTTTCAGGGCAGTGAAAAAAGTACCACTTTGGTGGAGGACATAGATAATGAGGAAGGTTATGCATGTGTAGGGGCAAGGGGTATATGGGAAATCTCTGTACCTTCTTAATTTTGCTGTGAATCTAAATCTATACTAAAAAATAGTCTTTTTACATTTTCTTTTTTAAAAAATTTTTATTGGAGTATAGTTGATTTACAGTGTTGTGTTAGTTTCAGGTGTACAGCAAAGTGAATCAGTTATACATATAAAAATCCAATGTCTTTTTTACAACAGCTAAACTAAGCAAACCTTAAGCACCAAAAGTGTTCCTTTTAGCTGATGAAAGAAACATATGAATCCTGAAGGCAGTCAGTATTTTATTTTTCACCAGTCCTTATTACTTCGCTTCTTCAAGCCCCAGTCTTAAACTTGGATCCTAATGAGTATGCCAACCCTGGATCTTATTGCAAGTGTCAAGATCCCTTCTGGGGATTTGTCTCTAAACTGCCAGCTCTGGACTTCAGGCCAGTTTCTATTTTGAGTGAAAGCTTCAATCTAGCAAGAGTGCATTGATTGCTTTCCAGCTAATCAAAGGGAAAGCATTGGTTGGCCGTTCTGGCATCCTTGTTCAGCTAAAAATGATTATGTCTCTGGCTCCTAATGCAAAGATATATTCTTCCTTTTTTTCCTGTGATGAGGGTGCAGAATATCCTTCAATTTTGTTAAGTATAAAGTTAATGTATGCCTTTGAATAGTCTTTGAGAAGTTATGAAGGGTAGTTTTTCTCTCTAGGGGAAGGAGCAGAACATCACCTGCCCTTCTCTTTCTCTCAGTCATAAAATTTGTGTGATTTAAATTTACATACAGTTGGTCTTCCCTGGTGGCGCAGTGGTTAAGACCGCCTGCCAATGCAGGGGACATGGGTTTGAGCCACATGCCACGGAGCAACTAAGCCCGTGCGCCACAACTACTGAGCCTGTGCTCTAGAGCCCCTGAGCCACAACTACTGAAGCCCGCGAGCCACAACTACGGAAGCCCATGAGCCACAATTACTGAAGCCCAGGTGCCTAGAGCCCGTGCTCCACAACAAGAGAAGCCACCACAATGAGAAGCCTGCGCACCGCAAAGAAGAGTAGCCCCCACTCGCCGCAACTAGAGAAAAGCCAGTGCGCAGCAAAGAAGACCCAACACAGCCAAAATAAATAAATAAATATTTATATAAATAAATAAATTTACATACAGTGAAAGTTACTTACCTGAGGTTATCCCTCTTTGCACTTCAGGAATAGATTTCTTAAAGTACTCATGGCCCTTCCAACAGAATGGAACATTTGAAACAAAAATTCAAAACTAGTCTTGGTACATGAATTTTGTATGAAATTAGGAAAATTTTCTCTTGTGATATCCTTCCTTCTCTCTCTGTTTGTGTGTGTATGTGTGTGTATGTGTGTGTGTGTGAGAGAGAGAGAGGGAGTGAGAGATTCTTTGCTACTCTGTACTTCTTGGGAGAAGCTTGGGGTTTAATAAAGAAAAGTTTAAGGATGAGTGGAGTGAATTCCCTGGTGGTCCAGTGGTTAGGACTCCACGCTTCCATTGCAGGGAGCCTAGGTTCAGTCCCTGGTTGGGGAATTTAGATCATGCAAGCTGCACAGCCAGAAAAAAAGGATGAGTGGAGAAGGGCACTCATGAAGTGATGGAGAGTATGGCTGATCTCTTATATGTGATTCAGGATCATGATTATGATGAATCCTTCCGAACACAAAGAATGAAGAATTGCTAGAAGCTCTTTGTCATGCCACAGTAAAAAGAATTTCTTCTTTCCTTCCTCATGCTTATCAGGGTAAACACTTGAAATAGCCATTGGTTTGCCATAACTGGACAGGGAAAGTAGCTCTGTGTTGCCTGTGTATTATATCCGAGGATCTAAGTGGCTTGCTTGGCCTGAGACCTCGTGTGATCATGAGAACTTAATTAGTGATAGCACCCTTACATCAATTGAATCCTTACCAGAGTTCTACAAAGTACGTATTATGTGAGGAAACCAAGGCTCAGAATGGACACGTCAGTTGTCTTAAGCCACACAGCTAATACGTGTCAGAGCTGGGACTTGAATCCAGTCTCTGTGTGTGACTCCAGAATCCATCTCTTTTTCCTGTATTAACATTGCTGTGAATTCCAGTCATAGGGACTATCATAGTTCTACAGCTCACTGAGATAGTGCTGTATCAGTTCTCTACCAAGTAGTTCGTTTGAAAATGTTAAGACCAGTAAGGGATGAACTGAGTTCTCCATAGGGCTTTGGATTCAGGCCGAAGGGTTTCTCCAAGGTGCCTTCCCACCTAAGTCTGAAGCAGTACAGCCAGAACCATGATTACTTTCAGATTTAATAGACATTCTGTAAATGTTAGTTCTGTCCCCCTATCCCAGCACTTACTGTGGGTCAGATGCAGTGCTTGGAGCTCTCAACTGCATCATGTCATTTAATCATCACAGCTCTCTTATGAGGTATAGGGATGAATATATCCCTATATTACAGATGAGGAGACGGAGGTACAAAGAAATGAAATAGCTGACATGTCCACTATCTCATAGCCAGGTCCATCTGACTCCATAGTATATAGTTTGCTGTCTGTAATACCTCATTGGTTCCTACCTACCTGCTTACCTACTATTTTGCTTCTGTCTCTGTAACATTTTCTGAGGCTTTAAATTGAATATATTAGTTGAGATCTTCAAGAAATCCTTGTATGACTTTAAAAATCCTTAGGCTGTGCATGCTTTCTCCCTTGCCTCACCCTGTTAGTATTATTCTCAGCAGTAACCTTGCACCCCAGTAGAGCCCAGAGCAAAAGAAAGTGTAAGAAGTGGTCTGAGAGGACAAATGAATCTTTCTCAGTCATCCAGGCTTAAGCTTTGCCTTGACCTGGGATGCTTGCTAATCTTGACAGAAGAATAATCTGAGTTAATTGGCTCTTACATAGGGTGAGAGTTAAGGTTCTAGGAATGGGTCTGTTTGCAGCTGAACTGATGGGTTTTGGCACCTTAATAAAGACATCCAATAGCCGTCTGCTGGGTGAAGGCATGTTCCTTTCTCACCTGAAGCTGGGTCAGTCTCAGTCAGTGGGAAAATGTTGTCATTTGTATTCTGCATTCCTCCTGTTTCTTTGGGTTGTGCTATGTTTAATAAAGCATGCATTAGGAGATATTGAAAAAAGAGTTTTTAATCTAGTCTTTTTCTCCCAGAAAGTTTAAATTGCCCCCAAAGTGCATGTGTATGTGTGTATGTGTGTATGTGTGTGTGTGTGTGTTTTAGACCAAATATCACTGAAGAAGTTGACACCTTATTACATGTAGGTTATTGCATTTGTAGAACAAAATCTCCCTTAAGTGATATATCTACTATGTGTCATAGAAATTAATTCACTTGATGTGAGTGTGTTTTCATTTCGGGTGTCCTTAATAGGGAAACATATTCTGGTAGATTACAATGTTTCTAAATAATAAATCATAAACACCAATAAAAGAAAATAGCTAAAATGTGCATATTTGAGAGTCGATTATATGTTGATTAACCTTATATGCTTTTGCCATAATTCTTACTATTGCCATTTTCCTTTGCTGGCAAACAATTCATTTTTGGAACATAAGATGCATAATTATGAATGTTAATATAGCACCCTGCTGCATCTCATCTCTATTTGCATTATGGCACAAGTTTACTTCGGGGACACACAGGTACTTTCTCTCATTATTCATAGTAACTGTAATTAGACACTAAACTTGAGATATAAGTATATTTATTATTTACCTGTTTTGTTAGTCACAATTTTTTCTTACATCAAGACTATAGAAAAACCATGTTTATAATTCAACTAAGAACTATAGGAGCCTGTTTAAAAATTAAAAATGAAAGAAAGGAATCTGTGTTATGGAGGATAGAGCAGTGGACTTGGGGGTTTTCATTGTAGGCTCTGAGTACTCAGTAGAAATACTGGACAAGTCTTTAACCATCTCATAGTCTTGTATTTATGAGTAATTCAGGGCAGTAATTCCCACCTGACAGGGATCTGGTAAGGATTAAATAGGTATTTCATGAGATTGTGCCTACAATAGTACTTGATACTGGGTAATACCTAGTGAATGTGTACTGTTTTTAATATGACATTTGAAAGTGAAAAAGAAAGTAGGCATTTTCTAAACATCAATTCACCAAATATCTCTTTAAATACCAAGTTCTCATGATACGATTTCATTGATTTAATAAGTGTTTTTGAGTTTGAGTGCTTAGCATGTAAATAGCAATATGTTAAACAATGTAGTGGGGCTCACAGCAGGAGTATGTTCCACCCCTGAACTCTAGTGGATGGAGATAAGACATATATAGGTAAACTGGTTGAGAAAGGAAGTAGGTGATTGACAAAATGAGTGATACCAGCAGCAAGTGGTTGTGAAAATTGGAAGAAGAACATCACAAGGAACTTGAACAAAAGAAGGGGAGGTTGGCTCAATTCCTAAATGGTATGTGGGAAGGCATGAAGAGAGGATGGAGAGAAATGTAGATGCAGGTTTGAGGAATATTAAGGAAGCCCATCCAAATTTACCCATCAGTGAGAGGTAAATTTGAACTAATAGAAGGCCCAGTAAAGCAAAGTTTATCTAGTAGCCAGTGAGGAGTCATTGCAGGATTGTGAATAGGTGAATAAGAATGAAATTAGTATTTGTGGGAAATTGGTGTGGGTTGGACTGGATGTAGGGAGGCCATGTGACATGCCTGCTTATGTAAAGTAGTGACAGTAGGAATGGACAGGACGAGTTAATGGGGGAGATATTTCAAAGCCAGGACTTGGTGAGTGATTCAATATAAAGGCCAAAGAAGAGAAGAAAACAATGATTACAAGGTTTGAGCCAGTAAGACCTTTAAGGATTTAAGACAAAATAAGAAGATAAATTAGGAAGAGCTAGGCTTGATGTCAGTGTTTGTTTGGTTTTTGTTTTGTTTTGTCTTTAGTTTGAGGGGATTGATGGGATATGTAGAGATTCAACTGGCAGTTGTAGAGCATAGGTAGAACTGGTGTGTTGTTTAGGTCCAGATCAGGACCAGAGATTGTCCTAGGCCCATCGAATGTTACTCCTAATCTAAAGTGATCTCAATTACACATAAATATCTTCTGGTGGTCACTTCATCCTAAAAATATCAGCTCTCCTTAACTTTCATCCTCCATTTTCTTCTTCTCATTTTCTCACTGAAGTGTGGCTTCTTCCACTACATGACAGTCTTCTCTATAGTTCCAGATGAATTAGTATCCTCCAGATTGAGAAAAAACCATCAAGGAGGATCTTTTTTTTCTCCTTTTCCAGTGGGCAATTTTTCAATAGCAGTTTTTCAGCAGTACAGTGGAAGGAGTACAATGGAAGGCACATAGCCATTGGTATATAACAGCACTGGTGTCAAATCACATATCAGCTGGCTGACCTTTAGCAAGTTAGTTAACCAAAATTTTCTCATCTGCAAGATGGGAATAATGGTATCTACCTTATAGAGTTATATGAGTAAATGAGGTAATATGTATAAAGCCCTTTGAAAATAGTTGTTGCTTAATTAATATTGGCCCTATTGAACTTTTATTTCTGGAAATTTCTTCTCTTTGATTATTAAGTATATCTTTCTCCTGGTTTTCTTACTACTACTTATTTTCAGCTCTCTTTCCTTAATTTGTCTGTTAACTACAGTATACCTTAGAAGAGTGGTCCTCAAACTTCAGTGTGCATTAGAATCCTCTGGAGGGTTTGTTAAGGAACATATTGCTCCCCCACCCCAAGTTTCTGATCCAGTCAGGGTCCAAGAAGTTCTCAGGTAATGCTGGTGCTGCTGGTCTGAGGACTGAACTTTGAGAACCACACTAACCTAGAGTTCAGCCTCAGACCCTCTTTTTCATTCTATGGACTTTTCTTGAGAGGCTTTAGGTATCACTGATGACTCTCAGATTTCTATATCCAGAGAAGACCACACTACTAGACGCCAGATTATCATTTTCAACTGCATGTTACACTGTGCCACCAAGTTGTCTCCCAAACATATCATAATTCAACATGCCCAAGCTGATTATAAAGTACATATGGAAATATAAATCTGTAAGATTAGTCAGGAAAGGTCTGAAAAAGAAGAGTAATAAGGGAGAAAGGAACCAGTCCTGTTGAAACATATTATAAAACTACAGTTATTAAAATAGTTTGGTACTACCACATGAATACAGATCAATGGACCATAATTGAGCCTAGGAATTGATCCAAAGGCATAATTTAGATTTTTTAATATATGATTTTATTATTAAATATTAAAGGTCTCTCTAAGCAGGACACAAAGGAAGCCATAAAGGAGAAAATTGTTAAATTTGACTACATGAAAGTTAAAATTTACAGCACCACAAAAATACAGAAACAGAATCCAAAGACAAAAAACTGGGAAGAAGGATTTGCATCTGATATGGGAAAGGGCTGGTTCCCTGTATATATAAAGAGCTCTTGAGACTGAGAATCACTTAGAAAAATACCAATAAACCATTGTTAAAAAAGAGGAAAAATGGACCTAAACAGCCAGTCCAGGGAAAAAGAAAATTGGCTTATAAAAATAAACAGAAAGATGCTCAACAACACTCATAATTAAAGAAATATAGGTTAATTTAAGCAACAACTCTCACCTTAAGATACAACTTTCACCAGTCAGAATGGCAAAAATCAGAGCATGAAATATACAATTTTTGGCAAGCGTGTGGAGAAATGCGCACTCTTACACCCTGCTATATACCTTGCTACTCAAAGCATGATCCTTGAACAAGCAGGATCTGCATAAACTGAGAGCTTGTTACAAATGCAGCCCCATCCCAGACCTACTAAATCAGAATCTGCATTTTAACGAGATCCCTAGGTGATTTGTTTGCACATGAAAGTTTGAAAAGCACTGCTCTAATACATTGTTGGTGAAAATACAAATTAGCATAACCTCTTTGGATTTCAGGAGACTTTATCACAATTAAACATTCATATGCTCTGAACCAGAATTCCAGTTGCAGGAATTTATCTAACAGATATAATCATATATGTGTGTGAAGAGATGTTCAGAGATATTCATTGCAGCATTATTTGTATTAACAAAAAATTAGAAACAACCTTAATATTCATTAATTGGGTAAAGGTTAAATGAACTATGAAAAAGTCACACAAGTGCAACACTAGGCGGTTATTAAAAATTTGTGAAAAAGTACATGCAGATACAAAATTATCTCCAAGATATATTGTTAAACACTAACAGCAAGGTTCTGAACAGTATTCTAGTATGCTTTTTTTTTGTATTCTGTTATTATAATTCCGATTTTGCAGATAATGTAAGTGAGGCAGAGGTGTTAAGTAACTAGCCCAAGGCCACACAGCCAGCAGTGGCAGATTCAAATCTAGACAGTCTGGTTCCAGAGCTTATGTTCTTAACACTATGCCTACTGCTGCTCTGGGATAAACAAGAACCTGTTAATGATGGTCTCCCCCAGAGTATGGGGAACTCATTTTTCATTGTATATGCTTTTGTACTGTTTGAATGGTTTACCTTTTGCAAGTATTGCTTTAAAAAATAAAAACTTAAAAATCGACTTGTCCAAAATTGGACTAATTTCCCTCCCGCCTCTTCTTGGTGACAGGCTCAATTATTTGTTGAAGTGAGAAATCTGGCAGACACTCTGGGCTCCTTCCTCTACCCCTCACATTTTGTCCAACTGGGAACCAAGATTTATTGGTTCTACCTCCTAGACCATTCTCAGACAAGCCTCAAATCTGCCTTGCCACTCTATCCCTGAATCATAGATCACTTTGGACTATAACATTCATTTCCTAACTGGTCCACCTGCTTCTTTTCTCCCTAAAAATGTTAGCAGATACATCTTTCCAAAATGCAGATCTGATTCTGCCATTGTCATGCTTACAGTTTTTCACTGGCTCTCTGTTTCTCTAGCTCTCTCCCCAGCTAGTTCAGTCTTCTCCCCAGGTCTCCCATAGGCCCCAGAACTCTTCTTGGTCACCCAGGACATCTGGGAGACTTTTCCTTTTATTCTCAATTGTAGATTCATCATGCCCCCCTTCCCATCCTTCTATCTCTACCTGTAGGTGAGGCAGGTTAGAATAGTGGTTAAGAACATGGGCTTTGGAGTCAGGCTGCCTGTGTTCGAATACGATCTCTGTGACTTTGTAGTTCTGTGATCTTGGGCAAGTTACTCAACCTCTCCAAACCTCTGATTTTCCTCTCTGCACAATGGAGATGAGTAGCACCTGCTTCATAGGGTTGTTATGAGCATTAAATGTTTTAATATTTGTAATACATAGTGAACGCTATAAGTGCTTTTGATATAAAAACGCCTAAAGTATGGCGTGGAAGAATCTTTTCAAATTGGCGTAGGAGGCAGGCCTTTTTCTCCTTTGGAGCTCTTTTCTACTAAAGATGGCTCGTTAGTATTAGGAACAAGTATACATGAGTCAGCAAGAATCCCCACCCCTTTTCAAGTCTCCTGTAATTCTGGCTTGTTTCCCCAAATGGATGACAGATTGAAGCTTCTTGAGGGCAAGGATCATAGTGTAGACTTTTTAAGACTCCTTGGCACCTGTTAAACACATGATAGACACATTTATTCCCATCAGTCTTACAATTAAATCCAAGTCCTTACAATGACCCACTCACCTGGCCCTTGGCTCCTTCCCCAACCTCATTTCCTACCCTTCTTTGTCTTGTTCATTCTGCTCCAGCCACACTGGCTTTCATGGTTCTTGGACCATGGCAAGCTGATCCTATCTTGGGACCACTGCCCTGCCTGATGCCTCTGCCTAGAACATTCTTCCCTCAGATATTCGCCTGGCTCCTTCCCTGACTTTAAGTCGCTGCTCAGATATCACCTCCTAATAGAGGCCTTCCCTGACCACACTCTAAAATAGGATCGGCCCTCACATAGCCCTGTCTGACAGTTTACCCCTTACCCTGCTTTCTCTGTCTTCATAGCACTTAGCACTACCTGTCATATTATATATTTATTGAGTTGAGCCCCATGAGGTCTGTCTAGTCTGTTTTATTCATTGGTTTGTCCCCAGCACCTTGAACAGTGCTTTCTTGGCTCTCAATAACTAATGAATGAAAGAATCAATGAATGAATAAGTAAAGGAATGAATTCAATGCAAGTACCTGTGTAGAAGGGGAAATACAACAAATTCTGTTCACTCCTAGAATTTTGAAAACTTTATAATTTTCAGTCCATGATCCTGTCTTTCAGCTTTAGCATTTTCAAATTAAATCCATATCCATGCATGGGTTTTGTTTCAATTTTATAAACATCACCTTGACAAAAGTTAAAATCCAATATAAATCAAGTCCAATTTTACAAAAAATTGCTGATTTGTTTGTTCTCCATCCCATGGGGAAGGAATGTGTATGATTGTGTGTGTGTGTGTGTGTGTGTGTGAGAGAGAGAGAGAGAACAGTTACCTGCAGTGAGGAAATTGGGTAGGGAGTAGGCTGGGGAGGCGGGAGTAGGGAGTCCAGGTTCCCCAGAAGGAAAATAATTTTGTTCAAATTGCTGTCTATTTTTTTCTAAATTGTTGCTTCCAAATCCATTAGAAAACCAAACTGAAATCCAAAGAAATGAAAAGCTTGATGAACTAGAGGTTCGTAAACGTAAATACATCAGATCAGGGAATTTCTCAGCGGCTCATGCAGAGCATTGCGAGACCATGTGAAAGCTTTATGAAGAGAAACTTCAGCAAGGGGGACAGATATATGGCAGCTGCTTGCCAGCTCATATCTCCACTCAACACGGGAAGTTGTGATGTGGGAACTGCCCTCTTGGTTCTGGGATGCGCCTCACCATGAAGTAGAAGTTCCTGGCCCTGGCGCCCAAATTCTATTCAAGCAGCTGCCCTCTATTGTGTACATAGCCACTGGAAGTTGAAGGAAGGTTCCCAGGCTCCCTTGGAAGACAAGACCCCGCATAAGTCAAAGCAGCAGCAGCCAGTATTTTAAAGAAGCCATTTGAAAATCTGTTTTCAAATGTATGATAGCATTCTTTAGAGTGATGTGTCTCAAACTTGAGCGTGCATCAGAATCACTTGGCGGGCTTGTTAAAATTCAGATGGCTGGGCTCTACTCTCAGAGTTTCTGATTCAAAAGGTCTGGAGTGGGGCCCCAGAATTTCATTTCTTACAAATTTCCCAGGTGATGCTGATGCTGATCTATTCGACAGACTTTGAGAACTACTGTTTAGGAAAAAAAACACAGGAATTTGGAAGCAAAGAACTTGGATTCAAGCCTTGTATGATTTACTTCACCTCTGAACTTGAGTTTCTTCTTTTCTAACATGGAGTTTATAAGGTTGTTGGAAGGATGAAATAGAACGGTGTGTATGAAAGTTCTTTGTGAACTGTAAATATTAGCGGTTAAACGGCTTCACAAATAGTACTTGCTGCCACCCCCCAGCAGATTTTCCTGTGCTTTGTCCCCTCTCCACACAACTTTGTCCCACCAAGTCCATCAGGCGCCTAGGAAAAACTAAAGCCAAGCAGGCCCTGAGTAGTAAAAAAATTTTTAACCCACTGGGCATGGCCATAATGCTGACCTTGACTTGACCTCCCGTTTCCTCTGACTGGCCTCTTCTCAACTTGCTCCTCGTTCTTCCAGCCCTGGCCACCTCTCACAGCAAAGAATAGCAACTAGTGCTGACATTGGGGTAAAAAACTGTCAGATGGAATTTTTTTTAATTAGTAGCATAAACAGAGGAATCCACTGCCAAGCAGGAAAGCATTTGTTGGGGAAACCATTTTGCTAGGTTGGTGGGCTCTGAGCTGATTTCCCTGAGGGCAAAATCCAGATGTTTGAAAGAGTTAAGTGGAATCATAAGTATAATTGCAGATTTCTAACTTAGGAATGTGTCAGACAGTTGTATTAGACAGTTGCCAGGGTAAATGATATGTCTGTGTAGAAGGGTGTCCTTTTTCTTTGGAAACCTTTTCTCATTCAGAACTAATACATGTGTAGTGTAGAAAATTTTAAAATTTTCTAAAGGTATAAAGAATTAAAATGACCCTTAATTCTGCCACACAGAGGTAAATACTTAGTGGTAAGATATTGGTACATTTTCATCCAGCCTTTTAATATGTGTATGCTTATACATGAATATATGTGTATGGATATATATTTTTTGAATTGGGCTGGTTCTACATACAGGTTTGTATACTGTTTTTTCACTTTTGTAATGGCAGACTATTATTCCTTCATGTAGATATACAGTACTTCACCTAACTTCCTAAATGTTGAACAGTTAGGATATTCCTAATTTTCCATTATAAATAACGCTGCAGTCGATGACACTTCATGTACATAAATCAATGTGTGCATCTCTAATTGCTCTCTTAGGATAGAATCCTTGGAACGGAAAGATTAGATTAAAGGGTAGGAACATTTTTAAAAACAGGTATAATTCACCTACCATAAAATTCATTACTTTTAAGTGTGAGATCCAGTGGTTTTTAGTATATTTACAAGGTTGTATGACCACCACCACTGTCTAATTCCAGAAAAAATAAGCAGTGCTTCACAAATTTGCATGTCATCCTTGTGCAGGGGCCATGCTGATATTCTCTGTATTGTTCCAATTTTAGTATATGTCAGCTAAAGCAAGCACAGTAGGAACATTTTTATGTCTCTTGATGATATATGGCAAGTTTCCCTCTAGCAAATGTATACCCAATCCATTCCCATTCAGCAGTGTATAAGAATGCCTCTTTCCCTGCAACTTTGCTGACACTTAGTTAAAAAAATATATTGCCAATATCATTGAAAATGGCATTTTATTATTTTGTCTTTTTGATTAGCTCTTCTTCCTCTGTAGGTGTTCTGTAGAGATATGTCATCCACCCTCTTTCCTTTGCACGCATTTACCGTGGGCAGTCACATCCACTGCGACAGCCTCGGCTGCCTCCTCTCTGTGGATAATGACCACATGTCCATACCCTGCCCTAACCTCTTTCTAGCACTGCAGCCCAGATGTCAAGCTGCTTGCTGGGCATGACTATCTACATTATTTGACAGCATATCAAACACGCTCATGTCTCAAATCAAACTCATGACTCCTGAAGCCAGCTCTGGCTCTCAACTTCCCTATCTGGATTAGTGATACCACCATTCTCCTAGGTGTTTCATGGTCACCTTAACTCCTCTCTCTACTCCATATTTAATCAGTAGTCCAAGCTTCTTGATTCTGTCTCTTATGTCCTTTCTCACATCCTTCCCTTCTGCTCCACCCTCACTGTCATTGCTCTACTTCTACCTTTTATTATGTCTATTACACTAGCCTACTCACTTCACTGTGCTTTCAGTATTTATCCATATAATTAATTCTACATGTGGCTATGAGAATAACCTTCCTAACATATGCTTTTACCATGTTGCTTTCCTATCCTGGAACCTCGAAAGCCTCTCTCTCGCCTATTGGTAAAGTAAATGCTTTATCCTGACACTTAAGGCCCACCGTGTTGTTGCATCATTCTAATTTTACTTCCTGTGTGCCTTACAGAAACTGTGTTCTTCCTTCAGCATGTTCCTGCTTTATCCACTCTTGTTTTTGCAAAACCTGGCATGACCTCTTCCCCAGTCTCCTCCAGCTGAAATTGTCCTGAGTCTTCAAAATCAGAGGCTCTGTGAAGTCTTCCTTGATTCAATCAGCTGTACTTTCCCCTTTTTTTCCTCATTGTCTGGTTTTAGACAGCAATTTTATAGTGTTTTCAACCAAAAATTAAGGAAGCTTACTTGCTTAATAATGTTTTTATTACATGAGTGGCTTTAAATTTTTGTTGAAGTATAGTTGATTTACAATGTTGTAGTGTTAGTTTCAGATGTACAGCAAAGTGCTTCGGATATGTATGTATGTATGTGTGTATATATATATGTGTGTGTTCTTTTTTTGGATTCTTTTCCATTATAGGTTATACAAGATATTGAATATAGTTCCCTGTACAGTAAATCCTTGTTGTTCTCCTTTTTTAAACTCTCATTTTGTTAGCACTTCCTTTATGACACGATATTCTGCCCTGTTTAGTTACTTAGCTATTTTTATTCACCCCCTACCACACTATAAATTTCTTGAGCACAGGAAGTATATCTTCTTCATTTTGGCATGTTCCATAGTACCTCTCCAAGCACGTTAAATGTAGATAGGAGCTCCATAAAAGCTTGAATAAAAGAATGGTAAAGACTGCCAACTTTTTTTTTTAAGAACTACTAATGACTCAGTTTCGGGAATGAATTCTGTGCTAAGAAGGTACAGATGCCAGACAACCCAAATGTCATGGCTTATTCTTCTTTTTCCCTCACTATCCACAGCCAATCCATCAACAAATACTGTAAGCTCTACCTCTTCAAGATACCTCTAATCAAACCTCTGTTCTCTACCCCTACTGCTTCCTCCCTAGAACAAATCACCATTATCTCTTACCTATAAGAGCCTTTTTAAACTAGTTCCTTGGCTTCTACTCTTGTCCTGCCTAAATCTATCAGCCAAGTGAGATTTTTATAAAACTTAGATCGTGGTAGTCCTCTGCTTAACAACCTCCAGTGACTTACTTCCCACTACACTGAGAATAAAACACAAACTTCCTATCTTGGCCTTTGGAAACTCCATGATGTGGCCTTGACACTTCCCCAACCTCAGGTCCCTGTACTGTCTACCTTGCTCACTGTGCTCCAGCTCTGCTGAGCATTGGCCATTCCTCATTGTCATGTTTGCTCGAAGCAGAGTGAGTAGGTTCTCTTGGTTGTATTTAGGTCCTCACTGTCATTGGACGTTGTCTTTGGGCTTCATGCCTTTAGTAGTGGAGATGACTCAGGGAGTGGCCAGAAGCAATTCTAAAGGTTTTGAGACTTGACTTTAGGCAAAACTTTTGTGGAGTCCATCATTTTGCTGAAAATTGGTACTCCGATACTGAGTTTGAGCTGAGGGAGGTATTTGGCTGAAAGGGAAAAGAAAGGAAATCTTATATTATTCCTGTAACCTTCTTCCCAAGGGATGCTATAAATATTACTGATAGAAATCGGAGCTGGAGGACAAACATCCTCCACCTTCTTTATCACTCTGGGTGTTGATTTAGGAAATTGGGCATCACAGCAGAAGCTGACTCAACAGATGGGATTCTGTGAACCTATTGTCATTTTCCCTATGTGCTCCTCTGAAGTCTCCCTCAGGCCTCTGGTGTTGCACCCTTAGCTTTTGTATATAAGGGAAGAGAGAAAAGCCCTCTTTGTTATTCAGATTCTTGACTTGCTCCCCTTGCTTCTAGAAGCTGTGAAATATGCACCATCCACCTCCTTGCCTTTGGGATCATTGACAAGAAATAGTCTATGATGGGTATTTGTTATCAGACTATACATAGAGAAACTAGAGTATGCTTCACAGCCCACTCTGAAAGAGAATTCCAAGTACTGTGTTTCTAAACTACTAAGCATTTATCTAGCCCCTAATATTTGCAGAGCTCTCCCACATCATTCATATGGTTGCTTCGTGCCAACCTTCTTTAGAAAAAGAGGTGTCCCTGTGTTTTAAAGATTCCAATGTGAAAAAGTGGAGAAATGAAAGCAAAAGGTCAAGTGTAAAGGCCCTAACCAGATGAGGGTATTGCTCTTTACTTGGAAAGCCAAAAGACACCCCTTGACACGCAGCACAGCATTTCAGGGAGTCTTTGCTCTCACCCCAACACCCCTTTCCTTTCTTATTCACTACCCTGGGTTTCCTTTAAGCCATGAATGGATCCTGAGGTGGAGGCTGGAGAGGGGGATCCAGCAGGTTTACATGAAAGAACTTGACCTGGCTATTCCGAGAGGTGAGGGGAGGTAGTCCCTTCTATGTAAAGTACCTGTATCTCAGATGACCCAAATTATAGCTCCCCAACTGACAAGAAAGGCCTTGTCCTAAAAGTTCTCTCTTAAATTATACATACATATATACACCCACATACACATAGATATACACACAGATACATACATACCCGTACATGTACACAGACATATACATTCACACATTTACATACACATACATGTTCTCCCTTGGTTGGGTCTGTATAAGGAAGGTCTCCAGATCACCAGGTTGCAGGGTCCCCCAGCTAACAGTGTGAGGGTGTGAGGAGGCCTTCAGAGCTCTATATCCCTCTACAGTGATCAAGCGGCTTTTGCCTCCTCCTGTCAGATAAACAAGCCATGCATTGTTCTGTCCACCAGCTGTGTGCGGGCTTGCCTTCCTGCTGAGCGGGCCAGAATGAGCATGGATTCCTTCATGTGGGGCAGGTGGAATGTGCTGTTTTGGGGTCGGGGAGGCTGGAAGAGCCACAGAAAGTAAACGGAGCAAATCAAGGACACTCTTTTGTGCTTCTCCTTATCTAAACACTTTCAGAAAAGGAAAGAGCCTGCAGTAGGTTATGGGCCAGACCTCAGGCTAAGCATAACCCCAAGCAACAGGGGCCATATTTTTCTTCTTGCCCTGGGTTGGATCAGAGCCCCGGTTCTCTTTCTGCTTGCCCTCTACCTTCCTCCCTCCAAGTAGCTCTTGAGGGGTCTGCTGGGAGCCAGGCTCAGAGACTGGTAGTGCTGTCGGAAGGTATTGGGGTGACACCCCACTACAGCAGCCAGAGGTTGACTCCTTCTAGAATTGGTCCACCTCCCTCCCCCCACCTTTCACAACAGCCTTTATGAGTCCTCTTCTGGGAGCCAGCTTCTGACAGATCTGCCGCTTCTGCCTGCATGTGCTCACCCTCCTTGCACCCACGCCAAGTTCTTATCCTCTGAGTGCTTGGAAAAGAAGCAGTCATCTTTTCCTTCCCCTGAACATCGGAGGTGATACTTGCTCATGTTGTCTGGAACTTAGCTCTGCTAAGGGAGAGGGTACCTCTTTTACCCCCACCCCATCTCCCAGCCTCCTTTCTAAATCCCAAACTGGCCAAACTGCTCACGTTCCTCTCTAATCATCCTCTGCCCAAGGATTTCTTCAGTATATGCTATCTGTGCCCATCTGCCCATCATATCACCTCCTCTGGTGACTACCCAACTGTCATGCTCCCACCCTGCCTCCCTACCTGAGCCAGTCCCAAGAACATGCTTGCACCTTTAATCAAAACTTCCTCAGCCCACCTGGCCACTGACAGGGCCAGACTGCTATCAAATTTGTTATTCTTTATTTTGTTAGGAAATGGGGGGGGGGTCAGGGAAGCATTTTTATGGACTGGGTTACTGAGTAGAGGCTGGGTACCCAGGCCTCAATAGTGACATTAAAAGGGACTGTTTATTCTGATGCTGTTTCAGACCAGGGGTTATTCCCTAGTGTACTGCTGACACTAAAGGTATTATATTCCCCAGTGTATCGTCAGAATGTGGTTATCACACTGGCAGCATCACCATCACTCTAGAGCTTGTTAGAAAGTCAGAATCTGGAGCCCAGTCTAGAGCTACTGAATCAGAATCTGATTCAAGATGGACAGGTGATTAGTCTGGCCACTGAGGTTTAAGGAGTGCTACTCTAGAGAACTAGGCTTGGCTTTTGAACCTTCTCTTAATTAGTCCTTTTGCTCTCCTCTTCATTTGGCTTGAAGACATTCTTTTTCTAGCCACTAACAACACCTTGCCCATTATTATTTGGGGTAGAGGACAATATTAATAACCTAATATTAATGCCTATCACGCGCCCGGCATGCACTGCAGATGAGGAAATTGAGGCTCTGTGACACGCCCAAGGCCAAACAACTAGTGGGTGGGAAAGCTGAGACTCCAAGCCAGATCCACATGCACATAAAATCCCCAAACTCCCCCCTTACAGTACTTCTAACTACCAAAGGAGGGCTTTGGCACCTGCCTTTTGTGGAACAGACAAAAGTCCACCCAAACCTCCCTAGGAGGTACAGAGGGAAGAGAGGGGAAGGTGCCTCCCGGCATGATTTCCCTAGAAAGCGAAGGCCCTGGCATCCTTCTTGTCCTGAGGAAGCTCACATAAACCCTCTCAGGGGCCAGAAATGGCTGGAATTGGGACCAGAGGCCAAGGGAAACTGGAGTGGGGATCCAGGAATATTATGAAGGGAAAACCCTCACTCTAAATCCCCAAGAGAAATCAAATTCTGATGCCTGAGCTTGGGCTTCGTGTGTGCAACGAACTCCTGTGGGGCTGCTCGGGGTTCTGGCTGTTGCGTAGGTCATTGAGGACATCATGTGGACCCCCAGGCTCGGGCCTGGGACTCTTACGTCAGAGCATGCCATAGTTGGACGGGTTGTTTGTGACAGTGGACTTTAATGTTTTATTTTGCAGAGAGGAAACAGAAGCCCATAGAGGGGGAGTAAATTGCCAGAGGTCAGAGCAAAATCATGGCAGAGGCAGGGGTGCTTACTCCAAGCAGCACTATTCTGGAGTTGGAGTGTCTGGTGTGAAATGCAGTTTCCTTTGGATCTGCTCAGGTGCCTGTAGGACGTGCAGACCCTGAAAATACAGCCCAGAATGGCTTGTGAATCTTTCTATCTCAGCAGGACATTCATCTTGGGAGAGCTCTAGGTTACTTGCCCCCATCTATGTAAAATCAGCTGTAGTGCTACTTGCTTTTCTGGACCTGGAGGCTGCTGGGCCTGGCTGATCTGAGCTTTCCTTTTCTGGGGCCCAGAGGACCTGCGGAGATGGCTGGGTGGGGTCAACCCAGTCCAGGAAGCACAGGAATTCTTTTAAGTGTATGTGTCTGGGGTATTTTTCTCTCTCACTTACGTGTATTTTTAAAAATTCTTTTTAGACACCCGCTTTATCTTTCCCAAACATCATTTCCTTGCTCCTTTCCTGAGTTCTAGCAGTGGCTGGGGGCCCAGCTTCCTTATTGGCCTCTGAGCTGTGGAAGGGGGCGGGCCAGGGCTCAGAGGAGGCTGGAGTAGGGAACAGGGGGGCTGTTTATGCTGCTGGAACTGCCTTTCATCCTTCCCTTTGCCACCAGGGTGCTGGCTGGTTTCTGGAGCAGCGTCTTCACTCCTATCCAGCTCTTGACACTGCCTTTCATTCCCTAAGGCTGTGGCCTCCTCTAGGCCCAACCAGGCTGATGGCCATACCTTGCCTTCAGTGCTACTCCTTTCTGTTCTTGGAACTGGGACCTGGCTGTGCTTGAGCCCCTTGAATCACACTCAGGGGCTTGGGCTGATGGCCCCTCTTGTCAAGAGGACTTAAAGGAAGGCAGATGGGTTTCTGCTAAAGGAGGATCCAGCCTGCAGAAAGAAGCCCAGGGGGCTGGCTGGAGGGGTTGTTGAGGAGCATCTGAGCTGGCTGGATAACCAGCTCTCTCCTAAGCCATCTCCCCATCCTGGGCAACTTCCATGGTAGGTACTACTGGTAGCCATGGCCATCATGGCTGCTTTTCCCTCTTCCCCCTTCGGCTTTCTTTCTTCAATATCCCGTTTTGCTTCCTAAGAAAGGAATTTGGGGGTAGTGAATGATAGGGTGTGTGTTTAATGATAGTGCCTTAGGAGAAAGAGGTTGTTGCCTCCACAGCTAGGCCTGGAGCTACATGGTTGGTGGTTGGCATTTTCTTACCTCTGTGCTTATTTCTCCTCATCCTCTTTCCCCACTGCCTGAGGAGGGGATGGTTTAAACTTTAGGACTACTGAGACTTCCCTTTTCTGACTGCTTCTTGAAGGAATGGCTAGGAGAAGCCTTAGGTGTATAAGCTTTTTGAGATAGATCCCTCTTTGAGGAGGCGGGGTCGTGTGGTATCCTAAAAAGAGTTGGAGGACCTGAGCCTCATTCTCAACTGCTGGTTACTAGCTGTGTGTTCTTGGCAAAGCAGTTCAGCTCTCTGTGTCTCTGTTTCTGCATCTGTAAAGGGACCATAATAATAGCGCTTACTGATAAGGCTGGAGTGAGGATTGAATCAGCTAATGCATGCAAAGTGTGCAGTGCCAGGTACATCTTAAGTATCCAATAAACGGTCCCTGTTGTTATTTTTTTAAGTTAATAGTGTTATGTTTTTTTAAGTTAATAGTACGTCAGACTCGATGCTGAGTGATTTCACACGTGGGACTGCATTTAATCCAGACTTTAACTCATGAATAAGGGATGGTGATCATCTCCATTTTACAGATAAAGAATCTACAACTCAGAGAAGTGACTTGCCCCAGGTCACACTGCTAGGATTGGAATGTGAGTGTGGACTGACTCCAAGTCTAGGGCTCTTCAGGAATAATAATAGGCCAGGTATTAGACCCTATAGATAGTTTCCTCTCCTTTCCTAATCTAGGGCTAGAAGGCTCCAGCTCTGGCTATAGTTCCTCCACTGGGATTTTCCTCCCTGCAGCTCGTGCTTTTCTCCCAGGTGGTCCCAAAGCCCCCACTGCCTTGCTTCTGTCTCCGTTAGGGTTGTTTCCCACTCCTGGAGAAACCCTAGAGAGAGTAGGAGCCTTTGTAAGCTATCTTTCAAAGTGTGGCAAGGGAGTGATGCTAGTGGAACCTTGACAGTGGATGGACAAATCTGGGTGGAAGTACTCTTAAACCATCGAGAAGGACAAGCCTGAGCTGACAACCCTTACTATAGTACCTACTACATATTGACCACTTGTTATGCATCAGTATGTGTCCCAGATGCTTTGAGAATATTCTCTCTCTTCCTCACAATAACCTAGCCAGGTAAGGATTATTGTTTTGTTTTGTTTTGTTTTTTTTAGATAAGAAAACTGACTAAAGCTCAGATAGGTTAAGTGACTTACACAGAATCACACATCCAAAATGGTAGTTAGGCTATGAACCTAGTAGATCTGTCTCACTTGTTTTTGTCTCGTTGCCTGCTGGCTTGGTATAGTTGGTAGGATGAGACTAACGTACATGAAATGATGATGAGCAATATCAAACATTATATTATGATGGGCTAAATTGTGGGGACTAGATTACTAAGGACAAGCTCCCTGGAGTATACGTTACTCGAGCAGTACCTTGAATAACAGGTGGGATTTAGAGTAACAAAATGAGAGGGGGCGTTCCAGGCAGAGGGAACATTCACAGTAACAACTGAAACCCTATTCTAGGCAGTTGACATTCATGGTCTCATTTGATTTTTTTACAACTCCATTAATTAGGTACTGTTATCCCCATTTTACTATCATGGAAGCTAGAGCTCTGAGAAGTGAAGGCACCTGTCTAAAGCAACAGAGCTTTTAAGTGGTGGATTCCAACCAAGGTCCAATTCCAGAGCCTGTGCTAGATTCTACTAGAAAACCAAAAGCAGAGCCACAAAGCTGGTTGCAGGGTGTGGTTGGAACAGAGACATGAGAGGTTGGGCTGGGTGGGTAAAGATAGCTTATAAAGGGCTTTGAAAGTCTGATCCAGTTTACATTTGCTGCAGGACAGGTTAAGAAATAGGGAGCCAGTGAAGATTCTTGAATAGGAAAGTGCCACAATCCAATTGGTGTTTGATATGATATGATCTAAAAGCAGTGACTGGAGGTGGAACAAGGTGAGACTGGCTGGCAGACTAACACAGCATTTTGGACACAAAGTGTTAAAGGCTAGAACAGGAGCTGTGGGTGGCGGGCTCTGTGGAGGAGAAAAATGATTATGTGGAATAGCCTCAATGGAAATAGTGGTGGGGGGCGGGGGGAGAGATAGAAAGAGGAAAAGCCAAAGAGATACTGTAAAAGAAGGCTCAGTAGAATTCAGTAAGAGACTGGATGGTTGGGGAGAAGGTGGTATCAAGGCTGACTGCCCAGGTTTTAAACTCTGCACTCAACTTCAGGAATGCTGGATGTGGAAGAAGGGCCCAAAATAAGAGAGGTGCCGTGCTCTCCACTGTATCCTCAGTGCCTAGAAATGTGGTACATAGTAGATACACATGGTACCTAGCACGTACTAGTACATAGTACATCTGTGAGATGCTTTATAAATCGTTGTTAATGGATGACTTCTGGGTAACAGCCGCTGGAGAGGTTTCTAGCATCATGGTTTTGTGTGTGAAACTCTGGAGCAGGTGCCTCCCCACAAGGTCTTCTAGTGCCTTGTGCCTCCCTGCTGGGCACTCTGAATCCATAATAGAACAGTGTGGTTAAATGTGGGGGCCTCACCTCCTTTCCTTCCCATAAGTTTTAGCCACTGCTGCTGACCTGTGGCTCTGGTTCCTGACCTTTGGTAGGCAGCTTCCCCTGCCCTTCCTCTTACACCTCCTTCTCTGTGTCTGGCCTGTTACCGCTCAACACATGTTTTCCCCAGCAAGGTCATTCTCCTCAGGACTACCTTTTTAGGCCTTAGCCCTCTAGAGCTCTGCACAGCTGGGATATTCTGTGTTTCCGCTGGGGTGAGGGGCATTCCCAGCTAGGATGGAATCAGCTTGAGTCTGTCTACTACTGCTCCTGGGAGGTAGAGAGCTGATTTATCCCCCTCTATAACAAGAGTGTTGAAAACACGGGCCCTTATCTTAGTCAACTCTGCTCCCTCAGTGTGTCTAGTATGGAATCTGCCACAGTAAATGAATGAATAAATTAGTAAATAAGCTATCATCTGTTTATCTCTCCATCATCTCCTTTATTTATCGTCTGTTTCTCTTACTCTGTCATTATCTTGTTCTCTGTCATCCATTTCTCTCTGTGTAGTTCCTTATAGTCTTTCTCAGACTTTTCTCCCTTTCTGTCACTTATTTTTCTCTGTACCATCTCTCCCTCTTATCTCTGTCATCTGTCTGGCCCTTCTGACATCTATCTTTCTCTCCTTGTTTCCTCTCCCCTCCCCTTCTCTCCCCTCCCCTCCCTTCCCCTCTCTCTCTCTCTCTCCTTCCCCCTTCCCTCCTCCCTTTCCCCTCTCTCTTATTCTCCCCCCTCCCCTCATTCTCTCTCGTATCAATCATCTCTTTATCTTCTGGCACTACCCATGCCCCATACATGCTCTTCCCCATCCCATTCTTCCCCACTTGCAAGGGTGGCATCTATTCATGTGAAATATACCAGAGCACAGGGATGGGTCCTGTAGAAGCCAGTCAATGCAAGAGTTGTGGCTGCAGCCTCCAGCACCAGGCAGACGCTGTGGTTGTATCCAGAGCCTTGGCCTCAGGCCCATTTCCCTTTATTCACCCCTGTCCTGCTGAACAGCCGGTCTCCCCTGTCAGCCTAGCACACCATCCATCATCTCGTTCTATTCTCCCTGGCAGGAGTTGGGGCTCCTTGCCACCCTTTTGCCTACAAACTTGGGGACCTCACCTCTGTGCCCACCTTATCCTTCACTCTCTGAATGCCTTTACCATGCTTTATTTGAATTAGGTCTTTCTCTCTCACTAATCTGTAAGTTCTCAAGGGCAAAGCCATATTTGATTGATCTCTGTATCCCCAGAGCTATGTACAGATGGTACACAAGACACATACAACAAATGCTGATCAAATGAATAAGCCAAAAATTGGCAGCCAATTAGTGTTGACTTGCTCAAACTTCTCAGTCATTTACCTATCCCTTTCTTAGAGAAAAATGGGAAGATTGGCCAGAATGAATTTTTTCTCAGAGAAAACTTAGGGTGGGCGCACTGTTCATTGGGCAGCAGCACTCACTTATTCCACAAATATTTTTTGAGCATCTACTATGCGTCCGGCACTGCTGTACACGCTTGGGATACACCCATGAGCAAAAGAGCCCTGTGACGCTAACATTCTGTATCTCCAGGGATTGTCCTTGGGGTGAAGGAGATTTGAGTACTGAGAGCTGAGGGGGTGGCCGGTAAGATTCCTACACCAGCTCCTTGCAAGATGTTCTACTTCATTTAAGGGAAAGAGGGGGTGGGGGCGGAAGCTGCCTGGGAAGTGATTTCACCTCTGGTTCCCTAAGTTGACTTCCTGCCCCTTTCTTACTGTAGGAGGAACGCCCCCGTCAGTAGGCCACATTCATGGCATGTGGCCAAGCTGCTGGAGGGATGCCCTGAAGCGGCCACCAACATGCATTTCCCTTCTGAAGCCTTCAGCTTGTCCTGGCATTCCGGCTGCAACACGAGGTAAGTCTAGAACCCTCCCCTCAAGACGGGGTAGAGGCTAGATCACCCAGCCACTCCTTCTCCTCTGCTCTAGTCCCCGTTGGAGGCTGTAGAGCCCAGAGTGCTATCCCGGAAAATGGGGTGGGGTTCCAGAGTGCCTGGCTTCTGGTCCTCGTCTACTGAGAACTGTCTGTGACTTCGGGACAGTCGCTTTCCTTTTAGAAAATGTTTCCTTGAAATACTGACCTCACTTGACTTGCAAAACACCACTCTCTCCTCCTTTTCACCTTGTTTCCTTTGCAGTCTCTTTTCCTGGCACCTCTGCATCATCCTGGTCTCTGATATCGGTGGCCCTGGGACTGGGTTCTGGTCCTCTTCTCTAGCTACAGTGACTCATGGTGACCTCATCCATTGTTCCTCTCATCCCAGCTCTGTCACAGAACCAAAGCTTTCAGAATGGGAACCTCCCTGAATAACAGGGTCCACCTGCAATGAGGATCTCTCAATTTAGGGTGCTTGGCATGGTCTGTGGTTGAAACAGCTGCCCAGCAGACTCAGAGAACTTTCTCAGCAAGCCCGGAGCCAGCAAAGCTGCTGGCCTCAGCTGCCTTTTCCCTTCCACAACAAGATCTTCCCTCTGAGAAGGGATTTCTGTTGAGGAGGCTCAGGGAAGCTAAGGGTTGAGTTTGTCCTGACTCGGTGTCTTTATCTGGCATCGGAAGCCAGGGGCTCAGGGAAGAGGCGGAGGCAGTTTTGTTCTGGGAGAATACACAGAAATATATTCTGAGCTTGGCTTCTGTTTGAGTGGGGGCGTGGCGGTTTTCAGCAGGAAGGGTGGTGGGTTGGGTAGCAGATCTCCTTGCCAAGGAGTAATTGATGGATTCCTAGCCCAGAGGTCAAGTAAGTGGAGTGGCTAAGGGGCAAGGCAGGGAGCAAGAATTAGGAAAGGCTGACCTGGGGGATCTTGTGGGCTCCCGCCACCGCTCAGCTCTGGTGTTTGGAGCTGTGGCCTTTCTGAGGGCAGCCTGCAACCTCCTGGGTTTCTAGTCACAGGGTGTTACTGGCATGACTTGGCTCAGTTTGGCTTTGTGTGTGGGAAATGGTACTTAAAATTCAAGATTGTGTCTGGTCCTAGTCGCTTCTTTGTTCTCCCCGGTTTGGCTTTGCCATGGGGGATGAGGGCGGCCTGGGTGGGCAGGGACCACTGTAGTATCAAAAGTCGTAGTAGAGAGGATGCTGATAACAATAGCCATGAAAACAACAACCAAGAGAGCAGCAGCTCCAGGTATTGAACCTTCGCTAGGTGCCCAGGCTGCGACAAGAGCTTCACTTTTATTATCTGATTTCACCCACAAAGCAACCCTCTGATACAGATATTACTATTATTTACATTTAACAGACAGTGTAGCAGAAGACCTAGGACATTAGACTCATAGAGGCCTGGGTTCAAATTCCAGGTCTGCTTCTTTAGCTGCTGTGTGAGCTTGTCAGTTTACTTTCCCTCTCTCAGCTTCAGTTTTCTCATTTGTCAAGTGGAGATAATAATCTCTTCCCTTCAGTTTGAAATGAGACATTGTAAAGTGCCTGGCACATTGTAGGTCCTCAGTAAATGGTGAGGATTACTATTACCAAGAAAAGAACAGGGGGACGCCTAAATTCTGGCCCTGTCTGGGCCATGAACTAGAGCTGGGCGATCTTGAGAAAATCACATCCTCACAATCACTTTCCTTTGCAGGGCTTGCTTGACACCAGTGATTCTCAAAAGCATGGTCCCTGAACCAAGAGCACCAGCATCACCCAGGAACTTGTCAGAAGTAAAATTCTCAGGATCCACCCAGACCTAAAACTCTGGGCATGAGACCTAGTCACCTGTGTTCTGATGAGCCCTCTGGGTGATTCTGATACATGCTCAAATTTGAGAACCACTGATTTACAAAATGGGCTGGCTGAAATTAAATCAGCCTTTTCGGGCCCCTCTCAAATGCTAATAGTCTGTGCTTGTTTCTCCTAGCAGAGAGCTATAGCTGACTCCCTGGGGACAGCAATAGTCCAGAAGCAATTCTAGACTCACTGAAGGCAGAGAAACAGAGCACAACCCTCAGTGGAGTTCTCACACTGTTAGTCTTTGGGATCTTGCCCTATCCTTCTTCCACATATCATCTTGTCTCCCATTTTACCACATTTCTGTGGTACCCCCAGTGTCCATCTGTTCCCCTGTTTCCCTTCCTTCCTCTTTTGCCTTATCTCTCTCTCACTTGTGACATGGGTGCCTTTCCCATGGCAGGGCTGGCCAAGGTGGGAAAGGGATCTGGTGACGTAACTAACTGGTATGTCCTGTGTCTTGCAGTGACGTGTGTGTGCAGTGGTGTCCACTCTCCCGGCACTGCAGCACTGAGAAAAGCAGCTCCATTGGCAGCATGGAGAGCCTGGAGCAACCAGGCCAAGCCACCTATGAGGGCCACCTCTTGCCCATTGACCAGAGCACATACCCCAATCAGCGTGACTCAGCCTATAGCTCCTTCTCGGCCAGCTCAAATGCCTCTGACTGTGCCCTTTCCCTCAGGCCAGAGGAGCCAGGCTCTGTGGACTGCATCATGCAAGGCCCAGGGCCAACTAAGGCCCCTAATGGCCAGCTTAATGTGGCCGAGACCTCAGGAAGTGGCCGGCGTACCAGTGGGGGCCACCTGACTCCTAGCTCCCAGATATCATCCCGTCCACAGGAGGTCCACCACTCAGGGCCTGCCAAGGCTGCCAGGGGTCCACCACAACCTCCAGTGAGGCGAGACAGTCTTCAGGCCTCCAGAGCCCAACTCCTCAATGGAGAGCAGAGCAGGGCTTCTGAGCTTGTGGACTCCTTGCAACAGGAGAAACCTAGCTTGGACACCATGCTATCCCCAAGGAACCCTAACAGGTTCTGCTGCCTCAGCGGGCAAGACCAAGTGACAAATGAGGGCCATCAGAACTGTGAGCTCAGCCAACTTCCTGAATCCAGCCAGAAGGGCTCTGAGCATCTACTGATGGAGGCCTCGGCCAAAGCTGTTGGATTCCCAAAAGCATATGACAAAGCTTCCAGCACAGATTCCAGCCCACTCAACCAGGCTTCAGCAGAACTAGCTAAGGCTTCTTCTTTTGGCAGCCCTCCACACCTCACAGGACATCGCCATAGTGCCCCTGAACAGCTACTGGTGTCCCACTTGCAGCATGTGCACCTTGATACTAGGGACAGCAAGGGGACGGAGCTTCCAGCTGGGCAGGATGGGCAGGAGTGGACTCTATCCCCTTTGCACAGTAGCCACACAGGCAAGAAAAGCCCATGTCCCCCTGCAGGAGGAACCCAGGACCAGCCCAGCAAAGAGAGAAAGACCAGGCCAGTGGATGATAGACTTCTGGGTTCGGGGCATCAGAGCCCAAGCAGTTCCCCACATGGAGAAGCTGATGGACACCCTCCAGAAAGAAGTTTCCAGGACCCAAACAGAGCAAGCAGAGCTGACAGTGAATTGGCCAGCCAGCAGTCCTCTGCCTCTGGCTCCCTTGTTCAACAAACCACTAAAGTAGCTGGCCGCACAGAGGCAACTGAAGAAGGGGACAGCGAGCCCAAGGAGTGTGGCCGGGTGGGTGGTAGGCGAAATGGAGGGACCCGGGGCCGCTCAATACAAAACCGGCGGAAGAGCGAGCGTTTTGCTACCAATCTACGTAATGAAATTCAGAGGAGGAAGGCCCAGCTCCAGAAAGGCAAGAGTCCCTTGTCACAGCTGTGTGACACCAAGGAGCCAGTGGAAGAGACCGAGGAGCGCCTAGAAAGTCCTCCACTTCCTGCCTCTAACTCATCTCTTCTGTCTTCGTATAAAAAACCACCTAGCCCCAGAGACAAGCTCTTCAACAAGAGCATGATACTCAGGGCTAGGTCTTCAGAGTGCCTCAGCCAAGCCCCTGAGGGCCATGAATCTAGGACGGGCTTGGAGGGACGAATGAGCCCTAGCCAGAGACCTGGCCAGTCCTCTTTGAGCCTGAACACCTGGTGGAAGGCATCTGACCCATCCTCCTCAGACTCTGAAAAAACAAATGTTCACCGCGGAGTCCGTGGAGGTCACTGGAGATGGTCGCCAGAGCACAACCTGCAGCCACATGTGGCACTAGCCGTGGAAAACTCTTCCAACCCAGGTGACAAGGAATTGAAGGCTTCTACTGCCCAAGCTGGGGAGGAAGCCATCCTCTTGCCCTTTGCAGACAGAAGAAAGTTCTTTGAAGAGAGTAGCAAATCTACATCTCATTTGCCAGGTTTAACCACTCATAGCAAGACTTTTACTCAGAGACCAAAACCTGTTGACCAAAACTTCCAGCCAATGAGCTCCAGCTATAGGGAATTGAGGCGCCATCCCATGGACCAATCATATCACTCCACAGACCAACCCTATCATGCCACAGACCAATCATATCATTCCATGTCACCCCTTCAGTCAGAAACTACCACTTACAAAGAATGTTTTGCAAGCAAAGGTCTAGAACAATCCATGTGTTGTAAGCCACTACACTGTGGTGATTTTGATTACCGCAGGACGTGCTCTTACTCCTGCAATGTCCAGGGAGCTGTAGTCCATGACCCTTGCATTTATTGTTCTGGGGAAGTCTGCCCTGCTTTGCGAAAGAGAAATATGATGCCAAACTGCTACAACTGCCGGTGCCACCACCACCAGTGCATCCGGTGTTCAGCTTGCTATCATAATCCCCAGCACGGTACCCTTGAGGACAGCAGCTTGGCACCTGGCAACACTTGGAAACCCAGGAATCCAACAGTGCAGGTGAGGACTTGGCTCTTGGATGGGTGAGCTTCATTATTCTCTTTGTGAGGAGAAAGCTAGGTAAATCATTCGAAAACATAACAATTATAATATCTTAAAATTATATAGTGCTGGGTCCACCAGGTGGTAGCTTACTAACCTTGGGCAAGACATTCAGTGATCAAAATTGCACTTACCTCATCTTGAGAGGTAGAATAAAATAACTTTTTTTAAAAATTTTTATTTATTTATTTATTTATTTATTTATTTATTTATTTATTTATTTATTTATTTATTTATTTATGGCTGTGCTGGGTCTTCGTTTCTGTGCGAGGGCTTTCTCTAGTTGTGGCAAGTGGGGGCCACTCTTCATCGCGGTGCGCGGGCCTCTCACTGTCGCGGGCTCTCTTGTTGCGGAGCACAGGCTCCAGATGCGCAGGCTCAGTAATTGTGGCTCACGGGCCCAGCTGCTCTGTGGCGTGTGGGATCTTCCCAGACCAGGGCTCGAACCCGTGTCCCCTGCATTGGCAGGCAGATTCTCAACCACTGTGCCACCAGGGAAGCCCAATAAAATAACTTTTGCCTCACAAAATGAACATAACTGGGCTTTATATCCTGACTGTATAATTGGTATCTGAGTGACCTTAAGCAAGTCATCCAGCCACTAAAAGTTGTAGTTATGTGATTTTTTTAAAGGGAAAAAGAAAAGAATTTTTACCTCATAAAATGGCCAGTACTAAATAAAGTCTTATTACCTCATCTCTAAAGTGGAGGAAAGTAATGGCTGCCTCATGAATTAGTTGGGTGGATCAAATGAGATTGTGTAACACAGAGTGCCAGGCTCAGTGCCTGATCCAAAACAGCATGTATTCCCTTCCATTTCCTGCTTTAAAATATATTTGGAGCTGAAAAACTTGCAGATGTCTCCCAGGCTTTGTTTGCAGAGACCCAGGTCTAAACTGGCTGTTGCTATACCCTGGTTATGACCTACAACTCTAATACAAGCCACCACCATCCTTCAGGGTATTTGTGGGAGGACTCCCTATGCTCTTGCCAGCTTACCGCCAGATTCCTTCCCCATGTCTTTCCTAGTGCCACCTTTTGGCTGGTGCATTCAAACCAGAAGTTAGTTCCTGTGTTGAACTGTTTTTGCATAGGCCTAGACTTCTGAAAGACTTACTGTATGAAATTGCTCAATACATATTCTTTGAAGAAACGAAACTTAGGGGTAAAAGAAGCCTTACACAGAAGAGTACATACTCTACTATTCCTTTATATAAAGTTCTAAAACAGCTATTCTATGGGAAAAATTTTCAAAACAGTGGTTGCCTGTGGCAGGCAGCACAGAGATTGACTAGGAAAAGGCATGAGGGAACTTTGTTGGGTGATGATGTATATCTTGATAAGAGTTTGAGTTACACAGATGTATACGTTTGCCAAACCTTAACAGATGTATACTTAATGTTTGTGCATTTCACTGGAAGTACATTTTGCCTAAAATACTGTAAACAAATATCGAACTTTAAATGATATGTATGCTTGAGTTTTTGAAGTATATTGATTTACACAACTTATTTTCTAGTTTTCAGCATACAGATGTTGCACATATTTTGTTATATTTATCCTTAAGATTTCATGTTTTCACTGCCATTGTAGGTACTATTGTTTTCTTAAGGTCAAGTTAAAATTCTTTACTATTATGTAGAAATGCAATTTAATTTTGTATATTTTCCTTGTATCCTGCAACCTTGCCAAACTCACTTTTCTTGGTAGATTTTAAAACATTTTCTACATAGACAATCGTGTCATCTGTAAATATAAATAATTTTGTCTTCATTTCCACTGTGTATGGCTTTATTAGGAGAGGAGGCCCCTATTGCACTGTCTAGGACCTCCAATACAGTGTTCAGTAGAAGTGGTGAGAGCAGATATTGTTACTTTGTTCCCAGTTTTTCACTATTAAGTTTGATGTTAGCTGTAGATTTTTTTGTAGATGCCTTATAACAGGTTGAAGAAATTCCCTTTTACTCCTAGTTTGTTGGGAGAGCTTTTATCAAGAGTGGATATTGAATTTTTTTTCAAGTGCTTTTTCTGTGTGTATTAAGATGGTCATACAGTTTTTCTCTTTTAGTCTATTGATGTGGTGAATTACATTAATTGATTTTTGAAATAAGAACCAGCCTAGTATTGCCAGAATAAATCCCACTTGGTCATGACGTCTTATCCTTTTTATATATTACCAGATTTGATTTGCTAGTATTTTGTTAAGGATTTTTGTCTATGTATATCAGGGATTTCAGTCTGTAGTTTTCTCGTGATGTCCGAGTCTGGTTTTCATATCAAGATACTGGCCTCACCAAATGAGTTGGGAATTGTTCTCTTCTCTCCTATTTTCCAGAAGAGTTTGCATAGAACTGGTATTACTTTTTGCTTGAATGTTTGGTAGAATTCATCATTGAAGCCATCTGGGCCTAGAGTTTTCTTTGTGGAAAGATTTTTGACAACAAATTCAATTTCTTTAATAGACATAGGGTTATCTGGGTTATCTATTTCTTCTTGAGTGAGCTTTGGTAGTTTGCCTTTCAAGGAATTTGTCCATTCCATTTAAGTTTTCAAATGTATGGGGATAAAGTTGTACTTTGAAATGCATCAAGAATTTAAGATGGATTTGTGGATGGATAGAGGAGTGAATAGATAAGTGATAAGGCAAATATAGTAAAATACTAACTGTAGAAACTATACAATGGTGGATATATAGGTGTTCATTTTAAACTTGTTCAACTTTTCTAAGTGTTTGAAAATATTCATAATAAAATGTAGGGGGGAAAAAAGGAGAGGAAATATAAAATAATGGTTTAAGGGCATGATGCTGAAACCAGACTACCTGGGTTTGAATTCCTAAGCATTCCCATCTAAAAAAAATGGGAATGATAACAGTACCTACTTCATAAGTTGGTTGAGAGGATTAAATGATGTAACATGTGCAAGGCACTTAGAACAGTGACTACCAGATAGTAATCATTTTTTAAAGGTGAGTTATTATCTTTTGGAATAAAGGGAGATTTGGGCTTACCTTGAGAAACTTTTGCTGAAAGAAGGACCTGCAAGTAGACAATGGAGAAAAGGGGCTAAAGTAGGGGGTGGGGGTGGGGTAAGCAGATGACTGCAGAACGGTCATCCTAGGGCTAGTAACTCCATAAGGGAAGGAGGTGAAATTTGCAGGTTGCAGCAGCTGACAGCAGCAGTGCAGGTGTGCCTGTGCCCATACCATGCCTCTCCTTTTGTACTCTGAGGGAAGGACACATTGGGTTCCTAATGTCTGTTAAATTAGATAAGTAGGTCTGCTTAGATGCTAGGCTTTCAGACATGTAGACAGCCGTCCAGAAGCCACTTCATGCCCATTTCTAGCCCTGCCACCTGAGCTCACCCTCCCCCCAGACATGGGGAAAACTTGAAGCATGGGTTAGGATACCGCAGCTCAGGTGGCTAAGGTAGTTGTGATGGTGGCTATCTGAAGTAGGGTTGAGATCCTGGTCTTTATGGCCCCTGGAAGAGGTTGCGGAGCCAATTGGCTCCTCTTTGGTGCTGTTAAGAGAACTAAAATCAGCACACACCTAAATCCCTCATGCTTCATGCCAGTTAGTTCTGCATATATTATCAAAGTATTTCATTTAACAACTATATGAGATACATTATAATAGGATCCCCATTTTACAGCTGAGAAAGCTGAGGCTCAGTGAGATCACACATCTTGCAAGTGGTGAAGCTAGGATTTGAACAACATAATGATAATTAACATTTGAGTGTCTACGGCGTACCATGTGCTGTTCCAGGCGCTTTACGTATATCAACTCATGTCGTCCTCAGAGCAATCAAGAAATAGATACTGTTATTATTATGATCACTATGAAATAGCTGGGGGAAATGAGCTAAGAGAAACTCAGTAGTTGGCCTGAGGTCACACTCAGTGTGGGATTTGAATCCATGTAGTGTGGCCTCAGAGGCCAAGCTCCTAGTTGTGCTACACTGCCTCTCCAAAAGCTGATTGCAAAGCCCAGGCCCTCCCCACTCTGGCAGGATGCCTTCTAGCAGTATAACTTCCACTAGGGCAACAAGTTCCTACCACAATCAATCTCCATCTGCAACAAGCCGTGGGGATATCTGCCTCTTTGATTCAAAGAGTGCAGACAATTTACAGCAACCTAAGTGGCTCAGTGGGAAAAAAAAGTAATGTGATACTGGGGACTTGAGGAGATTGAGAGTTGGGACAGGACTTTGGTTGGGCCACTTCTATTTACTGAGCCCTTTCCACAGGGTTAGACAGGGCATGGACAGGAAATCCTGGCTCCCACTGTGGCAAAACGAGTAATAGTGTCTTTGAAAGCAGGGACATCTTACAAGGGCATCAAGGCAGAATCTAAGTTGGACAAGTGGTTTTTGCTGCTCTCACATGACAGGTACAGGCAGGGACTGCTCTGGTCCTGTGAAAGCAGTGAAACCTCATCGTTTCCATGGCTACTAACATCCAGAGCCTCCTATGTGCCGAGTACTGTGCTAAGCATTCTCTGTACACATCCCATTTTATCCTCACTCCTGGGAATCCAGCAAGGCTAGATAGCCTAGTCCTTATTTGCCAGACAGGAAGCTGAGGTTCAGGGAGGTGACATAACTACCCTCAAATAACAAGTATCTTAGCCAGAATGACTGACAACCAGGTGTCTTACCCCCAAAAGGTAGTAAAATTTTTTTTTTACTGAGGCAAAGTTAATAAAACTTTGAATGGGACCAATAATAGCATTGGAGAAAGCAGGACTTTGGAAGATCAGTGAGGTTTAGGGAAAACTGTGCATTCCCGTTGGGCTAAGTTCTGAGTCACTAGGTAGAGGGTACGGAATGCTGAAATCAGGGAGAATGTCAAAGGCAAATTTGCATTAGGCTTGGAGCTAGAATAGGAAGGCAGGGACATTTTTACAAATGGCATATGTGGCTTGGGCTGCAGCGAAAAGAATGCTTGGGCAAAGCCCTTAAGGACAATATGCCCAGGGTGAAGCGTCTCCTCCTGTAATATGGGGGATGAGTGCTCCCCAGAAATAAGCCCACCTCAGCCACTGTCAGCGGATCTGGAACGAGGAGGAAGGGCCCCTGCAGTACAGGGTGGGCTGGGATAGGGTTGCAGCAGCAGGAGCTTTAGGCCTCCAAGCCCCCCTCAAGGGCTGCGGCTTCCAAGAAGATGCTTTCTATGGTGGAAGAGGCAAGAGGAACGAGCGGGTTCACTGGGAAGAACGAACAAAGAGAGTTTCTTTACAAGAGCCAGAACAAACAGCGAACATGCTAAACTGGTTTTTAACGTGGTTTGGGAGGGGAGTGGAGAAAGAGAGGGAAACTCAGAGCTTCTAGACCACATTGTCCAGGTCCTTGAGTGCTGTCTTAGACTCTGCGTGCCCCCAGCAGCCCAGCAGGCCTCCTGACAGAAAGGCAGCCCTCTAGGTACATAGTTCTGTAGCCCGTATGGGAGAGTAGAAGGAGCCAGCTGCGGGGGCGGGGAAGAGGGGGTGGGCCTGGCCCAGGACAGGCTCCTGACCTCTTTACCTTTCTGAAGCCATCTATATACCTGGCTGCCCAGAGCTCCCTAACTTATCAGGATTTTGCTTTGCAGGACTTTCCTGGGGACAAATGGAAGCCAGTAACAGGAAACAGGAAGACCAGCCAGTCAGGGAGGTAAGTGCCCGCTCTGGGAGTTGGGGTGAGTTAGTACCTCTGAGGCTTCTGTGGAAACTGGTAAGGTTTTCTATTTGCTCTGTTTCCTTTGAGGAACCTTGTCTGGTGTCAGTACAAAGGCCTTGATGCCGTAAGATGTAATCCAGCCTG
Organism: Balaenoptera borealis; assembly: GCF_965194805.1. Classification (NCBI taxonomy): domain Eukaryota; kingdom Metazoa; phylum Chordata; class Mammalia; order Artiodactyla; family Balaenopteridae; genus Balaenoptera; species Balaenoptera borealis. Next base: position 44,381,022 of record NC_138881.1, on the reverse strand, counting down.
CCCACTAGGCAGCTGGGCTATAGACCAAACTGATGGGTAGCACATTTTGGAATACGTAGTCAGGAGTATTGTGGGACATTGTGCCCATCAGCTCAGAGGCCTGAGGCAGGTGCCCAGGCACAAGGACATGGGGACCAGACCATGCTAAAATACAGATGGAAGGCATAAACTATGCTTGCCTTCCCAGCAGCCACTGGGTGGTTGGAGGGGCCAGAGAGGAGGTAAGACTGTCCAGCTACTGCTGTGCCTTTGCCTCAGAGTGTTTCTTGGGTTCTGCCACCTTTCTTTTTATAGGGCTTGTTGAGAGCTTAAGGTCTGTTCATTAAAAACCCAAGGCAGATCATGCTAACAATAGGGTAGAATTCCTAAAAGAAGTCAGGGACATTTTTACAAATGGTATGTATGGCTTGGGCTAGAGGGGAAAGAGTTGCTTCTGCAGAGCCCTTAAGGAAAAAAGAATGCCCAGAGTGGAGAATCTGTTCCTGTAATGTGGGGAACATGGCACCTGGCACTTATGCTCCAAAGACATGAGCCCACCTGTCATAGGTGACCATGCGGAGGAGACAGTTACCTCCTCCAGGTTGCTCTCCATCAGTCTGGTTGGAACCCCTCTTTTGTGAAATTGTTTGATATACTCTTTCAGCCAGTTCTTCTCCAGGACAAGAGGCCCATAAATTATATTGATTCTTTAACTCAAACTCCAGGAATAAAGGAGGGACAGGGAAGATGGCTCTTAGCTGTGCCTCTGTGGGGGCACCTAGGGAGAGGGCTAGAATCTGGATCCCCTGACCTCTGAAAAGCCCAGGGTTCTTTCCAGGGGCCTATATTATCCCCTGTGATTTGGTGGTATAGTCAGGAATAATTTGGGCTTTCTTTTGACTCCAAAGTCTGGGAAACCTATCGGTTTTCTAGTTGGCAATGGAAAGAGAGGAAGCCAACATTTACTGATCACTAAGTAAGTGTCAGTCACTGGGTTGGATCTTTTTATACCCATAATCTCATTTATTCTCCACAAGAGTTAATTTTACTACCTATTTTATAGATGAGGTCCAGAGAGGTTATATAACTTAGTTGAGGTCGCACAGCTAGTAAGTGATGGAGCCAGGACTCAGACCCAGGTTTGTCTGGCCCCAAAGTTCATGCTTTTTCCATTATAACTGCTTCAATTAGGATCCCTAAGGAAACCCTTCAAATGGACCCCTCAGTATCATGTCTCAGGAACCTAAGGCCTGGGTGGGGACACTGTGGGATTCTATGGCTGGCCTTGATTCCCCACTGTTCTTGGAGAAATCATCTCAGTCTAGTGGGTCTGCTCAGTTTCCCCTAATAGACTGAGACTGTCGAGAAAGGAGACCACACCTTGGTCATGGATGTATTCTCCATGCCTAGCACGGTGCCTGACACAGAGAAGTTGCTCAAGATGTATTTGTCATTTGCTTGCCAAATGAAGAAACAGAGCCTCCTCCACCACTGAATAGGTGAAATGACACAAAAATAATAATGCCAACTAACATTTCTTGAGCACGGTACTCTATTCTAGGCACCATTCAAAGCGCTTTACAAATATTTATTTACCACCATAACCTTAAGGGGTAGGTACCGTTAGTTTCTTCATTTGACCGAGAGAAGAAAGTGAAACACAGATAGATAAATTCAGTTGCCTAAAGTCCCACAGCTAGTAAGTTGACTAGACCCAGGTAGTCTAGCTTCAGAGACACTATACTACGCTATGGTGCTTCTCCAAGATGGCTGTCTTACTAATCAGCCAGTCAAGGAAGAGGACTTTATTTAAAACCTAGTATATGTACTGCCTGTTTCTAGGCAAGCAGGGAACTATTAGAGGAAGAGCATCAGGAAGCATAATGCCTGCCCATCCCCAGCTTGAGCAAGGAAGACTAATCCACACAAAGTTAAGTAGCAGTAATAATAAATTACCACTTGCAAAACAACCTATGTGCCACTAGCTAAGTTACACATATCCTGTTTTATCTTCCCCCAAACTGTCAGGAAGGCATTATTATAACTAGGGCAGTGATTCTTGAACTTGAATGTGCATTAGAAATACCTGGAGGGCTTGTTAAAAAAAAAAAAAACCCAGATACATGGTAGCTCCCACCCCGCCCCCAGGGAGTGTGATCCAGTAGGTGTGGAGTGGGGCTCAAAATGTGTATGTCTAACAAGCTCCCCAGGTGATGCTGATGCAGCTGGTCCTGGGATCACACTTTGAGAACTGATGACTCAGATAAAGAATCTGAGGTTCAGAGGAGCTAAGTAACATACTCAAGGTCTCACAGATACTAAAGGGACAAGCCAGGTTTTCAACTCAGGCTAGTTGCTATAAGATGAAAAAGTGTCAAATACATGGTTTAAACAAGAAAAGCCTGGCACATGGTAAGGGGCCAACACATGATAAGTATCATTGTGCCCTATTTAAGTTCACTGGAGGGTAAGAAAACTAAAGGCTGGGGCCTACAGGAGGAAAGGCCCAGAGGGGAAACTAAGCAGGCTGTATTGGAGGAATAAACCCTGCTGGTTGTTAAGAGTTCTGGCCTTATCATTAAAAAGTCTACAGATAACAAATGCTGGAGAGGGTGTGGAGAAAAGGGAACCGTCCTACACTGTTGGTGGGAATGTAAGTTGGTACAGGCACTATGGAGAACAGTATGGAGGTTTCTCAGAAAACTAAAAATAGAATTACCATATGATCCAGGAATCCCACTCCTGGGAATATATCCGGACAAAACTATAATTCAAAAGGATACATGCGCCCCTATGTTTATAGCAGCACTGTTCACAATAGCCAAAACATGGAAACAGCCTAAGTGTCCATCAACAGATGAATGGATAAAGAAGATGTGGTATATATATACAATGGAATACTACTCAGCCATAAAAAAGAATGAAATAATGCCATTTGCAGCAACATGGATGCAACTAGAGATTATCATACTAAGTGAAGTAAGTCAGACAGAGAAAGACAAATACCATATTATATCACTTATATGTGGAATCTAAAATACGGCACAAATGAACCTCTCTACAAAACAAAAACAGACTCAAAGACATAGAGAACAGACTTGTGTTTGCCAAGGGGGAGGTGAGGAGGGAGAGGGATGGAGTGGGAGTTTGGGGTTGGTAGATGCAAACTATTACATTTAGAATGGATAAACAAGGTCCTACTGTATAGCAAAGGGAACTATACCCAGTCTCATGGGATAAACCATAATGGAAAAGAATATAAAAAAAGAATGTATATATGTGCATAATTGAGTCAGTTTGCTGTACAGCAGAGATTGGCACAACATTGTAAATCAACTGTACTTCAATAAAAAAAAAAGTTCTGGCCTTGAAGTCAGTCTGCCTGGGTTCAAATCCAGGTTCTTCTGTGCTCTAGCTGTGTGAATTTGGCAAGTGGCTTTCTCTCCCCCCGCCCCCCGCGCAGCTCCTCTCTTTCACCCCACCCCATTGGTTTCCTTATTTGTGAAATGGGGTAAGAGTGCTTACCTCCTGTGACTGTTGTGTGGAATAATTGAGTTAATATATGTAAAGCATTTAGGACAAAATCTGGCACCATAAACCCTCAGTAAATGTTAGTTGTAATAAAGGAGGAGGAGGAAGAGGAGCAGCAGCAGCAACAGTAACAGTAGAGAAAAAGGGTAAAGAGTGAAGTATTGCACCAGGATAGTTAGGCCTTGAAAACTAGGTAGGATGGCAAATATGGAAGCAATTGAAGGTTATTGATCAGGTAAGTGACATGGTAAATATGGCACTTTAGATAATTTGGCAGCATTTGCAGTCTAGATGGGTTGAAAAGAGACCAATTAGGGGCAGTGATCCAGGCATGAATGAGTGTGGCCTTGGATTGGGAAGGTGGGGGTGCAATGGGAATGTAACAGAAGGGATAGATAAATATGTGGATATTTTGGGGGAAATGTTTATTGCAAAAGCAATATTACAGGAAATTAAAAACAGAAGAAAAAGTATCTTTTTTTTAACATCTTTATTGGAGTATAATTGCTTTACAATGTTGTGTTAGTTTCTGCTGTATAACAAAGTGAATCAGCTATACATATACATATGTCCCCATATCTCTTGCCTCTTGCGTCTCCCTCCCTCCCACCCTCCCTATCCCACCCCTCTATGTGGTCACAAAGCACCGAGCTGATCTCCCTGTGCTATGCGGCTGCTTCCCACTAGCTATCTATTTTACATTTGGTAATATATGTAAATCCATGCCACTCTCTCACTTTGTCCCAGCTTACCCTTCCCCCTTCCCGTGTCCTCAAGTCCATTCTCTACATCTGCATCTTTATTCCTGTCCTGCCCCTAGGTTCTTCAGAACCATAGAAAAAGTATCCTTACTCTTACCACCCTAACACCCTGATTGTTTTCATTTCCCTGCCAGCCTTTATCTATAGGTGTAGAGATTTGCGGGTGTGGGGGTGGGTCATGATTATAATAACTATGTAGATGTGATTTTGTGTGTCCTGCTTCTTTTTTCCCCACTAAGCATTACTTGGTGAACAATTTTTCCTGTTGCTATAAAGGCTTCCTCCATAGTTATAAATTTTAATGGCTGCATAATATTTCAGCAGCTTAATGTGCCCTAATTTGCTTAATCATTCCCAAATTGGTGGATAATTAGGTTGTTTCCAATTTCTTGCTATTATAAAGTAATGCTGCTGAAAAATTTTGAGCAGCTATAACCTTTTTCTCATTTTGAATTATCTCATTAAAAACAATTATACAGAGTTGGGATTAGTTGTTGAAAGAAAATTAGCATTCTTATTGTTCTTGATATATTTCACCAAATTGCTTTCCCTGGAGGTGTTTTACTCTGCCATTAACAATATATGAGAATACCAGTTTCCCCTAAAATTTGCCATCATGGAAAGTTTTCTTTTTCTAATGCAATAGGTATAAATGGTACATATTATAATTTTAATTTGCTTACTTTGATTATTCTGGTTTGAACATTTTTCATGTATTTATTTAATATTTGCATTGATTCCCGTATGAATTGTTGGTTCAGATAATTTGCTCACAAATACGTGACAACTTTTGAGAGAAAAGTAGAAAGAACTTGGGAATGAAAGGAGTTAAGCCAAAAATAATTTTCTGCCCCAGTGACTTTAGAAAGAGAAAATTATTGACGTAGTGGGGGCAGGTGACAAGGGGACCTGGTGTGGTGGAGATAATAAGTTTGAGTTGGGATATGTTGAATTTAAAGTTAGTGAGGAAGACAAGGGGATGCTTTTGAGGAGCCCTGTTGATCACCCAGCCAGCGGGGGTAGGATGAAGAAGAATAGCCAGCAAAGGGGATTGAAGGGGCAAGCATCTGGAGTGGTAAGAAGGAGAAGTATGCCAGTGTACCATCACAGACGATAAGGAGAGGACTGATATTGGCTTTGACGGTTTGGACGCACAAGTGACCTTCGAGAAAGCAAACTTAGTAAAATGGTGGGCATAGAAAGTAGATGGCATGATGGTCTGTAAAGGGGATGCATAGAGAAGAAATGCACACAGTTTTACACATCCTAAATTTACCTTTTAAGTGAGTTTTGGTAAATTTGCATGCTATGCAATCATCACCACAATCCAATTTTAGAACATGTCCATCTCCCTAAAAAGATCCCTTTTGCTCATTTCCAGTCACTCTCTATTCCACACTCAGCCTCAAGCAACCACTAATCTACTTTCTGTCTCTATGGATTTGCCTATTCTGTACCTTTCATATATAAATGGAATCATACAATATGTGGGCTTTTGTGTCTGGCTTCTTTTACTTAGCAAGCTTTAGCAGTTCATCTTTGTTGTAGCATATATCAGTATTTCATTCCATTTTTTGCCAAGTAATATTCCATTGTATGGACATACCACATTTTATTTATCCATTCATCCATTAATGGACATTTGGGTTGTTTCCACTTTTTTTGTGAATAATGCTGCTATGACCATTCACATACAAATTTCTATGTGGACATATGTTTTCAATTCTCTTGGGTATATATTTAGGAGTAGAATTTCTGGGCCATATGATAACTCTGTTAACTTTTTAAGGAACTGCCTAACTGTTTTCCAAAGTAGCTGTACCGTTTTACACTTCCACCAGCAAAGTAGGAGGGTTTCAGTTTCTTTTCATTAATTTTAATACAATGATTATGTGTTACTGTGTGATTTGGAAAAGGATTTAAAAGAAGAGTGCTTGAAAAGACATTTATACATTTTAAAATGTTTAAAAAGAAGTTGGCTAGGAAAAGGAAGGGGAGAAATGGGGTGGTAGTTAGAGGGGGAGGTAAGGTTTAAGTTAGTGGTTCTCAAAATGTGGTCCTAGGACCAGCTACCTCAGTATCACCTAAGAACTGAAGTAGAAATGCAAATTATTGGACCCCACCCAGACCTACTGAATCAGAAACTGGGACATGGCCCAGAGATATGTGTTTTAAGAAGTCCTTCAGGCAATTCTGATGCAAGCTAGATATGAGAACCTCTGGTTTAAGTGATGGTTTGATCAGGATTTGGGAAACTGGTTTAAGTTTAAAAACAGAAAGGAGAGGTCAAAGGAAAGGGAAAGAATATTTATGCTGAATATGGAGGCAGCAGATCATAGTTTATGATCTCAAGGAAGATGAGAAGGACTAGGAAAGGTCAAGGGCAGAGATGACATTTAAAGAGGAGAAATCCTGATGGAGCTTCCACTCACCTTCCTCCCACTACACACACATTTTTAACATTTCTTACGTCATTTCTGTCACAACTGGAATGATGGGTGTAGGTGGGAAAATCAAATGTATATTCTTGAGCCACTCTCTGCCTGGAAGCCTGCAATGAATTTTAATTCCAGGTAGTTACACTCTTGGTTGTCTCCCTCCACAGTTATTTAGTTTGCATGCAGAGAATGCAAACGCATTTTGATATTAGCAGGAGGGAGAAAAACACTGGTGAGTAGATCTGCTGGGAGAAAAAGCTACATAAATGTGAAGCATTTAAAAGCCCAAAGAAATTATTTTCTAGATTATCTCATTTGGTTTTCCATACTTATAATTGCCTCCTGCGATCGTTTCCATTTTTCTACTTTGCACAGACGTTTAGAATGTGTAGAGTATATATATATATATATATATATATATATATATATATATATAACCACAGTTAATCCTCACAGAAACTCTGTGAAGCCTTATTTTTCCCATTTGACTGATAAGGAAGCTGAGACTCAGGAAAGGTATTATTATACTATTATTAACAACAACAACAACAAAAGGTATAATAGCTAACATTTATTAAGTGTTTACTGGGTGTCAGGCACTGCTCTAAGCATTTCACATGAATTAATTTATTTATTACTAATCATGACCCTATGAAATAGTTACCATTCATTGACCCAGTTTTACAGATGAGGAAACATACTCACAGATAGATTAAAGTCACTTGCCCAAGGTCAAACAGGCATCTGACTCCAGAGCCCATTACTTCTGGGATTATACAGCAAGTACGTGACAAAACTAGGCTACTCCCCAGGTTTTTCAGTTCGCAGCCTAGGGCTCTCTTCCTTCTTTTTATCATACCACATCATGAGCAGAGTGTGGAATATCCAGTACACATTTCCTATTTGCCAATTGAGTAAAAGAAAACGGATAATTCAGAATTGAATCTCATTTTATTAGAAATAGTACACTTTTCAGGAAGGCTTTACCAGCTAAGAAGAATGCAACCTTCAGAGGCATGAAAGGATTTGTCAAAGAGTGTGACAAAGTGAATTTAAATACTTGGATATTAATTTAATCCTGGGTACACAAAACCTATTCAAGGAAAATTATAAAACTCTAATGGGAGAAATAAAGACATGAAGAAATGCATAGCTATACTCTGCTTCAATTTGGGAAGACTAATATAGTAATGATTACAATACTCCCTAAGTTAATAATATATAGATGTAATGCACTACCAATTAGAGTCACTGTGGTATACTTTGTAGAACTTATCAAATTCACCGTGAAATTTATCTGAAAGAATAAGTGGGCAGGAAGACCAAAGAATACATTTATTTAAAAAGGTAATGGTGGTTCAGCCAACATCGTTCTCAATGCTGAAAAACTGAAACAGTTTCCACTAAGATCAGGAACAAGACAAGGTTGCCCACTCTCACCACTATTATTCAACATAGCTTTGGAAGTTTTAGCCACAGCAATCAGAGAAGAAAAAGAAAAAAGGAATCCAAATCAGAAAAGAAGAAGTAAAACTGTCACTGTTTGCAGATGACATGATACGATACATACAGAATCCCAAAGATGCTACCAGAAAACTACTAGAGCTAATCAATGAATTTGGTAAAGTAGCAGGATATAAAAGTAATGCACAGAAATCTCTTGCATTCCTATACACTAATGATGAAAAATCTGAAAGAGAAATTAAGGAAACACTCCCATTTACCATTGCAACAAAAAGAATAAAATACCTAGGAATAAACCTACCTAAGGAGACAAAAGACCTGTATGCAGAAAACTATAAGACACTGATGAAAGAAATTAAAGATGATACAAACAGAGGGAGAGATATGCCATGTTCTTGGGTTGGAAGAATCAACATTGTGAAAATGACTATACTACCCAAAGCAATCTAAAGATTCAATGCAACCCCTATCAAACTATCACTGGCAATTTTTACAGAACTAGAACAAAAAATCTTAAAATTTGTATGGAGACACAAAAGACCCCGAATAGCCAAAGCAGTCTTGAGGGAAACAAACGGAGCTGGAGGAACCAGACTCCCTGACTTCAGCCTATACTACAAAGCTACAGTCATCAGGAGAGTATGGTACTGGCACAAAAACAGAAACATAGATCAATGTAACAGGATAGAAAGCCCAGAGATAAACCCACGCACCTATGGTCAACTAATCTATGACAAAGGAGGCAAGGATATACAATGGAGAAAAGACAGTCTGTTCAGTAAGTGATGCTGGGAAAACTGGACAGCTACATGTAAAAGAATGAAATGAGAACACTCCCTAACACCATACACAAAAATAAACTCAAAATGGATTAAAGACCTAAATGTAAGGCCAGACACTGTACGACTCTTAGAGGAAAACATAGGCAGAACACTCTATGACATACATCACAGCAAGATCCTTTTTGACCCACCTCCTAGAGTAATGGAAATAAAAACAAAAATAAACAAATGGGACCTAATGAAACTTAAAAGCTTTTGCACAGCAAAGGAAACTACAAACAGAATGAAAAGACAGCCCTCAGAATGGGAGAAAATATTAGCAAACGAATCAACGGACAAAGGATTAATCTCCAAAATATATAAACAGCTCATGCAGCTCAATATTAAAAAAAAACAAACAACCCAATCCAAAAATAGGCAGAAGACCTAAACAGACATTTCTCCAAAGAAGACATACAGATGGCCAAGAGGCACATGAAAACCTGCTTAACATCACTAATTATTAGAGAAATGCAAATCAAAACTACAATGAGGTATCACCTCACACCAGTTAGAATGGGCATCATCAGAAAATCTATAAACAACAAATGCTGGAGAGGGTGTGGAGAAAAGCGAACCCTCTTGCACTGTTGGTGGGAATGTAAATTGATACAGCCACTATGGAGAACAGTATGGAGGTTCCTTAAAAAACTAAAAATAGAACTACCATATGACCCAGCAATCCCACTACTGGGCATATACCCTGGGAAAACCATAATTCAAAAAGAGTCACATACCACAATGTTCATTGCAGCTGTATTTACAATAGCCAGGGCATGGAAGCAATCTAAGTGTCCATTGACAGACGAATGGATAAAGAAGATGTGACACATATATACAGTGGAATATTACTCAGCCATAAAAAGAAACAAAATTGAGTTATTTGTAGTGAGGTGGATGGACCTAGAGACTGTCATACACAGTGAAGTAAGTCAGAAGGAGAAAAACAAATACCGTATGCTAACACATATATACGGAATCTAAAAAAAAAAAAAATGGTTCTGAAGAACCTAGGGGCAGGACAGGTATAAAGACCCAGACGTAGAGAATGGACTTGAGGACACGGGGAGGAGGAAGGGCAAGCTGGGACTAAGTGAGAGAGTGGCATGGACATATATACGCTACCAAATGTAAAATAGATAGCTAGTGGGAAGCAGCCACATAGCACAGGGATATCAGCTCGGTGCTTTGTGTCCACCTAGAGGGGTGGGATAGGAAGGGTGGGAGGGAGACGCAAGAGGGAGGAGATATGGGGATATATGTTTATGTACAGCTGATTCACTTTGTTATACAGCAGAAACTAACACACCATTGTAAAGCAATTATACTCTAATAAAGATGTTAAAAAAAAAAAGGTAATGGTGGTAGACTTACCCTATCAGATTTTAAAGTCTGTCATAAAGTGACAGTCATTAAAACCATATGATAGTGGGTTGAAAAAAAGTCAAACAGTGAAATTAAATAAAAAAGAGAGATTCTAGGAACAGATAGTAAGACTATAGAGCACACTGGATGCAACCGTGAACTGCGGAAAGCAATCATCTGTCTTCAATAAATGTTGGGAACTGTAGGTATCAAATATGGAGAATAATTAACTTAGAGCCACAGTGCATACAATACTCTGTAGTAAATTTCAGAAAGCAGACCAATGGACCAGCATATTCATTCCAGCTATGGATGGAAGATAAATTTGTGCCTGTTAAACGGAGGATATCATCAGAGACAAGATGGATGGTTTCAAATATTTAAAAGTTGGGGGAAGAAACCTTTGTACAACAAAATGTAATAAAAAGCTAAATAGCAGAATGAGGAAAATGTCTGGGGTCAGCATCACAGATAACAGTTGACTGTCCGAAAAATATAAAGAATGGATACAGATGTAGAAGGTCGGCTTTCAAATTCAGCTTCACAAAAGGGCAAGGAAAATGAACAGCCAATTTACACATGAGGAAATAAAGGCAGTAAAATCACTTCCTGGAAAAGTACAACCTCTCTACCAATTAAAGAAGTGCAAATAAAAACAACATCAAGGTATCACAACCTGCTTATTAAATTATCAACAATTAATGGAAATTATAAATAGAAATTACAAAACCCTATCTTGACAAGACTTAAGGAAACAGTATGTGTTTTGGGGAGCAGTATAAATTGGTTCAGTTTTCCTAAAAGACAGTCTAGAAATATGTGACAAGAGTTGCAAAACTGTACATACTCCTTGATCCAGCATACCCCCAAGGAAATAACCTAAAAAGGAAAAAGTAATTTTTTAAAGATATTTAAAGTAGTGCTATTTATAATCATGGAAAATATTTACCAATCTAATATATCATCATGATGGAATAGAATATAGCCATTAACAGTGACAGTTATACAAATATTGGGTCTTACACAGAAATGGGTACTTGTAATAATATTAACAACAAAAAAGGATAAATTCTAAACTCACATGTTGAATCTGATAGTAGCCTTGCACAAAGAAGATTCAGAAAGGCATCTGGTAAAATGTAAATAGTTGGAGTTGAATGCACATGGTGTTCTTTGGGTACATGTCAAGTTGCTGGAATTCATAATAAAAAAGAAAATCTGAAGAAGAGGCAGCCCACATTGGTTTGATTTAGGCCTGCAAAGTTAAAGATCAAGGGCTTTAGAAAAATCCCCATACCAATGACAGACAGTGTTACTTACCAGACATGCTTGATCTCTCTGTTAGCTAGAATTTGTTTTGCTAGAATTCTCCATCAACCGGCACTTCTGCTTATCTAAATCTGTGAGAACTTGACACTTCTGAGGGGGTACATCACCAGACATTTGTGAATCTTCAAATTTGTTACCATTACTACAACATAGAACCTCTCCACCCCAACTAATGAACATTTTATTATCTGACTCAGAACCATTACTTTCTCAAGACCGTTACATTTCTCTTCACTTCCATCATCGGCACTAGTTTGCAAATAGTTTGCATTTCAGTGCCATTATTCACAGAGAAGCACATATTCTCTCTACCATGGTTACTGCACACCTATGTACCTTGTTAACAAATAGAGACCTATCAAGCCACATTGAGATGGGAATGCCAAGTGGTTGACTAGGCTCCCTCCTTTGCTTGGTGACTTGCCCTACAAACCAGTATTGTGAGGCCTTGCAAGTCAAATTCATACCCTTTGCAAAATGACCAGTTATTACACTTCATGGCTCTTTAGGGCTACTCTCAAAGGGTTAAAACCTCAAATGTTAAATACGTGCATGCCAAAGAACTACTCTATGATAATAATTGTCATTCATAATTGAGCACCCAGAATGCCTTTTAAACTGAGATAAAATCATGTTCTTTATAACTTTGGTATTAAGTCTATTCCACTGTATTTTAGGTCTTCGAAATTTAGTACATTAATATCTGGTATATATGAGGACGCAAATATACAAAAATTGCTCTCTTCCTCTGGCACATCCGTTGTTTAATGATGGCGGGGCACCGAATTTCATTAAATAGCATCAGGATTCCCAGAGCTTTATGGACCTCCCATTATTTTATTTTGTAAATCTTCATCGCACTTGTTACATGGAGTGGTATGTATATAGTTAATTAAAATGCATTTAGTTTTGAGAGTTGTTGTTGTTTTTTTTTTTTTTGGCTGCATTGGGTCTTTGTTGCTGTGCATGGGCTTTCTCTAGTTGCAGTGAGCGGGGGCTACTCTTCCTTGCAGTGCACGGGCTTCTCATTCTTCTCATTGCAGTGGCTTCTCTTGTTGCAGAGCACGGGCTCTAGGCACACAGCCTCCAGTAGTTGCAGCACACGGGCTCAGTAGTTGTGGCTCACGGGCTCTAGAGCACAGGCTCAGTAGTTGTGGCGCGTGGGCTTAGTTGCTCTACGGCATGTGGGATCTTCCCGGACCAGGGCTCGAACCCGTATCCCCTGCACTGGCAGGTGGATTCTTAACCACTGCGCCACCAGGGAAGTCCTTGAGAGTTTTTTTTTAATGGCTTTATACCTCTTAAGATACCCTGATGAGTTGGGAACCTGGTAGATAATGACTGTTTAGAGCAGTGGATCTCAAAGTGTGATCTGGGACCAGCAATACCATCATCATCCTGGGAATTGTTAGAAATAAAAATTCTCCACCCTGCCCCAGACCTACCAAATTAGAAATTCTGGGGGTAGGACTAAGCCAACTGTGTTTTAATAAGCCTTCCAGGTGATTCTGATGCATGTTCAAGTTTCAGAACCACTGCCTATTAGAGAATAGAGCCTCAATAACCTCGGCCAGCCTGATCCTCCATTAAATTGTTCTCATGGATATCAAACCCTCCAGGCCCCTCCACAATGTGTTACGTGCCCCTAAAATGTCTTTTATTAAATCTCTTGAGAAGGTTATGAGAATGCTGAAGAGGCAGCATGTTGTGCTGGCAAAAGCATGGGCATTGGAGTCAGATGGACCTTAGTTGTAACTTCTCCTGGCTGCTTATTCTCTTTATGTTCCCTCAGTTGTTTAACCTCCCTGAGTCTCATTTCTAACGTGGGCAAGAGAATACTCAGGCTGGAAGATTGTCTTCAGGGTGAAACGAGATGGAGTCTGTTAACTGTCCAGTGCTGTGCCTGACACATGGTGGACTCTGAGTAAACAAGAGTGGTCATTACCATCCCTTAGCACCACGTCTGTGACACTATGCAGGGTTCAGAGGAGTAATGGGAAGACCTTCTTGGAAACTCCAAGTTGGAGTCATTGGAGAGAGGAAGCTAAGCTTCACCCAGGACAGCCCCAATATAGCAAGGACTTCTCTGATCTCTTCAAAGGACACTTTGCAGCAGGCTCCTGGGGGCTGTAGAAGGCTCAGAGTGAGTCCTGCCACTTGTATTTTGCTGTTGCCAGACTAATTGTTCCTTGCTTGAAGTTCTGTGGCCCCAGAGACGGAGAAGGGTGGCAACAACAAGCTCTCTGGGCCCTTCTCCCCTCCCTGTGTAGCCTCCTTGTATCTCACTTCCTGGATCTTGCAAATATTTCCTTCAGCAATAAGCTGGGAGTGGCTGTTTCTCTTGGAGCAGTCTTATCTTTTGGCTGCCGAGGAAAGGGGAAGGGGAGAGGGGCTGGGACTGTGCACTCTTGCTGCTGAGATCCTGGAATGCCAAGCTATTGTGGTGAGGTTAAAAATAAAAATTCCAAACAAGAAAACTTCAAAAGGCCTAAGGAGGAGGCGGGAGGAGATTTTTCAGTCTCTGAAAATACTGGTTTTCATTTTCAATTACTATGAGCCCCTCCCCCCCCAAAAAAAGATTGTAACAAAAGGGGAAAATCTATTCATCAGAAGAACAGGCAACCTGTGCCAAGAGGAAAAGAGAAGAACAGCCCAGGACTTGGCACACGATTTGCTTTTGTTTTTGAGATGTAGGCTCCTTGCTGGTGTCAACAAAGCCCTTTCTCAGTCTTAGCTTTCATGCTTCCTCCCCTCTCTTCAGCAAGGAGCTAAAGTCTTTGAGAACACCTTGGGGATGAATGTAGTGCAAGTACCTTTTGCCTTAACTCAGGAGTCCTTGCTTCAGTGGGATTTCCCTTGGAGCCAGATAAGGCAAGTTGTAGTCTGGACACTACTACTTCTTACTAGCTGGGAAAATTAATGACCCTCTCTAAGCCTCAGGATCCTCACCTGCAAACTGGCAATAATGGTAATTACTTCAATGAGCTGGTGTGAAGATTAATAGAAATACCTACATGAAAGTGCCTACAACAGTGCGTGACACATAGTAAGTAAGAAGTAAGAAACCATAGTTCTTTTCCCTTAATTTAGCTCCTTATCCTCCACTGTAGGGAAGAATCCTTACTTCATCCCAAAGAAGAGTTGTAGATTTAAATTTCTGTGCATATAGGAGGCTTGAGCCCTTTGAAACCAGGGCCTCTAGAGACCAATATCCTTGGCTTGAGCCTGACACACTTCAATGGAAGCCTCCCATTCACCAGTCTGTTTCAGCTATTAGTGCCTGGAAAGCAAGGGCTACGGGTTTTGCTCCCCTGAGATCTGGTCACCTTGCACAGTGTAATATTGAATGACAGCTTGGATGACTTGTACACACATGGGCCCAGCTGGTCCCATCGAGGGCAGTCCTTCCCCTTTTCTGGAGTCTTGCCTAGTTCTGCTCCCCTGATGTAAATGACTCTGCAAGGTTCAGGCTGCCCTTACACAAGCTGTGTCGGTGGGAGAGCAGTGCTTTTGAAATTAGGATTGATGCAGAGAATAGCAGTTTCCAGGTTGCCTTGCTAGAGCCTAGTGCCTCAGGATAGTGTCACAGTGCCATAAATCAGGGTACTGAATGTCCCTAGAAGGGTGTGCTCTTTTCTTCCAACTGGTTCTGGAGTTGGCTACTTAGAGGTAAATTCTGTAACGCTGACATAAGTGATTAGTACCTAAACAAGACAACATAGAATATCTAGTCTTGTTGATCGTCACACTGCTTTTAAGCCTAAACTTGCCTTTTATTCTCTCTCCCTTTTAGTAGATGAGAAGAGTGAGTGAATGAGCCTAGGATTAAAATCCTTGGTTATCTAGGACCTCCTGGCTCGGCAGCCATGTAGCTGAGCTGGGACCCCAGGTCTCTTGGTTTCTTGGCTATTGAGCAGGGCTGAACATTAACCAGGGGACAGTGCAGTTCAACTCCCTTGATGGGAACAAGGAGCAGGGCTGAAGCATACAGCAGTGAAGGCTGTACACTGCACAGTTTGCACAACCATATGCAGTGGCCCTGAGTAAGGACTTCAGTCTAATAATAATAAGCATAGTTCTGTCATTTATTAATCACTTTTCCATGTACCCAGCATCATTGCTAGGTCCTTTTTATTTTATATGGTTAATCCTCACAGAAGCTTTGTTAAGATAGACATTTTACTGAAACTGAGGTAAATTAAATAATTTCCTCAAGGTCATGCAGCTTTTGGCTCTGGAGGCAGATTTTTAAATTTTACTGAAATTCAGACCCAAGTCTTTCTAACACTGTGTTCTTTGCGCTCTGCTCTGTTGCCTTCCCTGTGCCCTGGCAAGGAAAGAGTGGTAAATTTGATGACTCTCATGGAGCAGGGTTTTTCTCACCACCGCTGCAGGACATTGGCCCAACTTGAGGCTTTGGAGACGTTGCTTTCACCACCTGCATCTCATAAGATCTAGATTAGAGATGAAGGTGGGGAAGAACAGGAGAGGCAAGGACAGAAGGTAGGAATGTGTGTGCTGAGGGGTGGGACACATACTGTGCAGATTGGAAACCAACCTAACTGGAACAAATAACTCTATCCCCAAACCTCTCCCTCCAAACCACAACACTCCCATCTTTTTCACCCTGGACCTTTGTTTCCATAGTATGATCCCTGAATCACTGGTATTAGAATCCCTTGGGGAAATTGTTTAAAATGTAGATTCCTGGGCTCCACCACAGAGGTACTAAATCTCAATTTCTATTGATAGAAGTGGAGCCGAGGAGTTTGCATTTTAAACAACATCTTCAGGTAATTCCAATTAAGAGCCACTTCGATTAGGAACAACTGCCTCAGACCAATGGTTTCCAACTTTTTGGATCCCGCACCCTTCTCAGAAAGAATTTTTTTGAGCATTCACCTTTAATATGTGTTGGTAGTTTATTAATAAATTACTTATATCTACTAATGTTCTAATATTTATGTTTTTAAATGCCAAAAACAGTGAGTTTTGCATTAGTATTCTTCGATGAGAATGGTCTCTGGTTTTCCTTTATGTATGTTCTAGTTGCTGGGTTTTGGTATTGATGTTATGCAGGATTCTTTTCTTCTCCCCCTATTCTCTAGATTCCAGAATCTAGAAAGCGTAAATAGCATTGAGGTTGTCTGTTCCTTGAAGGTTGGTAGAATTAACACAAGACCATGGGAGTGTGCTGTTTTTTTGGTCAAATTTATCAAATTTTTTCCTATGATAACTGGTGGTTTACATATTCTCGTTCTTCTGCAATTAGTTTTGGTAATTATTTTTTCCTAGAAAACTAAGTTTTCAAATCTGTTTTCATAGAGTAGAGCAAAGTGTTCTCTTACTCTTTTCATTTACTTTGCAACTGTGGTTATTTCTCCATTTCTAATTTTGTGCATTTAGGGTTTTTAATTAGATTAGCAAGTGGTTTATCTGTTTTATGGTTTTATATTTTCTTTTGAAGAAAGCTTTTGGCTTTAATTATTAGTTCTATCATTTGTTTTCTAGTGTATTAACTTCTGCCATTAGTTTTATTTCTGCTTTGCTTAGGTCTGTTTTTGTGGCTCTTAACTTCTTTTGTTGAAAGCATAATTCATTTATTTTAATTTGTTTTTATGTATTAATATAAGTATTTAAGACTATCAATTTTCCTTTAACCATTGCTTTAATCAACCACATCCTCTTGCTTCTGATATTTTCATTGTTGTTATTTTCTAGGTAGTCTACAATTTTAGATTAGATCTCCTCTTTGACTTAGAGTGGGGGATATTTTCTCCCTTTTATTTTCTGTGTGCTAGAAGTATTTGTTTTTCATTTTGCTATTAATTTCTAGTGTTATTGTATTGTGACTAGATACAGTATTGTCATCAGCTGAAAAGGTCTTATATTTTGTTTCTGCTTTTTCTACCTTTGCATTTTCTATATATTTGCTTTATGAATTTTGATGCTATGTTATTTGGTACATAAAGATTCAGGGTAATTAGATCTTAATTGTGTTTTCTAATCATTAATATTATAGTGCCCTTCTTTGTCTTGTTTATTGCTTTTTGCCTTTAATTCAACTTTTTTTATGATATGAGTATCATGGTCCTTGGGTTTTTTTTGGGAATTAGCTCAGTTATTAAATATTTATTGAATGCGTACTATGTGCCAGGCAGTAGGTACCAGATGAATGAGACACGCAAGATCTCTGCCCTTGTGGGGATGTATGCTCTGAGAAAGGCAAAATAGAAAAATGATAATTAAGGATAAGTTGTCTCTACTTTAGATAAGGTGGTCAGGAAAGGCCTCTCTGCCTGATAGCATTTATCATCCTATCACTTCCCACTCACCACCTTGTTTGTTTGTTTCCTGAGGGGGGAAATGCCAGGTGGAACAGTTTGTACACAAGGGATTATTATAATCTTAAGGAGCTATAGGTGGGCTAAGGTCCAAATGAGAAGAGAATGGGGATGTGTGGCTATGAATTTCTGATCCACATGAGGGATGAGCTAGCCAGGATGGGGACTGCAGATGAGGGGAATGAAGGAGATTTTGCTTTCCATTCTATCTGACCTGGGCCACCATTATGTGTATTATTATTTTTTTGAGGAAATATTCTCAGTCTTCAACGTGACTACTGAATGGATATTCTGGCTGATGATTTAATTGAACTGCTGGAATTTCCTGTCACTAGGCAGTACTTAGCATGATGCTGATTGCTCACAGACTACAGCAGGAAACCAGATCTTCTGGCTTACAGGGCTTAACTCTTTAAACTCAGAGATTAAAGAGATGTCCTTTGCTTTGGTCCCTCTTTATTATACAGAAGTTTAACTTTTTATACATATTTAAATAAACCTGGACTTGTTTTCCTTGCATATACTTTTCTATTACTTATGAGATGAGAGTCTTATTTCACCTCACAAGTCATAGTTTTTAAGTTTTCTGATAGTTTTTTCTTATAAGTATATAATATATATATACATATATACACATATAACACATATTAAAATTTTATACACACACACACACACACACACACACACCCTTAACTCTTGAATCTGAAATTTATTTTGGTATATAATATATGGTGCAGCTCCAAATAACACTGCTCTGCAATTGTCTCAAAAATATCTATTAAATAATCTTTATCTTCTTGTTATGGAAGGTGAATTATATATGACATTTTTATAAGTAGTTTGATATGTTTCTGGACTTTCAATTATGTTCTATTGGTCAGTAAAACAGTTTTAATTATAATTGCTTTATATTATGCGTTATGCCTTACTTACCCCCCATTTCTTCTGTAGCAAAATATGTTTTTTATTATACAGTAGTCCCCATGTATCTGTGGGAGATATATTCCAAGACCCCCAGTGGATGCCTGAAACCACAGATAGTACTGAACCCTATATATACTATGTTTTTTTTTAAATACATACATACCGATGATAAAGTTTAATTTGTGAATTAGGTAGAGTAAGAGATTAACAGTAATAACTAATAATATAATAGAACATTATAACAATATACTATAATAAAAGTTATATGAATTCTGTCTCTCTCCTTGATCAACTTCCTCAACTCTGCCAGAAACGTGGCAGTGGCTTCTTCATTGACAGATGCAGCCTTTCCAGTAACTTTCCTGTTGTTCAGTCCGAACCTATTCCTAAATCTTTGTAACCATCCCTTACTTGGAGTAAATGGCTGAAGTCACTTGTTTCAGGGGATCCCTTGCTGAAGTCTTCGTATAGGCTCCATGTTTTCTGGCGCAACACGTTGCTGGCAGTCGGAACATGCTTTCTGTTCATGTCTTCCATCCACAAATTTAATGCCTTTCCATCTTACCTAAGCCCATATCATGCACTCTGGCTGTAACTTTTGCAGTTTGAGGTATGACAGCAGGCACGAATTTCTTTTTCCTTCTTCATGATTTGATGGATAGAAGATTCGTTCTTACCGTAGATCTTAGCAACCTCAGCATATGATTTTTTCCCTTTCCTTATTAAGTCAAGAACGTTCACCTTTTCACTTAAAGGAAGCACTTTACGGCTTCTCTTTGGCAGATCTAAATTGCCAGCATCTCTACTCTTAGGCCTTGGGGCCATTATTAAGTAAACTAAGGGTTACTTGAACACAAGCACTGTGACACTGTGACAGTCCATCTGATAACCTAGACAGCTACTAAGTGACTAATGGGTGGGATCCGCTGGACAAAGGGATGATTTAAGTCCTGGGCAGGATGGAGCAGGATGGCGGGAGATTTCATCACACTACTCAGAATAGTGTGCACTTTAAAACTTACGAATTGTTTATTTCGGGAATTTTTCATTTACTATTTTTTGGACTGTGGTTGACTACAGGTAGCTGAAACCTTGGAAAGTGAAACAGCGGACAAATGGGGACTACCATATCCTGCTTTATTTTGCAAGTTAACACAAAAATTCTATAAAAAGTTAAAAAGTCCTGGTGAGAATTCTGATTGGAATTGCGTTAGAAGGGTATATTTTAAATCCAAAACAGCAGATATTTGTGAATGGCCTGCTCGATGTTTTTTGGTACAAGTATAAGAACATGGACAGAAAGTATACATGCCAAATTCATGATATAGCTTGCATGTAGAGAGGCAGCAGGGGAATAGAAGTGGGGAGTGAAACAAAGGATATTATTATTTTAGAAATTCATGAAGCATAGATGGTAAAGTATTAAAATGTGCTAATTGTGGGCAGTAGGTGGGAACGTGAATATTTATTATAACAATCTCTGTATGTCTTTAAACATTTGAAATGTTTCATAATTAAAAACAAAACAAAAACAACAGATGTAGCAAGATAACCACACTTGCAAGCCCCAGAACACAGCACATTCAATCTGAGTGGGGTGGTGTGTATATCCAGACTTTGGAGCTAGACTCTCCATGTTCAAATCCTAGCTCTGCCACTTACCAGCTTTATGACCCTGAGCAATGACTTAACCTGCCCATGCCTCAGTTTCCCCAGCTATAAAATCAGGACAATAATAATAGCTACTTCCTAGGGTTATTGTGAGCATTAAATAAGTTAAGACATGGAAAGCACTTAAAACAGTGTCTGGCACTTAGTGTGCACTCAGTAAGTGTTAGCTATCAATATTATATATCATATATTATTATTACTACACTTACTACCGATATTATATTGTTTTGTGGCCATTTTAAATTTTATGTAAATGATGTTATCCAAAATTATGGGACCATCTGCAACGTGCTTGCTTTATACAACCTTTATCTGCTGTTTTGCAGGGAAATGGCTCATTCCAAGGCTAGCTTTTCATGGGCAACCCCCTTCCATCCTTGCTTTGAGAACCCAGCACTGGACTTGTCAAGCTACCGAGCAATCTCTTCTCTTGACCTCCTTGGAGACTTCAAGCACTCCTCAAAAAAACCAGAGGAAACCTCCGTTTATGAAGAGGAGAGCTCCCTAGCCTCCATGCCCCGCCCACTGCGCAGCCGGGCCTTCTCAGAGAGCCACATCAGCTTGGATCCTCAGAGCTCCCGGGCCTGGGGGCAGCATAGGAAGGAGCTCTTTACCAAAGTTGATGAGATCCAGCCAGATCCTCTGGGTGCCAGGAAGAAGGCCTTTCCTCCTCCTCGCCCTCCTCCTCCCAACTGGGAGAAGTACAGGCTCTTTCGTGCAGCCCAGCAGCAGCAGCAACAGCAGCAGAAGCAGCAAAAGCAGCAGCAGGAGGAGGAGGAAGAGGAGGAGGAAGAGGAAGAAGAGGAAGAGGGGGTGGAGGAGGAGGAGGAGGGGGAGGAGGAAGAGTTGCCACCCCAGTATTTCAGTTCAGAAACCACTGGTTCCAGTGCCCTCAATCCTGAGGAGGTCCTGGAGCAGCCCCAACCGCTGGGCTTTGGCCACCTGGAGGCTTCAAGGCAGAGCTCACAAAGCCTTCCAGCAGAGCAAGAGTCTTTTGCTCTCCATTCCAGCGATTTCCTGCCTCCAGTAAGGGGCCATTTGGGATCTCAAGCTGAGAAGGCTCTGCCCCCTTGCTATTATGGCATTGGTGGGCTTTGGAGAACATCAGAGCAGGAGACCACTGATTCCCCCAAGTAAGTGCTTATGAAAGATGTTAGGTCCCTGAAGAGGTGGCAGCATGAGTTTGAATTCCACCTTCACCATTTGCCAGCTGCGTGACCTTGGGCTGGTCAATTAAACTATTTCCAGCCTCAGTTTTCTCACCTGGAAAATGGGCATGATGATACATGGTTGTTGTGAATATGAGGATAACCCACGTAAAAGACATAGCCCCATATTTAGCACATAGTAGGTACTCAGTAAATGTCATTGATGTTCTTATCCCTAAATATCACTATCAAGGTACTATATTTATTTTTTTCTAGTTTGTCTTTAAGGTATGCATCAGTTTCTGGCCCCTGAGCAATAAGGCATTAAACCCTTATTGCCTTGTGGCCTTTTCCAGAAGCCTGGCTCAGGTCCTTTTCTGCCTTTTCTGCTGCTTGCTCTCTAGAACAAGAGGCCAGCTCACAACCTGACCTGCCTCTGCTCTGGGATCTGTCTGAGCTTCTAAACTCTTCCCCCACCCCCAGCATCAAAGGTGTTCCTGGGGTTGGATGCTTTATGCCCTGACCATTCCTTACAACAGCCAAAGGCATTCTTTTCATCTTCCAGTTTCTCCATCACCCCCACCCTTGTTTCCTCTGCCTCTTTGCATTTGCTTCAGTGGGCAAATGGTAGTACCAAAAGTGGTAGTTGACAGGGTCAGCTGTCTGGGCAGAGAGGCCGAAGAAGGAGTGTACTCTGGCCACAGAACTGTTCCCTTCACTGTGCCAATGCTCATTGGTGTGCCCCACAATGTGTGGTTGTCCTCTTTGCTCCAAAACAAAAGAGCTTTGGCTTTCGGCTCTGCCAATCCTCCTGTAGAGAGCTCCACCCACTCTCTGCTGGGGATGGGGATGAGGGGCAGGTGTCTATCCTTCCAGTGCTTTCTTTAAATACCTTTACAGAAGGAACTTGTCTGAGACTTGTTGCTCTTAGAAGTACCTTGTTATTGTGTCTTTTACTGACGGACGAATCCATTACTTGGCTATCTGGAGCTAGTTGACAAGTTTTCCAGCCTAAGATGCCACAGGCACAGCAATTATAGGGCCTGGCTCCCAGACACTATGAGAATTTCTTGTCAGATCCCTAGTGGCTGCTTCTCAAGCTGCCCATCTAGCTGGGGAGTATTCTTATTGTAATTAGAAAACATTTGTGGAAAGTGACTGTGGATTGTTACCTATCACAGCAGAGAGAAGGGAAGGCAACCTAGCACATAGTAGGCACTTACTATTTCTGAAGAAAGAATGAATAAATGAATGAATGATCACGTATTAAGCATTTGATATGTGTCAGACACTGCTAGTCATTTTATATCTATTATTTCATTGAATTCTCCCAACGGCCCTATGGGCCATTATTATCCCCATTTGACAGATGCGGAAACTAAAGCTGAGTAAAATAAGGGACTACCTGACTCAGAATTACACAGAAAAGACTCAAAGCCACATCTTACTCCAAAATCCATGCTTCTTTTGCCATCCTAGGCAGCCTCTCTCAGGGAGATCTGGTTCCTGCAGTAGCCAGGCCTTTACTTAGACCTCCTGCCCCCTAGAAGGCAATGTGTACCAGAGGTAGTAGTTACAGGCCCCAGGCTTACCCCTTTCAGCCTCCTAGTCCTTCCTTCTTTATGTACCTCCATTCATCTTGGCACCTTGTCCAGAGAGAAGGAAATTGCTATTACTAGAGATCTTGTAACTTGTTCCACAGATTTTTTTTTTCTTATTGACTATGGAATGCAAGGGGAAACATTTGTTTGCACACAAGCCTGGCTTGTGGCTGCAAAAAATCAATTATAGATGCTTCTTTGAGTGATGGAGATTTAAGGAAAAACATCATTCCCGACATAGCTAATATTTTTTGCCTCTTTACTATGTGCCAAGTATTGTTCTAAGCACATTTGTGTATTGACTGATTTAATCTTTACAACAAGCCTATGAAATAGATACCATTAGTTTCCTACAGTTTTTAGATGAGAAAAGTGAGGCACAGGGATATAAATTAAGTTGCAGAAGATCACAGGTAGCCAGAACCCAGATAGTCTGGCTCACTGTGCCAACTACATCACCCCAGGATCTCTGGGCTCCTCAAGAAGATCCTATTCCAGACCCTCAGAGAGCACAGGGTTCTACCCAGCAGGAAGTGCCTTTAAGGTTTTGTAAGGGAAAGTAGTGTTAAGGGCAAGTAGATGTGTAATATTTTGAATCTAAAATGCAAAAAAAAAAAAAAAAAAGACATCCTAATTTCAGCCACGTTAAACTAGAGTCTCTCTCTAACCCACGTACTCTTTAGTTACAAAATGTCAGGATGCATGTAGAAGCAGGTGAGTGAAATTATTGAGCATTGGTTAAATCTGATAACTCTGATTCAGTTACAGGTATAGTTTGCTTTATGGACTCTGCATTTTCTCTCAGTGCTCTGGAGAAGGAATCTTATTTTTGCAACAAAGTTCATTATCAAGGTCAAATTATGTTCTCATGGATCTCCTATAACCTCTGCCCTATTAATGGAGAGTATGAGGAGAGGAGCCCTAGAACACAGTGCCTGATATGATACACTATAATATAGTACAGGGCCATGTCTGCTAGGGAACTGAGTCTCTAATTAGCACATCCTTTTTCAAAATTTTTCTCCAGTTTTATTGAGATATAATTGACAGATAGCCACATCCTTTTTTAAAAAAAAATTCTGTGCTTTCTTTCAGTACTTTCTTTCAACTCGCACACATGCCCCTAAATATTTTTCTTATAGGTAGGAATTCCCTAAATTCATACGTTTATACTTCCTCCAGAATGTTCTCTCTTCTCTGCTAACATAGATACAGTCCAGCCAGAAAATTCCTTACACGCAGGGTTTTATGTGATGTCAAGTTGACCCTTTGGCAGTATAGTATAGTGGCGAAAAGCACAGATTCTGGAGTTAGGTCACCTAGGTCTAAATCACAGGTCTGCCATTTACTGTCGTGATCCCGGGAAAGTCACTTTACCTCTCAGTGCCTCATGTTCCTTATCCATAAAATGGTTGTCATGAGCATTACATTTTATGTCTATATTTACACACACACACACACACACACACACACATATCTTAGGACAGCTCCTGGGCATAGTAAGCACTATGTGAATGTTAGCTAGTAGTGCTCTTTTATCAGTGCTATCAGCTTAAAAACCTCCATGTAAAATGAATACCTAGGATGAGCGATATTGGCATGCCCAAATTTCTTTTGTGTGATGAATTAGGAGACAGCATAGCATGAATCAGTAAATAGCTGTGGAGCCTTTTACCCATTATTTTTGACCTTTATCTTAGAGCTGCAAATAGCTGCAAAAATGACTAATGAGTTTCTCCTATTTTTCCTTTCAAACAGCTAGAGGTTAGTGAAGGGGCAGTGACACAGACAGGTGGAGGGTAGGGATGGCTGGGAGGCAACAAGAACATAGTGGGGGTGGGTCTCCCCCTTACATAAACCATAGGCGGAATTACTTGCCCCTCCATCACTGAACCCTAACATTGAAGCATTTCATTTCTTTCCTCACATTAGACCAGAAGCTTTGATGGCAGAAGAGTCCAAACCTAAGCCAGCATGGAGCCAGAGCTACTTCTTTCCTGAGGAGCAGTTCTCTTTCATGGGCTGGGGCTCCGAGAAGCAGCACCTCAACCCCGCAGGCTTCAGTGAACCCAAGACAACAGGGTCTGCTGTTACACTGGTCAAGCCCCTGGGCACCACTGGTTCCATTTCCCCCCATTTCATTCTGCAACCATGGAGGAGGCTGGGACCATTGGGGATATGCCAGAAGTTGAGAGATGTTATCCCTTCTCAGGCCAAAGGCCTGCCCCACCTCAGGCAATCTCAGAAGAGTTCATGAGAGATGTGGTGGGCCGTGACAGGTCTCTCTGGCAGGGGTGCTAAACTCAGCCTCCAACACGGTGACCACTGCTGAGGTCATGGGTGACCTCTTTGCTGTGGGAGAGATGCAGTGGAGGGGTTATTTCAAGCAGGAGTGGCACCACCAGGAAAGGCGAAATGATGAGCGTGTCCAGGAAAGCCATGGGGTGCCTTTGTAAGCAAGCAGACTAGATAGAGCCAGGTCGGGCTGGCATCCAGGATGGGTAGGATGGAACCCAACAGTCTTAGAGGACAAATAGCTAAGGTCTCAGACATGTCCCTACCACCTAACCCCTCCCGCGGGATCCATATACTGGAACCCTGAACCAAGGGGAATCATTGATGATCAGAAGCCTGGAACTTTAGGGGCCTGCTAGTTTTTTTGGATTTTATTGGGGTATTAATGACCAAACCCATTGATCTCTAAAGAAGTCCCCCCAACTGTGGAAGTCAGGGATGTAGAAATAGCCTTCTAAGTTCTTAAAGTTGGCCTTGACTTGGTTTCTAGAGAGCCTTCACATGGCCTGTTTATGTTTGAACAGTGCCTCCCCGTCCATTATTTCCTTATTTTATAACTCCTTGGTGAAGCAGGGTCCCATTTTATAAATGGGGAAATTAAGAAGCAGAAAGGTCAGCAGGCTGTCAACAGAGGTGCTCAGATGGTCATTTTTTGTTTCCACAGACAAGAGTTTCAGCACTTCTCACCTCCTCAGGGTGCCCCAGGGATCCCTACCTCTTATTCAGCATATTACAATATTTCTGTGGCCAAAGCAGAGCTGCTGAACAAGTTGAAAGACCAACCCGAGATGGCAGAGATGGGCCTGGGAGAGGAGGAAATTGACCACGAACTGGCTCAAAAAAAGGTGAAGTTTTTGGCATGCCTTAGAGATTTACTGCATTTAGCTTGAGTGTGTCTGGAGGTTGACCTGCCCTCTACACTCTCCAGAATATCTTGGTACATTCCTGTATTTTCAATATGGAAATCAAATAGCCTGTCTGGGTTTCTCACAAACGCAACTCCAGTCTCTCTTTGATCCAGTCAATAATAGAAATAATAGTATAGTAATCATCATCATCATCATCACAGTGTCTCTCAAATCCTAAAACCAACTCTATAAGATAGACATTACTGTCTTCTTTTTACCGGTTGAGAGGACCAGATTGCCCAGGGTTACAGACTAAATGTTGATCCAGGACTCAAAGTCAAGACTGTCTGACTCTCTACTCTGAAATAAGCCAGCCTTGTAAGTAACTCGCTACCCAAGGCACATCAGAGTTTTTGCCAGTGAGCTCTAACCAATGGCAGCCATTGATTTTATTCTGTGTAACTTTCAAAGAGAGAGCAGACTGGCCAAGAAAGAAAAGGAAAAATTATAGGCCAGTCAACTTTAATATTTATTTGCAAGGATAGTCAATCATCTCTTAAAAGTACTAAAATAGATAAATGGAGATGATGTTGTTCTGAAGCCTCCCCTTTCTTCCTCTAAGTACCACTAGCCTGGGTTTCTAATCAAATTCCTGGAATCACTTTGCCCTCCCTGCACTTACCCCTTTTATTTCATAAGCAAATAGGGTTTCCATGGCAACCTCAAAGGCCCAATTTACCACTTTGTAGACATCTGAACTCAATGCAAATTGCTCTTCTGCCCATATTTCTTATTCAGGACATGACCTGTACAAAAGCTCAAGGCCATTTGCAAGAGACCCCCACCACTTTCCAATCTGAAGCAAAATGTCAGGGAAAGAATAGGAAGCATGGTGGCATCAAAGTTTTATTGATCCAGGTGCCTGCTTCCTTGGATTCCATGTTTCCTAAGTATGACAGGGCTGCTCCTGGCTCACTCAGGATTTTTTTATTAGGAGCAAACCTAATAAATGTCTGATGAGGAGAAGAGAGACATGATCAGAAATGGCAAAGCACAGAACAGCAGATAGTGACTTGAAGTGATTGTGGGTGGGCTAAGACAGTTTTTGTCTCTGAGGAAAATAGGTGAGGAAGGTCACCAATTTGTAATATCCCAGAAAAGCCACTCAGCTCTAGCTGGGTCTGTGATGACTCTACAGCTCTATCCACTACCCTTTCCCCAGAGTTGAAGTTCAGGTTATAAAGCCCAAGTGCTGAGAAACAAAGGGCTCTGTCCACTTTCTTCCTTCCAGATCTATGGGACCTAAGAGCTGGGGGTAGGTAGGTGACTTTCCAAGTTGATCATTTGGCCCCCAGCCCTCCCTTGTCCCTGGCACTGAGTTTTGTTTGGGAAAGCAGAGGGTGCGGATATAACTTGGAGCTTCTTGGCATCTAATTGTGTTGCCTCGTTCATATCATCGATCCTTAATTTCCAGTGGGTTTTGGAAATTTCCCTAAATGTAAACCTATTACACTTTACACTAAGATCATGGTGAGCTCCTGACTTTTGACCAGTTCTGAATTATGACACCTGGCCCAGACCCAGAGCAGGCTCTCTTGTCCTTTGTGACCTCGGACATCTCTAAATAAAGGACGAGAAAAGAACATACTCTACATAACTACAAGCTTATGCTCCCAGAGTGCCTGAGCAGGAATAGTAATAAAACACTGAAGCATACTTCCTATATAGAAGACACTATTCTAAGCATGTAGTATGTATTAACTCATTTCATTCTCATAACAACACTATGAGGTAAGTAATATTGTTACCCCATCTTTTAGATGGTGAAATTGAGGCACAGAGAGGTTGAGTAACTTGCTCAGGTTTACACCATTACTTTGTGGCAGAGCCGGGGTTCAAACCCAGGTAGTCTGGCACTAGAGTCCATGCCATTGACCATAATGCAATACTGACTGCAAAGGCAGGGAGCAACCTGGGACAGGTCTATTCTTGTCAGGACCTTGCAGCTAGACAGGTATCCATTAGCTCAGAGTGCCAGGTGGTGGTGGTGGTGGTGGTGGTGGTAGTAGTAGTAATAGTAGTAGTAGTAGTAGTAGTAGTAACAGCATCAATATACATATATTGAGCACTTAATGTGCCAGGCACAATACTAAGTACTTCTATGATCTCATCTAACCCTCACAACAATGGAGGGTTGGTGGGGGGGGCACTTCTCCAATTTACAGATGAGGAAACAGAAGTCTCAGTGGGATTGGGTATCTTGCCCAAGGTCACACAGTTTGGAGGAGGTGGAATTGGAATCCAGGCATCTCTGACTCTAAAACTGCACTCTACCACACTACCTTCCTGTGAGTGCAGTCCCACAACTGGCTACACCTATAGGGGAGACAAATCAGAAGACACAAGCAGTCCTTCCCTTGAGAAACTCACAATCAGTGGTAGGAGAGGGATCAGATGCACACACAGGAAACAGAAAGTGAACAACCTCAAATTACACTCAAGGCTTCTCATTCTAAAAGACTGGAGAGTTTAGAAAGGAAAAAGATCATTGAGAGAGGAGTTATGGGGGCAGGGGCTTCCAGCAGGGGAGGGTAGGGGCAAAGCTGGGCTCTGAAGAAAGAATGGGAATAGCCAAAGTGAAGGAAGAGATAAAGAGCTGGCAGAACTGCATAAGCAAATCAGGAATATAAGAATGAGGGTTGTGAACACAGCATGAGGGGCTAATCCTCAGAGGTTCTGAGGAGTGAGATTAGAATGGTAGGGTGAGGCCAGACTGAATCATAATCATAGCAGCTGCTTTTATTGAGCACTTAGTCTGTGCTAAACCCTTGGCATGCATTATCTCATTGAACCCTTATTACAATTCAGTGAAGTAGGTACTGCAGTTACCCCATTCTGCAGATAAAGAAAGTAAAACTCCATAAAGAAATTCACCTAAGGTCACACAGCTAGGAAGTGGCAGAGCTAGCAGTCAAACCTAGTCATTGTGACTCCAGGACTCACACTTTTATCCAAAAGGCCTCAGAAGCCAAGCTGAGTGGGGGAAGATCTAGCACAGTGTCATCAACATCAGAGGTACTGAAATGGATTGAAGGAGAATGAATGAAGTAATAGGCAAACACTTGATGGCAGTGCTTTTCTTACCTATGCTCTCACAAGCATTCCTGTTTATTAAATAGCCTCAGCAAGTATTTAGTAAGTTACATTTGGCAAACGAGAACTAGCCAATGGGTACCACTCATCTAATGCCAAGAAGTTTGGTGGTGACAGAGATTCCTAGCATATCTGAAGAGATGGGAAAGAAGGTGCCTGTCCAGAAAACTGGAATTGCTCACGACTTGCTCAGGTTTCCTTTGTTTCCAGTGACTAGCGTAGAGCCCGCCTTCAGTTATTTAGATCTCAAAACAGAGGTTCCAGGCACAGATCCGTTTCTGTCAGTCCCCATTCTCACCCTTTGCTTCTCCTGTTTATTTCTCCTAGATTCAGCTCATCGAAAGCATTGGCAGAAAACTTTCTGTCCTGCAGGAGGCCCAGCGAGGATTGCTGGAGGACATCACTGCCAATTCTGCCCTTGGGGAGGAGGTGGAGACCAACCTAAAAGCCGTCTGCAAATCCAATGAGTTTGAAAAATACCGTTTGTTTATTGGGGACCTGGACAAAGTAGTCAACCTGTTGCTGTCACTCTCTGGTCGACTGGCCCGTGTGGAAAATGCTCTCAACAGCATCGATTCAGAGGCCAACCAGGAGAAGGTAGGGTTGAGGTCTCCGGGGTGTGGATGGAGGGAAGTGCCATCTGCTTCTTCCCAGGGATCCCTCTTTCAAGTTTGGCTAGTCTGGAGGCAGCAGAGCATAGTGTGAATAGTGTGGGCACTGGCTTTTAAGTGGAAATTCTGGCTTTACCACTAAGTAACTGTGTGATTGTGGGCAATTCACTTAACCTCGCTCTGTCTCCATCCCTTCAAAAATAGGGTAAACACACTACCTACCTCATGGGGTTGTGAAACTTAAATTGGATAATCCATGTTAATGACTTAAAACAGAGCCTGGAACAAGATAAACACTAAATCATTGCTAGCTGCCAGTAGTAGTAGTAGTAGTAATAGTAGCAAGTAGTTGAGATTGGGAGTCTGTCAATTTCATAGGTTGGGACGCTCTGCGTAATTCCTGAACCCAAATGGCATTACCTTTTTCTATCCAAGTGGTTCTTGGATACAAATTTGAACCCACAGTGAAAGGCACATATGCTTGTGCATACACACATGGATACACACACACACACACACACACACACACACACACACACACACACACACACACACTCACACAGAGACACACACTGTTTTGGAAGCATCATCACAGCGATGGTTTTTTTTACCAGATGGAAGGTGTACGAGCTGGCTTTGTCAGAGCCTTCCCCCACCCCAATCCCAGTGGTGGTCCACAGATTAACAACAGTTTAGCGATAGAAAGAGGTGATTGCTCATCCCCCATCCAGAATTGCTGTCATGTTTATCCTCCCCTTGCTACAGGAAAGAAAGGCTTTTGCATGAAGGTGGACTTCAGGGCAAGAAATGTAGGACTGATCACTGAGCAGAGGGGCTAGTGGCTTTGTGGGAGCATCACTGGTGGAGCACTGGGTCGGGCAGATGACTGGTCATTGGGATATAGCCCTTATTGGTCTTCTGCTTCCCCAGTTGGTGCTGATAGAGAAGAAGCAGCAGCTGACAGGGCAGTTGGCAGATGCCAAGGAGCTGAAGGAGCACATGGAGCGCCGGGAGAAGCTGGTGTTTGGTATGGTCTCCCGCTATCTGCCTCAGGACCAGCTCCAAGATTACCAGCACTTTGTGAAGATGAAATCTGCTCTCATCATTGAACAGCGAGAGCTGGAAGAGAAGATCAAGCTCGGGGAAGAGCAACTCAAATGTCTCAGGGAGAGCCTACTCCTGGGGCCCAGTAATTTCTAATTCCACCAGCAGACTGCCTACACCATCCCTGCCCCTCCATAATGGGAAGCGCTTTCAATCCTTGTTAGCACTTTGTTAGCAAGTAGATAACAGTTAGTTAGTTAGCAGTTTGTTCCATATTCTCTACCCTGGACGTCTCTCACTGCCCCTTAACCTAGCAGTGTTCCCAACCAGCTAAGAGGACCTGGGGAGGCCCCAAGCTTCTACCCAAGGGAGTAGAAGCAAGAAGCAGGAGCTGCAGCAAAGTGTGATCATACAACCACACTTTCCTTCCCACAGTTTGCACGGCCAAGCATTCACCACACACAGGACCAACAAAGTGCCTTCATTATTCTTTGTACTAGGACACCAGGAACATCATGTACTCAGCCACCCACCCACACCATCATCAGCCTTTGAAGTCTCTCTCAGAGAGAAGTTGCCTGTGCAGCTCCACTCTTCCCCAGGGCTCGTGGCCCAGCCATTTCCCACAGAGATCTGGCTGTCTTGAGGGCATTCACCTACCACCAGCTTCAGGGCCTCACCCCACTTTGCAGTAGGAAGCACAGAAGGAGCAATGACATTTAACAGAATGTGAGCAAAGGTTGGGAATCGCCTGATACCCTGCTAGAAGGAGCTATGCTTAAACAAACTGGCTCTACCCCTGCCTTCCCCATTACCTAGTTGAGGGGGAGGAGGCCTATCTTCAGCCCCAGCTAGCGTGGCCCTCCTCCTGTCCTAAGACTTTGGCCTACCACTTCCTGTTTCATCTTGCCTTCTCACTGCTGGGAGTTACAGGTGCCTACCCTAAGGGCTTCACACTATGGGCCATGAATAGCTCTACTAAAGCTGACTTCTGGATACATGTTTTATTATTGGGGGGAGGGGGTTGTTGTTATATTTTAAATGGCCTTTTGATTTTATTTATTTTTATGTCTTGATGGGTTTTTTTTTCTTTTTTAACTAATAAGGTAAGAAGAGGGGAGTTGGAGAGGGAAAAGTTAGCCCAGAAGGAAAGCATTGTCTGCAGATCAGCCTGAATTCACCATGGCTAGGTAAGCAAGTGCCAAGGCCTTGAATTCTTCCCACCATAGCTAACAAGTGTCTAAGGAAGGAGTTCTCACTTCAAACTCAGAGTTTCCCCACTGTGGCCTGGCCATATACTTCCCTTGAAGTCTGGATGACCGTGAGCTTAGAGTTCCCCAACCGGCTTCAACTGCTTCATATTTTTTCTTGAAACCAAAGAAATCTGAAAGGGACAAAGGTTCACCCATTTCTCTACCATTTCCAAGCTAAGGAAGGCGTAGAGGTGAGCTCAGGAAGAGCTCCTCTATCTAATTGTTTTCTTATCCTGTGGCCTGGCTCGAGGAACCGAAATTCATGGTAGCTGGAAGCTCCAGCCAGGGCCAGCCCCCCAGAGCAAGTTATAATCCAGCCGGGATCTTAGGCACACAAATAATGAATGCTGCTGCTGTGGCCACCGGTAGCCAGTTTCTATCCTGGAAAAGCCCTCAGGTGGGTGATGGCAGGAAGGGAGTTGTGGCCAAATGCTGCCCTGTTACCCAGCTCCGTCTTCTGTTCCTTGCTAACTGGGGCCCATGCTTGGTATTGCACAGCCCTGTGTAGCCAACCCGGCATTGGCATCGCTTCTAGTTACTGCTCAGTTCCTCAGGGTCCTTGGAGGTTAACTGTAGCAGCAGGGGTGCCTCATTCAACCAAAGAATTTGCCAAGGAACTTTGCTGCTGCTACAAATACTGGTTGCTAGCTTCCGTTTCCTCTTCATTGTATTTGGAAACAATGGAAGAATCTTGGCCAGCAGGGTGTCCTGTGGGGAGGGGTGCCCTGAGTATGCTCTTAGTACACTGCTGCTGTCAGAACCACTGTTAAAATGTCAACCTGCCATTCTCCCATCAAGTGGAGGATTCTGCTCTATTCAGGAAGGCTGATGGCTTATAAAGGGCTAGGTTTACCTAAGCCAAGGTTGCATGAGATGGGGGAATGCTTTGAATAGAGGCTGTGGTTGCCATCATTTTTTTTTTTTTTTTTTTTTTTTTTTTTTTTTTGTAAACAGGCTCTTAAACAGTGAGCAGGCGGAGATGTCCTGTATTGGGGAGGATGAGGCCAATGTAGCCCATCATTCTAATGTTTTTTTTTTTTTTTTTTTTTTTGGCCAGAACAGCTTTTTGGGAATATAGTCCAGGGAAAAAAGTAGCCACTTACCTGGACACCATGACCATGCTCTGGGCTTTTCTAGTCAGCATTAGAATGATTGTATCTTAAGCTTATCAGACTAAAACTACTATTGACTTTGTTATTTGTGTTCCTTATCCCACCTCCAATTATTTTAAAGTTGGGATCAGAGTACAAGAATGCTCATTTTCACACGGAGGGACAGTTTCCAAAGCACTTAATACTATAGTGAGCAGTGAAGCTCGGCAAAGGTGAATGACCAGACAGGCACAGATGCCTCACAATGCTGACGTGGCAGGCCCATCATGAGTGATAGCACTGCAAAGCCACCGGTATTACTTGAGATGCAGTATCTCTTGCCTGTTCTCATTTCCTGTGCTCAGCCCTCCACCAAGGCCTGCCAGGGAGTAGCAGTTTGGAAGGCAGGGCAAGGGATTTCCTCGTACAGGCCACAGTGGGTAATGTGTAAGCACAGCGGTTGAAATTTAGAGAGGAATCAGTGTAAGGGGCTTTGGGTAATTGAGTCTCCTTGAGTCCCACCAGCTGCAGGCTCAGCCAGGGTAGAGCAGTAAATGCTCAAGGGGAAGCCAAGAGAAAGGACAGAGACACTGAAAAAAAAAAAGCCCTAGAAAGTGAGAGACTGGAAGCTGAGGAACGGAGAGGGTGAAAAGATGAAAAGCCTCTTTCAAGGCCAGGTTCAGGTTCTGTTTTCCATTTCACCTCATGTGCCAAAAAGCTGCCGAGGGGCACCGGAGCCACAGCCTTAACCCCAGCCTCCCTAAAGGTGCTGCTCTGCCAGTAGCAGGCCCCAAATGGAGGAAGCTGGGCACATTTCTGGCCACTTCCTCCTGTCTGGAGCTTGATGTCTCCCTCTGTCTTTGCCAAAGGAGTTGTCTATGCCAATAATATTTCTGTAACAGCATATTGTATTCTTTGAAGATTAGTAGTTCTTTAGAGGGGGGTGGGGCAGGGGGCAATTTCTATAGAGAAAGAACCAGTGTTTGTTTGTTGTACAAATGTTGGGGGGGTCATCTATCCCACGTGAAGCTATTATTTTTCTGAATCTTATTGTTTCTGCGTTTGTGTCCTCCACCACTCCCTTCTTGGCTGACATTGATATGCCTGCCAGATTGTCATCAAGGGTCATACTTCAATAAAAGGTGCTAAGGACAAAAAAAAATTATCTCACGTGTTTTGACTAAGGTCATGGAAATTCCCTAATAATAAATATTCTGCTGAAAAGTATTGGAAAGGAATTTGGTCACCTATCCATAGTCCTTCATAAGTAACCGTATGATCAGAGCCTTACCCACATCCCTAAACCCTTATTCTGGCCACTCAGGGATAGCATTGATGCTACACCATTCATTATTCCCAGTACAATAACTGAGAATTCAGGAAGAGTCAACAATAGGCATGATCTCAAGTGTAGACCTCAACAGTATACAGAGTCCAGTTCTGGAGTCTATCCTGATCAGAGGTGAGCCACTTTCTAGACCTCCTCCAATCTTGAGTTCTCTCTACTAGTATCATCTGACTTCTACCTAATAGTTCAGTCTCACACATTTACTCTTAGTCACTGATCAGCTTTCCAAGATAACCTCAAGATTTAGACCCAAATATACTCCAGGCAGCTCCTCTGACCCTGAAAATCTTATTTGCCCCCCCCATCCATACATTATTGATATCCCAACTGATCTCCTCCTATTCCAGATATCCAGTTCAGTAGAGTGGAAAGAGCCCAGCTTGGGTATTGGAGTGAACTGTGTTCAAATCCTGATTCTGCAACTTACTTCTTATTCTATGAATATGGCTTATTTGCTCAACTTCTGAGTTCATTTTCTTATCTGTAAAATGGAAACAATAATATGTATCTTACAAGACTGTTGTGGCTTAAAAATAATAAATGATAGCCACCAGCTATACACTAAGAGGTTGTTTGTTAGAAAGGCAGACTCCCAGGCTCCACTCGAAACCCAATGATAATAGTCTGCATTTTAACTAGACTCCCAGGAGATTCATGTGCATATTAAAAGTTGAGAAGCACCAGCTTATCACAAACAGGCTCAGTACATAGTAACCATCATTCGAGTCCTGATTGATTTACTCAATTCATCCTTTTCCAACCCAGACACATTCTCGCTCTTCTCATATTGCTCACAACTACCTGCCTAAATGAGTTTAGCAAGGTCTCAGGACACAAGGCTGATATATAAAATCACTTCTGTTTCTATACACTAGCAATGAACAATCTGAAAACAATTTCATTTATAGTAGCATCAAAAAGAATAAAATACTTAGGAATACATTTAACAAAAGTATAAGAATTTTATACTGAAACTAAAAACATTTTTGAAAGAAATTTTTTAAAATTAAATAAAGGCACTCTTATGTTCATCAATTGGAAGAGTTAATATTGTTTAGATCACAATACTCCCCAATTGACCCACAGATTCAGTGCAATCCTTATGAGAATCCCAGCTGGTTTATTCGCATAAATGGAAAAGTCAAACCTAAAATTCATATGGAATTACAAGGGGCCCAGAATAGTCAAAACAATCTTTAAAAATAACATAATTGGAGGACTCACACTTCTTAATTTCAAAATCAGATCTCACTACAGAGCTACAGTAATCAAGACAGTATATATACAAGGTTAGACATATAAATAAATGGAATAACATTTTGAGAGTACAGAAATAAACCCTCATATTTATGGTCACTTAATTTTCAGTAATGGTGCCAAGACAATAAAATGGAGAAAGAATAGTCTGTCAACAGATGATGCAGGGACAACTGGGTATCCACATGGAAAAGAATGAAGTTGGATCTCTTCCTTACACCACACAACAAAATTAACTTGAAATGGATTATAAAGCTAAATGTAAGCATTAAAATTACAAAATTCTTAGAAGAAAACATAGGAATAAATCTTCCTGACATTGGGTTAGGCAATGATTACTTCAGTAGAACTCCAAAAGCACAAGTGACAAAAGTATCAATAAATTGGAATACATCAAAACTTTAAACTTTCGTGCTGCAAACAATACCATCAAGAAAGTGAAAAGACAATCTACATAACTGGAAAAGTACCTAATATTGGGCTTTTATTCAGAACACATAAAGAACTCTTACAATGCAAAAATAACCAATTAAAAATGGGCAAAGACTTTTTCTTTTTATCAGAATAGACGTTTCTCTGAAGAATATATGCAAATGACCAATAAGCACAGGGAAAAATACTCAACACTAAGGAAATACAAATCAAAACCACAATGAGATACCAGTTCATACTGACTATGATGGCTATAATAGAAAAGGCAAACAATAACAAGTGTTGGTGAGGGTATGGAGAAATTGAAACACATACATTGCTGGTGGGTAAAATGTAAAATGATGTGGCCATATTGGAAAACGATTTGGCAGTTTCTTTAAATGCTAAACATAGAGTTTCCATATGACTTAGCAATACCACTCCTAGGCATATAGCCAAGAGAACTGAAAACAGGCATTCAAACAAAAACATGTACACAAATGTTCAAAGCTGCATTATTCATAACAGCCATAAAGTAGAAACAACCTAAATGTCCATCAGCTGAGGAAGGGATAAACAAACTTTGTTGGGATATTATTCAGCCATAAAAAGGAATGAGGTACTGATACCTGCCACAACATGGATGAACCTTGAAAATGTTATGCTAAGTGAAAGAAGCCAGTCACAAAAGATCACATGTTGTATGATTCCATTTATATGAAATGTCTAGAATAGGCAAACCTACAGAGGCGGAAAGCAGATTGCCAAAGGCTGGTGGGCTGGGAAAAATGAGGACGGATTGCTAATGGGCGTGGGGTTTCTTTCTGGGGTGATGAAAATATTCTAAAATTAGATTGTCATCAAGGTTGCCCAACTCTGTGAATATACCATAAACCATTGAATTGTACACTTTAAATGAGTGAGCTGTGTGGTATATGAATTATTTCTCAATAAAAGTGCTTTTTTAAAAAAGAAAAACACTTTGGCCTATTTCTGTCAGTCTCATTCCTATTGACAAAAATCTGAATTGATGGTAAGCATGTAGTTCATGCCTGAGCCTGAAAGATACAATATTCACACCATTTGTGTTTTGGGAGGGAGCTTGTCATTACATCCTTCCCCTTGCAGACTTGGCAGACCCAGCAACACAAGGAGTAAGAGTAGTCTCAGCTCCATCTCATGACTTCAGCGGGAATAGTAGGGATGGGACCTATTGGGGAAGAGGGCAATCTTTCTAGGGAAGGAGTATGGTAGAGTAGATAAGGACTTCAACTCCTCTTTAGGCAAATAAATCAGGTTTTAGATCCTGAGTCCACCAACTTACTATGTCACCTATACAAGTTACTTGACCCCTCTCAAGCTTCATCTCTAAAAGGGGGCTAATAAAAAGCACTACCTCAAAGTGTTATGAAGATTAAATGAGATAATCCATATGAAGCACCTAAAATAATGCCTGCCATACAGTAAGCATTCAATAAATGTTAGCTGCTAGATTTATTATTTTTATTGAGGTGAAACTGAAGCAAAACCATATAAGGAAAAGTAAAGCACCCTCAGCTTTGGAATCAGACAGCTCTGTTAAGGTGACCTGGGGAAGTCACTTCATTTATGGAGCTTTAAGCTCCTCTGTAATAATGAGGATAATAATCCTTCTCTAGGGAGGCAGTTTAAAGCCTAGACACTGGAACCCACACCACCTGGTTTTGAATACTGTCTCCACCACTTACAAGTTGTGTGACCGTGAGCATATTTAACTTCTCTGTGTGTGGGTATCCTCTTCTGTCCATTGGAGGTAACAAAAATACTTACACCTCCTTGGGTTGGTGTGAAGAATTATTGAGTTAATCCGTGTAAAGCGCTTAGAACAGTGCCTAGCATACAGTAAGTACTCAATGAATATTAATGGTTGTTATAAAGCTAAAGTAGGAAACAAATGAGATCCTTGGTAAAGCTAGGCATGTAGTAGGTCCTCAGTAAAAGGTGGTTCCCTTCCTCACCCATCCTGCTCTGTGAACCAGGTCAAGATTTCCTCGGACTTGCAGAGAAAATGTTTCAGACTAAGGAGGTCCTCATGGTAAGTAGAATTTTCTGGCAGGCTCAATACTACCATCTGATGGGAACAATGCCATCTATTAGCTGCCTGCAAGATGACCACCTATATTCCTAAGAATATACCCCATTCAGAGCAGTAGGGAAAGAATTATTTTGCCTGTGGACTACTTGGGCTCCAATTCGAGGATGGCTTAGGGAAATCTTCTACTTCTCCTCAAACTTCCTCTTTAGATTTGGTGTCAACTTAAATGTCATTGAGTTCCCTACCCTAGGTTAGGCACTTTTACATATGTGCCACTATTTTTTTCTAGCTAGATATACAATTTTAAACAAAAATTCTCATTTAATCCTTACAACATCTCTGTGACTTTTAAACACTTTATTAAATAGAGATTCAGAAGTGAATAAAACAGGCAAATTGTCCACCTTCATGAGGCTTCCATCCTAATGAGACAATTACATAATACTTTATT
Source organism: Balaenoptera borealis (assembly GCF_965194805.1). Taxonomy (NCBI): domain Eukaryota; kingdom Metazoa; phylum Chordata; class Mammalia; order Artiodactyla; family Balaenopteridae; genus Balaenoptera; species Balaenoptera borealis. The sequence goes on along the minus strand of NC_138881.1, from coordinate 44,341,810 downwards.
TATAGAAATATACACACATAATCATTTTTTACCCTAGTAGAGCAAGACAAAACAGACTTTTCCTTGATTCCACAGCTATTAGCAATAGGTTAAATTCATGACTCTCTTTGCTACTGTAATAACTAAAATATTTTTATGTTAATTTTTAGCAGTGATATTCTTATTTTCTGACTGAATGGAATTTGTAATGGGATTTTTAAAAAATGCCTAGCGAAAGGATGGCAAACCCCTGTCCCTGAAGAAGTTGGATTTAAAGATGGTTTAGACAGAAAGGTTGAAGTCCACTATTAATAAAGACAACTAACTTATATCACATGGAACTAATGCCCAATTTGTGCATGGTTCAAACATAGCCACAGGCTAAAGGGTTCTGGCAAAAGCCTCTCTGCTACTGGGCAATGTAAATCTTAAAAGACCATGCTTTGTTTGTAAACTAAGTTTCTTAAATATGTCCCTTCATCCTGGATTTGCTCACTGCTGCTAACTGAGTGAAACAACAGGGTTTGAATTTCCATTTTTCTCTCAGCTACTGATTTTCCATCTAAAAAGGATAATTAATGGAACTCACTTCTTTGGGTGCTGAGTTGGTCATATTTTTTACAGAGGAAATAATTTGGGAAAAGGCCATGAGTGACAAATCTTTCCAACTTGAAAATGCATTAGGTTAAATGTGAATAAGTCAAAGTGCTGGAAAAAATCATCTGTACCCTGATTTGTCCACATTTTTTAGTTTGAGAAAGGTAAAATAGCAGACCAAACCCATTAGTAGATAACAATAAATGATAACTTCTATTTGACAGAAATCTCTTATTTTGGCTAAGCTTAAATAGCTACTGTTTAGAAGCCTCATACATGACTATATATTTAAACACCTTTTACAAATAGGAAAGCTTTATTTTTCTTTCAGAAAAGTAGGCAATGGTAAGAGTGAGGAGAAGCAGATAGAGAAGAGTAATGAGACTGTGGGTAAATTAGATAATGTAATGCATTTAGAACATAATTTTGGTCACTTTCACACAGCCTGGTAGCTATTAAGTAAGCCTGTTGTAAGAATCAGACAAATCCGGTTTTGACAAACATAGCCTAAACCATGTCTGTTACTGAACAATCTGAAAATGAGGAAAATCACATGTCTTCTGGACCTTGCTGTAATGGAACTCAGACCCTTAGACCTAGAGCCATCTCTGCCCTCCCTCTGAGACCTAGAGCTCCACTGTCAGGTCTGTGAAGCGGATACTTTTGGGGTTATTAAAGAAGTAATACCCCTCCTGGCTCCAGGCTCTGAATATATGGTGCATGTAACACCACTCTCCACACCTGGCCCCCAAATGGCATACAAGGCCAGGTCCCTCTAATTGGCCTCACTGCCCACAGGATAAAGTCCTGACTCCTTGCATACAAGGCCATTTGTGATCTGTCTCCTGTGGACTTCTCTCTTCTCCAGCTAGGACTCCTGACACCTCCTCACATTCATCCTCAGCTCTAGCCAGTTCTCCAAACATGTCATGCAGTCTCATCCCTCTGTGCTTGCAGAAAGACAGGTTCCTCGGCCTGAAAATCCCTCCCCTGACTTCACCCATTTAACTAATTCCAGCTTGTCCTTTGATGTCAACTCGGAATTCACCTCTTTCAGAAACATCCCTTTATTATACTTATAAGAGCATATGATATTTGGATAAGATAATTATTTATGGTTTCTCTCTCTTGCTTTAGGCTGTGGGCTTTTTGAGGGCAGAAAGTAATTTAGACCACCAACACTTCTCACAATGGACCTACCTCATTGTACACACTTCAGAAATAGAGGGTAGTAATATTTTATGAGAGGGATACATTCATGAAGTCTTTACTGTGAGCCTCATATTCTGAAGATATTTTATGCTGGCTTCTCTGCCTCAACACAATTATTAAATACTGGAGAGTTTTTTTTTAACATCTTTATTGGAGTATAATTGCTTTACAATAGTGTGTTTCTGCTTTATAACAAAGTGAATCAGTTATACATATACATATGTTCCAATATCTCTTCCCTCTTGCGTCTCCCTCCCTCCCACCCTCCCTATCCCACCCCTCTAGGTGGTCACAAAGCACCAAGCTGATCTCCCTGTGCTACGCGGCTGCTTCCCACTAGCTATCTATTTTACGTTTGGTAGTATATATATGTCCATGCCACTCTCTCACTTTGTCACAGCTTACCCTTCCCACTCCCCATATCCTCAAGTCCATTCTCTAGTAGGTCTGTGTCTTTATTCCCATCTTGCCCCTATGTTCTTCATGACCATTTTTTTTCTTACGTTCCATATATATGTGTTAGCATACAGTATTTGTTTTTCTCTTTCTGACTTACTACACTCTGTATGACAGACTCTAGGTCCATCCACCTCACTACAAATAACTCAATTTCGTTTCTTTTTATGGCTCAGTAATATTCCATTGTATATATGTACACATCTTCTTTATCCATTCATCTGTTGATGGACACTTAGGTTGCTTCCATGGTCTGGCTACTGTAAATAGAGCTGCAATGAACATTTTGGTACATGACTCTTTTTGAATTGTGGTTTTCTCAGGGTATATGCCCAGTAGTGGGATTGCTGGGTCATATGGTAGTTCTATTTTTAGTTTTTTAAGGAACCTCCATAATGTTCTCCATAGTGGCTGTATCAATTTACATTCCCACCAACAGTGCAAGAGGGTTCCCTTTTCTCCACACCCACTCCAGCATTTACTGTTTGTAGATTTTTTGATGATGGCCATTCTGACTGGTGTGAGATGATATCTCATTGTAGTTTTGATTTGCATTTCTCTAATGATTAATGATGATGCTGTGCATTCTTTCATGTGTTTGTTGGCAATCTGTATATCTTCTTTGGAGAAATGTCTATTTAGGTCTTCTCCCCATTTTTGTAATGGGTTGTTTTTTAGATATTGAGCTGCATGAGCTGCTTGTAAATTTTGGAGATTAAGCCTCTGTCCGTTGCTTCATTTGCAAATATTTTCTCCCATTCTGAGAGTTGTCTTTTCGTCTTGTTTATGGTTTCCTTTGCTGTGCAAAAGCTTTTAAGTTTCATTAGGTCCCATTTGTTTATTTTTGTTTTTATTTCCATTTCTCTAGGAGGTGGGTCAAAAAGGATCTTGCTGTGATTTATGTCAGACTGTTCTGCCTATGTTTTCCTCTAAGAGTTTGACAGTGTCTGGCCTTACATTTAGGTCTTTAATCCATTTTGAGTTTATTTTTGTGTATGGTGTTAGGGAGTGTTCTAATTTCATACTTTTACATGTACCTGTCCAATTTTCCCAGAACCACATACTTAAGAGGCTGTCTTTTCTCCACTGTATATTCTTGCCTCCTTTATCAAAGATAAGGTGACCGTATGTGCGTGGGTTTCTCTCTGGGCTTTCTATCCAGGTCCATTGATCTATACTTCTGTTTTTGTGCCAGTACCAAACTGTCTTGATTACTGTAGCTTTGTAGTATAGTCTGAAGTCAGGGAGCCTGATTCTTCCAGCTCTGTTTTTCTTTCTCAAGATGGCTTTGGCTTTTCGGGGTCTTTTGTGTTTCCATACAAATTGTGAAATTTTTTGTTCTAGTTCTGTGAAAAATGCCAGCGGTAGTTTGATAGGGATTGCATTGAATCTGTAGATTGCTTTGGGTAGTACAGTCATTTGCACAATGTTGATTCTTCCAATCCAAGAACATGGTATATCTCTCCATCTATTTGTATCATCTTTAATTTCTTTCATCAGTGTCTTATAATTTTCTGCATACAGGTCTTTTGTCTCCTTAGGTATGTTTATTCCTAGATATTTTATTCTTTTTGTTGCAATGGTAAATGGTAGTGTTTCCTTAATTTCACTTTCAGATTTTTCATCATTAGTCTATAGGAATGCTAGAGATTTCTGTGCATTAATTTTATATCCTGCTACTTTACCAAATTCATTGATTAGCTCTAGTTGTTTTCTGGTAGCATCTTTAGGATTCTCTATGTATAGTATCATGTCATCTGCAAACAGTGACAGTTTTACTTCTTTTCCGATTTGGATTCCTTTTATTTCTTTTTCTTCTCTGATTGCTGTGGCTAACACTTCCAAAACTATGTTGAATAATAGTGGTGAGAGTGGGCAACCTTGTCTTGTTCCTGATCTTAGTGGAAATGGTTTCAGTATTTCACCACTGAGGACGATGTTGGCTGTGGGTTTGTCATATATGGCCGTTATTATGTTGAGGAAAGTTTCCTCTATGCCTACTTCCTGCAGGGTTTTAATGATAAATGGGTGTTGAATTTTGTCGAAAGCTTTCTAGGCATTGATTGAGATGATCATATATTTTTTCTCCTTCAATTTGTTAATATGGTGTATCACGTTGATTGATTTGCGTATATTGAAGAATCCTTGCATTCGTGGGATAAACCCCACTTGATCATGGTGTATGATCCTTTTAATGTGCTGTTGGATTCTGTTTGCTAGTATTTTGTTGAGGATTTTTGCATCTATGTTCATCCGGGATATTGGCCTGTAGTTTTCTTTCTTTGTGACATCTTTGTCTGGTTTTGGTATCAGGGTGATACTGGCCTTGTACAATGAATTTGGGAGTGTTCCTCCCTCTGCTATATTTTGGAAGAGTTTGAGAAGGATAGGTGTTAGCACTTCTCTAAATGTTTGATAGAATTCGCCTGTGAAGCCATCTGTTCCTGGGCTTTTGTTTGTTGGAAGATTTTTAATCACAGCGTCAATTTCAGTGCTTGCGATAGGTCTGTGCATATTTTCTATTTCTTCCTGATTCCGTCTCAGAAGGTTGTGCATTTCTAAGAATTTGTCCATTTCTTCCAGGTTGTCCACTGTATTGGCCTAGTGTTGCTTGTAGTAATCTCTCATGATCCTTTGTATTTCTGCAGTGTCAGTTGTTACTTCTCCTTTTTCATTTCTAATTCTATTGATTTGAGTCTTCTCCCTTTTTTTCTTGATGAGTCTGGTTAATGGTTTATCAATTTTGTTTATCTACTCAAAGAACCAGCTTTTAGTTTTATTGATCTTTGCTATCGTTTCCTTCATTTCTTTTTCATTTATTTCTGATCTGATCTTTATGATTTCTTTCCTTCTGCTAACTTTGGAGTTTTTTGTTCTTCTTTCTCTAATTGCTTTAGGTGTAAGGTTAGGTTGTTTATTTGAATTGCTTCTTGTTTCTTAAGGTAGGATTGTATTGCTATAAACTTCCCTCTTAGAACTGCTTTTGCTGCATCCCATAGGTTTTGGGTCGTTGTGTTTTCATTGTCATTTTTTTGTAGGTATTTTTTGATTTCCTCTTTGATTTCTTCAGTGATCTCTTGGTTATTTAGTAGTGTATTGTTTAGCCTGCATGTGTTTGTATTTTTTACAGATTTTTTCCTGTAATTGATATCTAGTCTCATAGCGTTGTGGTCGGAAAAGATACTTGATACGATTTCAATTTTCTTAAATTTACCAAGGCTTGATTTGTGAACCCAGGTATGATCTATCCTGGAGATTGTTCCATGAGCACTTGAGAAGAATGTGTATTCTGTTGTTTTTGGATGGAATGTCCTATAAATGTCAATTAAGTCCATCTTGTTTAATGTATCATTTAAAGCTTGTGTTTCCTTATTTATTTTCATTTTGGATAATCTGTCCATTGGTGAAAGTGGGGTGTTAAAGTCCCCTACTATCATTGTGTTACTGTCGATTTCCCCTTTTATGGCTGTTAGTATTTGCCTTATGTATTGAGGTGCTCCTATGTTGGGTGCATAAATATTTACAATTTTTATATCTTCTTCTTGGATCGATCCCTTGATCATTATGTAGCATCCTTCTTTGTCTCTTGGAATAGTCTTTATTTTAAAGTCTATTTTGTCTGATATGAGAATTGCTACTCTAGCTTTCTTTTAAACTGCATTTGGATGGAATATCTTTTTCCATCCCCTCACCTTCAGTCTGTATGTGTCCCTAGGTCTGAAGTGGGTCTCTTTTGGACAGCATGTATATTGATCTTGTGTTTGTATCCATTCAGCCAGTCTATGTCTTTTGGTTGGAGCAGTTAATCCATTTACCTTTCAGGTAGTTATCCATATGTATGTTCCTATTACCGTTTTCTTAATTGTTTCAGGTTTGTTATTGTAGGTCTTTTCCTTCTCTTGTGTTTCCTGCCTAGAGAAGTTCCTTTAGCATTTGTTGTAAAGCTGGTTTGGTGGTGCTGAACTCTCTCAGCTTTTGCTTGTCTGTAAAGGTTTTAATTTCTCCATCCAATCTGAATGAGATCCTTGCTGGGTAGAGTAATCTTGGTTGTAGGTTTTTCTCCTTCATCACTTTAAATATATCCTGCCACTCCCTTCTGGCTTGCAGAGTTTCTGCTGTAAGATCAGGTGTTAACCTTATGGGGATTCCCTTGTGTGTTATTTGTTGTTTATCCCTTGCTGCTTTTAATATTTTTTCTTTGTATTTAATTTTTGATAGTTTGATTAATATGTGTCTTGGTGTGTTTCTCCTTGGATTTATCCTGTATGGGACTCTCTGTGCTTCCTGGACTTGATAAACTATTTCTTTTCCCATATTAGGGAAGTTTTCAACTATAACCTCTTCAAATATTTTCTCAGTCCCTTTCTTTTTTTCTTCTTCTAGGACCCCTATAATTTGAATGTTGGTGCATTTAATGTTGTCCCAGAGGTCTCTGAGACTGTCCTCAGTTCTTTTCATTCTTTTTTCTTTATTCTGCTCTGCAGTAGTTATTTCCACAATTTTATCTTCCAGGTCACTTATCCGTTCTTCTGCCTCAGTTATTCTGCTATTGATCCCTTCTAGAGAATTTTTAATTTCATCTACTGTGTTGTTCATCATTGTTTGTTTGCTCTTTAGTTCTTCTAGGTCCTTGTTAAACGTTTCTTGCATTTTCTCTATTCTATTTCCAAGATTTTGGATCATCTTTTCTATCATTATTCTGAATTCTTTCTCAGGTATCCTGCCTATTTCCTCTTCATTTTTTAGGTCTGGTGGGTTTTTTCCTTGCTCCTTCATCTGCTGTGTGTTTTTCTGTCTTCTCATTTTGCTTAACTTACTGTGTTTGGGGTCTCCTTTTCGCAGGCTGCACCTTCATAGTTCCCGGTTTTTTTTGGTGTCTGCCCGCAGTGGCTATGGTTGGTTCAGTGGGTTGTGTAGGGTTCCTGGTGGAGGGGATTAGTGCCTGTGTTCTGGTGGATGAGCCTGGATCTTGTCTTTCTGGGGGCAGCTCCACATCTGGTGGTGTGTTTTTGGGTGTCTGTGGCCTTATGATTTTAGACAGCCTCTCTGCTAATGGATGGGGTTGTGTTCCTGTCTTGCTAGTTGTTTGGCATAGGGTGTCCAGCACTGTAGCTTGCTCGTCTTTGAGTGAAGCTGGGTCTTGGTGTTGAGATGGAGATCTATGGGAGATTTTCGCCGTTTGATATTACGTGCAGCTGGGAGGTCTCTCGTGGACCAGTGTCCTGAAGTTGGCTCTCCCACCTCAGAGGCACAGCCCTGACGCCTGGCTGGAGAACCAAGAGCCTTTCATCCCCCCGATAAAAGAGAAAAAGGGAAAAAATATATATCTTTGCTCCCAACGTCCACCTCCTTTATTGGGGATGATTCGTTGTCTATTCAGGTATTCCACAGATGCAGGGTACATCAAGTTGATGGGGGAGATTTAATCTCCTGCTCCTGAGGCTGCTGGAAGAAATTTCCCTTTCTCTTCTTTGTTCGCACAGCTCCCAGCGTTCAGCTTTGGATTTGGACCTGCCTCTGCGTGTAGGTCGCCTGAGGGCGTCTGTTCTTTGCTCAGACAGGACGGGGTTAAAGGAGCAGCTGATTCGGGGGCTCTGGCTCACTCAGGCGGGGGGGGGAGGGGTACGGATGCGGGGCGAGCCTGCGGCGGCAGAGGCCAGTGTGACGTTGCACCAGCCTGAGGTGCGCCATGCGTTCTCCCGGGGAAGTTGTCCCTGGATCATGGGACCCTGGCAGTGGCGGGCTGCACAGGCTCTCGGTAGGGGCGGTGTGTATAGTGACCTGTGCTTGCACACGGGCTTCTTGGTGGCGGCAGCAGCAGCCTTAGCGTCCCATGCCCGTCTCTTTGGTCCGCGCTGATAGCCGCGGCTGGCGCCAGTCTCTGGAGCTCCTTTAAGTGGCGCTCTGAATCCCCCCTCCTCGCGCACCAGGAAACAAAGAGGGAAGAAAAATTCTCTTGCCTCTTCGGCAGCTCCAGACTTTTTCCCGGACTCCCTCCCGGCTAGCTGTGGCGCACTAGCCCCTTCAGGCTGTGTTCACGCTGCCAACCCCAGTCCTCTCCCTGCAATCCGACCTCCGAAGCCCAAGCCTCAGCTCCCAGCTCCCGCCCGCCCCGGCGGGTGAGCAGACAAGCCTCTCGGGCTGGTGAGTGCTGGTCGGCACTGGTCCTCTGTGTGGGAATCTCTCCGCTTTCGCCTCCGCACCCCTGTGGCTGCGCTGTCCTCCGTGGCTCCGAAGCTCCCCCCTCCACCACCCGCAGTCTCCGCCCGCGAAGGGGCTTCCTAGTGTGTGGAAACCTTTCCTCCTTCACAGCTCCCTCCCAATGGTGCAGGTCCTGTCCCTATTCTTTTGTCTTTGTTTTTTCTTTTTTCTTTTGCCCTACCCAGGTACGTGGGGAGTTTCTTGCCTTTTGGGAGGTCTGAGGTCTTCTGCCAGCGTTCAGTAGGTATTCTATAGGAGCTGTTCCACATGTAGATGTATTTCTGATGTATTTGTCGAGAGGAAGGTGATCTCTGCGTCTTACTCTTCCGCCATCTTGAAGCTCCTTGATCTTTCTTTTTTTTTAATGTAGGCATTATAACTATCAACTTCCCTTTCAGTACTTCTCTTGCTTCATCCTATATGTTTTGGTATGTTGTGTTTCCATTTTCATTTATTTCAACATATTTTTGATTTCCCTTTTGGTCATCTTTGACCCACTGATTGTTCAGGCGTGTGTTGTTTAATTTGCACATATTTGTGAATTTTCCAGTTTTCCTTATTTATTTGTTTCTAGTTTCATATCATGTGGTCAGAAAAGATACTTGATACGTTTTCAATCTTTTAAAATTTGCTAAGACTTGTTTTGTGACAACATCTGATCTATCCTGGAGAATGTTCCATGTGCACTTGAGAAGAATGTGTGTTATGCTCATTGTGGATGGAATGTTTTGTATATGTCTGTTAGGTTCATTTGGTCTAAAGTATAGTTCAAGTCTAATGTTTCCAGATTGATTGTCTATCTGGGTGATCTATCCATTGTCAAAACTGGTGTATTGAAGTCCCTATTGTTATCATACTGTTGTCTATTACTCCCTTCAGATCTGTTAGTGTTTGCTTAATATGTTTAGGTGCCCTGATGTTGGGTGCATATATATTTACAATTGTTATCCTCTTGATGAATTGAGCCCTTTTTCTCATTACAATTTTTGACTTAAAGTCTGTTTTCTCTAAAGAATGAAATTTTGCCATTTGCACCAACATGATTGACTTGGGGGGATATTATGCTAAGTGAGATAAGTAAGACAGAGAAGAAAAATACTCTATGATATCACTTATATGTGGAATCTAAAAAATACAACAAACTAGTGAATAAAACAAAAAAGAAGCAGACTCACAGATATAGAGAACAAACAGTGGTTACCAGTGCGGGCAGAGGAGAGAGGGGCAATATGGGGTAGAGGAAAAAAAAGGGTTATTATGGGATTATAATGAAATCATGTGTGTGAAACATAAAAATTGTAAAGCACTTTAGAATTAAAAAAATCTTTCATTCAATAAAAAAAAAATAAAGTCTGTTTTGTCTGATATAAGTATAGCACCCCTGCTCTCTTTTGGTTTTCATTTCTGTGGAATATCTTTTTCACCCCTTCACTTTGAGCCTATGTGTGTCCTTGAAGCTGAAGTGAGTCTCTTATAGGCAACATATAGCTGGGTCTTGTTTTTACTTAATCATTAAGTCACTTTATGCCTTTTGATTGGAGAATTTAATCTATTTACATTCAAAGTAATTTTTGATAGGTAAGAACTTACTATTAAAAGCTTATTAATTGTTCTCTGGCTGTTTTGAAGTTCCTTTGCTCCTTTTTTCTTCTCTTACTGTCTTCCTTTTGAACTGATGATTTTTCCACAGTAGTGTACTTTGATTCTCTTTTCTTTATTTTGTGTTCATGTATTATAGGATTTTTTGTGTGTGGTTACCCTGAGGCTTACTGGAAACATTTTATGATATAACAGTCTACTTAAGCTAATAACAACTTAATATTGATTATATACAAAAACTCTACCCTTTTGCTCCCTCCATTTTATGTTTTTGATGTCACAATTAACATGTATTTATATTGTGTAGCCATTAACAAATTATTGTAGCTATTTTTTTTTCTTTTTTTTTTTTTGTAGCTATTTTTAAAACATCTTTATTGGAGTATAATTGCTTTACAATGGTGTGTTAGTTTCTGCTTTATAACAAAGTAAATCAGCTATACATATACACATATGCCCATATCTCCTCCCTATTTTTAATACTTTTGTCCTTTAACTTTTATACTAGAGTTATGTGGTCAACATACCACCCTATTACAGTATTAGAGATTTCTAAATCAGACTATATACTTAACATTACCAGTTTGTTATATATTTTCTTATGTTTTCATATTACTCATTAGCATCCTTTCATTTCAGCTTGAAGAACTCCTTTTAGCGTTTCCTGTAAGGCAAATTAGGTGGTGATGAACTCCCTCACCTTTTGTTTTTTTGTGAAAGTCTTTATCTCATCTTCATTTCTGAAGGACAACGTTGCTAGGTAAAGTCATCTTGGTTGGCAGCTTTTTCTTTCAGCACTTTAAATATATCATCTCATTCTCTCCTGGTCTGCAAGGTTTCTGCTGGGTTCCCTTGTATAAGAGAGTTTTTTCTCGTGCTGCTTTTAAAATCTCTTCTGTATTAGATTTTAGACAGTTTTATTATAATGTTTCTTAGAAAAGATTGTCTTGGATTGATATTATCGGGTGGCCTCCTAGCTTCATGAATTTGGATATCCAAATCTCTCCTCAGGTTTGGGAAGTTCTCAGCCATTATTTATTTAAACTTTCTCCTTCTCTTCTCTTTCTGGGATTCCAATGACACCATAGATTGTTTCTTTTAATGATGTCCCATAAGTCCTATAGACTTTTTCATTCTTTTTTTCTTTTTGTTCCTCTGACTCAATAATCTCAAATGATCTGTCTTTGAGCTCATTGATCTCTTTGGTCCAATCTGATGATGAAGCTCTCTATTGAGTTCTTCATTTCAGTCACTGTATCCTCAGCTCCACAATTTTTGTTTGGTTCTCCTTTATGTTTTCTATCTCTTTGTTGGACTTTATTTTGTTTTTGTATTTTTTCCTGATTTTGTTAAATTGTTTATCTGTGTTCTCTTATAGCTCTCTCAGCATCTTTAGAAAAATTACTTTGAATTCTTTGTCAGGCAATTCACATAACTCCATTTCTTTAAGGTCAGTTACTAGAAGTTTACTATGTTCCTTTGGTGGTGTCATATTTCCCTGATTCTTTGTGATCCCTGTAGTCTTGCATAGGTTCCTGCACATTTGAAGATGCAGTCACCCCTTCCAGACTTTATGGACTGACTTTGGTAAGGAAAGGCTTTCACTTGCAATTGGAGCATGATGGAGCATGATGTGACCCTGGATCTGGTGGTGAAGGGCACAAATTCAGGGGCATGTGGTGGCTCCAGGTCTGAGTGGGGTCATGATTTCTTGTCAGCTCAGGCTGCTGGGATCCACAGCATCAATAAATGCGTGGTGAGCACTGTGGGGGGTTGCAGTGGCTACAGGGGTTGTGGGGGTCCTCAGCTGTACCCCCAGGTCTAGCAGCTAGAGACCAGGGCAGGCAGTGGTGGTAGCTGGAGCTGGTGGCATGCACATGCTTGGCTATGGGGGCCAGCTGCAGGTGCCTGTATAGTGGGAGGGGCTGCTTGCAGACATACACACAATGGTAGGGGCCAGGGCCAACAGTAAGGGACTGGGCCAACTGTTGGTTCACACTGGCAGCTGTGGAGGACCTGGGTATTGGCATGCGCTCCTGTTGCTGTAGGGTCTTCCCATGAGTGTACATAAAGCAGTTGAGGCCAGGGAAGGAAATCAGCTAGAGTTATGCACGTGCAAAGCTGGAGGGGCTAGTAGCAGGTGGGACCAGTGGTTCAGGCTAAAGACAGGAGACAGGACCAGAGCCAGGTCCACAGCAGTTTCAGGGGCCTTGTTTGTTGGCATGCACTATAGTGGCTGCAGTATCTCCACATGGGTTTGTGCCCAACAGTGGATGTGGGTGATGAGGGTCAGGCCAGGGGCATGCAGGTGCATAGCTAGGGGATGGGGGAGGCTAGCTGCTGGTGAGCCCATTGGTGGCTCACCTGGATATAAGGCCAGTGACTGGATATAAGGCCAAATCTAGACCCATAAGCAGCTGTGAGGACCCTGACTACAGGATCTTGCCATGGGAACAGACGTAGCAGTGATGAGAGGCAGGGCGCTGGTGTGCTAGTGAACAGCTCGAGGGACTATCCCCAAGCACTCATATAGCAGTTAGGGTCAGCCACAGGCATCTAGACTACTGTCTTGCATTCACATGGCTACAGAGGCCTGGGCTGGCTGCTGGTACAGATTTCAGGCTCCAGCAGGAGAGGGTAGAGGGAGCTGGGAGGGTCTTGGGTAGCTGGCATCTGTGAATGCGAATACCTGTGGAGCAAAAAATGGTGAAATCTGCAGGAGATCCACACAGGCTGTGCTGGCCATTGGTTTCTTTAGTGGCAAAGGCTGCTGGGTCCTCTATAGAGCAGGCCACTGGGAACCATGGACTCTCCTGCTGCATAGCTAATACTGGTAGTCCTGCTCTCTTTTTTGTTCCTTGCCACCTCTATATGTCTCAGCTTTGCCAGTCTCTGGGTGAGAAAAAACTGAAATGGGTCCTCCATGTGGTGCCTTGAAAGGCTGGGGAAGCTGGTCACTCACCCCATTCTCCCTTTCCTAGCAATGTAACTCTTTCTAGCTGGAGAGTTACTTCTTGGCACTGAGTAATGTCACTTGGGGGATGGGATGATGCAGGCAAAATGAAGCTGTTGTTCCTTCTCTTTTTGTGTGGTTATTCTTAGGTTTTTTATTCCACTGTGTTGCTGAAGTTTCTTCAGTGGACTCTTGTGGTCTCCCAGAGCTGTTTCTGTTTGTGGATAGCTATGTAATTGTTGATCTTTGTGGGAAGACAGAGGCTTGGTATTCTACTTCACCATCTTGATGACATCACTCCTTAGCTTTGGCTTTGATATTTGCAGACTGAATAGCCAATATATTCTTCAACTTTTAATTAATTAGTTTATGTTGTGGCAACAAACAATTCCTAAATTTAGATGGCTTACAACAAACATTCCCTGTGATTCTTACATGAGGGCTAATGGTTAGTTACAGCTTTGCTGTTTGGTTGGGCCTCATGAATCTTTTCATTCAGTGACCCAAGCTAAAGGTATTGCCACTCCCTTTGGCCCACTCTTCTCTTGTTGGAAAGCTAAAGCTTGAGGGAGACAGAGCCAAACCATGAAAGGGTATTTAAACCTTCTTTTCTGATGTGAGGTAGACCATATCCACTATATTAGTTAGCTATTGCTAAATGATAAATTACAAAAAAGTTAGCGGCTTACAACAACACATTTATTGTCTCACATTTCCCGTGGGTCAGGAGTCTGGACATTGCTTAACCGGATCCACTGCTTAAAGGTTCACCAGCTACTTGCTGGCTGTAAGCTGAAGGCTACCCTCATCTCCTAAAGGTTGCCCTCAGCTCCTAGAGGCTGCCCACAGTTCTAGATGCTGTTTGCAGTTCCTAGAGGCCTCTCCACAGTTCCTTGCAATGTGACAACAGGGCTGATGACTTCATGAAGCTAGCAAGAAGAGTCTCTAGAGTAAATCTGCTAGCAAGACTAGATCTTATATCATGTAATATAATCATGGAAGTGACATTTCATCACCTTTGCCATATTCCATCAGTTAGAGGCATATTACAAGTCCCACGCAAACTCAAGGGGTAGGGATTGCAAAAGGGCACGAACACCAGGTAAGGATCACGGAGACAATTCTAGAGTCTGTACACCACATTTACTTACATTCTATTGACTGAAGTAAGTCACATGGCTGGCCAATTCCCAAAACGATGGGGCAGTAAGGTATACTCGGCCTACAGGGTGAGGAAGGAATAAATAATGTTGAGTATATAATACAATCTACCAAAAACTTAATTTCTGGCATTCTTAAGCTTGTGTGTAATCAATAATCATGTGATAACCTGTCATATTCATTAGCATAATAATGATAGTAATATAAACAAGGGAAGTCAGTAAGACTTATTGTTAACATCTTAATATTCACTTTTTTAAACATATTTATTGGAGTATAATTGCTTTACATTGTTGTGTTAGTTGCTGCTGTATAACAAAGTGAATCAGCTATATGTATACATATATCCCTATATCCCCTCCCTCTTCTGTCGCACTCCCACTCTCCCCATCCCACCCCTCTAGGTGGTCACAAAGCATGAGCTGATCTCCCTGTGCTATGCGGCTGCTTCCCACCAGCTATCTATCTGACATTTGGTAGTGTATATATGTCGATGCCACTCTCTCACTTCAGCTCAGCTTAACCGTCTCCCTCCCCGTGTCCTCAATTCCATTCTCTATATCTGCGTCTTTATTCCTGTCCTGCCCCTAGGTTCTTCAGAACCATTTTTTTTTTAGATTCCATATATATGTGTTAGCATACGGTATTTGTTTTTCTCTTTCTGACTTACTTCACTCTGTAGGACAGACTCTAGGTCTATCCAACTCACTACAAATAACTCAATTTCATTTCTTTCTATGGATGAGTAATATTCCATTGTATATATGTGCCACATCTTCTTTATCCATTCATCTGTCAGTGGACACTTAGGTTGCTTCCATGTCCTGGCTATTGTAAATAGTGCTGCAGTGAACATTGTGGTACATGACTCTTTTTGAATTATGGTTTTCCCAGGGTATAAGCCCAGTAGTGGGATTACTGGGTCATGTAGTAGTTCGATTTTTAGTTTTTTAAGGGACCTCCATACTGTTCTCCATAGTGGCTGTATCAATTTACATTCCCACCAACAGTGCAAGAGGGTTCCCTTTTCTCCACACCCTCTCCAGCATTTATTGTTTGTAGACTTTTTGATGATGGTCATTCTGACTGGTGTGAGGTGATACCTCATTGTAGTTTTGATTTGCATTTCTCTAATGGTTAGTGATGTTGAGCATCCTTTCATGTGTTTGTTGGCAATCAGTATATCTTCTTTGGAGAAATGTCTGTTTAGGCCTTCTGCCCATTTTTGGATTGGGTTGTTTGTTTTTTGATATTGAGCTTCATGAGCTGCTTGTAAATTTTGGAGATTAATCCTTTGTCAGTTGCTTCATCTGCAAATATTTTCTCCCATTCTGAGGGTTGTCTTTTGGTCTTGTTTATGGTTTCCTTTGTTGTGCAAAAGCTTTTAAGTTTCATTAGGTCCCATTTGCTTATTTTTGTTTTTATTTCCATTTCTCTAGGAGGTGGGTCAAAAAGGATCTTGCTGTGATTTATGTCAAGAGTGTTCTGCCTATGTTTTCCTCTAAGAGTTTGATAGTGTCTGGCCTTACATTTAGTTCTTTAATCCATTTTGAGTTTATTTTTGTGTATGGTGTTAGGAAGTGTCCTAATTTCATTCTTTTACATGTAGCTGTCCAGTTTTCCCAGCACCACTTATTGAAGAGGCTGTCCTTTCTCCATTGTATATTTTCGCCTTCTTTATCAAAGATGGGTGACCATATGTGCATGGGTTTACCTCTGGGCTTTCTATCCTATTCCACTGATCTATATTTCTCTTTGTGTGCCAGTACCATAGTGTCTTGATTACTGTAGTTTGTAGTATAGTCTGAAGTCAGGGAGCCTGATTCCTCCAGTTCCGTTTTTGTAAAGCAATTATACTCCAATAAAGATGTTTAAAAAATAAAATAAATTTTTTGTTCCAGTTCTGTGAAAAATGCCATTGGTAGTTTGATAGGGATTGCATTGAATCTGTAGATTGCTTTGGGTAGTATAGTCATTTTCACAATTAACATTCACTTTTAAACATAGATAAGCATTTTAGATGAAATTTGAAGAGAAAGTATTGTCATATATTCTATATGTCTTACTTCTTTCTATCAATGAGTTGAAGAATAAATATATATCTATTATGGCAAAAGTAAAATATAACAAAAACTAATGCTGGTTGTAACAACTGTTAGTTTTACCTCTATAAAACTTAAGAACTTTCAAATAGTTAAATAGAGAATATTGGTGGTTAATGCAAATTTTAAAATACTCAGTAGATAACCTTAGGAAGAATAATATATCAATTTCAAACTATAAAGTCTTAAAAAATTTTAAGTAACAGAGATCCAAATATATTATAATTCTAAACTGTAGACTTGTTTGAGGTATTAGCATTCATAATACTAAACAAAATAACCTTTAAGTATATACTTAATTTTTAGTGATTAATTTCATTATTCTTTCAAGAAAAAAATATCTTATTTGGAAATTGTTCACATCTTATGAGAATGGCTTAAAACCAGTATGTCAACTTTTCCATCTCAAATTTTTCAAGGAAGGAAAATCTCAAAAATGCAGGTTAAAGAATTCTTTCCAAAGGAATGACAATTAAACTAAAACCCAAAGGAGTTAGCCAGGCAAAAGTATAGTGAAGAAACTGGAGGGAAATTCCAAGTAGAGGGGTGGCATATAAAAGAATGATAAGGCTGAGTACATGTTAAGGGGCTGAAGTGCTGTGAGGAAGGTATATTAGTTTACTATGCTACCACAACTTAATGACCTAAAACAACATACATTTATTATCTCACAGTTTCTATGTGTCAAGAATCCAGGCAAAGTTTAGCTGGGTTCTCTGTAAGGCTGAAATTAAAATCTAAGCCAAGGCTGGGCTCTAATCTAGAGGCTCAACTAGAGAAGGGGCCACTTCCAAGCTTAGTCCAGTTGTTGGCAGAATTCTTTTCCTTGTGGCTTTAGGAATCACAGCAGGTTGCTTCTTCCAAGCCAGCAATGGGGGGAGGGGGGGTGAGAGAGAGAGAGAGAGAGAGAGAGAGAGAGAGAGAGAGAGAGAGAGAGAGAGACTCTATAAAAGTCAGCTAGTGGTATGGCCAAGATGGCAGGGTAGGAAGATCCTGAACTCACCTCCTTCTAAGGACACACCAAAATTACAACTATTTACAAAGCAACTATCTATAATAACTGAAGACTAGCAGAAAATATTTTCCACAACTAAACATATAAAGAAAGAATCACAATGAGAATGGTAGGAGGGAAAGAGACACAGTATAATCAAGACCCACACCCCCAGGTAGACAACCCACAAATGGGAGGATAATGGCAATTGCAAAGGTTCTCCCCAAGGAGTGAGGAGTCTGAGCCCCATATTAGGCTCCCTGGCCTTGGGGGTCTTGCACTGGGAAGACAAGCCCCCAAAACTTCTGGCTTTGAAGGCCAGTGGGGCTTGCATATAGGAGAGCTGGAGAGCTATAGGAAACAGACTCTATTAAAAGGCACATGAAAATTCTCATGTGCTCCAAGTTCCAGCACAGAGGAAGTAATTTGAAAGTAACCAAGGTCAGAAGCATTTGTTGATCTTGGAGAGCCTCCTGGAGAGGCAGGTGGCAACTGGGACTCCCTCTGAAATCATAGATGCTGGCAGTACCAACTTTTGGGAATTCATTCTACCACGACGACACTGGTGCTGGCAAGCATCATTTTGGAGTCCTCTCTCTAACCTAAGAGCACCAGGGACTTATTCACCCACCAGCAGGTTGGCACAAACCCTGGGAAACCCAGACCCCACAGCCAGTCACACTGTGTCCCCAGCCCTGCCCACCAGCAATCCAGTACCAGCACCAGAACCCTCTGGGCCACAGAGCAAGCCATGCTGGGACCCAACCCTGCCCACTAGTGGGTTGGCAGCCCCATTTAAGGCAGGGCCTGGCAGCCAACCAGGCCAGGGTTCAGTCCTGCCTACCAGTGCACATACAGTAGTCAGGCCCACCACAACAGAGCTTCCCACCCAACCAACATAGGGGGAAACCCCTAGACCACATAGCTCTGGTGACCAGAGGGGAATGCACAGCTAAGCCCCATAGGATGTCTCCTACATAAGGCCATTTCTCCAAGATCAGGAAATGCAACTAACCTACCTAATACATAGAAATAAACAGAGAATTAGGCAAAATGAGGAGACAAAGGAATATGTTCCAAACTAAGGAGTAAAACCAAACCTCAAAAAAAAAAAACACTAAACAAAATGAAATAAGCAATCTACCCAATAAAGAGTACAAGGTTATAATCATAAAGAGGCTTAGTGAACTTGGGGAAAGATTGGGTGAACACAATAAGTTTAACAAAAAGTTGGAAAATATGAAGAAAAAACAAACAGAGCTGAAGAATACAACTGAAATTAAAAATACACTAGAAGTATTCAGCAGTAGATAGGTGGTACAGATGAACATATCAGTGAGCTAGAAGAAAGAGTAGTGGAAATCTCCCAAGCTGAACAGAAAAACCAATTTTAAAAAATAAGGGGGCTTCCCTGGTGGCGCAGTGGTTGAGGGTCTGCCTGCCAATGCAGGAGACACGGGTTCGAGCCCTGGTCTGGGAAGATCCCACATGCCGTGGAGCAACTAGGCCCGTGAGCCACAATTACTGAGCCTGCATGTCTGGAGCTTGTGCTCCGCAACAAGAGAAGCCGTGATAGTGAGAGGCCTGCACACTGCGATGAAGAGGGGCCCCCACTTGCCGCAACTAGAGAAAGCCCTTGCACAGAAACGAAGACCCAACACAGCCATGAATAAATAAATAAAAATTTTAAAAAAAAAGGATAGTTTAAGAGACCTCTGGGAAAACACCAAGCATGCTAACATTTGCATTATAAGGGTCCCAGCATGAGAAAAGAGAGAGAAAGAGACAGAGAACTTATTTGAAAAAACAAGAGCTAAAAATTTCCCTATCCTGGAAAAGGAAACAGGCATCCAGGTCCAGGATGCACAGAGAGTCCCAAACAAGATGAAGCCAAAGAGGTCCACACCAAGACACTTTATTTTAAAAGTGGCACAGCAAGATTCTTTTTGACCCAGCTCCCAGAGAAATGGAAATAAGAACACAAATAAACAAATGGGACCTAATGAAACTTAAAAGCTTTTGCACAGCAAAGGAAACCATAAACAAGACCAAAAGACAACCCTCAGAATGGGAGAAAATATTTGCAAATGAAGCAACTGACAAAGGATTAATCTCCAAGATTTACAAGCAGCTCATGCAGCTCAATAACAAAAAAACGAACAACCCAATCCAAAAATGGGCAGAAGACCTAAATAGACATTTCTCCAAAGAAGATATACAGATGGCCTACAGACACATGAAAGAATGCTCAACATCATTAATCATTAGAGAAATGCAAATCAAAACTACAATGAGATATCATCTCACACCGGTCAGAATGGCCATCATCAAAAAATCTAGAAACAATAAATGCTGGAGAGGGTGTGGAGGAAAGGGAACACTCTTGCACTGTTGGTGGGAATGTAAATTGATACAGTCACTATGGAGAACAGTATGGAGGTTCCTTAAAAAACTACAAATAGAACTACCATACGACCCAGCAATCCCACTACTGGGCATGTACCCTGAGAAAACCATAATTCCAAAAGAGTCATGTACCACAATGTTCATTGCAGCTCTATTTACAATAGCCAGGACATGGAAGCAACCTAAATGTCCATCGACAGATGAATGGATAAAGAAGATGTGGCACATATATACAATGGAATATTACTCAGCCATAAAAAGAAATGAAATGGAGGTATTTGTAATGAGGTGGATGGAGTTAGAGTCTGTCATACAGAGTGAAGTAAGTCAGAAAGAGAAAAACAAATACAGTATGCTAACACATATATATGGAATCTAAGGAAAAAAAAAAAAGGCCATGAAGAACCTAGTGGCAAGACGGGAATAAAGACACAGACCTACTAGAGAATGGACTTGAGGATATGGGGAGGGGGTGGGGTGAGATGTGACAGGGTAAGAGAGTGTCATGGACATATATACACTACCAAATGCAAAATAGATAGCTAGTGGGAAGCAGCCGCATAGCACAGGGAGATCAGCTCGGTGCTTTGTGACCACCTAGAGGGGTGGGATGGGGAGGGTGGGAGGGAGGGAGATGCAAGAGGGAAGAGATATGGGAACATATTGTATATGTATAACTGATTCACTTTGTTATAAAGCAGAAGCTAACACACCATTGTAAGGCAATTATACTTCAATAAAGATGTTTAAAAAAATCAACTTTATTAAAATAAATTTACATACAATAAAAAAAAAGTGGCAAAAAAAAAATCCCACTACTGGGCATATACCCTGAGAAAACCATAATTCAAAAAGAGTCATGTACCACAATGTTCATTGCAGCTCTATTTACAATAGCCAGGACATGGAAGCAACCTAAGTGTCCATCAACAGATGAATGGATAAAGAAGATGTGGCACATATATACAATGGAATATTACTCAGACATAAAAAGAAACGAAACTGGGTTATTTGTATTGAGGTGGATGGACCTAGAGTCTGTCACACAGAGTGAAGTGAGTCAGAAAGAGAAAAACAAATACCATATGCTAACACATATATATGGAATCTAAAAAAAAAATGGTTCTGAAGAACCTAGGGGCAGGACAGGAATAAAGATGCAGATGTAAAGAATGGACTTGAGGACACGGGGAGGGGGAATGGTAAGTTGGGATGAAGTGAGAGAGTGGCAATGACATATATACACTACCAAATGTAAAATAGATAGCTAGTGGGAAGCAGCCGCCTAGCACAGGGAGATCAGCTCGGTGCTTTGTGACCACCTAGAGGGGTGGGATAGGGAGGGTGGGAGGGAGGGAGATGCAAGAGGGAGGGGATATGGGGATATATGTATACATATAGCTGATTCACTTTTTTATACAGCAGAAACTAGCACAACATTGTAAAGCAATTATGCTCCAATAAAGATGTCTAAAAAAGTGGCAAAAATTAAAAGCAAAGAGAGAATCTTAATAGCAGCAAGAGAAAAGCAATGAGTTATATTCAAGAGAACTCCTGTAAGACTATCAGCTGACTTTCAGCAGAAAATTTGCAGCCCAGAAGGGAGTGGTATGATATATTTAAAGTGATGAAAGGAAAAAACCTACAACAGAGAATACTCTACCTGGCAAGGCCATCACTCAGATTTGAAGGAAAGATCAACAGTTTTACCAACAAGCTAAAGCTAAAAGAGTTGAGAACCATTGAATTAGCTTTACAAGAAATGTTGAAGGGACTTCTCTAAGCAGAAAAGAAAAGACCCCCACAACTAGAAATATGAAAATTATGAAAGGAAAAATCTCACTGGTAAAGGCAAACATACAGTAAAGGTAGTAAATTATCTACTTATAAAGCTAGTAAGAAAGTTAAGAGACAAAAATAGTAAAATCATTCATATCTACCATAAGTAGTTAAAGTGATAAAAAAATAACATGATGTCAAAACATTAAATGTGTTATGGGGGATTAAAATGCAGGGTTATAGAATGCAGTTGAACTTAAAATATCATCAACCTAAAATAATCATATATATATGTGATTGTATATATGTTGTTATACATGAACCTCATGGTAACCACAAACCAAAACTCTGTAAGAGATACAAAAAATAGAGAAGGGAATTCAAACATAAAACTAATAGTCATCAAATCACAAGGGAAGAGAAGAAAAGAACAAAAAAGTACTATAAAAACAACAAGAAACAATTAAGAAAATGACAATAAGTACGTTCCTATCAGGATTTACTTTAAGTGTGAATGGACTCAATGCTCCAATCAAAAGTGGCCAGATGGATACAAAACAAGACCCATATATATGCTACCTACAAGACACTCACTTCACATCTAAAGACACACACACTGAAAGTGAAGGGATGGAAAAAAGGTATTTCATGAAAATGGAAACAAAAGGGAAGGTGGGGTATCAATCTTTATATCAGATAAAATAGATTTTACAACAAAGACTGTCACAAGAGACAGAGAAGGACATTACAGAGAGACCAATCCAACAAGAAGATATAACATTTGTAAATATATATGCACCCAAAATAGGAACACCTAAATAGATCAAATATTAACAGATATAGTGGGAGAAATTGACAGTAACACAATAATAGTAGGGGACTTTAACACCTCACTTACATCAATAGACAGACCATCCAGACAGGAAATCCATATGGAAACATGGGCCTTAAATAACACATAGACCAGATGGACTTAATAGATATATGTAGGACATTCCATCCCAAAGCAGCAGAATACACATTCTTTTCAAGTGCACATGAAACATTCTCCAGGATAGATCATATGCTAGGCCACAAAACAAGTCTCAGTAAATTTAAAAAGACCGAAATCATATCAAGCATCTTTTCTGACCACAATGGTATGAGACTAGAAATCAACTATAAGAAAAAAACTGCAAAAACACAAACACATGGAGGCTAAACAGTATGCTGCTAAACAACCAATGTGTCACTAAAGAAATCAAATAGGAAATCAAAAAGTATCTGGAGAAAAATGAAAATGGAAACACAATGATCCAAAAATCTATGGGATGCAACAAAAGCAGTTCTAAGAGGGAAGCTTATAGCACGACAAGCCTACCTCAGGAAACAAGAGAAATCTCAAATAAACAATCTAACCTTACACCCAAAGGAACTAGAAAAAGAAGTACAAAACCCCCAAAGTTAGAAGAAGGAAAGAAATGACAAAGATCAGAGCAAAACTAAATAAAAAAGAAACTAAAAAAAAAAAAATAGAAAAGATCAACGAAACTAAGAGCTGGTTCTTTTGAAAGAAAGAAATTGATAAATCTTTAGTCAGATTCATCAAGAAAAAAAGAGAAAGGTCCTAAATAAATAAAATCAGAAAGGAAAGAGAAGTTACAACTGACACCACAGAAATACAAAGGATCACAAGAGATTCCTACTAAAAATTATACATCAATAAAATGGACAACCTAGAAGAAATAGAAAAATTCCTCAAAATGTACAATTTCCTAAGACTGAATTGGTAAGATATGGAGAATATGAACAGATAGATTATAAGTAATTAATTGAATCAGTAATTTAAAAAAATCTCCCAACAAACAAAAGGCCAAGACCAGATGGCTTCACAGGTGAATTCTACCAAACATTTAAAAAAGAGTTAACACCTATCCTTTTCAAATTATTCCAAAAAATTAAAGAGGAAGGAACTCTTTCAAACTCATTCTATGAGGACAGCATTACCCTGATACCAAAACCAGATAAAGACACCACACAAAAGAAAATTACCAGCCAATATCATTGATGAACATAGATGTAAAATTTTTCAACAAAATATTAGCAATCTGAATTCAACAATACATTAAAAAGATCATACACCATGATTAAGTGAGATTTATCCAGGGATGTAAGGATGGCTCAATATCCACAAATCAATCAATGTGATATATCACATCAACAAAATTAAGCACAAAAATAATATGATAATCTCAATAGATGCAGAAAAAGCTACTGACATAATTCAACATCCATTTATGATAAAAAAAAAAAACTCTCCACAAAGCAGGTATAGAGGGAACATACCTCAACACAATAAACCTACAGCCAACTTCTGACTCAATGGTGAAAAGCTGAAAGCATTTCCTCTAAGATCGGGACATTTCAAGGATTCCCACTCTCACCACTTTTTTCAACATAGTATAGGAAATCCTAGCGAAAGAAAGAAAGAAAGGAAGGAAGGAAGGAAGGAAGGAAGGAAGGAAGGAAGGAAGGAAGGAAGAAAAAAAGAAAAATAAATAAAAGGAATACCAAATTGGAAAGGAAAAAGTAATACTGTCACGGTTTGCAGATGACAACGATGCTATATGTAGGAAACCCCAAACACTACCCAAAAAACTATTAGACTAATAAATGAATTTAGTAAAGTTGCAGGACACAAAATTAACATGCAGAAATCTGTTGTGTTTCTCAAGAATAATGACAAACTATCAGAAAGAAAAATGAAGAAAACAATACCATTTATAATTGCATAAAAAAGAATAAAATACCCAGGAATAAATCTAACCAATGAGGCAAAAGACCTGTACTCAGAAAAATATAAGACAGTGATGAAAGAAATTGAAGATGACATAAATGAAAAGATATACTGTGCTCATAGGTTGGAAGAATCAATATTGCTAAAATGACCATACTCCCCAAGGCAATCTACAGATTCAATGCAATCCCTAGGAAAATAACAATGGCATTTTTCACAAAACTAGAATAAATAATTCTAAAATTTGTATGGAAACACAGAAGACCCCAAACAGCCAAAACAATCTTGAGAAAGAAGAATGGAGCTGGAGGAATAATGCTCCTTGACTTCAGACTTTACTACAAAGCCATAGTAATCAAAATAGTATGGTACTGGCATAAAAACAGACATATAGATCAATGGAACAGAGAGCCCAGAAATTAACCCACATGTATATGGTCAATTAATCCACGACAAATGAGGCAGGAATATACAATGGGGAAAAGACAACCTCTTCAATAAATGGTGTTTGGAAAACTGGACAGCTACATGCAAAAGAATCAAACTGGACTTTTTCTCACACCATATATAAAAGTAAACTAAATGAATTCAAGACTTAAATGTAGGACCTGAAACCATAAAACTCCTAGAAGAAAAGATAGGCAGTATGCACTTTGACATCAGTCTTAGCAATATATTTCTGGATTTCTCTCCTCAGGCAAGGGACAAAACCAAAAATGAACAAATGGTACTACAACAAACTAAAAAGGTTTGCAAAACAAAGGAAACTATCAACAAAATGAAAAGGCAGCCTACTGAATGGGAGAAGATATTTGATAAGGGGTTAATATCCAAAACATACAAAGAACTCATATAACTCAACATCAAAAAAACAAACAACCCAATTAAAATGTTGGCAGAGGACTTGAATAGATCTTTTTCCAAAGAGGACATACAGATGACTAAAAGACACATGAAAATATGCAATATCACCAAACATCATGGAAATGCAAATCAAAATTATAATGCGATATCACCTCACACCTGTCAAAATGGCTATGATCAAAGAGACAATAAATAACAAGTATTGATGAAGATGTGGAGAAAAGGGTACTCTCATGTACTCTTGCTAGGAATGTAAATTGGTGCAGCCACTATGGAAGACAGTATGGAGGTTCGTCAATAATTAACAAATAGAGACGAGCTGGTGCCCATGCCCAGGCCACTCAGATCTCCCAGCTAGACACTGGAAATAGCTTCTGATGGTTTAGGGCCTCTTTCATTTGACCCCAGATGGCGGAGGAGTAAGACGTGGAGATCACCTTCCTCCCCATAAATACATCAAAAATACAAATACATGTGGAACAACTCATACAGAACAGCAGAAGACATCAGACTTCCCAAAAGCCATGTGGCTGAAAGGGGCTTGGTGCTCCGGCTGGGTGTCAGGCCTGAGCCTCTGATGTGGGGAGAGCCAAGTTCAGGACATTGGTCCACCAGAGATCTCCTGGCCCCACGAAATATCAAATGGTGAAAGCTCTCCCAGATATCTCCATCTCAACGCTAAGACCAGCTCCACTCAACAACCAGCAAGCTAGAGTGCTGGACACTCCATGCCAAACAACTAGCAAGGCAGGAACACAAACACACCCATTAGCAGGAAGGCTGCCTAAAATCATAATAAGTTCACAGATACCCCAAAACACACCACTGGACACGGTACTGCCCACAAGAAAGACAAGAACCAGCCTCATTCACCAAAACACAGGCACCAGTCCCCTCCAGCAGGAAGCCTACAAAACCCACTGAACCAACCTTAGCCACTGCGGGCAGGCACCAAAATCAACAGGAACTATGAACCTGCAGCCTGCAAAAAGGAGACCCCAGACACAGTAAGTTAAGCAAAATGAGAAGACAGAGAAATATACAGCACATGAAGGAGCAAGGTAAAAACCCACCAGACCAAACAAATGAAGAGGAAATAGGCAGTCTACCTGAAAAAGAATTCAGAGTAATGATAGTAAAGATGATCAAAAATCTTAGAAATAGAATGCAGAAAATACAAGAAACGTTTAACAAGGACCTAGAAGAACTAAAGAGCAAACAAACAATGATGAACAACACAATAAATGAATTAAAAATTCTCTAGAAGGTATCAATAGCAGAACAACTGAGGCAGAAGAACGGAGAAGTGACCTGGAAAATAAAATAGTAGAAATAACTACCACAGAGCAGAATAAAGAAAAAAGAATGAAAAGAATTGAGGACAGTCTCAGAGACCTCTGGAACAACATTAAACGCACAAACATTAAAATTATAGGGGTTCCAGAAGAAGAAGAGAAAAAGAAAGGGACTGAGAAAATATTTGAAGAGATTATAGTTGAAAACTTCCCTAATATGGGAAAGGAAATAATCAAGTCCAGGAAATGCAGAGTTCCACACAGGATAAATCCAAGGAAAATATGCCAAGACACATATTAATCAAACTATCAAATATTAAATACAAAGAAAAAAATATTAAAATCAGCAAGGGAAAAGCAACAAATAACACACAAGGGAATCCCCATAAGGTTAACAACGGATCTTTCAGCAGAAACTCTGCAAGTCAGAAGAGAGTGGCAAGACATATTTACAGTGATGAAAGGGAAAAACCTACAACCAACATTACTCTACCCAACAAGGATCTCATTCAGATTCAACGGAGAAATTAAAACCTTTACAGACAAGAAAAAACTAAGACAATTCAGCATCACCAAACCAGCTTTACAACAAATGCTAAAGGAACTTCTTTAGGCAGGAAACACAAGAGAAGGAAAAGATCTACAATAACAAACCCAAAACAATTAAGAAAATGGTAATAGGAACATACATATCGATAACTACCTTAAATGTAAATGGATTCAATGCTCCAACCAAAAGACATAGGCTGGCTGAATGGATACAAAAACAAGACCCATATATATGTTGTCTATAAGAGACCCACTTCAGACCTAGGGACACATACAGACTGAAAGTGAGGGGATGGAAAAAGATATTCCATCCAAATGGAAATCAAAAGAAAGCTGGAGTAGCAATACTCATATCAGACAAAATAGACTTTAAAATAAAGAATGTTACAAGAGATAAGGAAGGACACTACATAATCATCAAGGGATCAAACCAAGAAGAAGATAAAACAATTATAAATATATATGCACCCAACATAGGAGCACCTCAATACATAAGGCAAATGCTAACAGCTATAAAAGGCAAAATCAACAGTAACAAAATAATAGTAGGGGACTTTAACACCCCACTTTCACCAATGGACAGATCATCCAAACTGAAAATAAATAAGGCAACACAAGCTTTAAATGACACATTAAAGAAGATGGATTTAACTGCTATTTATAAGACATTCCATCCAAAAACAACAAAATACACTTTCTTCTCAAGTGCTCATGGAACATTCTCCAGGATAGATCATATCTTGGGTCACAAATCAAGCCTTGGTAAATTTAAGAAAATCGAAATCATATGAAGTATCTTTTCCGACCACAACACTATCAGACTAGATATCAATTACAGGAAAAAAATCTGTAAAACATACAAACACATGGAAGCTAAACAATACACTACTAAATAACCAAGAGATCACTGAAGAAATCAAAGAGGAAATAAAAAAAACCTAGAAACAAATGACAATCAAAACACAACGACCCAAAACCTATGGGATGCAGCAAAAGCAGTCCTAAGAGGGAAGCTTATAGCAATACAATCCTACCTCAAGAAACAAGAAACATCTCACATAAACAACCTAACCTTACACCTAAAGCAATTAGAGACAGAAGAACAAAAAGAACCCAAAGTTAGCAGAAGGAAAGAAATCACAAAGATCAGATCAGAAATAAACGAAAAAGAAATGAAGGAAACGATAGCAAAGATCAATAAAACTAAAAGCTGGTTCTTTGAGAAGATAAACAAAATTTGTAAACCATTAGCCAGACTCATCAAGAAAAAGAGGGAGAAGACGCAAATCAATAGAAATGAAGAAGGAGAAGTAACAACTGACACTGCAGAAATACAAAGGATCATGAGAGATTACTACAAGCAACGCTAGGCCAATACAATGGACAACCTGGAAGAAATGGACAAATTCTTAGAAAAGCACAACCTTCCGAGACTGAAACAGGAAGAAATAGAAAATATAAACAGACCAATCATAAGCACTGAAATTGAAACTGTGATTAAAAATTTTTCAACAAACAAAAGCCCAGGAACAGATGGCTTCACAGGCGAATTCTATCAAACATTTAGAGAAGAGCTAACACCTATCCTCCTCAAACTCTTCCATAATATAACAGAGGGAGGAACACTCCCAAACTCATTGTACGAGGCCACCATAACCCTGATACCAAAACCAGACAAAGATGTCACAAAAAAAGAAAACTACAGGCCAATATCACTCATGAACATAGATGCAAAATTCCTCAACAAAATACTAGCAAACAGAATCCAACAGCACATTAAAAGCATCATACACCATGATCAAGTCAGGTTTATCCCACGAATGCAAGGATTCTTCAATACATGCAAATCAATCAATGTGATACAGCATATTAACAAGCTGAAGGAGAAAAACCATACGATCATCTCAATAGATGCAGAGAAAGCTTTTGACAGAATTCAACACCCATTTATGATAAAAACTCTCCAGGAAGTAGGCATAGAGGAAACTTACCTCAACATAATAAAGGCCATATATGACAAAGCCACAGCCAACATCGTTTTCAATAGTGAAAAACTGAAACCATTTCCTCTAAGATCAGGAACAAGACAAGGTTGTCCACACTCACCACTATTATTCAACATAGTTTTGGAAGTTTTAGCCACAGCAATCAGAGAAGAAAAAGAAATAAAAGGAATCCAAATCAGAAAAGAAGAAGTAAAACTGTCACTGTTTGCGGATGACATGATAGTATACACAGAGAATCCTAAAGACGCTACCAGAAAAATACTAGAGCTAATCAGTGAATTTGGTAAAGTAGCAGGATACAAAATTAATGCACAAAAATCTCTTGCATTCCTCTACACTAATGATGAAAAATCTGAAAGAGAAAGTAAGGAAACACTCCCATTTAGCACTGCAACCAACAGAATAATATAACGAGGAATAAACCTACCAAGGGAGACAAAAGACCTGTATGCATTAAACTATAAGACACTGATGAAAGAAACTAAATATGATACAAACAGATGGAGAGATATACCATGTTCTTGGATTGGAAGAATCAACACTGTGAAAATGACTCTACTACCCAAAGCAACCTACAGATTCTATGCAATCCCTATCAAACTACCAATGGCATTTTTCACAGAACTAGAACAAAAAAATTCACAATTTGTATGGAAACACAAAAGACTCCAAATAGCCAAAGCAATCTTGAGAAAGAAAAACGGATCTGGAGGAATCAGGCTCCATGAGTTCAGACTATACTACAAAGCTACAGTAATCAAGACAGTATGGTACTGGCACAGAAACAGAAATATAGATCAATGGAACAGGATGGAAAACCCAGAGATAAACCCACACACATATGGTCACCTTATCTTTGATAAACTAGGCAAGAATATACAATGGGGAAAAGACAGCCTCTTCAATAAGTGGTGTTGGGAAAACTGGACAGCTACATGTAAAAGAGTGAAATTAGAACACTCCCTAACACTATACACAAAAATAAACTCAAAATGGATTAAAGACCTAAATGTAAGGCCATACACTATAAAACTCTTAGAGGAAAACGTAGGCAGAACACTCTATGACATATATCACAGCAAGGTCTTTTTTGGCCCACCTCCTAGAGAAGTGGAAATAAAAACAAAAATAAGCAAGTGGGACCTAATGAAACTTAAAAGCTTTTGCACAGCAAAGGAAACCATAAAGAAGAGGACATGACAACCCTCAGAATGGGAGGAAATATTTGCAAAAGAAGGAACTGACAAGGATTAATCTCCAAAACATACAGGCAGCTCATGCAGCTCAATATGAAAAAAACAAACAACCCAATCCAAAAATGGGCAGAAGACCTAAACAGACATTTCTCCAAAGAAGATATACAGATTGCCAACAAACAAATGAAAGGATGCTCAACATCACTAATCATTAGAGAAATGAGAATCAAAAGTACAAAGAGGTATCACCTCACACCAGTCAGAATGACCATCATCAAAAAATCTACAAACAATAAATGCTGGAGACGGTGTGGAGGATATCGAATCCTCTTACACTATTGGTGGGAATGTATATTGATACAGCCACTATGGAGAACAGTATGGAGGTTCCTTAAGAAACTAAAAATAGAACTACCATACGATCCAGCAATCCCACTACTGGTCATATACCCTGAGAAAACCATAATTCAAAAGGAGTCATGTACCACAGTGTTCATTGCAGCTCTATTTACAATAGCCAGGACATGGAAGCAACCTAAGTGTCCATCAACAGATGAATGGATAAAGAGGATGTGGCACATATATAAAATGAAATATTACTCAGCCATAAAAAGAAACGAAACTGAGTTATTTGTAATGAGGTGGATGGACCTAGAGTCTGTCATACAGAGTGAAGTAAGTCAGAAAGAGGAAAACAAATATCGTATACTAACACACATATATGGAATCTAAAAAAGAAAAAAAATGGTTCTGAAGAACCTAGGGGCAGGACAGGAATAAAGACGCAGACATAGAGAATGGACTTGAGGACACGGGGAGGGGGAAGGGTAAGCTGGGACGAAGTGAGAGAGTGGCATGTACATATATACACTACCAAATGTAAAATAGATAGCTAGTGGGAAGCAGCCACATAGCACAGGGAGATCAGCTCGGTTCTTTCTGACCACCTAGAGGGGTGGGATAGCGAGGGTGGGAGGGTGATGCAAGAGGGAAGAGATATGGGGACATATGTATAGGTATAGATGATTCTCTTTGTTATACAGCAGAAACTAATACACCATTGTAAAGCAATTATACTCCAATAAAGATGTTAAAAAAAAATCAAAAATTAAAAAAATCAAGTTAAAGAATATATCCATCATACAATCCAGCAATGCCAGTTCTGAGTATTTACCCAAAGAAAACAAAGCCCACTTATTCAAAAAGTTATGTGTACTCCGATGTTCAGTGCAGCATTAGTTACAATAGCCAATGTATGGAAACAAACTAAATGCCCATCAATAGATCAAATGGAATGTTACCTAGCCACAAAAAAGAATGAAATCTTGCCATTTGCCACAACACTGATGGATCTAGAGTGTATTTTACTAAGTGAAATGAGTCAGACAAAGGAAGACAAATACCATATGATTTCACTTATATGAGAAATGTAAAAATAAAACAAATAAACAAACATAACAAAACAGAAATAGAGATACAGAAAACAAACTGGTGGCTGCCAGAGGTGAGGGAAGTGGAGGGATGAGTGAACTAGGTGAGAGATATTAAGAAGTACAAACTTCCAGTTATAAAATAAATGTCAAGGGGATGTAATGTACAGTGTAGGGAATATAGTCAATAATATTGTAATAACTTTGCATACTGACAGATGATAACTAGACCTATCGTGGTGATAATGTTGTAATGTATAAAAATATCAAAATATTATGTTGTATACCTGAAACTAATACAATAAGTCAATTATACATCAGTTCAAAAAATAAAAATAAAGAAAATAAGTTCGCTAGCAAGACAGAGTCTTATGTAATGTAATGTATTCACAGGATTGACATCCTGTCACCTTTGCCATAGTCTGCTGGTTAAAAGCAAGCCACCTGTTCTGCCCACATTCAAGCGAAGGGGATTACACAGAAGTGTGAATACCAGGTGATGGGGATCTTAAGGGTCTACCTCAAAACCTGTTCACCACACAGACGCATGGTGGTGCTAGTTAGGTGGTAGTGGTTCACCTAATTCAGAGTTTGGACAAATGCTGCTTGGCCAGGTATCAAAAACAATATTCAGCCAAAGCTAAGGCCAAACACCCAAATCCTCATTATATATTGAAATTCTTGTATACAAGAGTAAATTTGAAATTATATCAAAATATTAATCGTAAATTTATTATTTGTTAGTAGTCAATTTTTTTTAGTTTATTATTATAATATGGGAATAACATTTCCAAGCACTATCACACTGCCTACCATACTGTTGACCTCTCCTTCATAACATTTTTTTCTGCCACAACTTTACATTTATTTGTATGACTAGTTGATTAATGTTTGAGTATTATGCTGAACTCTAATCTCCAGAGGAACAGGAGCCAGTGTCCAGTTTTGCTTATAGCAGTACTTTTGGTGGAATATGGTTCTCCCCCATATCCCCCTTACTCCTACCTATCCTCACCCCTCATGGGAAGGGAGACTGTTAGCATCATAAAAGTACATTAAAATGATTCCATCAGAGGTGATCAGTAAATAGCAAGAGAGGGGTTTATGAACAAGGAAGTTCAGTTAAGATTTTTAATAATTGTGAAAATTTGGAAGCAACCTAAATGTCCAATAGTAGGGAAATTGTTAATTATAACATGGTACATCTAATCCATGCAGAAAGAATGGATACTATTCTTTCCTTTTTTAGGTAGTTACCCTTTCCAGATATAAAGAATACAAACGAGACTGCTGCCCAAGCAGTACCATCTGCACTTCCTAATACTAGTGTAGCAAAAATTTCATGTAGTTTGAACAGACCTAGGTTCAAACTCCAATTCTACCAATCTTGGATGGCTAAATGGAGGTCTCTCTATCCTGAATGAGGTTTGCCTAAAGCAGTGGTTTTCAAACTGTGGTCCTTGAAGCAGCAACAGTAGCCTCACCTGGGAACATGTTAGAAATGCAAGTTTTCTAGTCTCAACCCAGACCTACTGAATCAGAATCTATGGGGGTAGGGCCCAGCACTCTGTTTTAACAAGGCTTCCAGGTGATTCTGATGCACACTCAAGTGTGAGACCCCAAATTCAAGT
Source organism: Balaenoptera borealis (assembly GCF_965194805.1). Lineage (NCBI taxonomy): Eukaryota > Metazoa > Chordata > Mammalia > Artiodactyla > Balaenopteridae > Balaenoptera > Balaenoptera borealis. The sequence continues at coordinate 44,308,624 of NC_138881.1, read as the reverse complement.
CACATTTGTTTTACCCATCCCATCTTGGTTATATTGGTCTCCAACCACAAGGTGGCAACCTCTGTCTAAAGTCCTATGGGTTGACCAATGGTTACAGTAAGTGTATCTGGTCTAGTCACCTAACTGTCCAAAATGAATGTGATATAGGGATGTGAGAGAGAAGTGGGAGATGAGAGAAGGAACAGAGAGATGGAATGAAGAATAGGGCTGGAGGGGGCTTTATCTTCACTTTTAACATAGCAAGTTAAGGATGAGGTAGTAGTGGTGGTGGTGTCAGTGGTGCTAGTATCAGGTTGTTTTCCACCTAATAATTCAGCTCATTCTGGGTACAAAACAATGTGAATGAATGTTGGAGAGTCTGTGGACAACCAATTTCATCTATGCTTTTCATCCTTTAATACACAGACACTACTCAAAGGCAAGCACCTCCCCACACCATCACCTACCCTCCTCCTACATTCGTACTCTAATCATGAATTCCTTATCCACTTTTCTTCCCATTATTGATTTCCCTCTTTTAAAACTTTTCCATAGTTCTACCTGGAACTCCGTTGCACAGTAAAGCAAGCTCAGCTCGTGAAAATGTACTTTGTTGCCCTCCTTAACTGAGACTTGGTACTCCCCTGAAGATTATACTTTCCAAATAGCCCTCTCTGGTGAAATCTATTTTCTTATTCCCCATAAATTACATGGTTTTACAAAGAGGGTAGAGAATGGGAAATCCCAACAACAGAAGTCTCAAAGGAAGATAAAATTTCTCATCTCTGGCAATGGAATCCATGCAGACATGACACCCAGCACCTTAGATTCTCAGTTGTGTTGAATGCCTCAATTCCATTTCACTTCAGCCACTGTCACCCATGACTACACAGTGGATCTGTATAGGAAATCCACATTGGAAATCTTTTTTGACTCATTTATCTTTTTCTTCTTTCCTGCTTTCTATAGGATAGATGGAATTTTCTTTTCCTGGTTTAAAAGTTATACATTCTATTTTTGTTCTTATTGTGGTTTCCCTTAACATCCATGTTTATTTACCCCTATTAATTTATCAATATATTTTCCTCTTAACAATACAAGTATTTGAAAATGTTCTTATGTCCTTTGCATCCCATCACACCTTCCCCGTCATTTTGATAATGTTTAAAACTTTAGTTCTGGGCTACTAGGGATATGATTTTTCTTCTTTCTAATCAGTATTTTTAATTTTTCACATCAGCAATAAACTATACCATGATATTAAATCACCCTTACTTCCCATATCTCTTGCAGTATCTCTTTTTATCTCCTCTCATTTGAAGACCTCCTCCAAAATTGTCTTCAGCAAGGATCTTTGTGTGGCAAGCCTTCTGAGACATTGTATGCCCCCAAATATTTTTATTACTCTACTACATTTAAATAAAAAATGACTGAATATAAAATTATAGGTTAAAAGTATTTTAAACATGATAGATCCAGTCCCTTAACAATATTACTTGATTGTTGTATTTAATTTTACTAATAAGTGATATCAATTTAATTATTTCCTTTGTAGAGAATTTTACTTTTCTATCTGGAAGATTTGAGAAGTCTTTGATATTCTTAAATGCCATTAAAATGTATGTGTATGTGTATGTGTACTTACATATACATATACATATACATATACATATACATATACATATACATATACATATACATATACAGGTTTTACCTTATCTCTCCTAGTATGTGTCAGCCACAATGTGTTTAAGGAGTGGGGAAAAGAGAGCCCCAGGTACCACAGAACCTGTTGATCATTCCCATTTGCTGCTATGATCAAGGCTTCATCTTGATACTCTTTGAAATAAGCAGCACTGTTGAGGAGCCAATGTCCCCAGGTTGTAATCTACCAGCCTTTGGGATTTGAAAGGGATGGAAGAGTGAATGCCCAATTAGGTAATCCCCACCTGTTTTCAACCTTCCACTCAACCAAACAGGGATTTTTTTTGCTGCCTGATATACTCTGATATATCCACAAATACTGTTAACTGTGGTTTGGGATGTTACTATTGATTTCTATAGTGAGGGTAGATAATGTAGGTACCATGACAGTTAGAAGAAATACAAGAGCAAAACAACAAAAGCTTTCATTAAACTTATCCTCTTACTGCTGCCTCCAACTACCCTCTATTCCAGACTGCTAAAAACAAAAAACAAAAAAAACAAAAAACCACAGCTATGCAGATTGAAGCCACCACAAACAAATGGCTTCTTTTCTCAGCTGGGCCTTCGGCACCACTCGGCTAACTCTTTATTTGTTAGCTTCCTCTCCCATTTGTTCAGTGCCTATTCAAATTGGCACCACACTCATCAAACCCCTCCAATCCCTCTTCTTTTCAGCAATGGCTGAGAAACTGCACCTTACGCAACCCCAGAGGTACTCTCTCATATGTGAATGGCAGTCCTAGAACACAGTGAAAATTATACCTCTAGTTGTGCTAGACTTTGGCCCTGCAAGGACTTTGAATCCTACGTCAAAGGTAAATGAAGACAGTGAAATGACAAGAATGGAAAATCAGGCCAAATCTCTAAATCCAGTGAACATATGCTTCAGGAATGAAGCAGAAATCAAAACATTCTCAGGCGAAGGAAAACTAAGAGAATTTTTCATCAGTAGGCCTGTGCTGTGCCTAAAGGAAGTTCTTGAAACATAGAAGAAATATAAAAAAGGGAATCTTAGAACATCAGAAAGGAAGGAAGAACAATGGAAGGATAAAATTATGGGTAAATGTAATAAACTTCCCTTCTCCTCTTGACTTTTCTAAATTATGTTTGATGGTTGGAATAAAAATTATAATATTGTCTGATATGATTCTCAATGTATATAGAGGAAATAGTTGATAAAATTATAGTATGAATGGGAGAAGGTGTATTAAATCTAAAGGGAAATACCTCAATGTAACTAATAAAATGTCTACACAACCTGTAGACTTTGATAAGTTATGTAATATGTAATATGCACAGTATTATATAATATCTACAGCAACTACTTAAAAATCTATATGAAGAGATGCACTAAAAAATACTAGCTAATTCAAAATGGAATTCTAAATAATCTTGAAGTAACCCATAGGAAAGCAGGAAAAAGAAAACAGAAATGAAGAGCAGAGAGAACAAAGAGAACATGAACCCCACCACCACCACCAAGCACACACATAAACAGTGAAGGACTTAAGCCCTAACATATGGATAGTTAAATTAAATGTAAATTATCTAGGGACTTTGATTGGACAAGATGGCAAAGACTCATCTCTCCCCATTTCTCTCTGTTAAGTACAACTGTAATATGACATAAGAGGCAACCATGGGAGGACTCTGGATGGTGGAGAAAGGAAAGTAGACTGGCTAAAGACCCCAGTGCTGGAGGAAAGATACAGCAGATGGGTATCTTACAACTCTTCACTCAGTAACAGAAGGCCACCCAAGCCTGGCATCTCCTGACCCTAACATATTGGATGAAGGTGACTCAGGCAGGTTCATGCTTTCTCCAGATTAAATGGGAGTTATGCTGACAATTCCAGTCAGGTCCAGTGGCAGTGGTAAGGGTGATCAAGTGGGAGCTCCAAAAATAAAAGGTGGCCAGGGGAAATAATCTTTATTTCTGTGAGCCAGAGAGTTTCTTCTCTCACCTAGAGATACCCGGTGGCCCCAGTGGCACCAGCAGGGGTAATACCACTACAACAAGTGGCCCAGCCTGGAAAGCATTATTTGTATTCTGTAGTTGAAGACTCCCTTTGCCCACCTAGAGACACTGATAGGCCTGACAGCATTGGGAGTGGGGACTCCCACCACCACAAGTGGCAAAATTCAGGAAGTACAAGCACTGCTCTCCGTATATAAAATATCCTGAAAAATGCACATTATTAGAGAAGAAAGCAGTTTTGCCTGGGATTGTGAATGGGAGCAGGGCTTGACTACAAAGAGATTCAAGAAATTGAGGTTGGGGAGTGGTGGTAAATGTTCTAAAACTGGATTTGGTGATGGCCGCATAACTCTATAAATTTACTAAAATTATTGAAATGTATACTTACAATAGTTGAATTTTGTGGTATGTAAATTATACCTCAATAAAACTGTTTTAAACTCATGGCTAACTAAAACTAGAAAGAACTTCTTTAACCTAATAACATGCATCTACTGATATAATCATAATTAATATAAAAGATTGAATACTTTTCCCCTAAGACCATGGAAAAGACAAGCATCCTTATTTTCACCACTCCTATTTAACACCATATTGGAAGTCCTAACTGGCATAATAATGCAAGAAAAAAAAATAAAAGGTATACAGAATATGAAGGAAGAAATAAAACTATCTCTATTCACAGATAACATGAGAAAATTCCATGGAATTTACAAAAAAGCTACTAGAACTAATAAATGAGTTTAACAAGGTCTCTAATTGTATTTCTATATTATTAGAAGTGAACAATCAGAAGTCAAAGTTTATTTTTAAAAAACCAGTATAATTTACAATTGCACCAGAAAAATTAAATTCTTAGGTTAAAAAAAAAACTAACAAAATATGTTCAGGATATGTACACTGAAAGCTATAAAACATTTGAGAAAAATATCAAATAAAAACTAAATAAATGTATATATTTATTATATTAATAAATATTAATATATTAATATTTATATTAATGGATTGGAAACCATATTAATGGATTGGAAAATTCAATACTGTTAAGAGGTCAATTCTCCCAAATACTGATCTATAGATTCAATGCAAGCTCAATTAAAATCCCAACAGGATTTTTTTCTAGATATTAACAAGCTGATTCTTAAATTCATATTGAAAGGTAAGGAAATGAGAATAGCTGAAACAATTCTGAAAAAGAACAAAGTTGAAGAACTCACAGTATCTCATTTCAAGGCTTAACTATTAAACTATGGTAATGAAACCAGTGTGATATTTGGAGGAATCAGTCTATCCAATGTTAAGGCTAACTATATAGCCATAAAAATCAAGGTAATTATTGTATTGGCAGATACATAGATCAATGGAACAAAACAGAGAACCAGAAATAGTCTAATACAAATAGAGTCAACTGGTGTTTTACAAAGATGTGAAGGCAAGTTAATGGAAAAAGATAGTCTTTTCAACAAATGGTGCTGGAACATTTGGATATCCACATATTAAAAAATGAACCTTGATCTGTACCTCACACTTTATATAAATATGAACTCAAATGGATCATAAGCCTAAATTTTAAATGTAAAATTATAAGACTTAAAAAAATATAAAAGAAAATTTTTGTGACCCTTGATTAGACCAAGGGTTCTTATATATCTCACCAAAAGCACATGATATTAAAGAAAAAATTGATAAGTTGGAACTCATCAAAATTAAAACCTTCTGCTCTGTAAAGAACTCTGTTAAGGGAATAAAAAGACAAACCACAGAAAATATTTGCAAAACTGATATCTGATAAAAGACTTGGATCCAAAATATATTAGGAACACTTAAAACTCAGTAAGAAAACAAATGACCCAATTTAAAAATGGACAAAAGAGCAAATACCTCACCAAAGAAGATATACAGATGGCTAATAAACATATGAAAATACACTCAAAATGATATGTTATCAGGGAACTGCAAATTAAAACGAGACATCACTACACACCTATTAGAATGGATAAAATCCCTGACAATATCAATTGCTAGTGAGGATGAAGAGCAACAGGTGCTCTCATTAATTGCTGGTGGGAATGTAAAATGATACAGCCACTTTGGATGACAATTTGGCAGTTTCTTGCAATGCTAAACTTAGTCTCATCATACAGTCCAGCAATCCTGTTCCTAAATATTTACCCAAATGATTTGAGAATTTATGTCCACACAAAATCCTGCATGCAAATGTTTATAGCAGCTTTATTCATAATTTCAAAAAACTGTTAGCAGCCAAGCTGTCCTTCAAGGTAAATGGATAAACAAACTGCAGTACATCCATGCTGTAGAACACTATTCAGCAATTAAAAGGATTGAGCTGTTACTTCTCCTTTTTCATTTCTAATGCTATCGAGTTGAGTCTTCTCCCTTTTTTTCTCGATCAGTCTGGCTAATGGTTTACCAATTGTGTTTATCTTCTCAAAGAACCAGCTTTTAGTTCTATTGATCTTTGCTATCATTTCCTTCATTTCTTTTTCATTTATTTCTGATCTGATCTTTATGATTTCTTTCCTTCTGCTAACTTTGGGGTTTTTTTGTTCTTCTTTCTCTAATTGCTTTAGGTGTAAGATTAGGTTGTTTATTTGAGATGTTTCTTGTTTCTTGAGGTAGGATTGTATTGCTATAAACTTCCCTCTTAGGACTGATTTTGCTGCATCCCATAGGTTTTGGGTCGTTGTGTTTTCATTGTCATTTGTTTCTAGGTATTTTTTTATTTCCTCTGATTTCTTCAGTGATCTCTTGGTTATTTAGTAGTGTATTGTTTAGCCTCCATGTGTTTGTATTTTTTACAGATTTTTTCCTGTAATTGATATCTAGTCTCATAGCGTTGTGGTCAGAAAAGATACTTGATACGATTTCAATTTTCTTAAATTTACCAAGGCTTGATTTGTGACCCAAGATATGATCTATTCTGGAGAATGTTCCATGAGGACTTGAGAAGAAAGTGTATTCTGTTGTTTTTGGACAGAATGTCCTATAAATATCAATTAAGTCCATCTTGTTTAATGTGTCATTTAAAGCTTGTGTTGCCTTATTTGTTTTCAGTTTGGATGATCTGTCCATTGGTGAAAGTGGGGTGTTAAAGTCCCCTACTATGATTGTGTTACTGTCAATTTCCCCTTTTTTGGCTGTTAGCATTTGCCTTATGTATTGAGGTGCTCCTATGTTGGGTGCATAAATATTTACAATTGTTATGTCTTCTTCCTGGATTGATCCCTTGATCATTATGTAGTGTCCTTCTTTGTCTCTTGGAATAGTCTTTATTTTAAAGTCTATTTTGTCTGATATGAGAATTGCTACTCTAGCTTTCTTTTGATTTCCATTTGGATGGAATATCTTTTTCCATCGCCACACTTTCAGTCTATATGTGTCCCTAGGTCTGAAGTGGGTCTCTTGTAGACAACATATGTATGGGTCTTGTTTTTGTATCCATTCAGCCAGTCTACGTCTTTTGGTTGGAGCATTTAATCCATTTACATTTAAGGTAGTTATCAATATGTATGTTCCTATTACCATTTTCTTAATTGTTTTGAGTTTGTTATTGTAGGTCTTTTCCTTCTCTTGTGTTTCCTGTCTAGAGAAGTTCCTTTAGCATTTGTTGTAAAGCTGGTTTGGTGGTGCTGAATTCTCTTAGCTTTTGCTTGTCTGTAAAGGTTTTAATTTCTCCATCAAATCTGAATGAGATCCTTGCTGGGTAGAGTAATCTTGGTTGTACGTTTTTCCCTTTCATCACTTTAAATATGTCCTGCCACTCCCTTCAGGCTTGCAGAGTTTCTGCTGAAAGATCAGTTGTTAACCATATGGGGATTCCTTTGTATGTTGTTTGTTGCTTTTCCCTTGCTGCTTTTAATATTTTTTCTTTGTATTTAATTTTTGATAGTTTGATTAATATGTGTCTTGGCGTGTTTCTCCTTGGATTTATCCTGTATGGGACTCTCTGTGCTTCCTGGACTTGATTGACTATTTCCTTTCCCATATTAGGGAAGTTTTCAACTATAATCTCTTCAAATATTTTCTCATTCCCTTTCTTTTTCTCTTCCTCTTCTGGGAGCCCTATAATTCGAATGTTGGTGTGTTTAATGTTGTCCCAGAGGTCTCTGAGACTGTCCTCAATTCTTTTCATTCTTTTTTCTTTATTCTGCTCTGCATTAGTTATTTCCACTATTTTATCTTCCAGGTCACTTATCTGTTTGTCTGCCTCAGTTATTCTGCTATTAATCCCTTGTAGAGATTTTTAAATTTCATTTATTGTGTTGTTCATCTCTGTTTGTTTGCTCTTTATTTCTTCTAGGTCCTTGTTAAACGTTTTTTTGTATTTTCTCCATTCTATTTACAAGATTTTTGATCATCTTTACTATCATTACTCTGAATTCTTTTTCAGGTAGACTGCCTATTTCCTCTTCATTTGTTTGTTCTTGTGCGTTTTTACCTTGCTCCTTCATCTGCTGCATATTTCTCTGTCTTCTCATTTTGCTTAACTTACTGTGTTTGGGGTCTCCTTTTTGCAGGCTGCAGGTTCATAGTTCCTGTTGTTTTTGGTGCCTGCCCCCAGTGGCTAAGGTTGGTTCAGTGGGTTGTGTTGGCTTCCTGGTGGAGGGTACTGGTGTCTGTGTTCTGGTGGATGAGCCTGGACTTTGTCTTTCTGGTGGGCAGGACCACGTCTGGTGGTGTGTTTTGGGGTGTCTGTGACCTTATTATGATTTTAGGCATCCTCTGTGCTAATCAGTGGGGTTGTGTTCCTGTCTTGCTAGTTGTTTGGCATAGGGTGTCCAGCACTGTAACTTGCTGGTCATTGAGTGGAGCTGGGTCTTAGCATTGAGATGGAGATCTCTGGGAGAGCTTTTGCCATTTGATATTATGTGGAACTGGGAGGTCTCTGGTGGACCAATGTCCTGAACTCAGCTCTCCCACCTCAGAGGCACAGGCCTGACACCCGGCTGGAGCACCAAGATCCTGTCAGTCACATGGCTCAGAAGAAAAGGGAGAAAAAAAGAAGAAAGAAATAAAAAATAAAATAAAGTAAATTTATTAAAATAAAAATTTAAAAAAATATTAACAATAAATAAAAATTTAAAAGTAATAAAAAAAGAAAGAAAGAGAATAGAGCAACCAAACCAAAAAACAAATCCACCAATGATAACAAATGCTAGAAACTATACTAAAAAAGAAAAAAAAAAAGACAGATAGAACCCTAGGACAAATGATGAAAGCCAAGCTATACAGACAAAATCACACAAAGAAGCATACACATACACACTCACAAAAAGAGAAAAAGGAAAAAATATATATATATGTAAAGGAAGAGAGCAACCAAATCAATAAGCAAATCTACCAATGATAATAAACTCTAAATACTAAACTAAGATAAACATAAAGCCAGAAACAAATTAGATGCAGAAAGCAAACCCCAAGTCTACAGTTGCTCCCAAAGTCCACTGCCTCAATTTTGGGATGATTTGCTGTCTATTCAGGTATTCCACAGATGCAGGGTACATCAAGTTGATTGTGGAGATTTAATCCGCTGCTCCTGAGGCTGCTGGGAGAAATTTCCCTTTCTCTTCTTTGTGCGCACAGCTCCTGGGGTTCAGCTTTGGATTTGGCCCCACCTCTGCATGTAGGTCGCCTGAGGGCATCTTTTGGGAAGTCTGAGGTCTTCTGCTTGCGTTCAGGAGATGTTCTGTAGGAGTTGTTCCACGTGTAGATGTATTTCTGATGTAGTTGTGGGGAGGAAGTTGATCTCCATGTCTTACTCCTCAGCCATCTTGAAGGTCTCTCCCCCCAATAGGATTTTTGGTGGTTGTGTGTTTAGATAATGAAACCTTGATTCTATAATATATGTGGTAATGCAAAGGGCCAAAAATATCCAAGGCACACTTAACGTAGAAAAATAAAGGAGGATAACTTACTTTACCACATACCAAGACTTATAGAGCTATTGTCATTAAGGTAGTGTGGTACTGGCACAAGTATAGACAAGTAAACCGAGACACACTAGAACACACCAAAGCACTCTCACATATATGGATACTTGTTTTATGACAAAATGGTATTAGAAAGGAGTGGATGAAGGAAGATTTTTTTTTTTTGATAAATGGTGTTGAGACAATGGGGTATCCATATGGTAGACAAAATTAAGTGGAACCCTATTTCATACCAACACCAGGTAGATTATAGACATAAAAAGCAAGTGGCAAAACTATAAAACTTTTTGAAAATTATATATGAGAATATCCTCATAACCTTGGAGTAGGGAGAAAATATTTGTAAAACATGTAATCCATAAGGACTTGTATCCAGAATATATATTTTAAAAAATTTCCAACACATCGATGAGACAGACAGCCCAATAGAAAAGTGAGGAAAAGACTTGAAACGTCACTTCACAAAGAAGGAAATCCAAATGATCAATAATCATAAAATACACCCATTTGTATATATAAAATTTTAAAGTATGACAAATTATAGAAGAAGATATGAATCAATAGTAACTTTTATACACTATTGGTGGGAATGTACATTGGTACAAGCACTTCATAAAACAGTTTGGCATTATCAATTGACATGGAAGCTATACTTACACTATGACCCAATAGGTATATCCTGGTAATTAACAGAACAGAAATGTGTGAACATATACAAAAATGGCATGAAGCTTTATTCATAACAGCCAAAAACTAGACAAAATCTAAACTCCCTTTAATGTGGAAGGACAAATTTTTCTGATTTATATAATAAACTGCCATACCTCTGTGAAAATAAAGATATTATGGTACATGAAACAACATGGATAAATCTCAGAAATATAATCCAGTCATAAATTTCAAGACAGAAAAAATTTAACCACAGTGTTTAGGGATGCACACCTAGGTGGTAAAGGTATAAAGAAATGCTAAAAAATCACACCATATTTAACTTTTAGCAGGGTGGAGGGGTGTGTGATAGGAAGGAACACAGGTAGGAGGCCCTTCTTGGGTGCTGACTTTGTTTTTTTTCTTATCCCAAGTGATGGTTATACATGGTATTCACTTTGTCATAATTAATTGAGCTATATACTCACGATTTATGTATGCTACTTACATTTCACTATTTTAAAAAATCCTTAAAAACAAAAAATGGAGGCTATCTGACAAACTTTCTCAGCTTGCCACCCCCCTTGCTGGTAAATGCATCTGTGTGTACACTCACTGTTGCCTTTTCCACTCTAGCCTCAAAGATAAGGCATCTCTTCTGTCTCCTCTGAGCCCTTTTGCCACCAAATTATCCTCTTTCTCCAACATCTTTGACCTCTCATTCCACTGCTTCATCCTATAAATATGCTAAAACAATCTAGTATGTCTCCACATTTTTCTTTCCTTCTTCTTTTTCCCCTTCCACCTTCCTTTCTCTCTTCACAAACTTTAAAAGGTTAATTTACACACACTCTCTCTCCATTTCATTCTTCAATCAATTGAAATCTGGTTTCCACACTTTGTCTCACTGCCCCCTCCCTCTTTAAGTTCAACAATGACCTCCTTCTTAATCATCATTGGCTAAGTTTCAGGTGTCATCTTTTTTGGCCCTTTCTATTGTATTTGATATTAGTAACCACATTCCTTGAAATCCTCTCCCCCTTTGGCTTCCAGGACACTGCTCTTTCTTGGATTTCCTTCTGCTTCTGTTACTATTACTAAGAAGAAATATATTTTATAGCTAACAGTCATATATATTTCTATGTCCTCAGCAACTTTCTAGGCATTTACATATATTAACTTGTTTAATCCTCATACAACCTTATAAAATAGATACTATTGCTGTCATATCTTTTTACAAGTAAAGAAATGGAGGTACCTAAGGTCATCAAGATAAAGTGGCAGGGGTAGAATCTGAACCTAGGCAGTCTGAATCCAAAATCTGTTCTCTTAACTTCTACCTCTCTTGTGTACACAGTTGCCACTGAAGGTTTTCTTTCCTCTCTCTATTATTTAACTGTTGGTGTTCCCTGGAATTTATCTGCTCTTCTCACTCTAAAAGTTCTCTTTAGCTAATCTTGCCCACTCTCAGGATTTAAAAGACCATCTATAAGGCAATGATCCCCAAATCCATACCAAACACCCTGACTTCTCTGCTAAGTTCAGGACTGGCCTCATGCATCCTGTGGAAGGTCATAGGGCCACATGCTTAGAAGGATCCTGCACTTGGTTTAATGCTCTATTGTCACTGCTTTGAAATTCTTTTTTTTTTAATTTTTGAATTTCATTTTATTTGTTTTTTTATATAGAAGATTCTTATTTGTCATCAATTTTTTTTTTAGTCCATGAAGATTATTAGGTTTATTGAACAATATAAGTAACATGGAGTTGCTGAGATTGCCAACAGCCATATGTCCTCTTTTTCCTCCATTATCTTAATAAATACACAATAAGAGTGAGTAAATGGAAGCAAAATAAATATGCAGCAAAAGAGGCATAAAATTTTTATGATGTGGTTATAGTTGTCACCAATAAAATTGGTATCAGATGTGTTACATTCTAAAAAGAACATAAATGCTACATTAGTTTAATAACAATCAAAACAACATTTTTACACCAAATAATACAAGTCACTATAAAACATAAAGGCCATATACATATGTACACAGGAAGTAGAAAACTGGAATTCACAGTCAATTGTTTTTATTTCATGGCTTAATATTTCAAGGTGAAAAAACTTGTATCATGTGTCCACTATTCTATGGAAATTTACCCACTTTCCCCAAATAACTCACACCAATTCTCACATCATGGTGGGGGTGGTGGTGGAATGACAGGTAGAAAAATATCATTATAATGATCAGACAGAGACATGTAAAAGTAAGTTAAACATTGCAATCATATCAAGGATGGTAGACGGCATGGGTTGAGGGAAGCAAAGACAGTTATATTTTGGAAAGTTTATATTTATGATATTCTTGAAAGGAAATTTTAGTACTTTCTTCTAGAGATCATCAATTAATGTTCAATCCTCCTATAGATTATTTACTATGTAGGAAAAAGACAACTCAGGATTTTAACCCAGCTGAAATTTTCAAGTGTGTATCAGGTTCATTTTTTAAAAATTAAAAAAAATTTTTTCACATCTTTATTGGAGTGTAATTGCTTTATAATGGTGTGTTAGTTTCTGCTTTATAACAAAGTGAATCAGTTATACATATACATATGTTCCCATATCTCTTCCCTCTTGCGTCTCCTTCCCTCGCACTCTCCCTGTCCCACCCCTCTAGGTGGTCACAAAGCACCGAGCTGATCTCCCTGTGCTGTGTGACTGCTTCCCACTAGCTATCTATTTTACGTTTGGTAGTGTATATATATCCATGCCACTCTCTCACTTTGTCACAGCTTACCCTTCCCCCTCCCCATATCCTCAAGTCCATTCTCTAGTAGGTCTGTGTCTTTATTCCCATCTTGCCCCTAGGTTCATCATGACCATTTTTTTCCTTATATTCCATATATATGTGTTAGCATATGGTATTTGTTTTTCTCTTTCTGACTTACTTCACTCTGTATGACAGGCTCTAGGTCCATCCACCTCACTACAAATAACTCAATTTCATATCTTTTTATGGCTGAGTAATATTCCATTGTATATATGTGCCACATCTTCTTTACCCATTCATCTGTTGATGGACGCTTAGGTTGCTTCCATGTCCTGGCTATTGTAAATAGAGCTGCAATGAACATTGTGGTACATGACTCTTTTGGAATTATGGTTTTCTCAGGGTACATGCCCAGTAGTGGGATTGCTGGGTCATATGGTAGTTCTATTTTTAGTTTTTTAATGAACCTCCATACTGTTCTCCATAGTGACTGTATCAATTTACATTCTCACCAACAGTGCAAGAGGGTTCCCTTTTCTCCACACCCTCTCCAGCATTTATTGTTTGTAGATTTTTTGATGATGGCCATTCTGACCGGTGTGAGATGATGTCTCATGGTAGTTTTGATTTGCATTTCTCTAATGATTAATGATGTTGAGCATTCTTTCATGTGTTTGTTGGCAATCTGTATATCTTCTTTGGAGAAATGTCTATTTAGGTCTTCTGCCCATTTTTGGATTGGGTGGTTTGTTTTTTAGATATTGAGCTGCATGAGCTGCTTGTAAATTTTGGAGATTAAGCCTTTGTCAGTTGCTTCATTTGCAAATATTTTCTCCCATTCTGAGGGTTGTCTTTTCGTCTTGTTTATGGCTTCCTTTGCTGTGCAAAAGCTTTTAAGTTTCATTAGGTCCCATTTGTTTATTTGTGTTTTTATTTCCATTTCTCTAGGAGGTGGGTCAAAAAGGATCCTGCTGTGATTTATGTCATAGACTGTTCTGCCTATGTTTTCCTCTAAGAGTTTGATAGTGTCTGGCCTTACATTTAGGTCTTTAATCCATTTTGAGTTTATTTTTGTGTATGGTGTTAGGGAGTGTTCTAATTTCATACTTTTACATGTACCTGTCCAATTTTCCCAGCACCACTTATTGAAGAGGCTGTCTTTTCTCCATTGTATATTCTTGCCACCTCTGTCAAAGATAAGGTGTCCATATGTGCGTGAGTTTATCTCTGGGCTTTATATCCTGTTCCATTGATCTATGTTTCTGTTTTTGTGCCAGTACCATACTGTCTTGATTACTGTAGCTTTGTAGTATAGTCTGAAGTCAGGGAGCCTGATTCCTCCAGCTCCGTTTTTCTTTCTCAAGATTGCTTTGGCTATTAGGGGTCTTTTTTGTTTCCATACAAATTGTGAAATTTTTTGTTCTAGTTCTGTGAAAAATGCCAGTGGTAGTTTGATAGGGATTGCATTGAATCTGTAGATTGCTTTGGGTAGTACAGTCATTTGCACAATGTTGATTCTTCCAATCCAAGAACACGGTATATCTCTCCATCTGTTTGTATCATCTTTAATTTCTTTCATCAGTGTCTTATAATTTTCTGCATACAGGTCTTTTGTCTCCTTAGGTAGGTTTATTCCTAGATATTTTATTCTTTTTGTTGCCATGGTAAATGGGAGTGTTTTCTTAATTTCACTTTCAGATTTTTCATCATTAGTGTATAGGAATGCAAGAGATTTCTTTGCATTAATTTTGTATCCTGCTACTTTACCAAATTCATTGATTAACTCTAGCAGTTTTCTGGTAGCATCTTTAGGATTTTCTATGTATAGTATCATGTCATCTGCAAACAGTGACAGCTTTACTTCTTTTCCAATTTGGATTCCTTTTATTTCTTTTTCTTCTCTGATTGCTGTGGCTAAAACTTCCAAAACTATGTTGAATAATAGTGGTGAGAGTGGGCAACCTTGTCTTGTTCCTGATCTTAGTGGAAATGGTTTCAGTTTTTCACCATTGAGGACGATGTTGGTTGTGGGTTTGTCATATAAGGCCTTTATTATGTTGAGGAAAGTTCCCTGTATGCCTGCTTTCTGGAGGGAGTCATCAATTTTATACACATCAGTGTATACATGTCAATCCCAATCGCCCTATTCATCATACCACCCCCCCACCCTCCTTTGAAATTCTTAATAATTTTTGAACAAGTGGTTCTGCATTTTAATTTTGCAGTGGTACTTGCAAATTATGTAGCTGGTCCTGCCTAAGCTTCTGACATATATTCAACTGCCCACTGTACAACTCTACCTCTCTGTCAAAATCTGCACTCATGTCTTTCCTATCTGAACCTTTCTCATTTTCTATCTGGTATCCTATCTTCAGTTGATGGTAACATCCAGTCACCCAACGCAGAAACCTGAGAACCATCTTTCATTTCTCTTTGTCACTCCCTCTCTACATCCAATCCTGCCAGGACCTGCCACCTTAACTTTCTACCTTTTCCTTGAATCATCTTTTCCTTTTCATTACTGCTGCCCTAGTTCAGATACTCATTATCTTTTGTCTAGAATATTGCAATTCTCCTCTTTAAAAGTTGTCCTGCTTCTAGTCTTACCCTTTCAAACCCATCTTTCATAATGCTACCAAGCAGGGCTGCCACATTGCATAACTCCAGGTAACATCATTCACACTGTACAATATAGTAGCCTTACTAACAAGACTGATTTTTCTTAAAGTCAAATATGATTATGTTAGTACCCTTCTGAAAACTCTTCAATGGCACCCCAGTAAGTACAGGATAAATTCCAAGCTCCTTAGCATTCCATTCAAGCATTCCATGATCCAGGCCTCAACAATGTCTCCTGTCCTTCATCTCATGTTCTATCAATACAGACCTATGCTCAGAATTCCCTGTTCACACCACGCTTTTTTCTCTGCCTGAAATGTTCTCTCCCCAGCCTTCTATTACTTAACTCTTTTCATCTGGGTAATTTCTATTTCTGCTTCAGAACTCAGTTCAAACAATCTCATTCAGGAAGCTTAGTCTGAAACTTAACCCTCAACCCCAGGCTGGTCTAGGAATCCCTTCCTCTATCATAGCACTTGTAACACTCTATGATCATTGTTTGTTTATATTCCCCCACCTCTGAGTATAAGCTTCTTAATAGCTGATACTCAGTGTCCTCAACACCTAGCCAAGTGTTATCCCAGGCTGAATTGACCCAAACAAAGACAAACTCTACAGTAACCTCAGGATAGGAAATGTTTTTTTCAGAAATCCTCTTTGGACTGTTCAAAATGGCAAAGAGTATGCAAGTAGCCCCATCAGAGAGGAAGAAAATGATAAATATATCCAGGTCTTATATGAAGCTAGTATGCAGTATTTCAGTCATCCTGATTGTAAAAAATATTGAAATATTTTCATACTAGCCAGTAAATAGCTATTTAGTACTGAGGCTCTCCAACTCCTTCCACCACTCTTCTGGGCCCTTCCCTAAGATTCTGTCAGACCTCTCCACGATCCAGCCCAACAGGGGCTCCCAGAACCCTGCTCTAGCACTAATGTCTCTTCTGATTGATTATTGCCCATGCTAAACCAGTTGTTAAAATATTTTGAAGATACCTCTAAAATTACACTTCCTCAGTTGTGAAGCACTTCCTCCAACAATATTTTCAGCTAATCTTTACGTTTCAGGGTCCTAGGGACCCTGGTTGCTAGGCTTAAACCCTAAGCCAGACAACCAAACATCCACTAGAAAGAGTACACTACAGTCAAACGGATATTTAGCATTATCAGGACTGATGTTTTTCAAGCTTTCTCTGGCATTGGATCACCCCCTTTTTTTCTTTTTATAAATTATTTATTTATTTGGCTGCTTTGGGTCTTCGTTGCTGTGCGGGGGCTTTCTCTAGTTGTGGCGAGCGGGGTCTACTCTTCATTGCAGTGCATGGGCTTCTCATTGTGGTGGCTTCTCTTGTTGTGGAGCACAGCGTCTAGGCATGTGGGCTTCGGTAGTTGTAGCGCGTGGGCTTCAGTAGTTGTGTTCAAATAATGAGTATCTGAACTAGGTCTCAGTAGTTGTGGCACATGGGCTTAGTTGCTCCGTGGCATATGGGATCTCCCCGGACCAGGGCTTGAACCTGTGTCCCCTGCATTGGTAGGCGGATTCTTAACCACTGTGCCGCCAGGGAAGTATCCCCCCCCCTTTTATTCAAATAAAATTTTTATGTGCACGGCAGGGTAATATACTACTAAGTTAATGTCCAAATACCTTTCTCTTTCTCTTTTCACTAGAATGGATTAATAAACAAAACATGGAACCAGGAGGTTTGGAACAAATCCAAGGTTGTAGCATATTTAACAAGCTCCTAGGTGATTCTGATACACACTGAACGTTCATCTAAATTCATCATGGAGATGGGATGAGTTGCCAAGATGGAGAGGGCACACACTAGCCTGAAAGAGGAACAATGAGATCTTTGTTGCCAGAGCCTGATTACCAGGCCCTCCTGGACTGCCTAAGCCCCAAGATTCTGATATAATCGAAGGGAGATGAAAGGATCCCACAAAGCAATTGATATTGGATTTCTGGCCAACACTGCTGAGTGGAAAGTCAAATAGGACATATTAATTTTTCTAATTTAATCCATTTAGATTTTTATTGCACTTTAAAAAATGGATATATATGGCAGTTCATCTAATAAGCCTAATACATGAGTTAAAAACCAATACTGTTTTGGCTTCTAAATATAATACTAACTCTGAAGCTACACTTAGTTCTGCAATAAATCTTTAGGTTTGTGTACCTCAAAGTTGCTCAAACATGAAACTTTCAAAATTGTACTTATAATAACAAAGCTTCTGTATTCAAAGTTTATCCCAACACCAACAGTAACATAAAATGAAGCAAGACCACAGTTACAATAAAATTCTATTTTTCTCTATTTCACAAATCAGAGAATCAATTTTATTTTAATTAAGCATTTAAAACATAAGTTATCTTATTTTTCATTAGACTCTTAATTTGAGATAATTATAGAGTCACATGGAGTTGTAAGAAATAATCCAGAGAGATCCTGTGGACCCTTCATTTGGTTTCCCCCAATGGTAACTATAGTACAGTACCACAACAATGATATTGACATTGATATGATACACTGATCTCATTCAAATTTCTCCAGTATTACTTGTACTCATTTAAGTATATATTTAGTTCTATACAATTTATCATTTGTGTAGGTTTGTGTATCGACCATCATAGTCAAGATACAGAATAGTTCCATCACCACAAAAATCTTGTTTTGCCGTTTTATAACCATATCCACTTCCCTCTCTCAACCCTCCCCAGAACCAAAACTCTAAGTCCTGACAACCACTAAACTGTTCCCAATATCTATGATTTTGTCTTTTAAATTTTTTTCCATAAATGGAATCATACTGTACATAACTTTTGGGGATTGCCTTTTTTTTATTCAGCATAATTACCCAGAGATATTTTCTCTATTAATATATTTTTCAGTTTGCATTTGGTTCTTTTTTATAGCTTCTATTTCCTTGCTGAGATTTTCTATTTTTTCTTTTGTTTCTAGCATGCTCATAATCGCTCATTGAAGCATCTTTATAATGGCTTCTTTAAAATCTTTGTCAGATAATTCCAACATATGATTCATCTCCGTGTTGGCGTCATTCGATTGTCTTTTCCTTTTAAAGTTATTTTCCTGGTTCTTGGTATGACAGGTGATTTTTTAATGTATCCTAGATATTTTGGCTATTGCGTTAGGAAAGTCTAGTCCTATGTAAATCCTCCACTTTAGCAGGCAGTCTCCTTGTTTAGTTTTAGCATGTAGGTCCTAGCCGATTTTTGTGTTCCGTGATTCCAGTAACAGTTTAATCTTCAGAGCCTTTGCTGTGCTTTGATTGGCTTGGATTATCTGGTACCTCTTGGGCTCCCATTGGTCTGTGCTGGTTCGGCTTGTGGAGGCAGAAGTTGCTTCCCCAGGCTAGATTGTGTGGTGCCTCTAAGTGGGGAAAGGGAGTCTCCATGAAGAAGAACACTTTCTGCACTTGGGCCACTTGTTGTTGCTGGATCCCTCCACCCAGGGCAGCCTGGCCAGTCTGTGTTGGGGAGGGGATTCTCAGGACCATGGTTACAAAGAAGCTTCCAGGCTGGGTCACTTGTTCTAGAGGGATTCCGCTTGCAGAAGACTCCCTGGCTATCCAGTATCTCTCAGTGGGGAAGGGAATCTCAAGGACCACAGAACAAAGGGGTTTATTTCCAGGATTTATAGTTATACCTAGTGGGGAGGAGCAGAGAGCAATGATTCTATGCCATCTTATCTGGACCAGAAGACCTTTTTATTCTCTTTTATGCTAGTTAAGATGTCTGAGTATTGAACTAATCTCTTTCTTTTTATAAATTGTATAGAGCACTTAAAAATTATTGTTCTTGCTCTACGTTTAAGAAACTTAACTTCATCTCTCATTTCTACAGCCAACTGGGTTATTCACCAATAAATTAACTGAGACATTCACTGGTGTTTTATTCAATATTATCACTTAGAAAAATTTTTTCTTGAAGTGTAACACAAATACAGAAAAGTGAACGAATTTTAAGTTTACACACCAGCAAATTACCACAAAATTAACACATTAATATAGTATTACTTTTGACTAAAAAATAACATGGATATCTATTTCACAAAAATGTGAACATACTTAACACTACTGAACTGTACACTTAAAAATGATTAAGATGGTACATTTTATGTTATATGTTTTTTGCCAAATTAAAAAAAAAAGGAATCTGGGGAGACAAAACACCTAACTTCTGAAAAATACCAACAATGCCTCCAGACTCACAGCCTAGCAGAGGTGACTGGAGCAAATTCCTAGTATGTTTTCAGCTCCTTTTCCTCCTACATATTCAGGCAAACAGTTATTGATGGTTTTCATCTATGAAAGAAAATAAAGAAATGTGGCATCTGTTGCACCTCAAGTGTTGTGGGAAAAGCAAAGCATAGCTGCTCTAGCTGAAGTCGGGGTGGTATAGCAGCCCTGCCGTTTTCACTTGACTTTTCATCACACAGTCATCCTGTCATCAGGACTGTTGTGAAAATTAAGTGAAATAAAATAGGTGAAAGGTCTTCTACATGGCAGGTGTTCTTTAAAAGTTTGTTGAATATGGAGACAAATGAGAGGGTAATACAGACTCATAAACACATGCTGCGGACATCTCTAAAGAGGAAAACCAGGGAAGAACAGTCAAGAAGTAGGACTTACTTTGTATGCCAAGCATCATTTTTGGGTAATGATTTATAAATGATATCCCATTTAACCCTCTACAATTAATGCTAAAGAACTATTAATTTTCCCACTTGACAAATGAAAAAACTGAAGCTCAGAAAAAGTAGGGCATATATCTTTTCGAATTATGGTGTGCTCCGGATATATGCCCAGGAGTGGGATTGCTGGACCGTATGGTAGCTCTATTTTTAGTTTTTAAAGGACCCTCCATACTGTTCTCCACAGTGGCTGGACCAGTTTACATTCCCACCAACAGTGTAGGAGGGTTCCCTTTACTCCACACCCTCTCCAGCATTTATTGCTTGTAGATTTTTTGATGAGAGCCATTCTGATGGGTGTGAGGTGATACCTCATTGTATCAATAGTTTTGATTTGCATTTCTCTAATAATCAGTGATGTTGGGCATTTTTTCATGTGCTTTTTAGCTATCTGTATGCCTTCTGGAGAAGACCATAATTCGGAAAGATACATGCACCCCAATGTTCATTGCAGCACTATTTACAATAGCCAGGACATGGAAGCAACCTAAATGTCCATCAACAGAGGAATGGATAAAGAAGATATGGTACATACATACAGTGGAATATTACTCAGCCATCAAAAAGAATGAAATACATTTGTAGCAACATGGATGGACCTAGAGATTGTCATACTGAATGAAGTAAGTCAAAGAGAGAAAGACAAATACCATATGATATCACTTATATGTGGAATCTTAAAAAAAGGGGGTACAAATGAACTTATCTACCAAACAGAAATAGAGTTACAGATATAGAAAACAAACTTATCATTACTGGGGGTAAGGGGGGTAGGGATAAATTGGAAGATTGGGATTGACATATACACAGTACTATATATAAAACAGATAACTAATAAAGACCTACTGTATAGCACAGGGAACTCTACTCAATACTCTGTAATGGCCTATATGGAAAAAGAATCTAAAAAAGTGTGGATATATGTATATGTATAACTGATTCACTTTGCTGTACACCTGAATCTAACACAACACTGTAAAACAACTATACCCCAATAAAAAAAAATTTTAATTAAAAAAAAAAGAAAGATTAGGGCAACTAGGCCTATGGACACACAGTTTAAAAAAAAAAAAAAGTAACGACCAGGATTTGAATATCTACTCTTCTAGCCTAGTTACAAAGCCAAGCTTGTCCAAAGAATAAGGCTCAAACCCATTTTCATGGAGTGCAATAATCCAGCCACAGCAGATCTTCCCAGACTTCTCTCTCCACTTCTCACCTTGTATTTTACACTCTAGTAACTGAATAATCAATCCCTCTCTCATCCTTACCCCCTTAACCAACCATTACACATTTACATGCTGCTGTTTCTCACTTCTGTGCTTTGTTCCTAATGCCCTCAACTTGGCATCCTCTCCCTCTCCTACTTACATGGCTAAGTCACCTCTTCTTGGAAATCTTCTCAAATCCCCATTGTACCTGTCTCCTTAACCTGCCCACCCTCATATACTCCCACTATGCTCTTTGCTTATTTATATTGAATTGCTGTTGTATATTTACTTCTATGTGAGCTCCTTGAAGGCAAGAACCATTTCTTATTCATCTATATTGTGTCTAACATGATTCCTGGTACATACTTGTTATCCAATAAATGTTTGTTCAATGAATAAATGATTGAGTGAACAGATAAATGACTCTAAACAGTGTTTTTTCCTCTTCAGCCATTCATCTATCTTGTTCTGAATTTTGGAACCATATTCTTGTGCAAACCACCTCTACAGTTATTATTTACTTAATATTTTTCTTTAACTCAAGTCACTTTTCAATATTTTAAATCAACTTAGCCTTGTTCTAAGCAGTATCTGTGGAATCATGGGCTGTATGTATATACATATACATATCTCCAATACATATTTCAGTTACATTAAGATGACTATTGAAATTTTCTTTTTTTTAAAGAGCTCCTGACTTATTTATTTATTTATTTATTTATTTATTTATTTATTTAGGCTGTGTTGGGTCTTCGTTTCTATGCGAGGGCCTTCTCCAGTTGTGGCAAGCGGAGGCCACTCTTCATCGCGGTGCGCGGGCCTCTCACTATCGCGGCCTCTCTTGTTGAGGAGCACAGGCTCCAGACGCGCAGGCTCAGTAGCTGTGGCTCACGGGCCCAGCCGCTCCGCGGCATGTGGGATCCTCCCAGACCAGGGCCCGAACCCGCGTCCCCTGCACTGGCAGGCAGACTCTCAACCACTGCGCCACCAGGGAAGCCCCAACTATTGAAATTTTTAAAATGCTTATCCTTTTACCTCTTAAATCATCTTGTGACCCTCCAGTGGTATACATACCATGCTAAGGAAATAATCACCTAATGTCACTGCTGCTGTTGCATGCAGCCTGGATCTGATGGGCAGAGGAAGCTGGGGAGGTAAATGGCAGCTGGATACCTTTGTGCTAATATAACTAGGGCAGGTGACTGAGTCAATACTGAGACGATCTTGACTAAGGAAAGAAATCCCTAAACAGCAGCAGTTGCCCATGACACTGCTTGACCAGTCTCTGGAGTATGTCATCCCAGACTTGACCCTGGGATGTCCATGTGATGCAAGGGGTTAAGCCCAGCTATTCCTGGCCCCATCACAATGCACCTGTTTTGTTAAAATTGAGTTCTGGCCCCAAGTTCTGAGTTCAAGCCTTCCCCGGGTGGTACACAGTGTGTAGTACTGAATATGAGACAGTATAGCCTAGTGCTGATTCTTAACTGGATGACCTGGAGCAAATTTTCTGAACTTAAATTTTCTCACCTGTAAAATGTCTATGTTATATATATGCCTCATGCAATGGTTCTCAATCCTGGCTGTACATTATAATTATCTGGAGAGATTTTTTAAAAAATATTTTTTGACAGAAATTTTAATTTAATTGGTGCAGTGGAGCTTGGGCCCTGATACTGTTTTTCAAGTTGTCCAATGTGCAGCTAAGGTTGAGAATCACTGAGTTGATTGGAGAATTAAATGAAAGCATTTATAAAGCACCTGGAACATGGTAAATACACAAGAAATGTAAGCTATTATTAATGTTATCATCATTACTAACAGGCTTATTCTTTGGTTATCCTTTCTAGTTTCCATTCTGGTAGCCTATCCACAACATGCCTTACTCTGAGAAGCCCACACATCTCCCGCCCCAAAGACCAGGCCAGCTGTCTAAATCATGTTTTCTGATGATGGCTTTGAACATCATCCTCTGCCTTCATAGCACAACCTCTGTGCCTGGGACCACACGTATTCCACACACCCTGGTTGAAACCACCCACGACCAGGTTTCTGGGTGATTGTGAACAAGCCCCCTGGCCTGCTTCTCTGTAGAATGAGATAGAGCAATGGCAATCACACATTGCCTCTCTCCCCGCCCTTCTCTTATCCAGGGACATCAGGTTACAAGAGAACAAGCTGTTCTTCTATCTTAGTAATGGGGTGGGGGAAGGGGATGAGGCCAGCTGTATGCATATGAGTCTCATATGAGCTGCATATGAAACTCAGGTGAGTTTTCTGTTATGGAGGGTGTTTTCCTTTTTTTCCCATACCATCAGTGACTGAAGCTGGTTTTGAGCCTAAGGAAGGCTGCTAATGTGGCTACTTGCTAATGATCATCCTAAAGGCAATAGTTAATGTTTATTGAATGTCATGCACTGTGTCAAAGTGCTTATATAAGGATGATCTTATTTAATCTCCAGAGCAACCCTTGGAGACAAGGTCTATTTTTATCATCTTCATTTTTCAAATAAGAAAACTAAGAGGCCCAAGAGAGGTGAAGTAGCTTGTCTGAAGGTAGCAGGTGAGAGATCCCAAGAAATCTGGCTCTAGAGACTGTGCTTTTACCCAGATTTCTGAACTTAGTCCTAAAGATGCAAAAGACCTGAGAGATCTCCCAATCCAACACCCTTATGTTATCAGTGGGGGCAACTGAGAACCAACTAGGGAAAGGAACATTTTCCTGAACCATGGGCATATTTTAAGAAAATTCATTTAATGAATACTTATTGAGCACCTAATGCCAGGCCCTGTGCTGGGTGCTAAAGATACACAGTTTTTTAAAAAAGCAAAAATCCTTGCCCTAATGAAGCTGATATTGTAGGGGAGAGACAGTCTATAAACAAACTAGCAAAATAAATGTAGTATATTAGAAGTTGATAAATACTACATGAAAAATAAAACAAGGAAGAGGCAAAAGGAGTATAGGGGTGACTGAAAATTTAAACAGAGCAGTCAGGGAAGGTCTCGCTGAAAAAGGACATTATTTTAATTAAGATCTGAAGGAGGTGAGGGAGTGAATTATTTGCGTATTTGGGAGAAGATTTTTTCAGGCAGAGCTTGCTTATGTCAAGGACCAGCAAGGAAGCAAGTGTGGCTGAAGCAGAGTGAGCGTGAGGCAAAGTAGTGGGACCTAATATTATAGAGATGAAGAGGGGACAAATCATGCAGGGATTTGTAGGCCATTAAAAGACCTTTGACTGTTACTCTGAATGAGCTAATAAGTCATTGGAGGATTTGGCGTAGAGGAGTGATATGATCTGACTTGAGAATTGAAAATATCCCTCTGGCTGTTGTAAGGAAAATAGGGAGGGGAGTACGGAGGCTATAGTGAGTAAATGGTGGCTTAGAACAAAATGGTAGTGGTGAAAAGGATAAAAACGTGGCCAATTTTTGAGAAAATTTGAAGGTAGACCCAGTTGTAAGGGAAGAGTAGTTGTGAAGTGTGAGAGAAAGAGAAAAGTCAAGAATGTCTGATTCAGACTCCTCCATCACACTCCCTGTTGGGCCCAAGAATTTCTTTAGCCAAGCAACTGCCATTAATTTTCATCCTGTCTTCCTGTCTTAGTTTTTAATCCAACTCCTAGGATACTCTGGAGAGTCTACTGCCCTCTTAGGGAATCATGGGAAAGAGACGAAGCCAGCAGAATTATTGAGCCACTGTAGTAAAGGTGAGGCAACTTGGTCTGAGGTGCCCTATTCTGATCTGAATTACCTGCCCCAGGACCACTGTGAGAAAAGAGAATATTCTGAAATTTGAGACCATTTGTGCTCATTTGTCTGCTGGATAAGACAGTCATTATGGCCTGAACAGGAAATGGTGCAACTCCCCCAACCCCTCCTGCATATGGTCAGCAGAGGTCTACTTGACAGCCTGCAGACAGAACCTCAGGGGGAAGAATCCACTCTACTCCAGTTAGAGGTCATCTTTAAGAAGTGCTTCAGATCCCATGGCAGACATTTGGAATCCAGAATGGGGCAAACTCTTTGGTTTTCTATTTTAGGTGACAGCTGTACATTAAGATATTTGCAGACACATGAAAAGTAAAAGGTTTTGTTCCTCCTCTCCTCCCTGATTTTTGAGTCCTGACTACCAGGATTTACAGTTTCAAGATTCTTGAGAATAGCAGCTAATCCTAGTCATGCTTCCAATTATGCACCTCTAACAACTGCATTTCCAGGAAGATATTTGGCAAGTTAAGAGTATCCTTAGGAGACCCCAAAAATAAAATGACACTTCATTAGAGAGGAAAGAGGGTGTACAAGGAAATAAAAGGAGGTCAGAGTCCCACCAGGGTCCCTGGGCCATGCGTTTCCACAGTTATTCACTCCTATCTTCCAGAGCTGGACTGGTGTAGATGAAAGGGATGGGGCAATGCAGACATCTCCAGAGTCTAGCAGTGACATATGGATCAATATCAATAAGAGAAGTTGAGCTATAGCCTCCTTCCTTTCTAGCTGTCCTCACCCCAGTGGTAATACCCCCAGAGGGATCACTACCCCTAGGAAGGGTGGGTACACATGTGGGGCAGTTTCCCTAGCCTAAGCCAGTCTTTGGTCATACTTGCCAACTGGAAGGCACCAGCAACCCAAGGCTGTAGGGTTTTCAGTAGTCTGAGCCACAAGCTACCAGGAGAAGAAAACGATTTTTTTTTTAAGTGAATGTTTTCACTAGAAATTCTACTTTGATGGGCCTTTGAGGACTCACTGACTAAAAAACTTTAAAATAATTATTTTGAAAGCTCTGTTGTGTACTGTACAAGTCATAAAGTAATACTCATAGCCTCTATTAATGCTGACCTACTCTGTGCTGGATACATTATAAACTTTTATTCATTTAATCTTCACGGCAACCTAACAGAATTAGCATTGACATACCCATTTGAAAGGTGAGGAAATGGAGGCCACCACTGACTTTGTCCTGTGTCACATAACTAATCAATGGCAGATTCAGGGTTTAAAGCTGGGTTGGCCATGCTCGTTCTACAATTGTTGCGAGTGTTTCTAGAATACAAGACCCTTTGAGGTTGGCTCCCTCCTTACCTATCAAACTCTCCTATCTCATGGTTACCCCATGTGGGCCTCTATCAGCACACACCCTCATGAAAATATCCTGGACACTCCAGGAGGTAAATAGGGTATTAGTTAAGACGTAGGCTCTAGAACCAGACTGTCTGGATTCATAATGCCATTTCAGCCACTTTCCTGTGGTGTGGCCTCAGGTTCCTTATCTATAAAATTGTAATAATAATAGTCTCTACTTCATTGGGTTGTTTTGAGGATTAAATGAGATAGTGCACGTAAAGCTCTTAGAATGGTGCTTGGCACAGAGTAAAAATTCTTTAAGTATTAAGTAGTATTATTGCTGTCTCTGGGCCTTTCCTATTTCTGTTACATTTTCTTTGAAGAGTTCCCAGGCTCTTCTTTCCAGGTACTTCTTAACTAACCTTCAGCTCAAACCCCACATCCTCCAAGATTTCTCTGACCATCACAACTTTCCAGTACTTCATATCTGGACATATTACCCACTCTGTGTTCTCAGTCCCTAGGCTATGCTTTGAACCTAGAAGGTACTCAATAAGTCCTTGTGGAGATGTATAAATGTGTGAATAAAGGAGTCATGTTGCTAGCTGTTTTTCTTTTGTGAAGACTCTTCCCAGCTGCCCTCCCCCCTCCTGCCCAATTAAGCAATGCAGGCATTCCTCTTCTTTTATAGTTTAGTTTAACAAGACTTGGATTTCAGGGTAGGATATTTTTGCCCAGGCAACTTGCTCATTTCTTACTCTCTGCCTGGTCTCCAGGAGACAGATTAACCTAACTTGCTAACACTTTGCCTTCCTGACTGGGTGCCTTAGCTACATAGTGAGAAAAGTGTATCTTTCCTCCTTTTTTTTTTTTTTTTTCTTTTACCGGTTTGAGGATTTGAGGGGATTAGGGGGGATTCTGATTTGAGGTTTTGAAGCTTCTCTTCCTAGTCCAATTCATTCCACTCTGTACTTACTCTACCTGGGTGATCACATCCATTCACATAATTTTAATTACGCTTCTCTGTTAATGGCTCCCACGCATTGTTGTGCTGGCAAATATTTAACCATTGGTTCTCTGAGGGAAAAACAACTTCTTGCTTTGTAGTATTTGCTAATTTCCCTTGTGTAAATACTTCCACCATGGTGGATTTCAAGTTACCAACAGAACACAGAGATGGGAAGAGATACAAGATAGCATACCATCATATAACATTTCCACCATACAAATCCAAAAATGTAAATAACCTCAAGAGCATAGAAAATAATAAAATAAATAGGAAGTGGTGAGTCTTGAGTACTTACTTTTGTTTTTAATAAATTTATTTAATTATAAGTTTATATAATTTAATTTTAAATAACTGTTATGTTTGACAACCAGCTCATTAAATCCCTGAAAATTTAGCAGTCTCTCATGAGCCATTACAAGCTGGCTCCAGCCCACCACTGCTCCCATGTGACTGTCTCCCAAACATATGTCTGCAGCCCAGATCGCTCTCCTCAATTCCAGACCTATGTACACAATCGACAATTCAACTCTACTTGGATGTTCAACAGACACCTCTAACACATTTCAACAATTACATTCTCAATCAATTCCCACTGTCCAAAGTCTACTTTACATTTTGTCTTCCCTATCTCAGAAAATAGCACCACTAGTCACCAGTCACCCAAGCCAGAAACCTGGGGATCATCTTTGGCTTCTTTCTCTTTCTAAGCTACTCAATATCCCTGAGCCTATTCAATCCTAACTTATTAGCCCCTCTCCCCCTTCTATTGCCTTAGTTTAGGCTTCTTCATCTCAGGCCTAGAACATGACAGCAATCGCCTAACTGGTCTCCCTGAATTTCCACCCTTTCTCCCTACTAATCTATCCTACACTAAATGACTAGAAGGAAATTCAGACCTCACCATGTCATTATCAAGCTTAAAACTCCTCAGTGGAGATTGACTTCCAGACCACTCCCCAGTGAAACTGGTGAAAAGTATTTTAAAAACAATAATTTAAATCTCTGGAAATGGTCCTAAGGGCAAACAGCAAATGAAGAAACATCTATTCAAGAAAAGCTGCAAAAATTCAGTAAAAAAGGTGAGAATCTGTGGTATTTGAACCAAGACCACACCCTCCATCCCCGTCCCAGCACAGCAAGGTGAGTAACTGCACTCCAGACTTCTGCAGCTGATAACAAAGGGTTCCCTCTCCCCCAGCTCCCAATCAGAGGGCTTTCTTCCCATGAGAAGCAAGACTTCAGCGTTTCTCATCCTGCCCTCAGGTACCTGTTGCTAAGGCTAAATCCTGGGTGACTGTGGTCAAAAAGTGGTATCTCACTTTTTCCACCCAACCCCCACTCGTGGCATGGAGACTCTGCTGCGGCCTTCATCATCCTTTCCCTGCCTCATTAAGTGGTAATTACATGGCAGGAGAGGAAAGCCATTTCCTCACTAGCTCCAGAGCATTGGCTCAGGGATTTTGCCTGGGGGGTGGGGGGAAGAAGCAAACCATAAAACAGATAGATCCTGATCTCTTACCAAAGGAAATGATTGTTTGCAACAGAGCTTGAAGATGTACAAGCCTAAGGAAAGTCTCAAGAGCAGTGGAGGTTGCAGTGAAAAGCAATTGGGAGGACTGGGAGGAGGTTCAAGGATTTTAATAAAGATACAGTCTAGGCTGTGGGCAGGCTAGTTTGCAGGAGAGAACTGGGGGATAAGACAGCTGTGAGGAGCCCTCTTAGGGTCAGAACAAATATCAAACATTGAACTCCGAAACTATTGCTTCTGAGAAAGTGGAAATCCTGGAGTTTAAAAATATAATAATTGGACTTCCTGCTTCTGGTTCCTCGTAAGGAGCTGGGAAGTTGCCACACAATCCTAAAACAAGAAGCTGAACAGACCGAAACATCAACAAATCTTCTTGGATCCATAAGAGAAATGAAGACACAAGGCAAACTTTTGCCGCCAACATTAGAGAGACAGGCAAATAAAGGCTCTCACAGATTATTGCAGCAGAGACTCACCAGCAGAAAGCACCAGGGAACCAGTGCCCGCGTAGGAAGTTCTGAACTGTCATTGACGAATTGCTGGAGTCTGAGCGCAGAAAACTCCGAAAGTTAAAAACTCCATGGGGACCCAGTTGTGGTAGGGTCCCACAGTATTGTGGGATTTACCTCCAGGAGCTCAACCAGTTTCCATATTATCAGAGAAAATCCCCTCAGGCTTCCAGCAGAGGGAAGGGAAAAGGAACCATTCTGAAATACACCAGAGAACTGTTCTTAACAAGGCCTACCCTCAGCGGAACCTAATTAACCAGAGCCTAACCTGCTGGAGTATTATCAGAACTTCTCAGGGGAAGAGAAATATCCAAATCTAGCTGTCTCTAGCCATCCTCTCCTACCTAAGGAGGGAAAAAAAGACTGAGAAACACTCGTGAAGTTCAAAGTCCAGAGGTATAGGCACATTAAAAGACTGGGACCTAATCATAGAACTATAGAATGCTTCCCCTCCCCCCACACTTCACCACCACATTACTAAAGGCCTATTTGCAACATTTTTTAAACCTGGTATATCAGGTCCAGCTATCAAGAAAAAATTACAAGGCAAGTCAAAAATTAAAAACCCAGTTTGAAGAGACAGAGCAAGCAATAGAACCAGACATGGAAAGGATGTTGGAATTACCAGACAGGGAATTTAAAACAACTGTAATTAATATGCTAAGGGCTTTAATGGATGAAGTAGACAACATGCAAGAATACATGCAAATACATGGAAATCCTAGAAAGAATCAAAAAGAAATTCTAGATATAAGAAAACTCTATAACAAAAATGAAAAATTCCTTTGATGGGCCCCTTAGTAGACTGGATATGGCCAAAGAGAGGATCTCTGTGCTAGAGGATATACCAATAGAATCCTCAAAAACCTAAGAGAAAACAAAGACTGAATAAAAACAGAACAGATACCCAAGGACTATAGAACAACTTTTGAATTGGAATATCAGAAGGAGAAGAAAGACAAAAAGGAACAAAAGAAATATTTGAAACAATAATGACTGAGAATTTCTCCAAATTAATGTCAGACACCAAACCATAGATGCAGGAAGCTCAAAGAACACTGAGCAAGTTAAATGTCCAAAAAGCTATACCTAGGCATATCATTTTCAAGTTCCAGAAAGTAAACCATAAAGAAAAATCCTAAAAAAAGTCAAAGGGGTAAAAACACCATACCTATAGAGGAACAAAGATAAGAATTACATCCAATTTCTCTTCAGAACCATGCAAGTGAGATGAGAGTGGCGTGAAATATTTGGTGCTGAGAAAAAATAACTACCAACCTAGAATTCTGTACCCAGCAAAATTATTCTTCAAAAGTGAAGGAGAAATAAAGACTTTCTCAGACAAAAAAAAAATTGAGGAAATTTGTTGCTAGTAGATCTACCTTGCAAGAAATGTTAAGAGAAGTTCTATGGAGAGAAGGTAAATAATATAGGTCTAAATCTTGGATCTACATAAAGAAAGAAAAAGCATCAAAGAAGGAATAAATAAAGCTAAAATTAAAAGTTTTATTTTTCTTAATTGATCCAACAGGTAACAGCTTATTCAAAATAAAAAATTGATACAATGTATCAATTATATATGCTAATGTATATATCTTATATATATACTTATGTATGCTTATATGTGAAATGAATAACAAGAATGATACAAGAGACAGGAAGAAGGATTATTTTGTTATTATGAGATACAAATGTTATTTGAAAGTAGACTTAGATTAGTTATAAATGTATATTGCAAACTCTAGGGCAACCACTAAAAAAGTATAACTGATATGCTAAGAAAGGAGAGAAAAAAGAATCATATAAAATGCTCAACTAAAACAACAAAAGGCAGAAAAAGAGTGGAAGACAAGAATAGGAACAAAGAACAAAGGCAACAGATCAATAATAGTAATTAATATAGTACATAATACCATATCAATAATCACTTTGATTTTTTAATTGAATATTGTTGATGTACAATATTATATTAGCTTCTGGTGTAGTATATAATGATTGACATTTGCATACATTATGAAATGATCATGACTATAAGTCTGGTAACAATCTGTCCCCATACAAAGTTATTACAATATTAATGACAATACATTTTATGCTGTATATTACATCCCCATAACACATTATATAATTGGAGGTTTGTATCTCCCCTACACATATTTTGCCAACCTCCACAAGCCCCTCCACTCTGGCAACAACCTGTTTGTTCTCTGTATCTATGACTCTGTTTCTGTTTTGTTGTTTGTTCATTTGTTTTGCTTTTTAGATTCCACATATTAGTGAGATCTTGTGGTATTTGTCTTCCTCCCTCTGATTTATTTCACTTAGTATAATACCCTCTAGGACCATCCATGTTGTCACAAATGGCAAGATTTCATTTCTTATGACTGAGTAATGTTCAATTATAATATATAACACATCTTCTTTGTCCATTCATATATTGATGGACACGTATTGCTTCCATATCCTGGCTATTGTAAATAATACTGAAAAGAACATTGAAGAGCATATAACTTTAGGAATCATTGTTTTTGTTTTCTTTGGGTAAATACCCAGAAATGGAATTGCTACATCATATGGTAATTCTATTTTTAACTTTTTGAGGAAACTCCATACTATTTTCCATAGTGGCTGCACCAATTTACAATCCCGACAGTGCATGAGGGCTCCCTTTTCTCCACATCCTAGCAAAACCTTGTATTTGTTGTCTTTTTGATGATAGCAATTCTGATAGATAGATGTGAGGTGGTATCTCATTGTCATTTTAATTTGCATTTCCCTGATGGTTAGTAATGTTGAGTATTCT
Organism: Balaenoptera borealis; assembly: GCF_965194805.1. Classification (NCBI taxonomy): domain Eukaryota; kingdom Metazoa; phylum Chordata; class Mammalia; order Artiodactyla; family Balaenopteridae; genus Balaenoptera; species Balaenoptera borealis. The sequence goes on along the minus strand of NC_138881.1, from coordinate 44,276,141 downwards.
TCATGTGTCTCTTGGCCATCTGTATGCCTTCTTTGGAATAATGTCTATTTAGGTCCTCTGCCCATTTTTTACTAGGTTTTTTTATGTTGAGTTGTGTAAATTTTTTGTATATATTGGATATTAACCCCTTATCAGATATACATTTGGCAAATATCTTCTCCCATTCAGTAGGCTCCATTTTCATTTTGTTGATAGTTTTCTTCACTGTGCAAAAGTTTTTTAGTTTGATTAGGTTCCATTTGTTTATTTTTGCTTTTGTTTCCCTTGTCTGAGGAGACATAGTCAAAACATATTGCTAAGATGGATGCCAAAGAGCGTACAGCCTATGTTTTCCTTCTAGGAGTTTTATGGTTTCAGGTCTTACATTTAAGTCTTTAATCCAGTTTGAGTTTATTTTTGTGTATGGTGTTAGAAAGCAGTTTGATTCTTTTACATGTAGCTGTCTGGTTTTCCCAACATCATTTATTGATGAGTCTGTCCTGCCTAATTTGTCATAGATTAATTGAGCATAGGCGTATGGGTTTATTTTTGGGCTCCCTATTCTGTTCCATTGATCTATGTGTCTGTTTTTGTGCCAATACCATACTGTTTTGATTACTGTGGCTTCGTAGTATAGTTTGAAATCAGGGCCTGTGATACCTTCAGCTTTGTTCTTCTTTCTCAAGATTATTTTTTGGTTATTGAGGGTCTTTCGTGTTTCTATACAAATTTTATGATTACTTGTTCCAGTTCTGTGAAAAATGCCTTTGGTATTTTGATAGAGATTACATTAAATCTATAGATTGCCTTGGGTAGTATGGTCATTTTAACAATATTAATTCTTTCAATCCATGAGCACAGTGTATCTATCCATTTGTTTGTGTGATCTTCATTTTCTTTCATAAGTGTCTTATAGGTTTCCAAGTGCAAGTCCTCTTTGCATAGATTTATTCCTAGGTATTAATATTTTATTTTTTTTGATGCAATCGTAAATGGGATTGTTTTCTTAATTTCTCTTTCTGATAATTTATTGTTAGCCTAGAGAAACACAACAGATTTCTGTATATTAAATTGTATCCTACAATATTACTGAATCCATTTATTAGTTCTAACAGTGTTTTGGTGGCATCTTTAGGATTTTCTGTATATAGTATCATGTCATCTGTAAACAGTGATAGTTTTACTTCTTCCATTAATATTTGGATTTCTTTTATTTCTTTTTCCTGTCTGATTGCTGTCACTAGGACTTCAAATACTATGTTGAGAAAAAGTGGCTAGAGTGGGCAACCTTCTCTTGTTCCTTATCCTAGAGGAAATGCTGTCAGCTTTTCACCACTGAGTATGATGTTGGCTGTGAGCTTGTCATATGTGGCTTTAATTATGTTGAGGGATGTTCCGTCTATAACCACTTTGCTGATAGTTATTATCATAAAAGGATGTTGAATTTTGTCAAAAGTTCATCTATTGAGATGATTATACAATTTTTCTTCTATTGTAAATGTTGTGTATCACATTGATTGATTTGCAGATATTGAACCATCCTTGCATCATTGGAATAAATCCCACTTGATCATGGTGTATTATCCTTTTAAAGTACTGTTGAATTTGGACTGCTAATATTTTGTTGAGGATTTTTGCATCTATATTAATCAGTGATACTGGCCTGTAATTTTATATTTTTGTGGTGTCTTTGTATGGTTTTGGTATCAGGGTGACATTGGCCTTGTAGAATGAGTTCAGAAGTGTTCCTTCCTATTCAGTTTTTTGGAATAATTTCAGAAGGATTTGTGTTAACTCTTCTTTAAATGTTTGGCAGAATTCAAACATGAAGTAGTCTGGTTCAGGACTTTTGTTTCCTGGGAATATTTTTTTAAATTACAGATTCAACTTCATTACTGGTAATTGTTGATATTTTCTATTTCTTCAGTCTTGGGAGATTGTACATGTCTAAGAGTTGTTCCATTTCTTCTAGGTTGCCCATTTTTATTGGCATATAATTGTTCTTAGGAATCTCTTATGATCCTTTGTAGTTCTGTGATGTTGGTTGTAACTTCTCTCTCCTTTCTGATTTTATTTATATGGGTCTTCTCTCTTTTTTCTTGATGAGTCTGGCTACAGGTTTATCAATTTTGTCTATCTTTTCAGAGAACCAGTTTCATTGATCTTTTCTATTTTTCTATTTTTTTTTAGTCTCTATTTCATTTATTTCTGGTCTGATCTTTATTATTTCTTTTCCTTCTACTAAGTTTCCTTCTACTAGGTCTTGTTTGTTGTTCTTTTTCTAGTTCCTTTAGGTGTAAGGTTAGATTGTTTATTTGAGATTTCTCTTATTTCTTGAGGTAGGCTTGTGTCACTGTAACTTCCCTCTTAAAGCTGCTTTTATTGCATTCCATAGGTTTTTGGATTATTGTGTTTCTCTTTTTAATTGTCACCAGATATTTTTTGAGTTCCTCTTTGATTTCTTCAGTGGCGTATTGATTGTTTAGTAGTATATTGTTTAGTCTTCACATGTTTGGATTATTTGCAGTTTTTTTCTTTTATTTGATTTCTAGTCTCATTCTGTTGTGGTTGGAAAAATGCTTGAATGATTTCAATTTTATTAGCTTTATTGAGACTTGTTTTGAGCCTAGCATGTTATCTATCCTAGAGAATGTTCCATGTGCACTAGAAAAGAATGTATATTCTGCTGCTTGGGGATGGAATGTTCTATATATATATGTATTAAGTACATCTGGTCTAACAGGTCATTTAAGGCCAGTGTTTCCTTATTGATTTTCTCTCTGGCTGATCTGTCCATGATATAAGTGAAATGTTAATGTCCCCTACTATTATTGTGTTACTGTCAATTTCCCCCTTTATATCTGTTAATATTTGGTATATGTATTTAGGTGTTCCTATTTTGGTTGTATATATATTTACAAATGTTATATCTTCTTGTTGGATTGATCTATTTATCATTATGTAATGTCCTTATTTGTCTCTTGTTACAGTCTTTGTCATAAAGTCCATTTTATCTGATATAGGTATTGCTACCTCAGCTTTCTTTTTGTTTCCATTTGCACGAAATACCTTTTTCCATCCCCTCACTTTCAGCATGTGTGTGTCTTTAGATCTGAAGTGAGTCTCTTGTAGGCAGCATATATATGGGTCTTGTTTTTTTATCCATTCAGCCATTCTATGTCTTTTGATTGAAGCATTTTGTCCATTTATATGTAAAGTAATTCTTGATAGGTATGTTCTTATTGTCATTTTGTTAACTGTTTTCTGGATGGTTTTGTAGTTCTTTTTTGTTACTCTCTTCCCTTATGACTTGATAACTACCTTTAGTATATGTTCGGATCCCTTTCTCCTTTGTGTATGTATCTATTGCTGGTTTCCGGTTTGTGGGTACCATGAGGTTCATACATAACAACCTATATTTATATATACATGATTATTTTAAGTTGATGACCTCTTATGTTTGAACGCATTCTAGCAACCCTGCAGTTTTACTCCCCCATCCATATTTAATGTATTTGATATCATACTTTACATCTTTTTGCATGTGTGTGTCCTGTAACTACTTATTATAGACATAGATGATTTTACTACTTTTGTCTTTTAACCTTCCTACTAGCTTTATGAGTGGTTGATTTACTATCTTTGCTGTATGTTTGCCTTTACCAATGTGATTTTTTCCTTTCATAATTTCCATATTTCTAGTTGTGTTCTTTTCTTTTTCTGCTTAGAGGAGTGGTTTTAACATTTATGGTAAAGCTGGCTTTGTTGTGATGAACACTTTTAGCTTTTGCTTGTCTGTAAAACTCTTGATTTTTCCTTCATATCTGAATGATAGCCTTGCCAGGTAGAGTATTCTTGGTTGTAGGTTTTTCCCTTTCATCACTTTAAATATATCATGCCACTCCCTCCTGGCCTGCAAAATTTCCACTGAAAAGCCAGCTGTTGTCTAATAGGAGTTCCCTTCTACATAACTAGTTGCTTTTCTCTTACTACTTTTAAGATTCTGTCTTTATCTTTAATTTTTGCCATTTTAATTATGTGTCTTGGTGTGGACCTTTTTGGGTTCATCCTGTTTGGGACTCTTTGTGCTTCCTCAACCTGAATGTCTGTTTTCTTCCACAGGTTAGGGAAATTTTCATCTATTATTTCTTTAAGTAAGTTATCTGCCCCTTTCTCTGTCTCTTTTCCTTCTGCTATGCCTATAATGCAAATGTTAGTAAGCGTCATGTTGTCCCAGAGGTCTCTTAAACTATCTTCATTTTTTTTCAATTCTTTTTGTTTTTTCTGTTCAGCTGGGTGTTTCCACTATTCTGTCTTCCAGTTCACTGATCTGTTCCTCTATGTGTGTCATCTAATCTACTTTTGATTCCTTCTAGAGTATTTTTAATTTCAGTTATTGTAGTCTTCAGCTCTCTTTGGTTCTTCTTTATATTTTTAACTCTGTGTTAAATTTCTCACTGTGTTCATCCATTCTTCTCCTGAATTCATTAATCATCTTTATGATCATTACTTTGAACTCTTTATTGAGTTGATTGCTTATCCCCACTTTGCTTAGTTCTTATGGGATTTTGTCTTGTTCCTTTGTTTTGAACCTATTTTTCTGTTATCTCAGTTTGCCTAAGTTCCTGTGTTTATTTCTATGTGTTACGTAGGTTGGTTACATTTGCTGATCTTAGAGAAGTGGACTTATGTAGGATATGTTCTACTGCACTCAGCAGCACACTCCCCTCTGGTCACCAGAGCTGTATGCTCTAAGGGTGCCCCCTATGTGGGCTATATGGGCCCTTATATTTTAGTGGGGCCATCTACTGTGAGTGCACAGATGGGTGTGGCTGGCCCCTGGCCCAGTTGGCTTTCAGGCCCTGCCTCATGCTGGGCTGCCTGCCCATTGGTGGGCAGGGTCAGGTCCTGGTGCATCTGGTTGTGCAGCCAAGTAGATCTGGAGGTAGGTGGCTACAGGGCCAAGGGGGCCCAGGACTGGTGCCAGTTTGCTGGTGGCAGGTAAGCCCCCAGCATTAACAGTCTAGAGGACAGACTCCAAAACTATGTTTGTCAACACCAGTGTCCTTGTGGTAGGATGAGCTCCCCAAAATGGCTTCCACAATGTCTGTGTCCCCAGGGTGAGTCCCATTTGCCTCCAGCCCTTCAGGAGGCTCACCAAAATCAGCAAGTGGGTGTAACTCAGATTCCTTTCAAATTACTGCTGCTGCACTGGGACTTGGAATATGTGAGAGTTTACATGTGCCCTTTAGGAACAGAGTCTCTGTTTCCTACAGCCCTCCAGCTCTCCTGTACACAAACCCTGCCGGCCTTCAAAGCCAGACATTCTGGGGGCTTGTCTTCCTGGTGCAGTACCCCCAGGCTGGGGAGCCCGATGTGGGGCTTGAACCCCCTTGCTCCTTGGGTAGAATTTCTGCAGTTGTGATTATCCTCCCTTTTTGTGGGACACCTACCCAGGGGTGTGGGTGTTGACTATAGTGCATCTCTATCCCTTCCTCCCATCTTGTTGTGGTTCCTTCTTTATATCTTTAAGTGTGGAAGATCTTTGCTACCAGTCTTCAGTTTGTTCTCATAGATAATTGCTCTGTAAATAGTTATAGTATGCCCGTTGTAAGGAGGTAAGCTCAGTATCTTCTTACTCCAAAAGTTTGGCCACAACTCTCAATAATCACTTTGAATATCAATGATCTAAATTCACCAGTTAAAAGACAGATTATCAGAGTAGATTAAAGAACACAACTCAGCTATATGTTGTCTACAAGAGACCCACTTTAAACATAAAGATACATGAAGATTAAAAATAAATGGATGGAGAAAAATATACCATGCTAACACTTACTAACTAACTAGCACTTATGCACAGCAAAAGAAATGATAAACAAAATGAAAAGACAACCTACAGAATGGGAAAAACTTATTTGTAGACCATATATTTGATATGGGGTTAATATGCAAAATATATAAAGAACTCATACAACTCAACAGCAAAAAAAACTAATAATCCAATTAAAAATAGGCAAAGGACCTGAATACACATTTTCCCAAAGACATACAAATGGCCAACAAGTACATGTAAAGATGCTCAACATCACTAATCACTGGGATGTGCTAATCAAAACTACAGTGAGATATCACTACATGCCTGTTAGAATGGCTAGCATCAAAGAAAAAATAGAGTTATCAAATCTGGTGAGGATGTGGAGAAAAGGAAACCTTAGTACACTGTTGATGGGATTGTAAAGTGTTACAGCCACTTTGGGAAACAATATAGAGGTTTCTCAAAAAATTAAAGATAGAACACCACATGGTCCAGTAATTCCACTTCTGGATGTATATCCAAAGAAAATGAAAACACTGTATCCAAATATATGCACTCTTGCGTTTATAGCAGCATTATTTACAATAGCCAAGACATGGAAACATCCTAAGTGTCCATCGACAGATGAATGGATAAAGAAGTTGTTATGCACACACACACACACACACACACACACACATGCACACACAATGGATTATTCATCCACAGAAAGGAGGAAATCCTGCCATTTGTGACAACATGGATGGACTTTGAGAGCATTATGCTAAGTCAGACAGAGAAGGACAAATACTGTATGATCTTACTTATATGCAGAACCAAAAGAAAAAAAAACCTCATAGAAAAAGAGATCAGATTTGTAGTTACCACAGGCAGGGGACAGGGATGTGGAATTGGAGGAAGGTAGTCAAAAGGTACAAACTTCCAGTTATAAGAGAAATAAGTACTTGGATGTAATGTACAACATTGTGTACAATGTATAACACTGCTGTATGGTATATATGAAAGTTATTTAGAGTGTAAATTCTGAAAGTTCTCATCACAGGGAAAAAAATTTTTTTTCGTTTTGTTTCATTGTTGTTTTTTAAAAATCTATATGTGATGATGGATGTTAACTAAACTTATTGTGACAGTTATTTCACAATACAGTAGTCCCTCCTTATCTCTGGGGGATACTGTTCCAAGATCCCCAGTTGATGCCTAAAACCATGGATCGTACTGAAACCTATATATACTGTGTTTTTTGCTATACATACATATGGTAAAGCTTAATTTACAAATTAGGCCCAGTAAGAGATTAGCAAAAATAACTAATTATAAAATAGAACAATTATAACAGCATAATGTAATAAAAGTTATGTGGCTGGTCTCACTCTCTTTTTTTCTCTCTGAAAATATCTTGTTGTATAAAATGTAATGTCTTTTCCATCTTAACTATGCACTTATCATGCACTATCAGCATACATTTTGCAGTTTGATGTACGACAGCAAAACTAGCATGAATTTCTTTTTTCTTCTTCACAATTTCATGGATAGAAGATTTGTTCTTACAGTAGATCTTAGCAACCTCAGCATATGATTCTTTTTTCCTTATTAAGTCAAAAACTTTCACCTTTTCACTTAAAGGAAGCACTTTATGGCTTCTCTTTGGCATATCCAAATTGCTAGCATCACTATTCTTGTCCTTTGAGGCCATTACTAAATAAAATAAAGGTTACTTGAATGCAAGCACTGTGATTACCTCAACAGTTGATCTGATAACTGAGATGGCTATTAAGTGACCAACAGACAGAACACACTGGACAAAGGGATGATGAGTCACATCCCAGGCAGGAGGAAGCTGGATGGTGCATCAGACAAATGGATAAAGAAGATATGGTATATAAGGAATGTTACTCAGCCATAAACAATGAAATTCTGCCATTTGCAACAATGAGGACGGACCTAGAGTATACTAAACTTAGTGAAATAAGTCAGACAGAGAAAGACAAATACTATATATTATCACCTATTGTGGAATCTAAAAAATAAAACAAACAAATGTATATAGCAAAACAGAAACAGACTCAGAGATATAGAAGACAAGCTAGTGGTTACCACTGGGGAGAGGGAAGGGTGGAGGGACAAGACGGGTTAAGAGATTAAGAGATCAAACTACTATGTATAAAATAGATAAGCAACAATATATATAGTATATTGTATAACACAGGGAATTGTAGCCATTATTTTATAATAACTTTTAATGGAGTATAATCTGTAAAAATACTGAATCAGTGCTGTACACCTGAAACTAATATAGTATTGTAAATCAGCTATACTTGAATTTAAAAAATTTCATCACACTACTCAGAATGGCATGAAATTTAAAACTTGTGAGTTATTTATTTCTGGAATTTTCTATTTAATATTTTCTGACCACAGGTAACTGAAACCATGGAAAGCAAATCTGCAGATGAGGGGGACTACTATATATGTAAATCAAATTATTCTGCTATACACCTTAAACTTATACAGTGTTATATGCTAATTATATCTCAGTAATACTGAAACAAATGTAGACTCCCTGTGCTGATGAATATTCCCACCCAACTTTCTTTCCTCTTTAAATGGATTCAAACTTTTCTGTCACTTTTATTCCCTAGCACCAATTGATCTCTATATCTAAGCATTTTTATCTCTTTCTGTTCTACTTCTTTCTCTCCAGTCCCACCATTATCATATTTTTCTTTAGCTTGAATAGCTTATGCTTGATCTTTTGCAACAGTTCTCTCTACCTCCATCCCTCTCTGTCCTGTCACCAGTTCCAACTACCCAATGAAGATTACTGAAACAAAAATGTAATCACATTTCCATATGACATGCACAAGAATGTTTATAGCAGTGCATTTGTAATAGCTCCAAACTCCGTATATCAATAGTAGAATCGACACATATATTGTTCTATAGCCATACAATGTAATAATGCACTGCTTATGAAAATGAACGACCTATACCTGCAAGCAATAAATGGATGGACCGCAAAAAATGTTGATCAAAAGCTACAAGACATAGAATAATATGTTATATATTGATAATTCTACTTCTATAAAGTTCAGTAATGGGCAAAATTAATATATGGTGATCAAAATAGGATAGTGGTTTTTGTTGGTCAGTAACAGTGGCTGGAAAGAGCACAGGAGGCCTTTTGGGGCTGGGGAATAGGGGGAATATAATGTTCTGCTTCTTGATGAGTTTTGGTTACATGGGTAGGTTCAGTATGTGATTATTTATTACCTTATTACCCATGTGCTTTTCTGTATACACATTATAATTTAATAAAAATGTTTAGAAAATTATAAAATTCTGGAGTCAATAAATCTTTAAATGAATCTGATTGTACCACTCCTTTTCTGCGCTAGGTACAATAGAATGAGCACAGGCTTTTGGCATCTGACAGACCTGAGTTAGAATACCAACTCTTCCAGATAATTGTGTAACCTTGGACATGTCATTTCATCAATCCTCAGTTTTCTCATCTGTAAATTGGGAGTAATGATATCTACCTTGAGTATATTCCATTGTCTGGATGCACTACAGTTTATTTATTCATTCACCTACTGAAAGACATCTTGGTTGTTTCCAAGTTTTGGAGGTTATGAATAAAGCTGCTATAAACATCCAGATGCAGGTTTTGGTGGTGACATAAATTTTCAACTCCTTTGAATAAATACCAAGGGGGAAGATTGATGGATCATATGTTAAGAGTATATTTAGTTTTGTGAGAACCACCAAGTTATCTTCCAAACTGGCTGTACTATTTTGCATTCCCATCAGCAATGAATGAGAATTCCTAATGCTACACTTCTCCAGCATTTGGTGTTGTCAGTGTTCTGGATTTTGGCCATTATAATACGTGTATAGTGGTTTCTCATTGTTGTTTTAATATGTATTTTTCTGGTGACATATGATGTGAAGTATCATTTTATATGCTTATTTAACATATGTTTTTATTCTTTGGAGAGGTGTCTGTTAAGGTCTTAACCCCATATTTTAGTCCAGTTGTTTATTTTCTTATTGGTGAGTTTTAAGAGTTCTTTGTATGTTTTGTGTATTTCTCAGGATTTTTTAACTCTCAGGATAGTCCACACTGAACCTCTAGCAATTCATTGAAATTACCATTTAAGTATTTCTCCCATTTCCTTGCTCAAGCAGCTTCTGCTCCTGGTAAGCTGTGATCTGCTCCTGGTAAGCTGTGATAGGTCCCTATCTCTCCAGGTTTGGGGATAGCAATTTGTCCTGTCACCTCAGCTCTCTGATAGATCTAAGAAAAATCATTGATTTTCAGTTTGTTCAACTCTTATTGTGAGGGTGGGAGTGACCATTTCTAAGCTCTTTACATGTTGGAACTGAAACCAGAAGTCCTCTGTTCAAGCATTTTTATAATATAAGCTTTGTTACATAATCCAATGTCTGTGCCATCTTGTTTGCTTCTTTTCCCATGTGAGTTGAGATTTTCATTGTTCTTTGTATATTAGTAATTTGGGATTACAATCTGGACATTTTAAATACTCTGTTGTGGGACTCTGGATCTTGTTTAAATCCTATGGAAAAGATTGACATTTTATTTAAGCAGACACTTGACCTTGTTTAGTTCAAGCCGCAATTTCCAACCCACTTTCTGTAGGCTGCGGTTGCAATGTCAGTTTAGTTTTCAAAGGCTTTGCAGTGCTATTTGTATGTGTCCTATGTGTGCACCACCCAGTGGTCAGTCTAGAACCTGGACTGTGGTCTGTTCATTATCTCAGTTCTCAAAATCTGTATTATGCTAATGCAAATAAAACACATGCATGGGCAAGTCAGGATTGAGCCCAGGAGTTCAAAAACCTTTTTATGGGATCATTTTCACATACTTCTTATCTGCTATCTCCCTAGTGCTTTCTGGTTCCCTGGGCCTCCCCTTTTCTGTCTCCCATCCTCAAACTGCCCAATTCTGTGATTGTGATGCACCCAGGTCCAACCAACAGGAGAATTGAGAGCATGTAGGATAATCAATGGAATTTGCCCTGGATTTCTTGGCATCACAGCTCCACTGAACAGAGCACAGACTTTTGTTTTCTCATAGATTTGGATCCTATGGTTTCCTGTTGCCATTCGCATTCACTGCTACCTTCTCCACCACTGAGGAGCCACTTGTGAGCTGGGGCATGATGAAATGGAGAAAAAGGAAAGAAAAAAAGAACCAGGGGATTTCTTCTTCTCTCTGAGTTCTAAAAGCTCCCATTTTCTTTCGTTGATCCAGGAGTAGAGTGTTTTTTCCTATGTCTCTCTCTGTCTGTACTACAGTGCTCACTTTTAGGTTTTAAGTTGCATTGACTTAAGGCCAGAGGATTCCAGAGGAGGAAAAATGGTAAATTTGCAACTAGTTCAGTGTTACTTTGATTTCTGGCAGTCTTCCTCTGCTGATATTTACTTTTCATAGTTCTCAAATAACTGCATATGAATTCTTTCCAGGTTTTATAGTTATATTCAATTGGAGAGAAAGGCTGGCATATATTTCCTCAATCCTACCTGGAATCAGAATTCCTTGAGGAAAAATTTTGAAGCATGAATCAGATTATGTCATTCCCCTACTCTCAATCCATCACACTTACAATAAATTTGAAACACATACTTATAAAATGTAGTGACAATATATCCAGCTGGTTTCCCAAGATGCAATGTAGAAACAAACAGAAATTTCATTTTATGTATATCAATATCAACCCCAATCAACAAAAAGAGGAATTCTTGCTGTTCATATGATACACCGTCTGATTTCAAGTAGAAGGAGGAAGGGAGAAACAAATATAGTAAAACTAAAGTCACAGAAATGAGATAAGAGCTTTCCCAAGGAGAAATAGCTAGCTATCTGCTGAACAAGTGAGCTCAGACATAATTCTATGAAAAGTTTCACAAGAAATAGAGCCCTGTGACCTGGAGTGGCCTTAGAAAGCCTCATGGAGGAGATAACACTTGTGAGAGCCTCATTCATTCAACAAATATTTATTGATAATTTATGTGCTAGCACTCACCCTGACATTTCTTTTTTCTCTCATTCCCACTTTGACTTGTGGATGCCTTGACTTATTTAACCATAACATTTTAAGCACTCAGAGACTATTTATGAAATGCAACAGTAGAGTTAATGTTTAAGAGCACAGGCTAAGTATTATATAATGCTTGCAAAGTATTAAGCATAGAGTCTAGCATGTAATAAACTCTTAATACATGATAGCTGCTATTATTGAGATCTAGTATAAATAAATATACATTAGGTATATGCTGGGCAATGCCTTCAGGGTTAGTTATTATTTAAATAAATGGAAAAATGAGGCATGGTATATTGTGTATGTTGCAGTGAAAGGGGGGCTGTAGAGGGAGCATGAAAGATGGCATGAGGGCAGAAAAATTGAATTCATAATAAGAGGCTGGTGAAATATGCCACTTTGTTTTAAATGAAAACTTTGCAAAAGTTAGTAATGAGGTCAGAAGATCAAGAGCCTTGGGCATTGGGCCAGGGATTCTTTTTTTTTATGGCAGGTTCTTGTTAGTTATCTATTTTATACAAATTAGTGTATATATGTCAATCCCAATCTCCCAATTCATCCCACCACCACCCCCCACCACTTTCCCCCTTTGGTGTCCACATGTTTGTTCTCTACATCTGTGTCTCTATTTCTGCTTTGCAAACCAGTTCATCTGTACAATTTTTCTAGATTCCACATATATGCATTAGTATACGATATTTGTTTTTCTTTTTCTGACTTACTTCACTCTGTATGACAGTCTCTAGGTCCATCCACATCTCTACAAATGACCCAATTTCATTCCTTTAAATGGCTGAGTAATATTCCATTTTAAATATGTACCACATCTTCTTTATCCATTCGTCTGTCAATGGGCATTTACATTGCTTCCATGACCTGGCTATTGTAAATAGTGCTGCAATGAACATTGGGGTGCATGTGTCATTTTGAATTATGGTTTTCTCTGAGTATATGCCTAGGGGTGGGATTGCTGGGTTGTATGGTAGTTCTATTTTTAGTTCTTTAAAGAACCTCCATACTGTTCTCCATAGTGGCTGTATCAATTTACATTCCCACCAACAGTGCAAGAGGGTTCCCTTTTCTCCACACCCTCTCCAGCATTTGTTGTTTGTAGATTTTCTGATGATGCCCATTCTAAATGGTGTGAGGTGATACCCACTGTAGTTCTGATTTGCATTTCTCTAATAATTAATGATGTTGGGCAGCTTTTCATGTGCCTCTTTGCCATCTGTATGTCTTCTCTGTAGAAATGTCTATTTAGGTCTTCTGCCCATTTTTGTAATGGGTTGTTTTTTTGATATTGAGCTGCATGAGCTGCTTGTAAATTTTGGAGATGAATCCTTTGCCAGTTGCTTCATTTGCAAATATTTTTTCCCATTCTGAGGGTTGTCTTTTCGTCTTGTTTATAGTTTCCTTTGCTGTGCAAAAGCTTTTAAGTTTCATTAGGTCCCAATTGTTTATTTTTGTTTTTATTTCCATTACTCAATGACAATAAAGAACAACTCGACTGAAAAAAAGAAACAAAGAACAAGTGCAACGAATACAAAAGAGTTACAAATATGGTAGATATTAATCTAACTATGTCAATAATCACTTTAAATGTGAATAGTTTACCTACACGAAAGGACACCATCAATAAAGTGAAAAGACAATCCATGGAATGGGAGAAAGCATTTGCAAATTATATACCTGAGAAAAGACTTGTATGGAGATTACAAAATAAATTTTTAGAACTCAACACTAAGAAGACAAATAACCTAATTTTAAAATGGGCAAAGAATTTGAATAGGCATTTCTCCAAAGAAGATATACAGATTGCCAACAAACACATGAAAGAATGCTCAACATCACTAATCATTAGAGAAATGCAAATCAAAACTACAATGAGGTATCACCTCACACCAGTCAGAATGGCCATCATCAAAAAATCTACAAACAATAAATGCTGGAGACGGTGTGGAGAAAAGGGAACCCTCTTGCACTGTTGGTGGGAATGTAAATTGATACAGCCACTATGGAGAACAGTATGGAGGTTCCTTAAAAAACTAAAAATAGAACTACCATACGACCCAGCAATCCCACTACTGGGCATATACCCTGAGAAAACCATAATTCAAAAAGAGTCATGTACCACAATGTTCATTGCAGCTCTATTTACAATAGCCAGGACATGGAAGCAACCTAAGTGTCCATCGATGGATGAATGGATAAAGAAGATGTGGTACATATATACAATGGAATATTACTCAGCCATAAAAAGAAATGAAATTGAGTCCTTTGTAGTAAGGTGGATGGACCTAGAGTCTGTCATACAGAGTGAAGTAAGTCAGAAAGAGAAAAACAAATACCGTATGCTAACACATATATATGGAATCTAAAAAAATTTTTAAAAGGTTCTGAAGAACCTAGGGACAGGACAGGAATAAAGACACAGACGTAGAGAATGGGCTTGAGGACACGGGGAGTGGGAAGGGTAAGCTGGGACAAAGTGAGAGAGTGGCATGGACATATATACACTACCAAGTGTAAAATAGATAGCTAGTGGGAAGCAACCACATAGCACAGGGAGATCAGCTCAGTGCTTTGTGACCACCTAGAGGGGTGGGATAGGGAGGGTGGGAGGGAGATGCAAGAGGGAGGAGATATGGGGATATATGTATATGTATAGCTGATTCACTTTGTTATAAAGCAGAAACTAACACACCATTGTAAAGCAATTATACCCCAATAAAGATGTTAAAAAAAAAAAGGAAAAAAAAATAGCTGGAATCACAACTAGCTTAAGCATAAGTACAGAGTATATTTGTAAACTCAAAAAAATACTAAAGCAATTATTAATAAAGAAAAACCTATATAAAAAGCAAAATCAAAAAATGAAGAAGAAATTAGCAAGCAATATGAAGAGGAACCAAACAACAGAAGCTCTAAGGCGGAACTTTAAACTTCCTTTGATGCTATTAGTTGGGGAATAGATGTGACCAATCCTCTATGTTGATGAGAGAGAAAGAAAATAATAGACAGTGAATCTTAATAAAAAGCAAAAATTTGGAGTAAAAAAATAAATTAATAAAGTGAAGTTACAATCAAATATATGCTAGAAATAAGAAAATTTAATATTAGCACAAGGAAAGGACAATGGATAATAATGTTAGGGGTAATATTTTAAGTTAGTATGTCATGTTTTCGTTATTACCATCTCAGTAACTCAATCTTATTAAAAATAAGTTAAAAATTGAAAATATTATTTTAAAATATTGTTTACAAAGACTGGCACAATATTACTGAATCTTAATTTCAAGAGAAAATTTTAGATACATCTCTTTGAACATATTGACATGCAAATGTCAAAATATTGACTCAGTGAGAAAATATATGAGAAGGTATTTGGGGCATTAAGTTATTTTCATTTGAATTGACTCAGAGTGAAAGTCAAAATATTTGTGTTTAGGAAAAGAAAGTAACTGCAGTTTTTGTTCCAAAATAGTTCATTTAAATAGAAGCCTCCTACTTATGAGTGAGTTGTATTCTAAATAGTAATGTGTAAATCAATTATTTGAACATTGGAATGTATTTTCCCTTGCTGTAATGTAATAAATGGTGGCTTTGTTACTTTAAAAATAAAATAAAATGGGCAAAGTATTTGAATAGGCATTTCTCCAAAGAATATATACAAATGGCCAATAAGCATATAAAAAGATGTTCAGCATTATTAGTTATTAGGTAAATGCAAATCAAAACCACAATGAGATAACACTTCACACGCACCAGTCACTTATAATCAAAAAGACAAAAAATAATAAGTATTGGAGAGGATATGGAGAAATCAGAAACCTCCAATTACATTACTAGTGGGGATGTAAAATGGTTCAGACACTTTGAAAAACATTTGACAGTTCCTCAAAATGTTAAACATAGAGTTACCATATGATCCAGCAAACCCACTCCTAGATATTTACCTAAGAGAATTGAAAAAAGTCCACTCAAAGACTTGTACATGAATGTTCATAGCAGCATTATTCATAATACCCAAACTTCGATCAACTGGTGAATGAAAAAAAATGGTGTGCTTCTATGACAGAATAGTTGGCAATAAAAGGAAATGAACTATTGGTATATGGTACAATGTGGATGAGCCTTAAAAACATTATGCACATTTTCTTTCATATATTGAAAGAAGATAGTCACAGAAGACCACATATTTTAGGATTCCATTCATATGAAGTGTCCCAAATAGCCAAATCCACACAAACAGAAATTTGTGGTAGGATAGGGCTGGATGGAGGGAGGATTGGCAGAGGGGGAGTGACTGCTAATGTGTAGTGGAGATTAT
Organism: Balaenoptera borealis; assembly: GCF_965194805.1. NCBI lineage: Eukaryota > Metazoa > Chordata > Mammalia > Artiodactyla > Balaenopteridae > Balaenoptera > Balaenoptera borealis. The sequence continues at coordinate 44,259,952 of NC_138881.1, read as the reverse complement.
TTTTTACATATGAAACTTGAAAAAAGTAAAGATTCACAGGAAGTTGCAAAGATAGTACAAAGATATTCCATTTACTCTTCACCCAGTTTTCTGTGATGTTTATAACTTACATAATTATAGTGCAATATCAAAACCAGGAAGTTAACATTGTTACAAAGTGTGTTTATACACTTGACCCTTGAACAACATGGAGGTTAGGAGAGCTGACCCTCCATGCAGTCAAAAATCCATTAATAACTTATAGTTGACCCTCAATATATGCTGTCCCACTGCATCCATGTTTCCTTAATATCCATGGTTCTGCATCCTTGGATTCAACAAAGTGCAGATCATATAGTACTGCAGTATTTACTACTGAAAAAAAAATCCACATATATGTGTACCTGCACAGTTCAAACTCATGTTGTTCAAGGATCAACTGTAGTTCTGTCATTTTATCACATGTGTAGATCCCTGTAAACACCACCACAATCAAGATAAAAAAGCTATTCCATCACTACAACTATCTCCCTCATATTACCCCTTTATGATTACATCCACCAACTCTATCCCCTAAATCTTTATTCTCTGGTAAACACTAGTCTGTTTTCCATCTCTATAGACTGTTGCATGACTGGAATAATGCAGTATATTATCTTTTGAAACTATCTATTTTTTTACTCAGTGAAATACCCATGAGATCCATCCAAGTTGTTACATACATTAGTAGTTCATTACTTTTTATTACCACATAGTATTCCATACTATTGATGTACCACAGTTTGTTTAACCATTTGCCCATTTGGGCATTTATTTCCTTTTTTTTTTTTTTGGTTATTACAAATAAATCTACTATGAGCAATTGTGTACAGGTTTTTGTGTGGATATGTTTTCATTTCTCTGGAATAAATACCCAAGGATGAAGTTAATTTTCTTTTGTTTGCATATTTTTCGAGTATGTTCATGATTGCTCATTGAAGCATTTTTATGACAGTTGTTTTAAAATATTTGTTAAATAATTCTAACATCTGTGTCATCTTGTTAGCATCTGTTGATTGGTTTTTGTCATTCAAGTTGAAATCTTCTTGGTTCTTGTTATGTTGATGATTTTCAATTGAAACATGGACATTTGGGATATTCTGTTATGAAAGTCGGGATCTTATTTAAATCTTATGTTTTAGAAAGCCTCCTCTGACACCACTGTTTTTGTGCCACCTAATTACTGACAGGTGGGTGTGGAAGTCCAGGTTCCCCACTTGGTTTCTGTTGACACCTGGTAGGAAGGGACTACTTGTTACTTCTGGGTGGAGGTGAGAGTTCAGTGGCACAATGTCATTCCTTGGGTCCCAAGGGCCCGTAACTGTTCTACCTTCTTTATTCCACCTTTTCAATACATCTAATTTTTATTTTACATATAATGTCCATGATTTTATCTGTACTTAGTTGGAGGAATATGGAAACATATGTCTATCTTTCCTGAAGTATACATACGAGGCATTTCTTTTTGGGGTGGTGAAAATTTCATAACTCTGCATATACTAAACATTGTATTGTAGACTTTCGAAGCATGATTTTTATGGTATGTAAATGATATCTCTATAAAAAGTGGAAAACAAAACAAAAATCAAAAGAAGCAAGGAAGCTGTTCAGTAGCCAGAGGCATAAATGATGCAGTTTAGTTTATTCTAGAGTAGATGTGAAGGGAGGCAGCCTCTGTTTCTGCCTCCCAATATTCCATTTGTCAATGACTAGCTCCAATGTCACAACCTTTATGTCATCCTAGCCACAAAACTTTTCTCCATGGCATTTGCTGAGTGCCAATCTTAGCATTATGGCAGGCATTATGATAGGTATGGTCACATTCAATCATCCCAAAGATCCTGCATGGTAAGTTATCCCCATTTTAAAGTTGAGGAACTATGGTTCTATGAAATTAAGTGACTGATCCAAAATCAAACAAATAAGAAGTGAGGAAGCTGGGATTTCCACTTGTCTCTTTTATAGTGTTCTTCACTTTCTGCCTTACATTACAGTTATTTGTGCATTTATATAATTATCTCTACTAGGTTTCAAACTTCTTGAATAAAGGAATCATGTCTTATTCACATTCGGATGTTTTGCATTGCCTAACATGTAAGTGTCGTAGATGATACTGAAATGTTTGTAAAATGAATGAATGTATGGCTATAGTAAAGTTTATTAAATAAAAAATACGGTACAGCTGATGCTATTATCTTCTCCTGCCACGTAAACCGGAAGCCTTCTTTTAGAGGCCCCAAATGATTCAGGCATGGAATGAGTGCTCCTGCTCAGTGCTTCCACAGCCCCCAGGGTTTAACTCCATCATACAAATCTTTCCACACTAAACTATAAATCTCCCTTTGTATGTCTGTCTCCCACTAAATTGTGAGATCCTTGAAGACAAGAACTTTGTCTGAATGATCTCTATATTGGTAATTTCTGGGCCTTCAACCCCCTGGACAGAGCTTGATAAAGAAAGTTTGCCCAATGAATAAATGCTGAATAAAATAATGAAGTCAATCAATCTCTGTAATGCAGTTCCCAGGAGGGTAATAAAAGGAAATGTACTTTTTTTCCCCTCATCACACCATCCAATCTATCATCCTGTCCTAATGGCTCCACCTCCAAAATATATCTCAAATCCAATCAAATTTAACTTAGTCCTCCACTGCTACTACCTTAGTAAAACTTAACATTTTTAGACTAGACTATTTTAGAAGCTTCCCAGCTGCTCTCCCTGCTTCTATACTTGACTCCTACAAACAAAACTTTAAACAGCAGGCAGAGGAATCTTGTTTTTCGTTTTTGAGGGATTTTCATTTAATTTTTTAAAAAATCAATTACCATCTTTGTTCTTTTACTTTTTGAAAAGTTCTCCACCTACCACCACCACAATCAGGATATTAAATGGTTCCATTACCACCAAAAATTAAATTCAAGCTCTGCCTTTATGTACACACACACACAAACACACACTCCCCTGGAAACCATTGATCTATTATCTATTACTATAGTTTTATCTTTTCAAGAATGTCATGTAAATGGAATCATACAATATGTAACCTTTTGAGACTTGGCTTCCTTCACTCAGCACAATGTCTTTGAGATTTATCCAAGTTGTTGCATATATCAATAATGCAGAAAAAGCTTTGGACAAAACTCAACACCCATTTATGATAAAAACTCTCCAGAAAATGGGCATAGAGGGAAACTACCTCAACATAATAAAGGCCGTATATGACAAACCCACAGCAAACTTCATTCTCAATGGTGAATAATTGAAAGCATTTCCTCTAAGATCAGGAACAAGACAAGGTTGCCCACTCTCACCACTAGTATTCAACATAGTTTTGGAAGTCCTGGCCATGGCAGTCAGAGAAGAAAAAGGAATACAAGGAATACAAATTGGAAAAGAAGAAGTAAAACTGTCACTGTTTGCAGATGACATGATACTATATATAGAAAATCCTGAAAATGCCACCAGAAAACTATTAGAACTAATCAATGAATTTTGTAGGGTTGCAGGATACAAAATTAATGCATAGAAATCTCTTGCATTCCTATACACTAACACCAAAATATCAGAAAGAGAAATTAAGGAAACAATCCCATTCACCACTGCAACAAAAAGATAAAATACCTACGAATAAACCTACCTAAGGAGGTAAGACCTTTACTCAGAAAACTATAAGACACAGATGAAAGAAATCAAAGATGACACAAACAGATGGAGAGATATACCATGTTCTTGGATTGGAAGACTCAACATTGTGAAAATGACTATACTACCCAAAGCAATCTACAGGTTCAGTGCAATCCCTATCAAATCACCAATGGCATTTTTCACAGAATTAGATTAAAAAACCTTAAAATTTGTATGGAGACACAAAAGACCCCCAATAGTCAAAGCAATCTTGAGAGGAAAAAAAAAAAAACAAAAAACGGAGCCCTGACTTCAGACTATACTGCAAAGCTACAGTATTCAAGACAATATGGTACTGGCACAAAAACAGAAATATAGATCAATGCAACAGGATAGAAAGCCCAGAGATAAACCAATGCACCTATGGTCACCTAATCTATGACAAAGGAGGCAAGGATATATAATGGAGAAAAGACAGTCTCTTCAGTAAATGGCTCTGTGAAAACTGGAGAACTACATGTAAAAGAATGAAATTAGAACACCCCCTAACACCATACACAAAAATAAACTCAAAATGGATTAAAGACCTAAATGTAAGGCAAGATACTATCAAACTCTTAGAGGAAAACATAGGAAAAACACTCTTTGACATAAATCACAGCAAGATCTTTTTTGACCCACCTCGTAGCATAATGGAAATAAAAACAAAAATAAACAAATGGGACCTAATGAAACTTAAAAGCTTTTGAACAGCAAAGGAAACCATAAACAAGATGAAAAGACAGCCCTCAGAATGGGAGAAAATATTTGCAAACGAATCAATGGACAAAGGATTAATCTCCAAAATATATAAACAGCCCATGCAGCTGAATATCAAAAAAATAAACAACCCAATCAAAAAATGGATGGAAGACCTAAACAGACATTTCACCAAAGAAGACAAACAGATGGCCAAGAGGCACATGAAAAGATTCTCAACATAACTAATTATTAGAGAAATGCAAATCAAAACCACAATGAGGTATCTATCCCCTCACTCCAGTCAGAATGGCCATCATCAAAAAATCTACAAACAATAAATGCTGGAGAGGGTGTGGAGAAAAGGGAACCCTCTTGCACTGTTGGTGGGAATGTAAATTGATACAGCCACTGTGGAGAATAGTATGGAGGTTCCTTAAAACCTAAAATCGAATTACCATATGACCCAGCAATCCCACTACTTGGCATATACCCTGAGAAAACCATAATTCAAAAAGACGTATGTACATTGCAGCACTATTTAAAATAGCCAGGTCATGAAAGCAACCTAAATGCCCATCAACAGATGAATGGATAAAGAAGATGTGTTACATATATACAATGGGATATTACTTAGCCATATACAATGGAATATTACTTAGCCATAAAAAAACAAAATTGGGTCATTTGTAGAGACGTGGATGGGCCTAGAGACTGTCATACAGAGTGAAGTAAGTCAGAAAGAGAAAAACAAATCTATATGAACGCATATATGTGGCATTTAGAAAAATGGTACATATGAACCAGTTTGCAAGGCAGAAATAGAGACACAGACATAGAGAACAAGGACACCAAAGGGAGAAGGGAGGTGAGGGATGAATTGGGAGATTGGCATTGACATATATACACTAATATGTATAAAATAGATAACTAATGAGAACCTGCTGTATAGCACAGGGAACTCTACTTCACCTCACTGTACGGTAGAAACTAACACAACATTGTAAAACAACTATACTCCAATTTAAAAAAAAAGAAATTAAAAAAATAGTTAATTCCATTTGATTGCTGAGTAATATTCTATTGTTTGGATGTACAAGAGTTTATCTATTCACATGTGGAAGGCTATCTGAATTGCTTCCCTTTTTTTGGATATTATGAATAGAGCTGCTATAAACACTCATGTATAGATTTATATGTGAACATAGTTGTTGTTTTTTCATTTCTCCAGGAATGGGATTGCAAAGTCATGTGGTAAATCTATGTTTAATTTTATGAAAAACTGCCATACCTTTTTCCATGGTGGCTATATCATTTTGCATTCCCATAAGAATTGTATGAGAGCTTCAGTTGATTGCTACTTTCACTAACAATTGGCATTGTTGGTAATTTTTATTTCAGCCACTCTAGTAGGTGTGCAGTGGTATGTCATTATGGTTTTTAACTCTCATTTTCCTAATAGCTAAAGATATTGAATATCTTTTTATGTGCTTATTTGACATCCTCATATCCACTTTGGTGAAGTATGTTTTCAAGTTTCCCCCCACTTTTTAATTAATTAATTAATTAACTTATTTATTTATTTATTTTTGGCTGTGTTGGGTCTTCATTGCTGCACGTGGGCTTTCTCTAGTTTGCGGCGAGCGGGGATTACTCTTCACTGCAGTGTGCGGGCTTCTCATTGCGGTGGCTTCTCTTGTTGCAAAGCATGAGCTCTAGATGCATAGGCTTCAGTAGTTTTGGCACTTGGGCTCAGTAGTTGTGGCTCGCAAGTTCTAGAGCGCAGGCTCAGTGGTTGTGACACACGGGCTTAGTTGCTCCGCTGCATGTGGGATCTTCCCGGACCAGGGCTTGAACCCGTGTCCCCTGCATTTGCAGGCGGATTCTTAACCACTGTGCCACCAGGGAAGTGACCACTTTTTTTTTTTAACATTTCTATTGGAGTATAATTGCTTTACAATGTTGTGTTAGTTTCTGCTGTATAATAAAGTGAATCAATAATATGTATATATGTATCTCCATATACCCTCCTTCTTGCACCTCCCTCCCACCTTCCCTATCCCACGCCTCTATGTGGTCACAGAGCACTGAGTTGATCTCCCTGTGCTATGCAGCTGCTTCCCACTAGCTATCTATTTTACATTTCGTAGTGTTTATATGTCAATGCCACTCTCTCACTTCGCCCCAGCTTACCCTTCCCCCTCCCCGTGTCCTCAAGTCCATTCTCTATGGCTGCATCTTTATTCCTGTCCTCCTCCTAGGTTCTTCAGAACATTTTTTTTTTAGATTCCATATATATGTGTTAGCATACAGTATTTGTTTGTCTCTTTCTGACTTGCTTCACTCTGTATGACAGTCTCTAGGTCCATCCACTTCACTACAAATAACTCAATTTCGTTTCTTTTTATGGCTGAGTAATATTCCATTGTATACATGTGCCACATCTTCTTTATCCATTCATCTGTCGATGGACACTAAAGTTGCTTCCATGTCCTGGCTATTGTAAATAGTGCTGCAATGAACATTGTGGTACATGTCTCTTTTTGAGTTATGGTTTTCTCAGGGTATATGCCCAGTAGCAGGATTGCTGGGTGATATGGTAGTTCTATTTTTAGTTTTTTAAGGAACCTCCATACTGTTCTCCATAGTGGCTGCATCAATTTACATTCCCACCAACAGTGCAAGAGGGTCCGCTTTTCTCCACAACCTCTCCAGCATTTATTGTTTGTAGATTTTTTGATGATGGCCATTCTGAATCCTGTGAGGTGATACCTCATTGTAGTTTTGATTTGCATTTCTCTAATGATTAGTGATGTTGAGCATTCATTCATGTGTTTGTTGGCAATCTGTATATCTTCTTTGGAATAATGTCTACTTAGGTCTTCAGACAATTTTTGGATTGGGTTGTTTGTTTTTTTGATCTTGAGCTGCATGAGCTGCTTGTATATTTTGGAGATTAATCCTTTGTCAGCTGCTTCATTTGTAAATATTTTCTCCCATTCTGATGGCTGTCTTTTCATCTTGTTTATGGTTTCCTTTGCTGTGCAAAAGCTTTTAAGTTTCATTAGGTCCCACATGTTTATTTTTGTTTTTATTTCCATTCCTCTAGGAGGTGGGTCAAAAAGGATCTTGCTGTGATTTATGTCATAGAGTGTTCTGCCTAGGTTTTCCTCTAAGAGTTTGATAGCGTCTGGCCTTACATTTAGCTCTTTAATCCATTTTGAGTTTATTTTTGTGTATGGTGTTAGGAAGTGTTCTAATTTCATTCTTTTACATGTAGCTGTCCAGTTTTCCCAGCACCACTTATTGAACCAGCTGTCTTTTTTTAAAGTTAGGTTGTTTGATTTATTGTTAAGTTTGAGAGTTTTTTTATATATTCTGGATATGTCCTTTGTTGGATAAATGATTTGAAAATATATTTTCTCAGTCTGTAGCTTGCTTTTTCATACTCTTAGTAGTGTCTTCTATACATCAAAAGTTTCTTATTCTGATGCATTCCAATTTGTCTACATTTTCTTTCACAGATCTCACTTTTGGTACCATGTTGAGGAACTTTCCACCTAGTTTCAAGTCACTAATATTTTCACCTATGAATCCTTCTGAAAGTTTTATGGTGGATCTATGATCTACTTTGAGGTAATTTTTATGTAAGTTTTAGAAAGAGGTCCATTTATTTGTTTATGGATGTCCAATTCCAACACTGTTGAAAAGACTATCCTTTCTTGATTGAATTGCTCTTGCACCTTTATCAAAAGTCGAATGGCCATATTTCTATGTATGTATTTCTGGACTCCCTATTCTATTCCTATCTGTCTATCACTTTGACACTTCCACACTGTCTTGATTACTATGGCATTACAATAATTATCTCTATTCTGTTCCATTGATCAATTTATCTATTCATTTTCCAATACCATGCTATCTTGATTATGGCATCTTTATAGTAAGACTTTAAGTCAGGTGGTGTCAGTCCTATGTCTTTGTGCTTCTTTTTCAATATTGTATTGTCTCTTCTGGGTCTTTTGCCGTTCCATATAAAGGTTAGAATCAGTTTGTTGATAACCACAAAATAACTTGTAGCTTCTTATTGAAATTGCATTGAATCTATAGATCAAGTTGGGAAGAATTGACATCATAATAATATTGAGGCTTCCTATCCATGAAAATGGAATGTCTCTCCATGAATTTATAACTTCTTTGATTTCTTTTTTCTTTTTAACATCTTTGTTGGAGTATAACTGCTTTATAATGGTGTGTTAGTTTCTGCTTTATAAGAAAGTGAATCACTTATACAAATACATATGTCCCCATATCTCTTCCCTCTTGCATCTCCCTCCCTGCGACACTCCCTATCCCACCCCTCTAGGTGGTCACAAACCACCGAGCTGATCTCCCTGTGCTATGTGGCTGCTTCACAGTAGCTATCTATCTTACGTTTAGTAGTGTATATATGTCCATGCCACTCTCTCACTTTGTCCCAGCATACACTTCCCCCTCCCCATATCCACAAGTCCATTCTCTAGTAGGTCTGCATCTTTATTCCCGTCTTGCCCCTAGGTTCTTCTGACCATTTTCTGTTCTTTTTTTCTTTTCTTTTTTTTTAAGATTCCATATACTAGTGTTAGCATACTGTATTTGTTTTTCTTTTTCTGACTTACTTCACTCTGTATGACAGTCCCTATGTCCATCCACCTCACTACAAATAACTCAGTTTCATTCCTTTTTATGGCTGAGTAATATTCCACTGTATATATGTGCCACAACTTCTTTACCCTTTCATCTGTTGATGGACACTTAGGTTGCTTGCATGTCCTGGCTATTGTAAATAGAGCTGCAATGAACATTGTGGTACATGACTCTTTTTGAATTATGGTTTTCTCAGGGTATATGCCCATTAGTGGGATTGCTGGATTGTATGGTAGTTCTATTTTTAGTTTTTTAAGGAACCTCCATACTGTTCTCCATAGTGGCTGTATCAACTTACATTCCCACCAACAGTGCAAGAGGGTTCCCTTTTCTCCACACCCTCTCCAGCATGAATTGTTTGTAGATTTTATGATGATGGCCGTTCTGACTGATGTGAGATGATAACTCATTGTGGTTTTGATTTCCATTTCTCTACTGATTAATGATGCTGAGAATTCTTTCATGTGTTTGTTGGCAATCTTTATATCTTCTTTGGAGAAATGTCTGTTTAGGTCTTCTGCCCATTTTTGGATTGGCTTGTTTGTGTTTTTGATATTGAGCTGCATGAGTTGCTTGTATGTTTTGGAGATTAATCCTTTGTGAGTGCCTTCATTTGCAAATATTTTCTCCCATTCTGAGGGTTGCCTTTTCGTCTTCTTTATGGTTTCCTTTGCTGTGCAAAAGCTTTAAAGTTTCATTAGGTCCCATTTGTTTATTTTTGTTTTTATTTCCATTCCTCTAGGAGGTGGGTCAAAAAGGATCTTGCTGTGATTTATGCCATAGAGTGTTCTTCCTATGTTTTCCTCTAAGAGTTTGATGGTGTCTGGCCTTACATTTAGCTCTTTAAACCATTTTGAGTTTATTTTTCTGTATGGTGTTAAGGAGTGTTCTAATTTCATTCTTTTACATGTAACTGTCCAGTTTTCCCAGCACCACTTATTGAAGAGGCTGCTTTTCTCCACTGTATATTCTTCCTCCTTTATCAAAGATAAGGTGACCATATGTGCATGGGTTTATCTCTGGGCTTTCTATCCTGTTCCATTGATCTATATTTCTGTTTTTGTGTCACTACCATACTGTCTTGATTACTGTAGCTTTGTAGTATAGTCCGAAGTCAGGGAGCCTGACTCCTCCAGCTCCATTTTTCTTTCTCAAAATAGCTTTGGCTATTCGGGGTCTTTTGTGTTTCCATACAAATTGTGAAATTTTTTGTTCTAGTTCTGTGAAAAATGCCATTGGTTGTTTGATAGGGATTGCACTGAATCTGTAGATTGCTTTGGGTACTAGAGTCATTTTCACAATGTTGAGTCTTCCAATCCAAGAACATGGTATATCTCTCCATCTGTTTGTATCATCTTTAATTTCTTTCATCAGTGTCTTATAATTTTCTGCATACAGGTCTTTTGTCTCCTTAGGTAGGTTTATTCCTAGATATTTTATTCTTTTTGTTGCAATGGTAAATAGGAGTGGTTTCTTAATTTCACTTTCAGATTTTTCATCATTAGTGTATAGGAATGCAAGAGATTTCTGTGCATTAATTTTGTATCCTGCTACTTTACCAAATTCAATGATTACCTCTAGTAGTTTTCTGGTAGCATCTTTAGGATTCTCTATGCATATTATCATGTCATCTGCAAACAGTGACAGCTTTACTTCTTCTTTTCCAATTTGGATTGCTTTTATTTCTTTTTCTTCTCTGATTGCTCTGGCTAAAACTTCCAAAACTATGTTAAATAATAGTGGTGAGAGTGGGCAACCTTGTCTTGTTTCTGATCTTAGTGGAAATGTTTTCAGTTTTTCACCATTGAGGATGATGTTGGCTGTGGGTTTGTCATATATGGCCTTTATTATGTTGAGGAAAGTTCCCTCTATGCCTACTTTCTGCAGGATTTTTATCATAAATGGGTGTTGAATTTTGTCGAAAGCTTTCTCTGCCTCTATTGAGATGATCATATGGTTTTTCTCCTTCAAATTGTTAATATGGTGTAACACGTTGATTGATTTGCGTATGTTGAAGAATCCTTGCATTCCTGGGGTAAACCCCACTTGATCATAATGTATGATCCTTTTAATGTGCTGTTGGATTCTGTTTTCTAGTATTTTGTTGAGGATTTTTGCATCTATGTTCATCAGGGATATTGGCCTGTAGTTTTCTTCCTTTGTGACATCATTGTCTGGTTTTGGTATCAGGGTGATGGTGGCCTCGTAGAATGAGTTTGGGAGTCTTCTTCCCTTTGCTATATTTTGGAAGAGTTTGAGAAAGATAGGTGTTAGCTCTTCTCTAAATGTTTGATAGAATTCACCTGTGAAGTCATCTGGTCCTGGGCTTCTGTTTGTTGGAAGATTTTTAATCACAGTTTCAATTTCAGTGCTTGTGATTGGTCTGTTCATATTTTCTATTTCTTCCTGGTTCAGTCTCGGAAGGTTGTGCATTTCTAAGAATTTGTCCATTTTTTCCAGGTTGTCCATTTTATTGGCATAGACTTGCTTCTAGTAATCTCTCATGATCCTTTGTATTTCTGCAGTGTCAGTTGTTACTTCTCCTTTTTCATTTCTAATTCTATTGATATGAGTCTTCTCCCTTTTTTTCTTGATGAGTCTGGCTAATGGTTTATCAATTTTGTTTATGTTCTCAAAGACCCAGCTTTTAGTTTTATTGATCTTTGCTATTGTTTCCTTCATTTATTTTTTGTTTGTTTGTTTGTTTTTAAGATATATTTTTTATTTTTTTAATTAATTAATTAATTTATTTATGTCTGTGTTGGGTCTTCGTTTCTGTGCGAGGGCTTTCTCTAGTTGTGGCAAGCGGGGGCCACTCTTCATCGTGGTGCGCGGGCCTCTTACTGTTGCGGCCTCTCTTGTTGCGGAGCACAGGCTCCAGATGTGCAGGCTCAGTAATTGTCGCTCACGGGCCTAGTTGCTCCGCGGCATGTGGGATCTTCCCAGACCAGGGCTCGAACCCGTGTCCCCTGCATTGGCAGGCAGATTCTCAACCACTGCGCCACCAGGGAAGCCCTGTTTCCTTCATTTCTTTTTCATTTATTTCTCTTCTGATCTTTATGATTTATTTCCTTCTGCTAACTTTGGGGCTTTTTTGTTCTTCTTTCTCTAATTGCTTTAGGTGAAAGGTTAGGTTTTTTATTTGAGATGTTTCTTGTTTCTTGAGGTAGGCTTGTATAGCTATAAACTTCCCTCTTAGAACTGCTTTTGCTGCATCCCATAGGTTTTGGGTCATCGTGTGTTCTTTGTCATTTGTTTCTAGGTATTTCTTTTGATTTCCTCTTTGATTTCTTCAGTGATCTCTTGGTTATTAAGTAGTGTGTTGTTTAGCCTCCATGTGTTTGTATTTCTTACAGATTTTTTCCTGTAATTGATATCTAGTCTCATAGCGTTGTGGTTGGAAAAGATAGTTGATACGATTTCAATTTTCTTAAATTTACCAAGGCTTGATTTTTGAGCCAAGATATGATCTATCCTGGAGAATGTTCCATGAGCACTTGAGAAGAATGTGTATTCTGTTGTTTTTGGGTGGAATGCCCTATAAATATCAATTAACTCCATCTTGTTTAATGTATCATTTAAAGCTTGTGTTTCCTTATTTATTTTCCTTTGGATGATCTGTCCATTGGTGAAAGTGGGGTCTTAAAGTCCCCTACTATGATTGTGTTACTGTCGATTTCCCCTTTTATGGCTGTTAGTATTTGCCTTATGTATTGAGGTGCTCCTATGTTGGGTACATAAATATTTACAATTGCTATATCTTCTTCTTGGATCGATCCCTTGATCATTATGTAGCGTCCTTCTTTGTCTCTTGTAACAGTCCTTATTTTAAAGTCTATTTTGTCTGATATGAGAATTGCTACTCCAGGTTTCTTTTGATTTCCAGTTGCATGGAATATCTTTTTCCATCCCCTCACTTTCAGTCTGTATGTGTCCCTAGGTCTGAAGTGGGTCTCTTGTAGACAGCATATGTACAACTCTTGTTTTTGTATCCATTCAGCCAGTCTATTTCTTTTGGTTGGAGCATTTATTCCATTTACATTTAAAGTAATTATCGATATGTGTGTTCCTATTACCATTTTTAAAATTGTTTTTGGTTTATTATTGTAGGGCTTTTCCTTCTCTTGTGTTTCCTACCTAGAGAAGTTCCTTTAGCATTTGTTGTAAAGCTGGTTTGGTGGTGCTGAATTCTCTTAGCTTTGCTTGTCTGTAAAGCTATTAATTTCTCTGTCAAATCTGAATGAGATCCTTGCTGGGTAGAGTAATCTCGGTTGTAGGTTTTTCTCCTTCATCACTTTCAATATGTCCTGCTACTCCCTTCTGGCTTGCAGAGTTTCTGCTGAAAGATCAGCTGTTAACCTATGGGGATTCTCTTATGTGTTATTTGTTGTTTTTCCCTTGCTGCTTTTAATATTTGTTCTTTGTATTTAATTTTTGATGGTTTGATTAATATGTGTCTTGGTGTGTTTCTCCTTGGATTTATCCTGTATGGGACTCTCTGTGCTTCCAGGACTTGACTGACTATTTCCTTTCCCATATTAGGAAAGTTTTCCACTATAATCTCTTCAAATATTTTCTCAGTCTCTTTCTTTTTGTCTTCTTCTTCTAGGACCCCTATAATTCGAATGTTGGTGTATTTAATATTTTCCCAGAGGTCTCTGAGACTGTCCTCAATTCTTTTCTTTCTTTTCTCTTTATTCTGCTCTGCAGTAGTTATTTCCACTATTTTATCTTCCAGGTCACTTATCCGTTCTTCTGCCTCTGTTATTCTGCTATTGATCCCTTCTAGAGAATTTTTAATTTCATTTATTGGTTGTTCATCACTCTTTGTTTGCTCTTCAGTTCTTCTAGGTCCTTGTTAAACATTTCTTGTATTTTCTCCATTCTATTTCCAAGATTTTGGATCATCTTTACTATCTTTATTCTGAATTCTTTTTCAGGTAGACTGCCTATTTCCTCTTCATTTGTTAGGTCTGGTGGGTTTTTGCCTTGCTCCTTCATCTGCTGTGTGTTTCTCTGTCTTCTCATTTTGCTTAACTTACTGTGTTTGGGGTCTCCTTTTCGCAGGCTGCAGCTTCGTAGTTCCTGTTGTTTTTTTGTGTCTGACCCCAGTGGCTAAGGTTTGTTCAGTGGCTTGTGTAGGCTTCCTGGTGGAGGGTACTAGTGCCTGTGTTCTGGTGGATGAGGCTGGATCTTGTCTTTCTGGTGGGCAGGTTCACGTCTGGTGGTGTGTTTTTGGGTGTCTGTGGCCTTATTATGATTTAGGCAGCCTCTGCGGTAATGGATGGGGTTGTGTTCCTGTCTTGCTAGTTATTTGGCATAGGGTGTCCTGCACTGTAGCTTGCTGGTCGTTGAGTGAAGTTGGGTCTTGGCGTTGAGATGGAGATCTCTGGGTGATTTTTGCAGCTTGATATTACGTGGAACTGGGAGGTCTCTTGTGGACCAGTGTCCTGAACTTGGCTCTCCCACCTCAGTGGCACAGCCCCGACACCTGGCTGGAGCACCAAGAGTCTGTCCTCCACACAGCTCAGAATAAAACAGAGAAAATAAAGAAAGAAGGGAAAAAAAAGAAAGAGGAAGATAAAATAAAATAAAGTTATTAAAGTAAAAAATAAAAAATAATTATTAAGAAAAAAAAATTTTTAAGTAATAAAAAAAAAAAAACGGACAGAACCCTAGGACAAATGGTAAAAGCAAAGCTATACAGACAAAATCACACACAGAAGCATACACATACACACTCGCAGAAAGAGAAAAAGGGGAAAAAAATATATATCATTGCTCCCAAAGTCCACCTCCTTAATTTGAGATGATTCGTTGTCTATTCAGGTATTCCACAGATGCAGGGTACATCAAGTTGATTGTGGAGATTTAATCCGCTGCTCCTGAGGCTGCTGGGAGAAATTTCCCTTTCTCTTCTTTTTTCGCACAGCTCCCGGGGTTCAGCTTTGGATTTGGACCTGCCTCTGCGTGTAGGTCACCTGAGGGTGTCTGTTCTTTGCTCAGACAGGACGGGGTTAAAGGAGCAGCTGCTTTGGGGGCTCTGGCTCACTCAGGCCGGGCGAGGGAGGGGTACGGAGTGCGGGGCGAGCCCGCGGTGGCAGAGGCCAATGTGACATTGCACCAGCTTGAGGCGCGACGTGCGTTCTCCCCAGGAAGTTGTCCCTGGATCACGGGACCCTGGCAGTGGCGGGCTGCACAGGCTCCCGGGAGGGGAGGTGTTGATAGTGACCTGTGCTTGCTCAGAGGTTTCTTGGTGGCTGCAGCAGCAGCCTTAGCGTCCCATGCCCGTCTCTGGCGTCCGTGCTGATAGCTGCATCTCGCGCCCGTCTCTGGAGCTCCTTTAAGTGGTGCTCTGAATCCCCTCTCCTCGCGCACCAGGAAACAAAGAGGCAAGAAAAATTCTCTTGCCTCTTCGGCAGCTCCAGACTTTTTCCTGGACTCCCTCCTGGCTGGCTGTGGTGCACTAGCCCCTTCAGGCTGTGTTCACGCCGCCAACCCCAGTCCTCTCCCTGGGATCCGAGGGAAGCCCGAGCCCCAGCTCCCAGCCCGTGCCCGCCCCGGTGGGTGAGCAGACAAGCCTCTCAGGCTGGTGAGTGCTGGTTGGCACCGCTCCTCTGTGCGGGAATCTCTCCGCTTTGCTCTCCTCACCCCGGTTGCTGCGCTCTCCTCTGTGGCTCCGAAGCCTCCCCCCGCCGCCACCCGCAGTCTCCACCCGCGAAGGGGCTTCCTAATGTGTGGAAACCTTTCCTCCTTCACAGCTCCCTCCCACTGGTGCAGGTCCCGTCCCTATTCTTTCGTCTCTGTTTTTTCTTTTTTCTTTTGCCCTACCCAGGTACGTGGGGAGTTTCTTGCCTTTTGGGAAGCCTGAGGTCTTCTGCCAGTGTTTAGTAGGTGTTCTGTGGGAGTTGTTCCACATGTAGATGTATTTCTGATGTATTTGTGGGGAGGGCGGTGATCTCCACGTCTTACTCTTCCGCCATCTTGAAGCTCCTCCTCTTCTTTGATTTCTTGCATCAGAATTTTATAGTTTTCCTCCTATATATCCTGCGTATATTTTGTTGGATTTATGCCTAAGGTTTCTTTTTTTTGGTACTAATGTAAACGGGACTATTTTTTTTCAATTTCAGATTCAATTGTTCATTGCTGTTATATAGGCAAGCAATTGACTTTTGTATGTTAACTTTATATCCTGTGGCTTTGCTATAATTATGTATTAGTTCCTAGAATTTTTTGGCTATTCTTTGGGATTATTCATGTAGACAACTATGTCTATCTGCACACAAAGACAGTTTTATTTCATTTTTCCCAATTTGTATACCTTGTACATGTTTTTCTTTTCTTAATGCATTAACTAGGACTTCCAGTACAATGCTGATTAGGAGTGATGAGAGGGGCATACTTGTCTTTCTACCAATCTTAGAAGGAAAGGATACAGTTTCTCATCTTTAAGTATGATGTTAGCTGAAGGTTTTTGTAGATTTTTAAAATTCAAGATGAGGGAGTTCCTCTCTATTTCTAGTTTGCTGAGAGTTTTTATCATGAATTGGTATCAGATTTTGTCAAATGCTCTTTTTTCACCTATCGATATAATCATATGCTTTTTATTTTTTAGCTTGCCCATGCAATAGTTACATTAGTTGATTTTTGAACATTGAAGCAATCTTGCATACTTTGAATAAATTCCATTTTGTCATGGCATGTAATTCTCTTTATATAGTGTTGAATTTGATTTGTCAGCATCTTGTTGAAGATTTTTTGCATATATGTTCATAAGAGATATTGGTCTGAAGTTTTCCTTTATGTTAATGTCTTTATATGGTTTTGGTATTAGGCTAATGCTGTCTTCATAGAATCAGTTAGGAAATGGTCACTTCTGCTTCTGTTTTCTAGAAGAGATTATGGGAATTGATATCATTTCTTTCTTTAATGTTTGGTAGATTCTCCAGTGAAACCATCTGGGCCTAGTGCTTTCTGTTTTGGAAAGTTGTTAATCATTGACTCAATTTATGTAATGGATATATGCCTATTCAGATTATCTGTTTCTCATATTGTGTGAGTTTTTGTAGTTTCTGTCTTTCAAGGATTGGTCCCTTTTATCTAGGTTATCAAATTTGTAGACATAGAGTTGTTCATATTCCTTTATTACCCTTTTAATGCCCATGAGATCAGCAGTGATAACCTCTCTTTCATTTCTGATATTAGTAATTCATGTCTTCTCTCTTTTTTTCATGGTTAGCCTGGTTACTAGTTCATTAATTTTGTCAATTTTTCAAATAATCAACTTTTAATTTTGTTAATTTTTTCTGTGGATTTTGTTTTCATTTTCACTGACTTCTAATTTCGTTCTTTTTTAAAATTGAAGTACAGTTGATTTATAATGTGTTAGTTTCTGGTGTATAGCAAAGTGATTCAGATATATATATATGCTTTTTTTCTTTTTCAGATTCTTTTCCATTATATGTTATCACAAGATATTGAATACAGTTCCCTGTGCTATATGGTAACCAAAATGGAAAGGGGGGAGGGATAAACTAGGAGCTTGGGATGAACAGATACATACTACTATATAGAACATAGGCAAACAACAAGGTCCTAATTTAGTTTTTATTATTTCTTTTTTTCTGCTTGCTTTTGGCTTATATTGCTTTTCTTTTTCTAGTTTCCTAAAGTGGAAACTAAGATTATTGGTTTTATATTTATCTTCTTTTCTAAAATATTAATTCAGTGCTATAAAGTTCCCTCTAAACACTGATTTTGCTGCATCTCACACATTTTGATAAGTTGTATTTTCATCTTCATTTAGTTCAAAATATTTTAAGATTTCTTGTAGTATTTCTTCTTTGACCCATTTGTTATTTAGAAGTGTGTTACTCAATCTCTAAATATTTTGGAATTTTCCAGCTATCTTTCTATTATTGACTTCTAGTTTGATTCCAATTTAGTCTGAAAGCATATTTTGTATGATTTATATTCTTTTAAATTTTTAAAATGTATTTATGGCCCATAATGTGGTCTATCTTGGTGTTGGTCCATGTGAGATTGAGAATAATATGTATTCTGCTGTTGCTGGATGAAATACTCTATAAATGTCAATTAGATCTAGTTGATTGATGTTGCTGTTGAGTTCACATATATCCTTACTGATTTTCTGCCAGCTGGATCTGTCAATAGAAGGGTGTTGAAGTCTCCAACTTAATAATGAATTTCTGTATTTCTCCTTGTAGGTCTATCACTTTTTGCCTCACATATATTGATGCACTGTCTGTAAGTGCATACTTTTTCAGGATTGTTATATCTTCTTAGACGATTGACCCCTTTATCATTATGTAATGCTCTTCTTTATCCCTGATAAATTTCCTTGCTCTGAAGCCTGTTTTGTCTGAAATTAATATAGCTACTCCAGCTTTCTTTTGATTAGAATCTTGATATATCTTTCTCCATTCTTTACTTTTAATATATTTGTTTCTTTATATTTATATTACTTTTAGACAACATATAGTTGGGTCTTATTTTTTATCTCCTCTGACAGTGCTTGTCTTTTAATTGATGTAGTTATATTATACACACTTAAAGTGATTATTGATATAGTTAGATTCATATTTACCATGTCTCTAACTCTTTGGCATTTATTGAACTTGTTTTTTGTTTCTTATTTTATCTTTTATTTTTCTGCTTTCTTTGATTTTAATTGAGTATTTTGTATGATTTCATTTTCTTTACTTTCTTAGCATATCAATAATACTTCTTTTATATTTTAGTAGTTTCCCTAGAGTTTACAATATACATTTACAATTAATATAAGTCCCTTTAAAATATTGTAAAATAGAATACTATTGATTCACAAGAAGTATGGACACTTTATAACAAAGTATTCCCAATTCCTCCCTCTCAATTCCTCATAACATTGCAATCATTCATTTCACTTATCCACAAGCTACAATCACTAAATACATTGTTACTATTACTATTTTGAATAAACTGTTACCTGTTAGATCAACTAGGAATAAGAAAAATTCAATATTTTATTTTACTTTCATATATTGCTTTTCTAACATTCTTCCATTATCTAAATCTGAGTTTCTGACCTATATCATTTTCCTTCTCTCTTAAGAACTTCTTTTAACCTTTCTCGCAAGGAAAGTTTACTAGTGACAAATTGCTACACTTTCAGTTGGTCTGAGGAACAACTTTTACCTCTCCTTCACTTTTGTTTGTTTGTTTTCTTTTGTTTTTACTGGAGTATAACTGCTTTACAATGTTGTGTTAGTCTCTGCTGTACAGTGAAGTGAATCAGTTATATGTATACACATATCCCCTCTCACTTGGACCTCCCTCCCCCCTCATCCCACCCATCTAGGTCATCACAGAGCACCGAGCTGAGCTCCCTGTGCTATACAGCAGGTTCCCACTAGCTATCTATTTTACACTTGGTAGTGTATTTATGTCAAACATAATCTCCCAATTCATCCCACCCTCCCCATCCCTTGCTGTGTCCACAAGTCTGTTTTCTACATCTGCATTTCTATTCCTGCCCTGCAAATAGGGTCATCTGTACCATTTTTCAAGAATCCACATATATGCATTCATGTATCATATTTGTTTTTCTCTTTCTGACTTACTTCACTCTGTATGACAGACTCTAGGTCCATCCACATCTCTACAAATGACCAATTTTCATTTATTTTTATGGCTGAGTAATATTCCATTATATATATATATATATATATATATATATATATATATATATATATACCACATCTTCTTTATCCATTCATCTGTCGATGGCCATTTAGGTTGTTTCCATGTCCTGGCTGTTGTAAATAGTGTTGCAATGAACATTGGGGTACATATAGTTTTTGAAATATGGTTTTCTCAGGGTATATGCCCAGTCGTGGGATTGTTGGGTCATATGGTAGTTCTATTTGTAGTTTTTTAAGGAACCTCTATACTGTTCTGCACAGTGGCTGTATCACTTTACATTTCCACCAACAATGCAAGAGGGTTCTCTTTTCTCCACACCATCTCCAGCATTTATAGTTTGTAGATTTTTTGATGATGGCCATTCTGACTGGAGTGAGGGGATACCTCATTGTGGTTTTGATTTGCATTTCTCTAATAATTAGTGATGTTGAGAATCTTTTCATGTGCCTCTGCACCATCTGTATGTCTTCTTTGGTGAAATGTCTATTTAGGACTTCCACCCATTTTTTGATTGGGTTTTTTTTTTTGATATCTAGCTGCATGAGGTGTTTGTATATTTTAGAGATAATCCTTTGTCTTTTGATTCATTTGCAAATATTTTCTCCCATTCTGTGTTGTATTTTTGTATTTTTTATGGTTTCTTTTGCTGTGCAAAAGCTTTTTAAGTTTAATTAGGTCACATTTGCTTATTTCTGTTTTTATTTTCATTACTCTAGGGGGTGGGTCATAAAAGGTCTTGCTGTGATTTATGTTAAAGGGTGTTTTTCCTATGTTTTCCTCTAAGAGTTTTATAGTGTCTGCTCTTACATTTAGGTCTTTAATTCATTTTGAGTTTATTTTTTTGTTTGGTGTTAGGGAGTGTTCTAATTTCATTCTTTTACATGCAGTTGTCCAGTTTTTCCAGCACCATTTATTGAAGAGGGTGTCTTTTTTCCATTGTATATCCTTGCCTCCTTTGTCATAGATTAGTTGACCATACGTGTGTGGGTTTATTGCTGGGCTTTCTATCCTGTTCCATTGATCTATATTTCTGTTTTTGTGCCAGTACCATACTGTCTTGATTACTGTAGCTTTGTAGTATAGTCTGAAGTCGGGTAGTCTGATTCCTCCAGCTCCATTTTTCTTTCCCAAGATTGCTTTGGCTATTTGGGGTCTTTTGTGTTTCCATACAAATTGTAACATTTTTTTGTTCTAATTCTGTGCAAAATGCCATTGGTAATTTGATAGGGATTGCACTGAACCTGTAGATTGCTTTGGGTAGTATAGTCATTTTCACAATACTGATTCTTCCAATCCAGGAGCATGGTATATCTCTTCATCTGTTTGTGTTATATTTGATTTCTTTCATCAGTGTTTTATAGTTTTCTGAGTACAGGTCTTTTGCTTCCTCAGGTCGGTTTATTCCTAGGTTTTTTATTTTTTTTGTTGTAATGGTGAATGAGATTGTTTCTTTAATTTCTCTTTCTGATCTTTCGTTGTTACTGCCTAGGAATGCAAGAGATTTCTGTGCATTAATTTTGTACCCTGCAACCCTACCAAATTCATTGATTAGTTCTAGTAGTTTTCTGGTGACATCTTTAGGATTTTCTGTGTATAGTATCATGTCACCTGCAAACAGCGACAGTTTTACTTGTTCTTTTCCAATTTGTATTCCTTTTATTTCTTTTTCTTATCTGATTGCCATGACTAGGACTTCTAATACTCTGTTGAACAATAGTGGCAAGTGTGGACATCCTTGTCTTGTTCCTGATCTTAGAGGAAATGCTTTCAGTTTTCACCAAGAAGAAAACATAACAATTATAGGTATTTATGCACCCAACATAGGAGCACATCAATATGTAAGACAAATGCTAACAGCCATAAAAGGGGAAATCAGCAGTAACACAATAATAGTGGGAGACTTTAACATCCCCACTTACACTAATGGATGAATCATCCAGACAGATAATAAATAAGGAAACAAAAGCTTTAAATGACACAATGGAGCAGATTGACTTAATTGATATTTATAGGACATTCCACCCAAAAGCAGAAGATTACACTTTATTCTCAAGTGAACACAGAAAGTTCTCCAGGATAGATCACATCTTGGGTCACAAATCAAGTCTTGGAAAATTTAAGAAAACTGAAATTGTATCAAGCATCTTTTCTGACCACAGTGCTATTAGATTAGAAATCAATTACAGGAAAGAAAAACTGTAAAAAAACACAAACACATGGGGGCTAAACAGTGCACTGCTAAATAACCAAGAGATCACTGAAGAAATCAAAGAAGAAGTGAAAAACACCTAGAAACAAATGACAATGAAAACACGACAATCTAAAACCTATGGGACACAGCAAAAGCAGTTCCAAGAGGGTAGTTTATAGCAATTCAAGCTCACCTCAAGAAACAAGAAAAATATAAAATAAAAAAATCTAATCTTACACCTAAGGAAACTAGAAAAAGAAGAACAAAGAAAACCCCAAGTTAGTAGAAGGAAAGAAATCATAAATATCAGAGTAGAAATAAATGAAATTGAAACAAATAAAACAATAGCAAAGATCAGTAAAACTAAAAATTTCTTCTTTAAGAAGATAAACAAAATCAATAAACCTTTAGCCAGACTCATCAAGAAAAAAAGGGAGAGCACTCAAATCAATAAATTTAGAAATGAAAAGAGAAATTACAACTGGCACTGAAGAAATACAAAGGATCATAAAAGTCTCCTACAAGCAATTATATGCCAGTAAAATAGACAACCTGGAAGAAATGGCCAAATTCTTGGAAAGGTACAACTTTCCAAGAATGAACCAGGAAGAATTAGAAAGTATAAACAGACCAATCACAAGTAATGAAATTGAAACTGCGATTAAAAATCTTCCAACAAACAAAAGTCCAGGACCAGATGGCTTCACAGCTGAATTCTATCAAACATTTAGAGAAGAGTTGACACCTATCCTTCTCTAACTCTTCCAAAAAATTTCAGAGGAAGGAACACTCCCAAACATGTTCTACGAGGCCATTATCACCCTGATACCAAAACCAGACAAAGATATCACAAAAAAAGAAAATTACAGACCAATATCACTGATGAATATAGATGTAAAACTCCTCAACAAAATACTAGCAAACAGAATCCAACAACACATTAAAAAGATCATACACCATGATCAAGTGGGATTTATCCCAGGGATGCAAGGATTCTTCAATAT
Organism: Balaenoptera borealis; assembly: GCF_965194805.1. Taxonomy (NCBI): domain Eukaryota; kingdom Metazoa; phylum Chordata; class Mammalia; order Artiodactyla; family Balaenopteridae; genus Balaenoptera; species Balaenoptera borealis. The sequence continues at coordinate 44,236,986 of NC_138881.1, read as the reverse complement.
ATGCAAATAAATCAATGTGATACACCATATTAACAAATTAAAGAATAAAAACCATATGATCTCCTCAGTAGATGTAGAAAAAGCTTTTAACAAAATTCAACACCCATTTATGATAAAAACTCTCCAGAATGTGGATATAGAGGGAACCTATCTACTTCACTTTTGAAGGACAAAGAACTCTAGGTGGGTAGGAAGGTTTTCTCTTTCTAAACTTTAAATATTTCTCTCTACTCTCTTTGTGCTAGCATTATTTCTGAAGAGAAGATTGATTGTTTTATTTTTATCTGGCTTCTTTCAAAATTTCCTCTCTGTCTTTGATTTTCTGCAGTTTGAATATGAAATGCCTAGGTGCAGACTGTTTGATATTTATCCATCATGGTGTTCTCTGAGCTTCTGGGATCTGTGGTTTGGTGTCTGTCATTAATTTTGGAAAATTCTCAGCCATTATTACTGTAAATATTTCTTCTGCTCCTTTTTCTCTTTTCCTTCTGGTATTCCCATTACACAAATGTTACACATTTTCTAATTGTCCCTAGCTTTTAGATATTCTATTATGTCTTGTTCATTCTTTTTTCTCTTTGCATTTCAGTTTTGGAAGTTTCTATTGAGACACCTTCTGCCATATCTGAGTCTCGTTCTGATGCTTGCTTTGTCTCCTCATATTGTTTTAGTTTGGTTTTGTTTTGTCTTTTACCACTCCTTGTAAATTTTTGTTGGAAACTAGACATGATGTATCAGGTAATAGGAACTGAGGTAAATATGCCTTTAGTGTGAGATTTTATGTTTATCTGGCTAGGAGTTAGGCTGCCTTTAATGTTTTCTGCAGAAAACTTCAATTTCCTGTAGTGTCCTCATTTTTGTCTCCCCTGTTGTCTTTGAGTTTGCCTAGAAGCTCCTTCCTAGATAGAGTCCACTGTTCTTTCAGCTGTATTCCACTGTTATTATAAAGGAACACTGTTGATGTTGTGGTTAGGTGTGAGGGGAAGGAAAATATTCCATAATCCCACGATTCGATGTCATCCTTTTAGTGGGCTTGTGTTTTTATACAATTTGATAATCTCTCTTTTTTGATTGAATTTTTAAATCCATTAACATTGAATATTATTATTGAGAGATTGGATTTGTGTCTGTCATTTTACTTTTGGTTTTCTGTATGTCTCGTGTGTTCTCTGTTCCTACTTTAATGCTTTTTTTGCATTAAGTGAATATCCTTAGTGAAACATTTTAGTACCATTAATTATTTTTTCACTATATGTTCTTAGTTATATTCTTACTGGTTTCTCTAGGGATTTCCATATACATCTTAACTTATCAGAATCTATATTAGAATTAGTATAATTCCAGTATGATGTAGAAACTCTATTCCTATAAAACTGTATCTTCCCCTGTTTTGTGCTATTATTGTTATATATGTTATATATATATGATAAAAACCAATATAGATTGTTTTAATTATTGCACTATATAAATTTATATATTTGAAAGAAGCTGAGGGAAGAAAGAACAGCAAGTATATTTTATACAGTTTATTATAGTAGCCTTCTTCATTAACCATTTTTTTCTCTTTGTTTCTTCCTGTGTATTCAAGTTACCATCTGGTGTCATTTTCTCACTCTGAATCACCTTTTTTCCTACCTGCATCCTTTGTCCTTTTATTATCAAATGGATCACATTCTATATGTCATAGGCCCAAAATATGATTATATGATTGCTTGTTTTAATATCAACTAACCAGCACATAAGCTTTATTGGACAATTCCTGTGTACTAGAAAATGCGGGGATAAGAAAAATTCCTGTAAGATCATATGTCTTATGTCTTACACCCAAAAAGCAGCAGATCTACAATGAGAGGGATTTCAGGGAAGATTCTCAGGCTATGTGTACATAAATATTAGATGGCAGTGGAGATTAATGAGGAACAATATCCACAAGGAACAAAAGACACTGTTCACTTCACTACAAAAGACTGTTCAAAAAGAAAGGTCTTTGTGGTGAGCAAAGTACAAAGTTAAGCAAAGTAATAGTCTCAAGCATCCTACAGTGAGTGTGAGCTCAGCTGTTTCTTGGTTCTGAGGTTATTTGGCCTCCTCCTCCATATAATTCTTCCAGAATTCATTAAAAAAAACACCCTACATTCAACCTGCCATGGATGCTATAGGGTTACTACTATCTTCTCTAAGGTAAAGATGGAGAATATCTGCTTATTTTTATCATCATAAGTGGCGCCTGTGTTTGTAGAGGAATTAAATTCCCTTGTTTGTGAGGTACTTTTGATGGGGTTGTGACTTGCTGCCCTCAGGTCTCTCCTGCACATGTGGGACTGACTTACAGTGAGGAGCATGCACCTCAAGGACACTCCAGCACACCTTACTGACTGTAGAAGGGTCAGGAAGAGTTGTCAGCACCAGGCTTCATTGCTGCCAGGAAGTTCTCCCTTTGAACTTGCTTTAGGTAACATCAGTTCCCCAGGTAGAACAGAAGTATTGGAACAGTGCCTTACCTTGGTCTGGCAGTCTTGACTCCTGCTGAAAAGGAGCTTAGGATGGAAGGAGAGTCCTTGACATTCAAGTATCTTCTAATGGTGTAAGAAAATCACTGGAGTACTACCTGCAAATCTCATGGGCCCATGACACTTTCATATGTGCAGTGTCCCACAGCTGATTTGAATGCAGTCTGTATGTTTCTCAAGTCATTGAGAGGGCTTTAGGTCACTTTAGGCCTCTTCCTTGTAATTTATTTAGTCCTTGATTTGCCACTAGATTTGTGTATGATCTTGCCAGAGCTCTGGGGTGGGATATGTGGTTGCAAGGTGATGTTTAAGACTTTGCATATCTGTTGGAAAAATTGCTTTTTAAATCAGCTATACTGTTATAATTTCTTACATAATTACCTTTATCAGTGTTAATTGTTTTTCTTGTGGATTTTAATTACTATCTGCTGTCACTTTCTTTCAGCCTGAAGAATTTTCTTTAGTATTCTTGCAAATCACATCTGCTAACAACAAATTCTCTCAGGTTTTGCTGATCTTAGAACGTCTTTATTTCCCCTTCCTTTCTGAAAGATAGTTTTACTGAGTACAGTTGATCCTTGAACAATGCAGGAGTTAGGGGCACCAACCCTCACTGCAGTCAAAAATCTGCATATAAAGTAAATTCAGCCTTCTGTATATGTGATTCTTCTGTATCTGTGGATACAGAGGAACCTTGGATACAGAGGAACCACATATTTGTATCCTTGGGTTCAACCAACCATGGATTGTGTAGTACTACAGTATTGACTACTGAAAACAATTACATATAGGTGCACCAGTGCAGTTCAAAATCATTCTGTTGAAAGGTCAACTGTATAAGATTATTGCTTGACAGGTTTTTTTTTTAAACCTGTTTTAAGATGTCATGTCACTGCTTCCAGGCCTCCATTGTTTCTGATGAGAAGCCATTCATTCATCTTATAGTGTCGTCCTTGGATATAATGAGCCATTTTTCTCTCACTGATTTTAAGATTCTCTCTTTGCCTTGCAACATTTTAACTATGATATGTCTGTATGTGGCTCTCCTTGAATTTATTCTTCTTGGAGTTTATTGATCTTCTTGCATGTGTAGATTAATATTTTTCATCATTCTGGGGAAATTTCAGACAATATTTCTGTAAATACTTTCCTGTTCATTTAGCTCTCTCCTTTCCTTCTGGTATTCCCACTATGCATATATTGGTATAGTTAATGAGGTCCCATATTTATGTGAATCCCTCTTCAATTGTTTTTCACTCTTTTTCCTCTCTGTTCAGATTGCCTAATTTTGTTTGAATTTTAGACTTTTATTTATTTATTTTATACAGCAGGTTCTTATTAGTTATCCATTTTATACATATTAGTGTATATATGTCAATCCCAACTTCCCAATTCATCACACCACCACCCCCGCCGCCAATTTCCCCCCTTGGTGTCATACGTTTGTTCTTTATATCTGTGTCTCTATTTCTGCCCTGCAAGCCAGTTCATCTGTACTATTTTTCTAGGTTCCACATATATGCATTAATATATGATATTTGTTTTTCTCTTTCTGACTTACTTCACTCTGTATGACAGTCTGTAGATCCAGGCACGTCTCTACAAATAACCCAATTTTGTTCCCTTTTATGGCTGAGTAATATTCCATTGTATATATGTACCACATCTTCTTTACCCATTCGTCTGTCAATGGGCATTTAGGTTGCTTCCATGACCTGGCTATTGTAAATAGTGCTGCAATTAACACTGGGGTGCATGTGTCTTTGTGAATTATGGTTTTCTCTGGGTATATTCCTAGTAGTGGGATTGCTGGGTCATATGGTAATTCTATTTTTAGTTTTTTAAGGAACACCCATACTGTTATCGATCGTGGCTGTATCAATTTACATTCCCTCCAACAGTGCAAGAGGGTTCCCTTTTCTCCACACCCTCTCCAGCATTTGTTGTTTGTAGATTTTCTGATGATGCCCACTCTAAATGGTGTGAGGTGATACGGCATTGTAGTTTTGATTTGCATTTCTCTAATAATTAGTGACGTTGAGCAGCTTTTCATGTGCTTCTTGGCCATCTGTATGTCTTCTTTGGAGAAATGTCTATTTAGGTCTTCTGCCTATTTTTGATTGGGTTGCTTGTTTTTTTAATATTGAGGTGCATGAGCTGTGTATATATTTTGGAGATTAATCCTTTCTCCATTGATTCATTTGCAAATATTTTCTCCAATTCTCAGGGTTATCTTTTCGTCTTGTTTGTAGTTTCCTTTGCTTTGCAAAAGCTTTTAAGTTTCATTAGGTCCCATTTGTTTATTTTTGTTTTACATTCCATTAAAAAAGATCTTCCTGTGATTTATGTCAGGGAGTGTTCTTCCTATATATTCCTCTAAGAGTTTTACAGTGTCCAGTCTTACATTTAGGTCTCTAATCCATTTTGAGTTTATTTTTGTGTATGGTGTTAGGGAGTGTTCTCATTTCATTCTTTTACATGTAGCTGTCCAGTTTTCCCAGCATCACTTACTGAACAGACTGTCTTTTCTCCATTGTATATCCTTGCCTCCTTTGTCATAGATTAGTTGACCATAGGTGCGTGGGTTTATCTCTGGGCTTTCTATCTTGTTCCATTGATCTATGTTTCTGTTTTTGTGCCAGTACCATATTGTCTTGATTACTGTAGCTTTGCAGTATAGTCTGAAGTCAGGGAGTCTGATTCCTCCAGCTCCGTTTTTTTCCCTCAAGACTGCTTTGGCTATTCGGGGTCTTTTGTGTCTCCATACAAATTTTCAGACTTTTTGTTCTAGTACTGTAAAAAATGTCATTGGTAATTTGATAGGGATTGCACTGAACCTGTAGATTGCTTGGGTAGTATAGTCATTTTCACAATACTGATTCTTCCAAACTCAGAACATGTTATATTTCTCCATCTGTTTGTATCATCTTTAATTTCTTTCATCAGTGTCCTATAGTTTTCTGCATAGAGGTCTTTTGTCTCCTTAGGTAGGTTTATTCTTAAGTATTTTATTCTTTTTGTTGCAATAGTAAATGGGAGTGTTTCCTTAATTTCTCTTTCAGATTTTTCATCATTAGTATATAGGAATGCAAGCGATTTCTGTGCATTAATTTTGTATCCTGCAACTTTACCAAATTCATTGATTAGCTCTAGTAGTTTTCTGGTGGCATTTTTAGGATTCTCTATGTATAGTATCATGTCATATGCAAACAGTGACAGTTTTACTTCTTCTTTTCTAATTTGTATTCCTTTTATTTCTTTTTCTTCTCTGATTGCCATGGCTATGACTTCCAAAACTATGTTGAATAATAGTGGTGACAGTGGATATCCTAGTCTTATTCCTGATCGTAGAGGAAATGCTTTCAGTTATCACCATTGAGAATAATGTTTGCTGTGGGTTTGTCGTATATGGCCTTTTTTATGTTGAGGTAGGTTCCCTCCATGCCCACTTTCTGGAGAGTTTTCATCATAAATGGGTGTTGAATTTTGTCAAAAGCTTTTTCTGTATCTATTGAGATGATCATATGGTTTTTATTCTTCAGTTTGTTAATATGGTGTATCACATTGATTGATTTGCGTATATTGATGAAACCTTGCATCCCTGGGATAAATCCCACTTGATCATGGTGTATGATCCTTTTAATGTATTGGATTCTGTTTGCTAGTATTTTGTTGAGGATTTTTGCATCTATATTCATCAGTGATATTGCTCTGTAATTTTCGTTTTTTTGTAGTATCTTTTTCTGGTTTTGGTATCAGGATGATGGTGGCCTCATAGAATGAGATTGGGAGTGTTCCTTCCTCTGCAATTTTTTGGAAGAGTTCGAGAAGGATGGGTGTTAGCTTTTCTCTAAATATTTGATAGAATTTACCTGTGAAGCCATCTGGCCCTAGACTTTTGTTTGTTGGAAGATTTTTTTTTTTTAATCTGAGAATACTGAATGGAAACCTAACACTCTTTTTTTTTAATTTTTATTTATTTATTTATTTATTTATTTATTTATTTATTTTTGGCTGTGTTGGGTCTTCATTTCTGTATGAGGGCTTTCTCCAGTTGTGGCGAGTGGGGGCCACTCTTCATCGCGGTGCATGGGCCTCTCACTGTTGCGGCCTCTCCTGTTGCAGAGCACAGGCTCCAGACACGCAGGCTCAGTAGGTGTGGCTCTCAGGCTTAGTTGCTCTGCGGCATGTGGGATCTTCCCAGACCAGGGCTTGAACCCATGTCCCCTGCATTGGCAGGCAGATTCTTAACCACTGCACCACCAGGGAAGCCATGTTGGAAGATTTTAAATCACAGTTTCAATTTCATTACTTGTGATTGGTGTGTTCATATTTTCTGTTTCTTCCTGGTTCAGTCTTGGAAGGTTATACCTTTCTAAGAATTTGTCCATTTCTTCCAGGTTGTCCATTTTATTGGCATTGAGTTGCTTGTAGTAGTCTCTTAGGATGCTTTGTATTTCTGCAGTGTCTGTTGTAACTTCTCTTTTTTCATTTCTAATTTTATTGATTTGAGTCCTCTCCCTCTTTTTCTTGATGAGTCTGGCTAATGGTTTATCAATTTTGTTTATTTTCTCAAGGAACCAGCTTTTAGTTTTATTGATCTTTGCTATTGTTTTCTTTGCTTCTACTTCATTTATTTCTGCTCTGATCTTTATGATTTCTGTCCTTCTACTAACTTTAGGTCTTGTTTGTTCTTCTTTCTCTGGTTCCTTTAGGTGCAAGTTTAGATTGTTTATTTGAGATTTTTCTTGTTTCTTGAGGAAGGCTTGTATTGCTATAAACTTCCCTCTTATAACTGCTTTTGCTGCATCCCATAGGTTTTGGATTTTCGTGTTTTCATTGTAATATTTCTCTAGGTATTTTTTGATTTCCTCTTTGATTTATTCAGTGATCTCTTGGTTATTTAGTAACGTATTGTTTAGCCTCCATGTGTTGTGTTTTTTACATTTTTTTCCCGTGTAACTGATTTCTAATCTCATAGCCTCAGGGTCAGAAAAGATGCTTGATATGATTTCAATTTTCTTAAATTTACTGAGGCTTGATTTGTGACCCAAAATGTGATCTATCCTGGAGAATGTTCTGTGTGCACTTGAGAAGAAAGTGTAATCTGCTGTTTTTGGATGGAATGTCCTATAAATATCAATTAAATCTGTCTGGTCTATGTGTCATTTAAAGCTTGTGTTTCCTTATTAATTTTCTATTTGGATGATCTGTCCATTGGTATAAGTGAGGTGTTAAAGTCCCCCACTAACACTGTGTTACTGTCGATTTCCTCTTTTATAGCTGCTAGCAGTTGCCTTATTTACTGAGGTGCTCCTATGTTGGGTGCATAAATATTTATATTTGGTATATCTTCTTCTTGGATTGATCCCTTGATCATTATGTAGTGTTCTTCCTTGTCTCTTGTAACATTCTTTATTTTAAACTCTATTTTATCTCATATGAGTATTGCTACTCCAGCTTTCTTTTGATTTCCATTTGGATGGAATATCTCTTTCCATCCCCTCACTTTCAGTCTGTATGTGTCCCTAGGTCTGAAGTGCGTCTCTTGTAGACAGCATATATATGGGTCTTGTTTTTGTATCCATTCAGTGAATCTGTGTCTTTTGGTGGGAGCATTTAATCCATTCACATTTAAGGTAATTATCGATATGTATGTTCCTGTTACCATTTTCTTAATTGTTATGGGTTTGTTTTTGTAGATCCTTTTCTTCTCTTGTGTTTCCCACTTAGAGAATTTCCTTTAGCATTTGTTGTAGAGCTGGTTTGGTGGTGCTGAAATCTCTTAGCTTTTGCTTGTCTGTAAAGCTCTTGATTTCTCCATTGAATCTGAATGAGATCCTTGCTGGGTAGTGTAATCTTGGTTGTAGGTTCTTCCCTTTCATCACTTGAAATATATCATGCCACTCCCTTCTGGCTTGTAGAGTTTCTTCTGAGAAATCAGCTGTTAACCTTTTGGGAGTTCCCTTGTATGTTATTTGTCATTTTTCCCTTGTTGCTTTCAATAATTTTTATTTCTCTTTAATTTTTGTCAATTTGATTACTATGTGTCTCGGTGTGTTTCTCCTTGGGTTTATCCTGCCTGGGACTCTCTGCACTTCCTGGACTTGGGTGGCTACTTCCTTTCCCATGTAGGGAAGTTTTTGACAATAATCTCTTCAAATATTTTCTCGGGTCCTTTCTCTCTCTCTGCTCCTTCTTGGACCCCTATAATGTGAATGTTGTGGCATTTAATGTTGTCCCAGAGGTCCCTTAGGCTGTCTTCATTTCTGTTCATTCTTTTTTCTTTATTCTGTTCCATGGCAGTGAATTCCACCATTCTGTCTTCCAGGTCACTTATCCGTTCTTCTGCCTCAGTTATTCTGCTAGTGATTCCTTCTAGTGTATTTTTCATTTCATTTATTGTATTGTTCACCTCTGTTTGTTTGTTCTTTAATTCTTCTAGGTGTTTTTTCTTTAATTCTTCTAGGTCTTTGTTAAACATTTCTTGCATCTTCCCGATCTTTGCCTCCATTCTTTTTCTGAGGTCCTGGATTATCTTCACTATCATTATTCTGAATTCTTTTTCTGGAAGGTTTCCTATCTCCACTTCATTTAGTTGTTTTTCTGGGGTTTTATCTTGTTCCTTCATCTGGTACATAGCCCTCTGCCTTTTCATATTGTCTATCTTTCTGTGAATGTGGTTTTTGTTCCACAGGCTGCAGGATTGTACTTCTTCTTGCTTCTGCTGTCTGCCCTCTGTTGGATGAGGCTTTCTAAGAGGCTTGTGCAAGTTTCCTGATGGTAGGGACTGGTGGTGGGTAGAACTGGGTGTTGCTCTGGTGGGCAGAGCTCAGTAAAACTTTAATCTGCTTGTCTGCTGATGGGTGTGCCTGGGTTGGTTGTTTGGCCTGAGGTGATGCAACACTGGAGCTTACCCAGCTCTTTGATGGTGCTAATGGCAGACTCTGGGAGGGCTCACGCCAAGGAGTGTTTCCCAGAACTTCTGCTGCCAGTGTCCTTGTCCTCACAGTGAGCCACAGCCACCCCCTGCCTCTGCAGGAGACCCTCCAACACTAGCAGGTAGGTCTGTTTCAGTCTCCTATGTCTCACTGGTCCTTCCCCTGGGTCCCGATGCACACACTACTTTGTGTGCGCCCTCCAAGAGTGGAGTCTCTGTTTCCCCCAGTCCTGTTGAAGTCCTGCAATCAAATCCCGCTAGCCTTCAAAGTCTGATTCTCTAGGAATTCCTCCTCCTGTTGCCGGACCCCCAGGTTGGGAAGCCTGACGTGGGGCTCAGAACCTTCACTCCAGTGGGTGGACTTCTGTGGTATAAGTGTTCTCCAGTTTGTGAGTCACCCACCCAGCAGTTATGAGAATGGATTTTATTGTGATTATGCCCCTCCTACTGTCTCACTGTGGCTTCTCCTTTGTCTTTGGATGTGAGGTATCTTTTCTAGTGAGTTCCAGTGTCTTCCAGTCGATGATTGTTCAGCAGTTAGTTGTGATTCTGGTGCTCTCCCAAGAGGGAGTGAGCGCACAGCCTTCTACTCCACCATCTTGAACCAATCAGCCAGATTGCCTAATATTTTTAATCTATCTTCTAGGTCACTGATTTTTTTTTCTTTTGCCAACTCTAATCTATTGTTGAGCCCTTTTTAAAAAAATAAATTTATTTATTTATTTATTTATTTTTGGCTGCATTGGGTCTTTGTTGCTGTGTGTGGGCTTTCTCTAGTTGCAGCAAGCAGGGGCTACTCTTCATTGCGGTGTGTGGGCTTCTCATTTTGGTGGCTTCTCTTGTTACCGAGCACAGGCTCTAGGCACGCAGGCTTCAGTAGTTGTGGCACGCAGGCTCTAGAGTGCAGGCTCAGTAGTTGCAGTGCACGGGCTTAGTTACTCTGCGGCTTGTGGGATCTTCCCGGACTAGGACTTGAACCCGTGTCCCTTCCATTGGCAGGCGGATTCTTAACCACTGTGCCACCAGGGAAGTCCCTATTTTTGAGCTCTTTTAGTGACTTTTTTTCAGTTGTTTATTGTACTTTTCAAATCCAAAAATTCACTTTGATTCTTTTTTTTTCATAATTTCTATCTATAATTTCTCCTTTATGAGATATTGTCATCATACCTTCTTTTAATTCTTTAAGCAAGGTTTCCATTAGCTATTTGAACATCTTTATAATGAGTCTTTGCCCACTAAGTTAATATCTGGGTCCCCTCAAAGGCAGTTTCCTTCGTATGCTTTTCTCCTGTACATGGGTCATACTTTGATGTTTCTTTGCATGTCTCAATTTTTTGTTACAATGGAAATTTTAGATAATCTGGATATAGATTCCCTCTCTCCTGTCTTGGTTTTTATTGCTTGACTGCTTATTTGTTTGTTTTGTGACTTAGCTGGACTATTTCAGTGTGGTCTGTTTCTCCCTTGATACAGAGTTTCTGTTGCTCCTCAAAGGGTACAGCCTGAGGCATGCACACAGTTTTCCTGCCCACCAGGAATGACTGGGATCTTAGTCTGTCTCTGACTATCTCTTTCCCTGATGTTCTTGTTAAGCTCCTGGCTGGTCCGCTCCTATTAGTATTATACCCAGCTGTTTGCCTCTATTAATTGCTAGCTGATTGCTCTATTGTTTTCAACAATGCTCTGCAGCATAAATTGCTCCACAGTCTGATCTAATTGTAGTTGGGTTCCTTGGCAAAGATACAGTGTTGCCAGTCTTTTAGGCTCACTCAGACCTGCCTCTGGGAAGATATTCTGCATTATAGATCAGGAGCTGAGGGGTGGGATGGGAATCAGAATTGGGAAACTCATTATTCACTAGATGTCCCACCTAGATCCTCCCTCTGATGCAGGTGATGTGTGTGTGTGTGTGTGTGTGTGTGTGTGTGTGTGTGTGTGTGTGTGCATGCATGAGCATGCAGGAGGCACTGGTACGTGCAGGAGGCACTGGTGTCACCCCCAGCTGCTGACACAATGTAGTATGGATTATTTGCAGTTCAGAGCTGGGGAGGATGGGATCTGTAGTGTTCACTGGCCACTGATTCTACCTGGAATAGGTCTTCTACCCTCGAAATTTTGGCATGATGGGAGCTACCACTGGACCGCCAAGTGCATTGGAACAGCTCTCTCATAAGACAGCTCTGCAGGAAAGAGGGACTATTTTCTTCATCAGCTGCCCTGCCTGGATTCTCCCTATATTGTGGGAGTTGGGGTGGAGAACAAGTGCCTCCTGGCTACTGCCACCCATTCTATATAGATCTTCCATGTAACAGAGCTGTGGAAAATGGGATCTGACGATGTTTAACAACTTCTGAAAGCACACAAAACAGCTTTTCCACCCCAGGGGTCTGGGGAGAGAGAATTGCCACTTGGCAGCGGAGACTGCTGAAATAGTTCTTCTGCATGGCAGAGCTGTCAGGGATGGCTGCAGTCTCTAGCTCAAATGCTATGGCCTCCCACTGTTCTTATTGAGTTTCTATATTTTTTTAAAAAGAATGTTTCTTAACTTTTTGTAAGCCCTTTGCTCAATCTCCAAAGACTTTGATAATTTTGACCAGCTTACTAAGTGTTTTTCTGGGGGAGAGATTTCCTTGAGCTCCTTACTTAGCCATTCTGGAAGTTGGAAAATCCTCCTTTTTCCTTTTATAGCCACTCTTGTAGAATAAGTTGTTTACACTTAGTCTCTCCACTTCCTCCTTTCATTCCCTCCTCAGCCTACTGAAGTCTGGCTCCTGCCCCTACTATTCCCATGTGGTAAGGTTCCTGGTGAACTCCTATCTGTCAAATCAGTGGACACTTTTCAGTTCTAATTTCACCTACAACTCTTAGCAGAATTTGACTTTTGAAGTCTCTCCCATCTTGGTTTTTGTGATGCCATCCTCTCCTGAGTCTCCCACTTCTCTTTCTTTTTCTTTTTTTAAATTTAATTTTATTTTTGGCTGCATTGGGTCTCTGTTGCTGCACGCGGGCTTTTCTCTAGTTGCGGCAAGTGGGGGCTACTCTTCGCTGTAGTGCGCAGGCTTATTGCTGTGGCTTCTCTTGTTGCAGAGCATGGGCTCCAGGCACACAGGCTTCAGTAGTTGTGGCACGCGGGCTCAGCAGTTGTGGCTCATGGGCCCAGCTGCTCTGCGGCATGTGGGATCTTCCCAGACCAGGGCTCAAACCCGTGTCTCCTGCACTGGCAGGTGGATTCTCAACCACTGCCCCACCACGGAAGCCCTATTTTTCAAACTATGCTTTGATATTCTATCTTTTAGACGCTTCTTTACTTACCTTCCTCTTAAATGGTGGGTTTTCCCAGACTTCCCTCCCTGTTGCTTCTTCCTCTATAAACTCTCCCTAGGTAGTCAAATTCACCCTCTTGGTTTCAAGTACTACTGATATTAAAGTGCCTCCCAAATCTGCATCTATATTACCTTGTCTGGAACTTGATACTTGTGTATCCAAAAGCCTGCTAAAAATCTTCACACAGACATTTCCTGGGCTCTTCAAATTCAACATCTACAAAACAGGCCTTATCATCTACTTCCCTTCAACCTCTTCCTTCTTCTGTATTTTCAGTTTCAATAAATTGCACCAATATCCACCTAGCCCCTCAGGACAGAAACCAATAAATCATCCTTAATTGCTCTCCCTTATTCCCCCACCAATCCAATCAAGTCACCAAGTCCTATTGATTTTATCCCCCAAATAACAGTCAAATTTATTCTTTTGTCTCTAGTCTTACTGCCCCTGCCTTAATTCAACAACCACTACAACTAACCTTGACCTAATGGTCTCCATGTTCTAGTCTAACCCCAACACCTCCCCATCCTTCACACAGCAGCCATAATGATGTATCTATAATATACAAATGATGTTGTCATTACCTTTGTAAAAACCCTATGACAGCTCCTCATCACCAGTAAGATAATATTCAAATTTCTTATGTTCTATAAAGCCCTTCATGACCCTGACCCTGACCACTTATATGGTTTCATTTCTTACCAATTTCTTCCTTCCTCCATCCCTTCCCATCACATATCCCCTTTTTAACAAACATGTTTTCTCCTTTAGGTTATGTCTCTGTTCCTTAGGATAACAATTCCAATCAATTCATGATCTCTTTGTGTTACTCAGCAAATGAACCAGGCTTTTGATTGCTTCCTCATCTTCTCAGAAGCTCTTCAAAAAGTTAGAGTACCCCACTTACATATCTTGACTGCCTGACAATATCTACAAATTCTTCAAGATTCATTCCAATACCAGCTCCTCCGTGAAGCTATCCTTGACACTCCTGTACTAAATTAGGCATTTTCTCCTTCACTAGACCTGTGGGTTTCCAAGTGTAGTGTTCATCTCTGTATCCATGAGTCCTAGAACAGTGCCTAGTATATAACAGGTGTCCTGTAAATGTTTCATAGATACATGAGTGATAGCTACCACTTACTGAGTTTCCATTATGTGCAGGGTGCTCTACCATTGCTTTTTTTATATCTGTTAGTACAACCCTGTCAATAACCCTGCACAATTTGTATTATTATTATCTCTCTTTTATACATAAGGAAACTGAGGCACAGAGAAGCAAAGCCCCTTGCCTAAGATCATATGGCTGATCAGTGGCAGTGTCTGAATTGGAGCTCAATTCTTCAGGACTCTGAAGCCTACTCTTTATAAACTTCTGGAATGAACCTCAGCTTGGGGGTATAGTGAGTAGCATAAACAAAGGTGCAGAACTGAGAAGATAAAATACATATATGGGGAACAGTAAAGAGTTCAGCTGGTTTATAGATTTGCAGAAGCTGGCATAGTAGGAAGAGATCTGAATGCAGATGGCCTCAAATGCCAAACAGAAAAGCGTGGACTTTATTTAGCAGACATATATAGGAGTGACATGATGAATGTGTCCTTTTGAGAATATTAATCAAGTGCCTGTGCAAGATGGATTTGAGGCCAAGAGACTGAAGGACAGGAAATAAGTCAGGGCCCTTGATGCTGTTCAGCAATCTTGTTCCTCAACACTTCCCTCTCTCTTTCTTCTCATCATGTTCCAAGCTTTTTAACACTTTTATTCAGCCCCTTAACTGCCCCCATTCCTTGTACTTTCAGCAACTGACCTTTATTGAGAGGAAGTTAAAGGACTTAGGTAGGAATGCCTTCCATTCTTGACTCTCTACTGCCAAATTTATCTCTAGCTTGTCCCTATCCTATCTTCCTTAGCAATAGTAGCTACCATATTGAGCACTTAACTGTCTCACGTAATCCTTACAACTACACTGTGAGAAAGGTTTAGTTATCCTCAATTAGTAACCGAGAAAATGAGGCCTGGAGTGGTTCAGTTCTCCCAGATAGCAAGTTCTCCCAGATAGCAAGTGGCATTTGGGATTTGAACCTAGGGCTGTCTGATTCCAGGATCACCTTATTACTACTACAGCCTGGGAGTGAAACATATCCATACCACTCTCCTCTTGGGCTCCATTCTACCCATTTCCTTCCACCTCCTTGGGGTCCTTTTCCAACAACTTATCCTTTGTCTTTCTCCAGTAAAGTCAACCTCTCTATTTCTGTGGACTTTTTCCTCTCAGTGAATACATACCCTAAAGTTTCATGTACTAAAAAACAATATCAAGCCAAAAAAAGAGCCAATTTCACCCACTTTTCCCTGTAATCCTAGTTCATACTCTTTATTCCATGTGCCTATAAATGTTTGTCTACCCTGTCTCTACTTCTTCACTTCCCACACTGGAATCTGGTTTCAGTCTCTACCACTGCATGATATCACTTTTGCTAAATCCACCAAACTGACAAATCTTAGTTCAGTCCTCATATTACCTAGTCTCTCGGTTCCAGTCTTTTCCTCCTTGTCCCTCTTCCACTGTGTCCTCTTTTCTCAACTTCCATACCACTACTTTACTTCCGATCCTTCAGATCCTCATCATTGCTTGTCTGGATAAATCTTTCTCCACTCTTACCATCTCTAATCCATTCTCCACACAGGCCATAAGAGTGAACTTCCTAAAATGTAAATCTTACCATATTATTGCCCTGCTTAAAATCCTTCAATTCAAATACAAAACTACATAGTTCATTATACATGGCTCTTATAGAATTATGGCCCTTCTTTGACTTTCAGCTTCATCTTTCTCCTCTCCTTCCTGCACACTCTGTGTTCCAGCCATATTTAATGTCTTGATTCTTCATACCCTCATGCCTTTACATGTGCTTTGCACCCTCTTTTTTCACACATTTCTTCTCCCTGGTCACTGGTTGAACTTCTCTTCCTTCAAGACTCAGTTCAAATGTAGTTTCCTTTCTTCTATCTGATTCCCCTTCCTGCAACCTCTCCACTCCTGCCACCTCTCCACTCCTGCCTTTTCCGCATGTCCCAATCTGCCAGACACAGTTTGTTGCTTTTCCCTGTATTTCAAAACAGTACCTCTAATGGCACTAACAGATTCCAATAACGATCATTATATGCCCTAATGAGACTGGTAATTCCTCAAAGACAAACTGAGTCATAAACATTGTTTTATCTTCAGTGTCTGGTACATAGTAGATGCTCAATGAATGTTGAATTTAAAGAATGAATTATATATATATATATATATATATATATATATGAATTATATACATATATATATAGTGAATGTCCATATATATATAATGAATGTCCATATATATAAAATAACAGAGACCCAGCCTATGATAGCAGCCATAGGAATATAAACTAGAAGAGACAATAGGTTTTGACTGGGTATGGAAAAGAGAAGACGAACAAAGCAGCAAAGATATTTGGAAATGCTGGAATCAATGGCAGAGAATGGAAGGCTAATAAGCTTGAAGCAAAAAATGCTGAAATAGGACTTGTTGTATTAAATGTAAGCATGGCACATCCAGGTAGCAATTCAGAGCCATTGGAAATAGAGGGACAAATCTTGGGAATAAAGTTGAGGTTTCCAATAACCTGGAAATAGCCCTCTCTCATAGAAAACAGATGTCATAACAGGATTTAGTTTGATTGAAATTTCCCAGTATCACTTTCTTATCTCCCACAGATTTGGAGAAGATAGTTATTAAGACCTTCCTATTTATAAACCAGGACCAGATTACTGTTGTTGCATGTGTGTGAGTGAATGAGTGATGAGGACAGACATCAAGGTTCCCTTTCAGTCACCCATTTATTCAACAAATATTCAGCAAACACCTACTTTCTACCAGAATCTGTGCCAGGTGCTGGTCTGAACAAGACAGATTAAGTGCCTGCCTTCATGTGATACATGAGATTGTGAACAAAACACCATAAAACAAATAATCACGTGGATTTATATAAAAGAAATATAAATTAAAAATTATGAAAACTATGATGACATAAAAGTAGAGAATAACTGGGGGAATTCCCCAGGAATTCTTTGAAGACGTGATATTTAAGCTGAGACCTTAATTTTCATCAACTTTCTAAATGGTCAGCTACTTAGAAATAGGGCAAAACCATAAATTAGGAATCATTTAATGTCGGGGAGCTCAGTTGCACATCCAACTGATCCTCTCAACCTCACTCCCATACATACCACCACCACCATCATCCCCATTCCCACAAATCTGCCCAGTTGTAGCTGAAGAGAAGCAAAGACTATTGGAATCAGGGGATAGGACGTGCTTTGTGGTGGCTAGTTTCCAAAAATGATCCCCAATGAACCATATTTCCAAGTGTTCACACCCTTGTATAGTCCCCATCCCACATTGATTCTGGGCTGGCACTATGACTCATTTTCATCAATAGTAAGCAGCAGAAATAATGCTTTGTAACTTCTGAAGTCGGGTCTTAAGGGATCTGAAGTTTCTGTTTTCACCACTTAGTACTCTCCTTCTTGAACCCAGCTGTCTGGCTGTGAGGAAGCCCAAGCAGTCTTGTAAAGAGGCCTGAGTGAAGGAAAACCAAGCCCTCAGCCGACAGTCCAGTTGAGTTCCCAGCCAAGAGTTAGTAATGTGAATGAGACCATTTTGGACCTTCTAGTCATCCCAGCACATGAAACAGAACTGCCAAGTCAACACACAGAATAATGAAATGTAATAAACCATTGTTGTTGTAAGCCACTAGGTTTTTCAGCAGTAACTGAAATAAGTCCTAACATCCATGAAAAACCAAAAGTAAGATAATATGCTAAGCCAAAGTTGCATATCTCCTTTGTGATTTTTGGTTTTTGTTTATTTTGTATTTTCCAACTGTTTTTTCTCTTATAAAGATCAGTAATTGCCTTTGTAATTAGAAAAAATAAACATTTTAAGAATTTTAAAGTAGGAGCATACTGGGATGATTTGGGCGTAGCGTTGGCCAGAGGCTTGAGTGCTCAACTTGATAGATGACTGCCCACACAATCCCTTTGCTGACTCTCTGTTGACTGCACAAGTGAGAAATGCATGTTTTTTACCTAGTCAGTGCAGTATTGGTAAAGTATCTTCCTGACTCATGAGTCCAGTCCAATGTTAGAGGTTGAATAAAAGGCACTCCCAACTATTTGGAGATTTGGAATAGAATGGAGTAAAGCAAGGAATAAATTCAATAATATAGGAAAAAAACACATCATGTAGCTAAAAGAGGCTGGAAGGTTTGGGGTCTTGAGTAGAGAATGGCTGGACTTTTCTAGAAATAGTTGAAACCCTGCTATTGGGAGAAAAGTCTCAAGCAGACCTTTAAGTATCTTAACAGAACACTTGTCCCTCTCAATCCTCACCATCCTTTTGCTGAATTTCTTTGTTTGGCAAGAGATATGCAGATAATGCAGGTAAACTTCAACTTTCCAAATAAGCAGATCAAAATGATAGTTGGCCAACTGATATTCTCTATCAGACAAGAACCCTTCCTTCCCTTGGCAAGAAGACATCCCAGTTGGCACCCAGAAGCTTTACAGCAGCAAAACAATGTAGAGGAATTGGACAAAAAAAATGCATTTTCATGTCACTTGCCACAAAAGCAATGAGTTGAAAATTGCTATTTCAGCTTTTTAAAAAAATACATTTTTTAAAAAGCTTTCTTCAGATTTACGCCTTTGGCAAAGTAAAGGTAAGTTTTAAATCTTTCCTCCTCTGTTATTCCATTCAATTAGCAGGTGACAATCCATTTCCATCCAATCTGTTGATTAAATGTGCATCAACTTATTCAGATTCAGTCAACCAGCAACTTTGGTGACAGCCTTCTCTTCAGTGTGTATAAATGTAACATAAACAGATATTCACAGCTTGATTATAAATATTTCTGCTTCAACAACACACAAATGCTATTTATTGCTCACCTCCAAATTAGAAATAAACTAAATCAAAGCCAAGTTCAACATTCAAAATAAGACCGAGGTTATTATGAAACAGCAGAATGAGAGAAGAAATGCTTTAACAATTTCAAGACAAATCATCAGCCCCAAATTTGTGGCTTTGAAAAAAGCTTTGCTAAATCCTACTTGTTGAAAGAAACAGCCAAAGAAATGCACAAAGGGATGTGATTAGTAAGTTCCCTTCTCATACCTTGGTAGTGTGGGTGGTGGACTGTGCATGAGTTGATGGTGCAAGAAAATGGACTCGACAGCAAAAAGTGCCCTACTTCTTATTCAATCAACTGTGGTTTGAAAATAGTCTCCTTTTTATCTTATACTAGAATTACAAAATGAAATTAATATGTAAATGTGTTCTGGTTCAGGCAAATACTGTGTGTGAAAACCAAGGTCTGTAGAAGTAAGAAACCTTGCCTCAGTGACACCAAGAAAGACTGGTAAGGAGGACACTGAGAGATGAGAGCTGTTGGAGAAAATGTGGGTTTTGAAATTAATGATGAAAGCTTTAAAACAGGACCAGTTACTTCAGGGACGGGTATATAGGGAAGGGGCTTTGCTCTAGTTGATTCTGTAGACAGCACCTGAGGAAACTACAATATTAAGAATTGTACAGAAAGGGCCTCATTTTTTGAGTCATCAGGAAAGCTGTAAGAGAAAGCTCTGGTTTTAAATAAGAAGTGGAATTCATTCATTGACTTACTTAAAATATACTTATTGGGTTACTACACCATACCATGCCTTGTTTTAAGTTCTGGGGAGATAGCAGTGAACAAAACAAAGTCTCTGCTCTCACAGAACCTAAATTTTAGCAACTAAATTGAAAATGGCAGTGTACAAAATTTTTAAATGGTTGTAAGAGCAGGATCCATTTGTGAGTGATGTCTGTAATTTCACTTGTACAAACTGTGTCTGACTCCTGAACTGATCTAAATTCCCTTATGGGCATCTCTATATCAACATCAGGGAGCCACCTCCACCCCCAAGATTCTTCCCTTTCTGCTTTTGCTCGTGACTTCCCATCCTTTAACTCCCTGAGGCTGACTTTTAGGGGGATCAGGATGCATTAAGAAAGAATGTTAACACCACGTTATGGAATAGGTCCCTCAGCTTGTTCTAGCCTCAAAGTAAGGTCCTAAGTGTCCCAGTCTGTTGGCTGAAGGTCATACTAGATGAGAGAAGCTAGTAAGTGTGAAGGCAGGACAGAAGGTGGGGGATGGATCTGAATTCTGAGTCTGGTTGGTTAATTACTTCTAAGAGACACTTTGCTGTGGGACTGTAAAACCAAGAGTACATGATACTGCCCAAAAGTAGTCAGAAAGAGATAAACACAGAGAAGGACCATAAGCAGATAGAAAGAATCTGAGATAAGATACAAATAATTGTACTTTCTAGATTAAAGAAATTTTATAACCTCCTGAATAAAAAACTGTATGCATTTGCTGCCTTTGTGACCAAAGGAGAATTTCAAACTGAAAAATAAAGAAACCTTAATCATAATCGATACACATAAGTATAGTGTTAAAATACACCTGCACCAGGATAACTTTTGAATAAGTTTTGAAGTGAAATTAAACATAATGTATAACTAGCATCATCAGGGTCTAATGCACTTGAAACTTTTCAGAAGTCCTCTTAGAATTTCCACAAAACTCTCAACCTACCTCTTCATCCTCCTCTAATTAAACCTGATTTTCCTCAAGCACTAACATTCCAAATACGTAAAATAATTTCATATTCAATTTTATTGTTTTCTCATTTACTCATTTAAGAGTATAACTTTCTTTTCTTTTGCATCACAAAAGTTTCCATAACTAAATCAATTATAAAAGATTTTCCTTCTTTTTTTTACACAGACATATTTATTACTATATAATTCAAGAAATATTTTAGACTATTTTCTCTGATAATGGGTTTTGAATTTCAGTACTTTAGTCTTTTCCCCCAGATTTATTTAGGAATAATTAACAAAATTGTAAGATATTTAAAGTGTACAACATGATGATTTTATGTACATTTACATTGTAAAAGGATTCCCTTCATCACCTTACATATTTACCTTTTTTAAATAAGAACATTTAAGTTCTACTCTTTTAGCAAGTTTCAGTTATACAGTAGTCAAATATATATCAAATATAGTCACCATGTTATACATTAGATCCTCAGACCTTATTACAGCAAGTAATAGAAGTAGTATACAGAATTTATATGATCTCCCCTGTTAGTACTCTCAAACAAATTGAACACGGGGCAATACACAATTCTGCATATATGTGTATGGAAATCATTACATTCCCCTCCACATTATGGCCTATCTTTTTCCTGTACTCCTAAACTCAATAAATAATACCACCACCCATCTATCTGTACCAGGTGAAAAACCTAGGAAATTTTCCTTGATACATCCTACTTCTTCATTCCCACTTCATTCGGCGAATCCTGTAAGCTCAACCCCATAAACATATTCTGAACATATTCACCCACTTCTCTCCTGCCATACAAACCTCCACTGCTGCCTCCATAGTCCAAGCCACCAACATCTCTCATCTGACTACCTCAGTATCCTCCCACGTTCATACTTGCCACCTTCAACCAATCCACTCCACACTGCAGTCAGAGTGACCTTTACAGAAAGCCAATCTGATCATGATACACATGTTTTAAACTACTCAGTGTTTCCCCACTACTTTTAGAAAACTAAACTTCTTAACATGGCCTTCCATGGTTTGTCCCCTGCTATATCTCCAACCACACCTCAAAGCATACACCCCCTACTCTCTACACTCAGTCACACTAGCTTTCTTTCAGACTTTTCTCCTTTCAATGCCTCAACTGCCATGGGGTCTTTGAACACATTGTTCCTTCAGCCTAAAGTGTTCTTCTTTTTCTTCATTCTTCACCTACTTAGCTTTTATTCATTCTTCAGATCTCTACTACATAGCAATTCCCCAGTCTCAATTAGGCCCTCATAATTATTCTCTCACAGCACGTGGAAGTTTTCCTTCCCAGCACTTTCAAAGTTGGACCTTTAGATTTGCCTGAGTGATTATTTAATTGATGTCTGTCTCCCCCATTAGACTGTAAGCTCCGGGGGTGGGGGGGCAGGGATTGTATTTGTTTTACTTTCCATTGTATCACTGATGTTTAGCGCAGTGAGAAACATAACAGTGGGTGCTCAAGAGAAATTTGAATCCAATCTCCTTGATCCCTTGCATTCCAGCCATATTAGCCCCCTTTCTGTTCTACGAACCTGTTCCTTGAACACTCCCATGCGGGAGCTTTGTCACTTGCTGTTCTCATACCTGTAAAACTCTTCCCCCAACTCACTCTCTTGCATTATTCAGGTCTATGCTCAAATGTCTCCTCTTTGAGCAAATATCTGTGGTGTGAACCCTTGCATAAAGTGTTGCTATAGGTGATGGTGAGGATTATTAACACAGTCCCAGTGAAATATGAGTTTCATGAGAGCAGAGATTTTGATCTGTTTTTTTTCTTTCACTGCTATATCCCCAACTCCTAAAACAGCACCTGATATATAGTTGGTACTCAACAAATATTTGTTGAAAACATTGGGTTATTCCAGGCACCTAACCAAACCTGTCTATACTATACAATAACACAATCTGAAAGACCATTGAAAAATGAAGATCACTGGAAAATCAGTGGGAAGCCATCTGAAACAATTTGTGTGAGGAGGAAATGTCTGAAGATTTACCAGTTCTTGGAGATTCTCTTGAACTTAGATTCTATTAATGAGGGAAATATCTTGAGGTCTCTCAGAGAGTCAAGTTTGGGTATGAAGAATTTCTCAGCTTATATTGTCTTCCTCCCAGAATTACCTAACACTGACTTAAAAGTTGTTCTCATAGGGATTAGTCTGATCTTCCTAACTACTATACAGTGTAAATTCCTTGAGGCAAGTGACTATATTTCCCTCTTGTCTCTAGGAGAGACTCAGTAGTTGCCAAAACACATGGAGTGAGCCCCATTTAGGGAGATGCTTCTGAAGCATCCTCTTTGCTTCTGCTGGGACCAGTGCTCCCTTGTCCTTTTTCTCCCCTTTTTCCAGAAATACTGGAAGTCGTGGGGAGAGAGGAATGGAGCTGTAATTATTACTACAGAAATAATCTCTGAGTGTTCTCAGTTGAATAAGAATACTGGTTTTTTTCCACATATGGTCAAATTAGTATATTACAGAAATAGACTAGAGATGTATTTCTTAATATAGTTAAGAGAGCTATAACTTCTTCTCAATGGATACAAAGGATATTGGACTTCATAACTAAAATCATTGCTGGAAACAAATGATGGAACCAATTCACAACTCTATAGCAAGGTTCATAATTCATATCATTGAGAGAAGGGACTGTAGGATTCATCTAATCAGTATCATGGGGCCCTGAGTATAGTTCAAACATCAAAGACAAAATACAAAATGTGCTAAAAGAAAGTTTTCATTTTTCCTGAGGTTACTTCTTAACAGACCTAAGATTTTCTTTGTTTATTTTCTCTTCCATGAGTTGTGTGTCCTTTCAAGCTTCTTAAACAGAATATAACAGAATAATAACTACGGAATGCAAATAGCCACACTTTGAGGTTCTTGGGTGAATATGACCTCAAACTACCCCTAACTATTCTTCCTAATTATTTCAACAACAAGAGGAAAGGCAGTGGATGTCTTTTCCTTCATTCGTGTAAAGATAAGACATCAACTGAGCATTGCCAGGCTGTCTTTACAGAGCTGACAGGCAGTTACACTAGGGAAAGAACGAAACACCACCATATATGCCATTCAAAGCCTTCAACCTACCAGGCCCATTTACAATGGTCCTAATGTGTGGGTATGAAAAAAGTGCCAGGCAGGGGCCTGCATTGGTACTGTGAATTGATTCTTGGTAGCTTCTAATCTCCTGTAGAGCTAACCCCCATCCACATGCTAGTCACCTATAAGCCTGTTCTGACACATGAGACACATATTAAAATGCTCCCAAATATATGGACAAGGGAATGTCCGATGTGTAATCAGGAAAGGGAAAAGGACTAGGAAACCAGAACAATCATATAGAATAAGAAACCAACTTCATCATCTTTCGTAATTGTTTTTGTTTTGTTTTTTCAAAGGTATCCCCAAAACCCAACTCCTCTGTTATTAACTATCCTGCCTTATGACTCAGTTAGCAGTATCTGGAACCAGGCTGCTTCAATTCAAATTTCAGTTCTGCCATGTGAGCCTTGGGCAAATGAGTTAACCTCTGTGTGCCCGTTTCCTCCTCTGTAAAGTGGGGAGACTAACAGTACCTACTTCCTAGGGTTTCTGTGACAAGAAAATGTGTTTATAAAGGACTTAATGCAGTGCCTAACTTACAGGACTTTGATGTTCAATAAAGGGTAGCTATTATTATTATTTACCTAAGGGGTAGGGTAATTAGTTAGTTGTATCAGCCAAGACAAAGTATGCCTAAACTTAAGATCAGACAGCCATGATTTGTCAACTTATTTCTTTCAATATACTGGCATGCTGCTTTCTTTCCCCTTAGCTTTCAAATTTTTTTAAAAAGACTTGAATTCAACTTGCATCCATACCACTTACTATCTGTGTGATATTCATTAAGTTACTTAAGCTCTCTGTCTCCGTTTCTTTGCTTACAAAAAATATATAATAAGAGCACCTTCATGATAAGGTCATGGTGAAGATTAAGTGGGCTATTTCACATAAAATCCTTAAAGCAATGCCTTCTAGGAAGACTGAGTGGGACAGGGGAAAGATCGAAGAAAGCCCGGGAAAGTGAATTTTAAAGATGAGGAAACTGGAATACAAAGAGATTAAGTAACTAGTCTAAAATCTTACAGCTAGAAGTGGTGAATCCAGGATTTGAGCATAGTCTGAATGTACTTTTTTCCTAGAGTCTTTTTTCCCTTCCCTTATTGCCCAATTCTCCCTTGCATGAACTGCCTTCTTCGGAGTAGTATATCCACTGGTCCTCAAATGTACCTTTCCCCAGGACACCTTTGCACACACTGTATCCCTTGTTTGAAATGTCCTTTCCCCTTTCTTAACACCTCTCTTAATCAGAGTCTAAATGAAATTCTACCTTGCAAAATGGAGCCTCAGTGCCTTGGTCTCCAGCCCACACTGATCTCTTTGTCTCTCGACTCTGGAATTCTCAGTGTCTTCATCAAACTTCTGACATTACTACTAGTGGCTAACACTTACTGAGTGCCTAGTGTGTGCTCAGGTATCATGCTAAGCAGTTAAATGCATGATCTCATTTAATCCTCCCAAGAAGCCCAGAGCTAAGTACTTTGATTAACAGCCTCATTTTATAAATGAGGAAACTGAGGCTCAGGAAGGCTAAGTTATTTGTTCATGGCTAATAAGTGGAGGAGACAGTGTTCCCATCTAGGCTATGTGATCCCTAAGACCACACTTTTCCCCATACTATTCCACTGGCTGGTGTCCTTAGGCTTCTCTTCACATGTTTCTCTCAGCTCCCTAGCTTGATTCTGAGCTGATTGAAGGGAACAACCATGTCTTATTTATCTTTATAGTTCCAGTGTGCCTAATAGCATAGTGCTTGGCAAGGAATGGGTATCATAAATGTCTATTTAATAAGAATCGGCTTCCAACTTAATCCACAATTTCACCTTGAAAATCAAACAGAAACAAACATGAATCATGTTTATGGATGAAATTAGGCAAGGGAGTGTGGCTTGATCATCACTTCCATTAGTCATTAGTGGCAGGGTGATGTCTGCATATTCTGGAACCTGAGATAAGCTTCTTTTTGTCTTTCTTCGCTCACTCATTCAACAAACTGTAATAGAGGTAAAATCATGCATAGGGTACTGTGGGAGCACAGAGAAAAGAACTCACTGGAGGGTGGGGTGGGCAAGGGGAGGGTGTTAGAAAACATTTCTCATAGACGGTGGCATAGCCTCATTCAGCAGCCACTGCAGTGCCATTTCAATAAGTGAATGCGTAATAAATGGCAGTAATAATACCATTACCTAAATAAATAATGGAAATGGAAGAGAGTTGGCAGACATCACTTGATTTTAGAATTCTTAGTGAAAGCAAGTTAGGGAAAGGATCTTGAGGCTTAAGGGTATGGGATTTGCCAGGGCTTAAAGCATTGGTTCTTTATAAGAAATAAAAGATGGGGGAATAAAAAAAGAATCCCCAGGTGCCTCTTACGTGCCATATATTTGATGTATATTATTTCATTTAGTACCCAAAAGAATCAGAAGAGATGAGTTTTTCCTACCATTTTATAGTAATAACACTGGGGACAGGAAAGTGAAGTGATTTATAAATGGTGAAGATCAGTTTAACTTCAGTTTCAGTGATTCTTCCGTGAATACTGGGAGCAAACTCTCATATAGACCTTATTAATTACAAAACATGTTTCTTAGGGTGTTACATTTATTGAGCTATTTAATCCTCTCAACACCCCAATGAGGTAGGTACTAATATTACCATGTTATTTTACATGAGAATGAAATTGAAACACAAGGAAATTAAGCAATTTGCTCTAGATCATATAGCAAAAAATGATAGAGCCAGAAATCAAACACAAGTCATCTGTCTCTCAAACCATATATACTAGGCTGCTTCCACTATGTTAGGCCTTATTAGCTAGGAGGAGTAATTTGCCTTCCCAATTCTACCAGACCATTAGTGCAAATTCTTCCCGTAATGGTGAGTGACTGGGGTAGGTATGATAGAGAATAGGAAAAGAGATCTGGAGTCAGCAGGGGAAATCAGCATTTCTTACTACCTCTTTTCTTTCCCTGCTTTACTCCAAGGTCAGAGAGGTGGTGGGTGGCAGCCAAGGGGCACAGGGGCCACAAACCTCTCCCTCACCCTTGTCGCTGAGTCTAACAAGGGTATAGTCAATCTTTCTAGAGATACTGCATGATGAACCCCCTCAACCTCATCCTAGAGAAATGCACAATGATTGGTGCTGGATCCTTAAATTTCTCCTCAGTTTGCCTTATTTTCTGCCCAGGATGTACCATGCCAAAGAGAAATGTCAGAGTTAACTCATGATGGGGGTGTCCCCTTTAAGGAAGTTTGAGGGGAAGCATGACATTTTCTAGTTCTGAACTGCAGGGACCCAAGGTAAGGAGTGAAAGAAAGTTCTAGACCAAAGCAAGCCCCGTGAGAACTCACTGTCCTTCCAGCAACGAGCCTGTTGATTTGCCCTCATATAGGTTGTCAAAATTAATGTCTTCCCTGACCCCCTCACTATCCAACTTACCTTTCACTTCTGTTGCCTTGGTTTTTGACAAAGTAGCTGACTGTATGTCATAAACATTTGTCAGGTCACTTTAGTAAATGAGTTTCAGTAATGTTTGTTAGTTGGTTTTAATAGATAGCCAAGTAGAGCAGACAGGAGGGGCTGGTCCCGACTGTGCCTCCTAAAGGCACTTCCATCTGATACACCAATCACACGCTGCATGCCAGTCAATGACATTCAACTCAGGTTCCCCCACACATTCGGAATTGAGTTCATCATGCCAGATCCTGACTAAGCTGACTAGGATACCCCGGCTTACAGAAAGGCATACACTAATTGAAGTGGGCACTCCCCAATCCTACCATGAATAAGAAATGGCCCATATACTTGATCACTGCCCCCCAAGTTTCCATTCTGCAAGGCAGTACAGAGAGTGGTTTGTAACAAGCCAGAGAATTACCATTCTAAGTGTTTTCTGCAGCTTGACTTTATTACATCTTGAATTAAACCAATGTTGTGGCACCCACCCCCAGTAGAGGTGATGAATGGAGGTTAGCTCCGAGGATTTCTGAGGAAATAAAGTGCTTCTCCAACCTGTAGGCAGAAAAAAGTGTTGGGTGAAACCAAGCCTGCAGCAAGTGTTGTGTGAAAGGAAAGGGGGAGAGGAAGGGGGAGGGGGAAGGGAGATAAGAGGCTCATGGAGAAGGGTGAGAGTAAGTGGAATACTGGATAGCTAAGACCAGAGAGAAGGTGAAGGATGCAACAGCTGCTGATCAAGCCCCATAGCACAGAGCCAATATATCTGGAAGTTTTTTTTTTCCCTCTGGGAAATAACCAGATCAGTGAGCATATTAAGAACCTCATTGAGCAGAACTGTGGCTACAGCCGCTTGGAGCTTCCTTCCGGGAAGGCAAAAGACAATCTCCTGGATGTGGGAATGACTTGACGGGGTCGGGGGTAGAGGAAGATAGAGAATAGAGGGAAAGATGCAACAATCTGTAAAAGAATAGAAAACAAACATTAAAGGTGGGATTCAGATGTTGACATTTTCTTTGCTGTTCAATGTCAGAGTCTCGCAGGGGAAGAAAGAATTATACAATCCTCAAGGTGAAAGAAAGACACGTGCCAAATCACTGAGGGGAAGAGAAAACATCAGTAAACCATTCAAATGATGATTTGTTGTCAGGATTAGATACCCAGTGATATAAGTAAATATTCACACAGAGACTGTGTGGTGGTAACATTAATAATTCATACATTGGGTTGCTTCCCAGGGATCTATTTGCTATGATTCAAATCTGAGGCATGACAGAATTTGATGTAAGTTGGAGGCCCCAGGGATGGCTGCCTATTGTGGGGTTAGAAATAAAGCTACATAGGAGAGAATCAGATAAATTTTAGAACTAAGAAATCAACTAATTGAATCCTCCCCTTGACAGATAAAGACACTGTGTTTCAGAAGGGAAAGGCATTTGCCTTGTGAATTACTGTGAGATCTGGGCTTTTAAGCCAGGAACCAGTGCTCATCCACATACAATTGGTCACTGGTGCCATCTGTGTGGGTCTAGGATTGAGGAGAATTGGGACAAAGAGACACTAGAACCAAATGCAATCTCCCACCACCAAACTCATCTCCAGGAATCAGGAAGTGGATAGATCCTGAAATAGGTGTAAACAAAAGAGAAAAATGCCTGTGAGAAAGGTTGGGCCATCATAGTGAGAGAGAAATGGGCTTTTCATCTCATTTTCTGAATTAATTAAATGGAAACAGCATCAAATAATATGCAGTCAAAATGACACTCTAGCATCATCTATAAATTGAAAAGTATTTTTTAAGATGCTTGTATGTGTTCCATACTGTGTAAGGCTGTGAGAGATGTAGGTGAGACATAATACTTAATTTGCTCTCTCAAAGGAGATCTCCATGTGGGTGGGGAAAACAGCTCTAGCAAGTGAATCTGGCTACCAAAGGCCTGGGTTTTCCAGATCAGTCCTCATTTAAAATATTCTGCTCCATGATCCCCGTTGTATATTCATAGCTGCAAAACAGCATCTTAAATGACTTGGTTTAGAAAGTTTGGCTTTTCAGTCATTCAACATATATTTATTGGGTGTCTGCTGTGTGACAAGCAGTGTACAAGGTGCTAGGGATACAGTGATGAGCAAGACAAAGTCTCTGGCTTCATGGAGCTTGTAATCTGGTGAGAGACACAGACAAGTAAACACACAGTTACAGTCATGGGATATGGGTTATCATGGAGTGAAACAGTGCTACAGGAACATAGAGGAGGGGACACTTTTATGCTTCCTGGAGGCTGAAAATATTTCTAAGAGGTGGTGATGGCTAAGGTAAAGACTGAAGGACAAGCAGAAATTAACAAGGCAAAAGAGAGTGAAGGGGATGGAAGGATATTCCTGGCAAAGGAAATAGCATGTGCAAAGTCCCCAAGGCAAGAAAGCAAAATATGGAAATTATTTAAGATCAACTAAGTGTCAAATAGTGGGTTGCAAACATTAAATATATCACAAAGTCAGAAAGAGGGGAAACTAAAGGGGTTTTTGCAGGGGAGGGGGCGGTGAGTAGGAATGAAGTCTGGGAGAAATATAATTTTGACTTTCAAAAAATGGAAAAAGAAGGATTCTGCAAACTATTGACCAGTGTGTTTCGTGTTAATTCAGATCCATATTTCTAAATGTATTGTTAATGGACTAGTTTAAAAACATATTAAAAAAAAAAAAAAAAACCAAAGCAGACCTCACCAAGTGTTACCCATGGCAGGCTAACTTCATTTTCCCTATTTATGGGATTATTAACTCAGGGAAATGCTACAAGCAGGGCATATCTGTGTGCCAGACAGTCTCTCCTGATATTTTTTTTTTCAACAGTTGGAGAAATGAGGCTGGATGATAGTAGAATTTCATGATTCCCAACAGGGTGAATGAGCATCCCCAAACATGCAAGTGATAGGATATCAGATGTGAAGGAAAACAGAATAAAGAGGCACAAAAATCTTTCTTCTTAACCAGGCCATAAGTACTCTGTAACTAGAATGACCATATAGTTTATCATCCAAACTGGAACATTTTGAGAGTGACAGGGGTCATTTTTAACAATTATGTCAGTGAAATATGCATAAACCTGGACTGCCCCCAGGCAGACCGGGGTATACGGTCCCTGATCTGTAGTAATTTATCAAATGAATGAATGAACAAATGCATGAATGAATCTCATCTAAGAACACCACTTCTCCTTAAGTCCTTTTAAGTGTGCCACAGTCAGGAGACAGTATCAAGTATCTTTCTAATTCTCCACTGCTGCTTCCAAAGAATTACTCCTCATGTAAATATCCTTTTTTGAGGTTCGTATTTTCAGTAGGTGATCAATACCATGTAAAAACCTCCTGGTCATTCTTCCACATTTATTGAAGACTTTGAAACCTACCCTTAATCTCTCCCTCTCTCACACAAGGTTCACTGCCATTCTCAGGGGACTTCAGTGGTCACTAACCCATTCGTCCATGTGGTCTCACAGTTCTTCTTTCTCTCTTTAATTCTGGTGACCTTCTCTTTTCTGCTTCAGTTGCAACCCTACCTTAGACTTTGTTGGCACTTGGAACTGCTCCATTTCTAAAACTTGAACTTGAATATCCTATTATCCGACCATGCTTTCCTATGCTTCTAACTCTCTCACTCCCTTACTCCTAGGATATCAATTCTTCAGTCTCATTGAGACTTTAAGTTACATTCTTCAAACAGCATAGAACCCCTGAGCAATAGCTTCGCCTCTTTACTGTCCTCTCTCTGCTATTCCCTTTCCATCTTGTCCCTCCACTGTACCCTAACAATGCACCTGCCCTTTTTTCACCTATCTTAGGCTGAGTATGACTGGAGAAAAATCACACAAGCGTGTGGATTACTACCACTATAAAATCTTGATCTCCAACCTTTGCCTGATCTTCAAATGATCAGAAAATCTTCCTATGTGACCCTAATCTGATTCCCTTTTCAATACCCTCAGTGGCTATTTGAAACTTTCACCAAGCACTTCAAGTCCCCTACCCACCATATCTCCCAATACATTCAGTAGATGAACTTGCCTCCTATTTCACTAAGAAAGCAGACATCATCAGGACAGAAACTCTCAGCTTTATTCCCCTACCTAGAAACTTATCTTCACCTGCAACTACCCTAACCTCATTCCTCATGCCTCAGAGAAAAAGAGGTGTCTCCTTCTAACCAAGGTTTATTTCTTCATCTGTGCTCTTTATCTCACATTCTGTTTCCTCAAGAACCTTGCTCCATTATCTTTTCTCTCTTCTCTACCTTCAACATCTCCCTTACTACTGAAATGGTCATTTTCAATGTCTTCAACTTAGACACAGTCATTTTCTTCAAAATTTGTTTAACTTATTTTGAAATAATTACAGATTCACAGGAAATTGCAAAGATAGTACAGAGTGGTCCCATGTACCCTTCACCCAGTTTCTCCCAATGATTATATCTTAATTATAGTATAATATCAAAATAGGAAATTGACATTGGTACAATGTGTGTGGATAGTTTAATGTCATTTTATCATATGTGTGTATTCCTGCAATAATCACTGCAATCAAGATATAGAACAATACCATCACCATAGGGTGTTCATCATGCTACTCCTTTATACTCCAAACACCCCCTTACCCCTGTTATCCTTAACTCAGTTAACCATTGAACTGTTTTCCATCTCTATAATTTTGTAATTTGAGAATGTCAAATAAATGGAATCATACAGTATGTGACCTTTTGAGATTCGCTTTTTTCACTCAACATAATTCCTTTGAGATCCATCCAAGTTGTTGAATGTATCAGTAGATCATTCATTTTCATTGCTGAATGGTATTCCATGATATTAATATTACTATAGCTTACCCATTCAACTGTGTAGGACGTTGTGGTTGTTTCCAGTCTGGGGATATTAAAAACAAAGTTTTTGAAACTATTCTAGAGCCTGTTCATTTCCATGTAAATTTTATAACAAATTTGTCTAATGTCTACAAACAATCTTGTTGGGATTTTGATAGGGTTGCATTAAACCTATATAACACTCTGGGGAGAACTGTCATCCTTACTATGTTGAATCTTCCAATCCATGAACACGGTATATATCTCCATTTAAATCTTGTTTTTTTTAAGTCTTTCATCAGCATTTTGTAATTTCAACATACATATCTTATACAAGTTTTGTTAGATTTACACCTAAGTGTTTAATTTTTATTTTTTGAATGATATTATAAATGGTTTTGTATTTTGAATTTTGGTTTCTACATGTTCATTGCTAGTATATAGGAATAAAATTGACTTTTGTAGTTGATCTCATATCCTGTGACTTTGCTGAACTTACTCATTAGTTCTAGGAGTTTTATTGTAGCTTCCTTGGGATTTGATACATAGACAATCATGTCCTCTGCAAATACAGACAGTTTTATTTCTTCCTTTCCTATCTGTATGCCTTTTATTTCCTTATTGAACTGATTACAACTTCCAGTGCTGTGTTGAATAGCAATGATGAGAACAGAAATCCTTACCTTGTTTTAGATCTTAGGAGAACATTCAGTCTTTAACCATTAAGTAAGATATTACCTGTGGGTCTTTTGTATATGTTCTTTATCAACCTTAGGATGTCTCCCTCTATTCTTAGTTTGCTAAGAGTTCTTGTTGTAAAAGAATGTTGAATTTAGTGAACTGTATTTCTCCATCAATAGATATGATCATGTGATTTTTATTCTTTAACCTCAATGTGGTGGATGACATTGATTGATTTTCAAATATTGAAGCAGTCTTGAATCCCTGAAATAAACACCACTTGTCTTTCTGTTAGTGATTTCTAGTTTGATTCTATTGCAGTCGTAGAACAAACTCTGTATGATTTCACTTCTTTTAAATTTGCTGAGGTTTGCTTTATTACCCAGGGCATGGGTTCTCTTTGGTATATGTTATTTGAACACTTGAAAAGAATGTGTATGCTGATGTTTTTGGGTAAAGTGCTTTATAAACATCAATTAGATCCTGTTGAGTTCTTCTATATCCTTGTTAATGTTCTGAAAAGTTGTTCTATTGATTGCTAACAGAGGAGTGTTGAAGTCTCCAACTATGAGGGATTTGTCTATTTCTTCTTTCAGCTCTACCAATTTTTGCTTCACATATTATGTACTTTGTAGGTTTGTTTATATACATTTAGTATTCTTATGTCTTCTTGGTGGATTGACCCTTTTATCTTTATGAAATATTCCTCTTTGTTCCCGGTTATTTTCTTTGCTCTGAAGTCTACTTTTATATAAAATTAATTTAGCCACTCCTGCTTTCTTTTTATTAATGTTCTCATGGTATATCTTTTTCCATACTTTTACTTTCACCCTATGTATATCATTATATTTGAAGTGAGTTTCTTGTAGACAGCATTTAGTTAGAACATGTTTTTTTTTTTTCAATTCACTCTGTCAATCTCTGTCATTGAATTGATGTGTTTAGACTATTTGCATTTAATGTAATTATTGATGTTAGGACTTAAGCCTACAATTTTATTTTTAACAAATCTGGTTTTCTGTTATTTGGTTTCTCAGTTCTCTGTTTTTTTTCTTACCTCTCTGTAAGTTACTTGAACATTTTTAGTTTAGTTTTTAATTTATCTCTTTGTATAGCATTTTAGTGATTAATCTTAGTCCTCTGCTATGCATGTATAACATCACATTCTACTGGTGTCAATATTTTTTCTAGTTACAGTTAAATATAGAGACATTACTTCCCTTTATGTTCCTTTGCTCTCCTCCATTTATAACATAATTGTCTTAAATATCTCCTCTCTATACATTGAGCACAGCATCAGTGTTATCATTTTTCTTCAACCATCAAATATAATTTATAAACTTGTGAGAAGGAAAGTGTATGAGTTTACTAGGGTTGCCATAACAAAATACCATAAACTGGGTGGTTTAAACAACAGAAATTTATTTTCTTACAGTTATGGAGGCTAAAAGTCCAAAATCAAGGCATTTTTCAGGTTTGGTTTCCTCTGAGGCCTCTCTGCTTAGCTTGCAGATGACCATCGCCTTGCTGTGTACTCACATGGTCTTTCCTTTGTGTGCATTTATGTGTCCTAATCTCCTCTTCTTATAAGATCACCAGTCACATTGGATCAGTGTCCACCCATATGGCCTTATTTTACGTTAATCACCTCTTTAAAGGTTCCATCTCCAATACAGTCACTTTCTGAGGTCCTGTGGGTTAAGACATCAGCATATGAATTCTGGGGAGACACAACTCAGTCCATAACAGAAAGCTCATTGTATTTACCCATATTTTTGCTCTTTTGGCTGTTCTTTCTTCCTTCCTGATGTTTCAAGATTCCTTATTTTATAATTTCCTTTCTGTTTTGAGAACTTCCCTTGCCATTCTTTTAAGGTAAATAGGTCTGCCAGCCATGTATTCTCTTAGTTTCCTTCCTCTGAGAATGTCTTTATTTCTCCATCATATCTAAAGGATATTTTACTAGGTATAGAGTTCCGATTCAGAAGTTATTTTCTTTCAGCTCTTAAAGAAATCTTGTGCCATTTCCTCCCAACCTTAATGAGAAATTCACTATCATTCTGATTGTTTTTCTCCTATAGGAAACATCATTTTTCTAATGCTGCTTTCAAGACTGTTTTTATTTGTCTTTAGTTTTCAAAAGTTTGACTATGATGTGTCTTGGCATGGATGTTTTGAGTTCATTTAGCATCTTGAATCTGTAGGTTTGTGTCTTTTGCCAAATTAGAGGAAATTTCAGCTGTATTTTTCTCCAAATACTTTCTTAGTCCCACCCTTTTTTCCTCTCTTCTTCTGGAACGCCAATGACATGGAAGTTAGTGAGGCTTTTTTTTTTTTCAGCCTATTATTCACATTGGGTATTTTCTATTGCTCTATTTTCAAGTCCACAGAGTCTTTTCTCTGCCTTCTCTGTTCTGATATTGAGCCCATCCACTGAGTTTTTGAATTTGGTTATTGTACTTTTCAAGTTCTAAAATCTCCATTTGCTTTTTCTTTATATCTTCCATTTCTTTGCTGAGAATTTCTATTTCTTTGCTGAAACTTTCTCTTTTTTTATTTGTTTCAAGCATATTTGTAATTGCTCATTGAAGCTCTTTAACAATATCTATTTATTTTATTTTATTTTAATTATTTATTTTTTATCCAAAATGTGTTTATTGGGATGGTTTCCCATTCATCTTGATTCCAGGGGCTTTTAGTGCTGCTTCCGTCTGAAGGAGCACCCTTCTGTAAGCCTTACTTTTCCTCCTGTAGGCTGACAGATGACGGTAGAGCAGCCAACACACAAAACTACTGTTTGTGCATGGCTAAAGACGGTGGTGATTTTATAGCATCCTGGGCATTTCACATTCATGAAATAGGAATTGGGGCTCTGCACCAGGCGCTTCTTCTTGTGTTTCCTCTTCTCCTCTTCTGGAGAGGGATGAAGGAGATCCTTTGCGAGAGGCATGTTCTCGTGGGGAGGTCGTCACCGTCGGAAAGGTCTATTTTTAATTTTTTTGATAATTCTAACATCTGTGCCATCGTGTTGTTGGTGTCTGTTGATAGTCTTTTGTCATTCAAGTGGAGATCACCCTGGTCCTTAGTATGATGAGTCTTTTTTCTTAGTGAAGCCTAGACATTTGGGGTATTTTATTATGGGACTCAGGATCTTACTTAAATGTTTTGTTTTACAGGCCCTCTCTGATACCACTCTGGTGTGGGACGGGTGGGTGCTGCCTCATTACTTCCACGCCGGAATTAAAGTCCAGGTTCTCCATTAGGCCTCCATTGATATTCAGGGGGTGCATTGTTGAAAGTCTCAACTCTCCACAAGGCTTCCTCTGACATCACTCCAGCAAGTAGAGGGTGAGCTTCCTCATTACCACCAGGTGGAGATGAAAGTCCAAGCTCTCCTTGTGATTTTTCACTGACACCATGGAAGGGTGGTCCTGTCACCTCTTGGTGAGGATGAAAATCCCAGCTTCCCATTCACATTCTCTGACACTTCCCTGGCAGGGGGTGGCGTGGGGTTGGGTGCCTTGTTATAGCCTGGCATAGGGTGGAAGTCTGGACTCCCCATTTTGTCTTTGTTGACAATGGTGGGGAGGTGGTCCACAGATTTTTCTATGGTATTTGAGTGGAGTTTTCTGTCTTGCTACTTTCCCCCTTTCCTGGTCCTTTGGAGACAACAAGCTTTTCTAGGCCTTTTTATTTTCTGTGCCTATTGTTATTGGCCTCTCCAGCACCCAATCTGGGATATATGAAGCACGAAGTAAACCCAGAGGATTCACCTCTATGTCTGGCCTGCCTTCTTCTTTTTACCTTGTAGTCTTATTTTTGTTCTATAGAAAATTTCCAGGGTTTTTTGCTACATTTAGTGGGCAGAATAGGGGAAACTATGTCTACTCAATCTTGCTTGAAGTACGAGTCCCATAATCCCAAATGATTATCTTATATCTTTGACTTATTTGACCTCCCTGTAGCATTTAACTCTGTCAACTGCACCTTCCTTCTTGAAATTCTCATACTTTGATTGTTATCCTACCGTCTGCTTTTCTTCCGAATCATCTTCCTGCTCATTCTTCGTTAACATTATGGGCTCCTTTTCCCCACTCATCTGATAGATTTGGGGGTTTCCCAGGTTACACATCTGATTTCTAATTTTTCACTCTATGCCCTATCAAGATTGACTTCCAGATCTAACTATCAAGCTCAGTTTCTTTGGTCAAACTCCCCATCCGTATATCCAATTGCCTACAGGACATAAACACTTGAACATCTCACAGGTTTTGGAAACTTAACATATCAAAAATTAAGCTCATCCCTCTTGGGCCTCCCTCCCTCCCACCCTCTGGGGATATATGTATATGTATAACTGATTCACTTTGTTATAAAGCAGAAACTAACACACCATTGTAAAGCAATTATACTCCAATAAAAACGTTAAAAAAAATTAAGCTCATCATTTTTCACCTGAAACCTGATTTTTTGCCCATATTCTTGGAGAGGTGGTTAAGGATATAGTGGTTAATCATACACACTCTGTAGCCTAGATTCCAAAGTTCAGTTTATTACTAGCTACATAGCTATGGGCAAGTTATTTAATTTTTCAGTACATCAGCTTCATCATCTGAAACGTGGGGTAGCAATTATCTCATAGGTTGAAGGATTGATCATTATGACTTAAAAATTTTCAAAAGCTTTTCCCTCCTTCAGGATCCAATTCAAATCCATTACCACAGCAAACAAGGTTCAGTCCCATGTTTTGACACCCTCCCTGTCACTTCCTCCTCTGTCATTGCTAATACAGTCTATACTCTGCTCTAATAAATTTGCAGTTTTCAGAATGTACCATGTTCTTCCTATCCCTACTGCCTGAAAGGTTTTGTCCTGCCCTTTTAAAATAACTCTTCCCATCTTTTAAGAAACTACACAAACACTCAAACTTAAACTTCTGAAGAGCCTTCCTTGATTTATTTAACGCTTACATAACGCTTACCATGCCCGAGGAAGTATTCTAAAAGCTCCACATGCATTAACTCATTTTATTCTTACCGTTCCATGGATGGGTGATATAATTATCCTTATTTTATTGATAAAGAGAATGAGGCACTGAAGGATCACACAACTAATAAGAGGATAACTGAATATACCACTCTAGGCTCATCCTTCCCAAACCGAAGCTTAGAATTGGCACCACTGTTATGTGCTTCTACATAACTCTCAACATACTTATTAAAAATTTTTATTGGAGTATAGTTGCTTTACAATGTTGTGTTAGTTTATACCATACAGCAAAGTGAATCAGCTATATGTATACATATATCCCCTTTTTTGGATTTCCTTCCCATTTAGGTCACCACAGAGCACTGAGTAGAGTTCCCTGTGCTATACAGTAGGCTCTCATTAGTTATCTATTTTATACATAGTGGTGTATATATGTCAATCCCAATTTCCTGATTCATCGCACCCCCCCTTTCCCCCTTCGTATCCATACATTTGTTCTCTATGTTTGTGTCTCTGTTTCTGCTTTGTAAATGAGATCGTCTATACCAATTTTTTCAGATTCAACACATATGCGTTAATATACGATATTTGTTTTTCTCTTTCTGACTTACTTCACTCTGTATGACAATCTCTAGGTCCATCTATGTCTCTACAAATGACTCAATTCCTTTTCTTTTTATGGCTGAGTAATATTCCATTGTATATATGTACCACATCTTCTTTATCCATTCATCTGTCAAAGGGCATTTAGGTTGCTTCCATGAGCTGGCTACTGTAAATAGTGCTGCAATGAACATTGGGGTGCATATGTCTTTTTGACTTATGGTTTTCCCTGGGTATATGCTCAGTAGTGGGATTGCTGGGTCACATGGTAGTTCTATTTTTAGTTTTTTAAGGAACCTCCATATTGTTCTCCATAGTGGCTATATCAATTTACATTCCCACCAACAGTGCAGGAGGGTTCCCTTTTCTCCACACCCTCTCCAGCACTTATTGTTTAAAAAATATATAAACACACTTTTAACTTAGCATTTATCTATCAGTCTTTTTATTGTCTATTCCTCCCACAATACATGGAAGTTATGAGGCTGTTTTTGTATCCCAGTCCCAGCACAGGACCCAGCCCATTAAATGTTTTCTGAGTGGGAAATGGGTTAATGAGCTGAATGAAACAAAATGAAATTTAATAGGAATGAATGTAAGGAACTGCCCTTGACTCCCAAGAACCAGCTATACAATGTAG
Source organism: Balaenoptera borealis (assembly GCF_965194805.1). Taxonomy (NCBI): domain Eukaryota; kingdom Metazoa; phylum Chordata; class Mammalia; order Artiodactyla; family Balaenopteridae; genus Balaenoptera; species Balaenoptera borealis. The sequence goes on along the minus strand of NC_138881.1, from coordinate 44,198,161 downwards.
GACGGGCAGCGTGTCTTCACACACTAGCCTGTATAAGAACCATGTAGATGTGTGGTTTGACAGTGACCCGCATTCCAGCCAACTGTAGGATGTAGCTGTCCAAAAACATAAAGGAATGGCAATGCTCATTAGCTCAACCCCTCATGGCTAGAATCACTGCAACTCAGCTCTGTCCTCATCATGAGCCTTCCTGACTTAGGCAAGGCATGGTAGTACATTGCAACTCTAAGATGGCATCAAGTGGAAGATACATCCAAATTTCAAAAACATCAAAATGAAAAATTGCTAAGGGCCATTGTAAGATGCCATTGACTTTAAGACCCATTCTCTCTTCAAAGAAAAGAAAAGCATGCATCTTACAGTTAAAACATGAGTATTTGCAGCCTTGGCCCCACCACTTGATGGGACCTAAGGGAGCCTCACTAGCAATCTATTGGCAATGCTAAGGCTAAACACAAAGCTTTTGTTACAGCACTTTCTTAAAATTTATTTCCCTTTTCCCACTTGTTCCCACTTTTCGATATTAGTCCAGGCACTACAACAGGGTGTCTGTCCTCCCCATTTCTTTCTTAAGATTCTATTCCTCTGGTGCTAAGGACCTACTCCAAACCCAAAGTCTATGTGGATGAGATTGAACCCAGATCTCTGAACCTTCCAGTCCCCAAATGCAATTTACAGTTAATACTGACATTGAGGACCCCTATATCCTTTGGGTTTCTGACTCTCAACCAGCTTTTTCTGGTGGCCTGAAGCGTGCCCTATCCTTTGGACACAATGCATTAGACCCACTGATGATCCCTCAAAGTCTGGCCTCTGCAGCCCAGTTAGTGTCCACAGTACTGCTCTGCTCCTCTATGAAAAGCAGCCTCACAGCTGCGACAAGAGCTGCTCCAAAAAACACTTCATCATGGCTTGAAGCCTGCCGCAGTGTTTAAAGGACATTCGCCGCTTGATTATCAGCCTGTGGATCATTTATTTTGTGAATTATCTGTGGTCATTTAGAGCCCTTGTTTGCTCCTCCTCCCAATTGCAGAGGCTGCATCCAGGCGCCTCCACTTCCAACCACAAGGCCACCCCCCTCCCTTTGCCAACAATTCATGTGTGCTCAAGAAATGCAAACTCATTCTAATACTGGCCCAAGAAAAATAGAATTAGGAACAGAGGTGGTTATAAAAGAAATTCTTAAATCCACCTCTAAGCCAAAAGAAGAGAATTCGGAGCATATCAGTACCAATGATAACCTCGAGTAGTGCACATAATTAAGAGTGGGCTTGATTCTCTGAAGGCACGCTGAGGTACATACTAACATGTAATCTGATGAAATTCATGCAGCGAAAATAGGCACTGTATATATTGTAGCTGTCCAGAGGTAGATCACGTTTGATATCTGGCTGAGAATAGACTAGAAATCAGAGGACTAGATAAAACCCCAGAGAAAAAGATTGGAATGGTCTGAAAGCTCACTGCCACTGAAAAATAAAAGATTTATAGATGCTAAAGAGTTGGGGGTGGGGAGATGAAGAACTAACAAATAAGGTAGAGGAAAGGAGGGGAAGAAGAAAAAGGGATGGGAGAAATACTTGTAGACACCCTGGGGATGTTAGATGGTAGCAATGATGAAGATGGAGACTTCTGCTGCAGACTAGGGTAATGAAGGGAACTCCAGGGTAGTACACACTCTGGGGTGACTGTAGTTAGCAAGGGGCAGCTCAGGGCCATCTACAGGGATGAGCTATAGGTATTTGCATTCGTTTTTCAACAGGCTTAAAATAAAAAAAGACAAGCAAGAGATGGGGGAAAAAATGGCAAAAAGAAGTGATGAGGAAAAAGAAAATGAGAAAACGCCACCCTAAAGAGGCTGGGACCAGGACAAAGAGAAGCATGTGGCGAAGATTCAAGCTAAGAAGTACTTGAGGTCCAGCTATTTTAAGAGGTGCCTGATGTGGAGAGCCAAATGAGACACAGCCTTAGTCATCATTGTGCCCTCAATGCCTAGTTCAGTGCCTGGCACATTGTGAGTGTTCACAAGGATTTTGTACAATTCGGGATAGGTATGTGTGCGCATGGGCATGCACGTACACATGCATACTCCTGTAGAAAGTTAGGTGTGAGCTAAAAAATAAAATTCTCTTCAGAGATATGACAAACCTAGCAGAGCTTATTCCTACATCTATCTGCATGAATACTTGGTCCTCCAGATCACATCAAGCCTCAATCATGCTCCCCTTCTTGGGACCCCAGCTGCCCTGTTAATGGTACCCATAGTGCGCTGAGAGTCTGATTATATGGATTGTTGCCTTCTCTGTGCAGTCATTGAGCGTAGAGAGCAGTCGTCCACAGCACTTCCTGGAACAGAGCTAGACACATAGTAGGTGCTCAAAAAAAAGTATAGAGTGAATTAAATAAGTGGAAAATCCCAGTATTTTTAAGATAAATAGCAGATTGATCTTATTCAACAGGAAACTGTCTTAAGGTAAAAAGGAATGGCAACTTCCCAGCAATGGTGGCTGAAGGCTGCTTATTGCTTCAGAGAACATGGCAGATGGGGCTGCTTGCTCGCTCCCTCTACCTTCTCCTCCCAGAGCATCCTGATCCCAAAAGTCATATGGGGAACCACAATACTCTGTTCTTAGTCAACCTGCCTTCCTACAAGTACCCCTTAATATATTCCTACTGCATGATGACAGCTCTTCTACATGCAAAGTGTGACCTCATATTTTAGGACAAAGGCCAAATTTATGGCATTCTTATTTTTTCAAGAAAACAAATATATCTCTGTGTATTATGTTCAAGAGTTCCTATGCAGTTTGCAGGGATGAATCTCATCTTGCACACAATCAAAAGGGTCCTTAGAAATGCCTTAACAGAAATAGGACTAGGAGATGATAATGACACCTAACATTTGTGTAACACAATCTAGTTTGCAAAGGTTCCTCATGTCAATTGTCACATTTAATTCTCACAGCAAATGTGAGGTACAGTTTACACTACCATTTTACAGATTTTTAAAAAAACTGAACCACAATGGAAAAGAATATGAAAAAGAATATATATATATGTGTATGTATGTATAACTGAGTCACTTTGCTGTACAAAAGAAATTAACACAACCCTGTAAATCAACTATACTTCAAAAAACTGAGGTTTTGGAGAATTGAAGTGACTTGCGGTAAATGGTAGATGTAGGATCTGAAGCTGCATATATTGCAAGGATCAGCTCTACCTAGAAACTTTTGCTGCCCAGTCCCACCTTCAAGAGCAGCTTGTCATGTCCTTCTGATAACTATGATTTAAAGCTCTTTCCTTCAGGAACTCTTCTATTCCTCCATAAGAAGTTTAAGCCACAGACTGGCTTATCCCCCTCACCCACTAGCCTTCTTTTAGAGGGCCCAGTCTTTCTCTTCGATGCAGGTGAGTTGTCTGTGTAAGGTCTGGCTGGATGAACATGAACAAGTCACTTAACCACTATGAGCCTCATCTCACCTCCATGGGGCAGTTATGAGGATAAAGTGTGACAATGCTCGTCAACCTTCCAGCACAGCACTGACAGCAATGAAAACAATTGTTGTCAGACTATGTGATCAGCCATGTTTCATTTAAGAAAATATGACACATACACACAGAAACACATGCTCATACATGTGCACACATGCATGTACACACACACGTGCGCACATATTCCAAATCCATATTTCCAACGGTTGACTGGGTGGGGGTTAGCCAGTTGTTTACATTAAAATAATGTTAAGCTGTTTATTTATGTTTCATGCATTTTTCTGTATGTATGCTATATTTCACACACAAAAATTTTTTTTAAAGTTCTGTTGTTTCCACTTGACAAAGTGGAGTATGTACTTGTGGAGATTGTTTGAAGTATTAAAATGTAGTAAATGATTATAACACAGTGCTTCTGAAATATATAAAAGTAATCGGTTGTCTTTATTATCTCTGGAACAACATGTCACAAATGATAAGACCTCCATTAACTCTGAAAGCCCATAAAAGGACCTACTTTGCCCCTATTAAATAAAGGCAATCACCTCTAGCAGATCCACAAGGATTGGTTTGGGGTACAAACCTCTGAAAAAAATTGTGTATGTGTGGGTGTTGCTGTCCTCTAGGATCCTGTTGACATTATCTGGAGCCAAATGACTAATTCGATACAATGCTGCCATGGAAAAAACAAACATCCAAGAATGGTCATATCACCTCTCTTTTCCAACCTACTCAGGACTAGTTGGGAATATAAGAATAGTGGTAGCCTACTGCACTATTTGTTATTAGATATTTCTTTGTCTTAACCGAAGGCAATTCATTAAGAGTGGCTAGTGGAAAAGAACGTGATTGCGAAGGAGCAGCTGTACAAAATCTCCTGCTGCAGATTCAAACTATGGCAACACGATAAAATATCAGGAAATTATTATCTTCAGTCATCATATCCTCTCTGTCTCTGTCTTCCCCTCCCTGTATACACCTCTAATCCTTACCACATGCTGCTTCCTCTGCCTAGAACACTGTCCCCCATTCCCACGCCAGCTCTTACTTGGCTAACCTATACTCATCTTCTATCTCAGCTTAAATGACACCTCCAAAAAGCCTATTCAAGGCTACCCAAGGCTAGACTTGATGCCATTCCTCTGTACTCCCATAGCACCCTGTACTACCCCTCTCATAGCCCTGATCACAGTAGATTGTAATGGCTTGCTTGTGGTCTGGTTCACCATGGTAGTCCCAGCATCCATCACAGTTTCTGGCACTTAGTGGGTGTTCAATGAAGGCTGTTGAATGAATAAGTGAAAGAAAATTCATTTCTATGAAGCCTTCCCCACCTCTCCCAGTCAGAGCAAATTGCTCTTTCCATGTTTCATAGCACTTTTTTACAGACCTCTATTCTACACTGTCTCATGTTATAACTAGTTGTGTACTAGATGTCTTCCCTCACAATGTTTCATGCTTCCAGGTGGCAAGGAATTAACCTTATTTTTCTTTGTATTTTCCCCAGGACCTCCTTATTTGTACAAAGTAGACCTCAATAAATGTTTGTTGAATTGAATTGGATTTCTCTGCTCTCTAGCCCCACTGTCACACAGTTAATGATTAGTAATGATTGGTTCATGATCTGTAAACAAAAATTTAACTGCACTAGAGAAATTGCTACTTAAAAGAACCAGTTAGCGAGTGTTTTGGGATAGAAAAAAAAGAAAAAAAAAGAAAAAGAAAAAAATGAATGTTGTGTATTGTGAATAATTATCTCTTAGTTTATCTGGTTTGTAAATCCAAGATTTCATAAATATGTTTTTCTTCTTGCAAGCAGAAACATACTCCTGTGATTACTTTAAATTTCGCAATTTTACTATTTTACTGTTTTGGCTTCTTGGAATTAATTCTGTCCCTCCCTTGCAAGGGCCAGAATTAACATATATATATTAGGGAGGGACATAATTAATTTTAGAGAACTAAATGAAAAGACACTGAGATGTCATATGCACACACACACACATATGGGAAAAGGGCTATAAATTAGAGAGAACTTTTTAGTCTCAGCTCTAACCTGAGAGGGTCCCAGTTAACTGAGATGAGAGGCAGCATAATGAACATAGCCTGACACTTTTGCAAGGCACTAATTTAAAGTCAAGTCATGCATATTCAGTCTTTTTAATTTGTTGCTTATCTTGCATACTTGTCTGGTCACAACTTCAAAAAATTAAATGGAACATTGCCATCTCTACTCCACTGGTCTCCCAGTAGAAACTTTCCCTTACCCAGTCCATTTTCCATACAGCTTGCCAGAGTGTTCTAATGAAAACACAAATCGTATCATATATGTATACTGCTTGGAACTCTCCAGTGGGTTCACATAACGTGAGAACAAAAATCCAAACTCCCTATCTCAGCCTAGCAGACCTCAGCTGACACAACCCCTACCTACCTCTCTTAACTATTTTCCACCTCGCTCTGATTTTTGTTCAGTTACTTGAACAAGCCAAACTATTCTCAGTTTAAAGACTTTGCAAATACTGTTCCCTTGTCTGGAATTCTCTTCCCTTAGATCTTCCCAGGGCTAGTTCCTTTCCATCTTCCGGGTCCCCGGTCAAATACCATTCCCTGACCACTCTATTTAGGGAAACGCTCCATCCCAACATCGGTCACTTTCTAAAGTCATTACCTTCATAACATTTGTCACCATCTAATATCATCATCTTATTTATATACTTGCTTATTGTGTGTCTTCTTCTTTAAGAAAGTAAGTTCTATTAAAGCAGAGGCCTTATACACTGCTGTATCCTCTGCAGCTAGAATAGTGCCTCGTACAGAGTAAGTGCTTAATAAATATTCATGAAATAAATTATTGTGAAAATCAGTTGGGATCCTTTTCAGTAACTGAGCTAGTTCAGTGTCTTGCCAAAGGCTGAGAAATTCAATCTGATTCGATTTAATTTAGTTCAGCAAGCATTTATTTGTGTTATTCACCTCTGAATCTCCAGAGCCTGGGAAAAGGGCCTGGCACATTGTAGATGCTCAACTAACAATGGTTAAATGAAGGAATGAACTGTGTACCTACTGTGTGCAACATTGAGATAGGGGTAGTCACTGGGGAAGAGGGCCACAATAACGAGGAAATCAGCCCAGGAGCTATTTGTTGACTGCCAACTGGCCAAAGGCAGAGGCTGGGCCTGGTCTCCATGGCAACCTTTCAATAGAAAGCATAGGAAGGAATCTATCTTATACCTTTTCCCCAGGCCAAATAGGAGCTATAAGAAAGATGAAAAAAGGAGAAGAATTTTTTCCAAGGCTCCACGTCACCTCTCTTTTCCGCTAACAGGGTGTGGATCTTCAAACTGCTTGCGGGGTCGGTTTGGGGAGGGGCCTTTCCATCAATCGTGTTCCCACCAGAGCTCACTGATGGAGGAGTACAGCACAGAGCCAGTTTTCTAGTAAGGGGATCCCTTGAGGCCTACCTGAATCACTGCGGAGGAAGAGTTTCCATGGAGAGGACTGCTTCCCTTAGCTCCATTAGGCCTAGGTGAAAGGTAGGGATGGCAAGGGGGAAGGGGCCTAGCCTAGATTAAAGTTGCAACTTGGGAAGCAGGAGACAGGTTCTGTGCCACCTCTGGGGCTCTTCCTATAGCTGTATCTCTCCCCTGCTGCCCTAGTTACACTATTGGTGACATCTTTTGGAAAAGCACCATCTATACTGTAGATTTTACAGAAAGGTTCTTTCTAAAAGAACCAGTTGAGCAGGGCTGAGCTGGACTACCTATGAAGAATTGGCCCCAACATATATTACTTCTATTTCTCCAAACTCTCCAAAGTAGGATAATACTGGCCCCATTTTACAAAGGAGAGAACTGAGACTCAAGTAAAGTTTAAAAGCTCAGACTCTGAAACCAGACTACCTGAGCTGAGCTCCATCGCTTAACCCTTCAGAGCCTCAGCTTCCTCATCTCTAAAGTCAGGGTAAAAATAATACATAACTCCACAGGGATTACACACACACACACACACACACACATACATACACGCGCACAAATCCCTTGAAACTGCTTAGCACATTATCTAGTAAATAGTAGATCATTGCTCAATAAATATTAGCTGTTGTCATTTCCAAGGCTACCTAAGTAGTGTAGAGCCCAGATTCAAACCCAGGTCTGTCAGGCCCCAAAGCCCAAATTCCTTCTATTATACCCGGGTTTTTCAAACCTTAGCATGCATCAGAATGACTTAGAGCACTTGGTTAAAGAGCAGGTTACTAGGCTTCACCCCTAAAGTTTTAGGTCGGGGTGGAGCCTGAGAATTTACATTTCTAACAAGTTCCCAGCTGCTGCTGCTGCTGCTGGTCTGGGGACCATGCTAAGGACCACTGCACAAAACCCCTAAGTTGGAGCTTTGCTCTCAAAGAACATCTAAAAGCGGCTCAAGAGATTTTAGATGCTAATAAGGTGTGAATGCTTCCAGAGCAACTGCATTTTAAATAGGGGATTATGGAAGCTGAGAAACTGCGGCTCTGCCTACAGAGAAGCACAAAGTAGGGTTGCTTTTTTAGAGCCAGGAACTTGCCCCTCCAGTCACAGAAAGCTGTAAGCCCGCTCTTCATCCAGAGACTATGCAGCTATCGTGTGCAACGTAAGAAGGCCCTAGGGGAGAATCTTCTCTTGACTGCTCATCAGAGCCACAGTGACAAACAGCCAACCCTGGAGGGGAGGTGTTTGGGGCTTTTCTAGCCATGTCCAAACCACATTGTTGGCACTGGTTCAAGCCCGAGCTCACACCTTGGGGATTTGGGGGCTAATGGAAAATATGGAGCCTATAGGTCTGTTTTAACAGTGAATCCTTTTGGCTAGGATGGGCTTTTCCTTTCAGTGCAACAGCTACAAAATACTGCCTCACCAACAATTCATTTCAAAAAGGATAGAACTTCGATACATAGGTCTTCTCAGTTCTCCCACTAACTAAAGTCCATGCTTAGGAATTCTGAACCCTGGAACATTCATATCACCTTTCCTAAACTCCTATCTCTAGTCCAGCTACCATTGGAGTTAATAATGTATCACATAGGGCTTATGCAAAGCCCCTCTCCCCACTGCTTCTCAAGGCCCTCTGTCCTATGCTTAATACCCATAGCAGCTATCCACTTCCATTGTAGACCCTCAATTATTTAGTTCCCCCTTATAACAACACTATCATAGGCAACCAGAAACCAGATTTCGATCTACTGATAGACAATATTTCCCAAATTTTCTCAGAAACCCGTGTTCAAAATGTAGTTCTTGGGCATAGGCTCCTCAAAATGCAAGTATCCCTGGCAGACTAACACTCCAAAACACAATAAGTCTTAATACCTTAATGTCAGTGATTCTGGGAGTCCTTTCCAAGTGCCAGCAAGCTAGGAAAAGATGGGGCATACAACGCAAGCTTCTGGAGAGCTGGGCCTATGACTGACATATCTCAATATTCATACTCCCGGGAAGGTCCTGTTTTTATTTTGCCCTGTTTCTTTTCATATTTTGTTATTTCTTTGGGAAAGGCAGTTGAGTGTGTGCATGCATTAGCACACACACTGTACATTGAAAATGTAGAAATTTTACATTACTGTCCCAGGTCCTCAGTTTTGAATTTTATAAACAATAGGTAGCTGGCTTTCCAGAGAGTGAAAGTCCTCTCTGGCTCACTCTCTCTCTCTCTCTCTCTCTCTCACACACACACACACACACACACACACACACACACACGCACCCCCCCCCACACACACACATACACACATCTCCTCATGTAATGTTACAACTGGAAATTCCTTAACGATCATCTATTGCCAGTGTTTCTCAATTGGAGGCAAGTATTAAAATCATCTAGGTTGGGCTTCCCTGGTGGCGCAGTGGTTGAGAGTCTGCCTGCCAGTGCAGGGGACACGGGTTCAAGCCCTGGTCTGGGAAGATCCCACATGCCGCCGGGCAACTGGGCCCATGAGCCACAACTACTGAGCCTGCGCGTCTGGAGCCTGTGCTCCGCAACAAGAGAGGCCGCGATAGTAAGAGGTCCGCGCACCGCGATGAAAAGTGCCCCCCACTTGCCGCAACTAGAGAGAGCCCTCGCACAGAAACGAAGACCCAACACAGACATAAAATAAATAAATAAATAAATAAATAAATTAAAAAAACATCTTAGATTATGAGTTTCTAAAAAAAAAAATCATCTAGGTCACTTTTTAAAACCACAGACACCTAAGCCTTATTCCATATCTATTGAGGCTCCAACAAGGGGACCTGGGCAACCAGATCTGCAAAAAACATACCTCCTGTTGCTTCTAATGTACACACTTTGTTGATCTAATTCAAGCTCTTCATTTTAAAAATGTAAAACCTGAAATCCAGGGAGGGAAGGCACTTGTACAAGGTTACACAGCCAGTTGGTGGCAGAACTGACTCCTCAGTCCAATCTTGAAATAGCCAATTCATTGCCTTGACTCACAACTTTGTCCAGAACTGCTCTGTCTCTTGTTGGTTTACAAACTTAAGTGTACCGAACAAAAACTATAAAAGAAAGGACACGAAGAGAAGGGATAAAGGAAAAACGGGGAGAAGGAAAATGAAAGCACAGTGGATTTCAAACGATTCAAGGGCTTAGATGGGAATAAGAACCTGGGAAGGTCTGAAATTTCCAATACTTACTAACTGGACAGAATCCGCACAGAAACTATTTGAGAGTCACACTGCAAACACTACTGGGAGCTATACGATCCATGAGCTCAGTCGCTGTCATGTTTGTATTGCTATTAGTCACCTTAGCTTGGTCTTCCATCCCCCAGTATAATCTCTTCAACTGTCCTAATCCCCAGGCCGTGTTATGTGACACTTTCACCCCACACTGAATCCTACCCAATTTTCTGTCTCTTTGTGGGTCAGACAGGCTCCCATCTATCCTTTCTGTGTTAAAGCCGCTTATGGATGGGCAGAGACAATGTCCCCATGGACCTACTTACATGAGTTAGTTTTCTTTTCAGATTTATTTGGGGAAAGGAGGGAACTGAAAGGCTCCAAAGCTTTTTCTATCAACACATCAATGACATCCCAATCGAGAGGAGGGATTTTTTAGCTGTCACAATTGTCTGTTTGAAATAGGATCCTGAAAGAAATCAGGCTATTATAAATTCAAGATTAAGAAAAAATGGCTAGGGGGCTTGTAGCATCAATTACTCAACCACCTTAACCTTCTGCCAATACACAAGTAACCCCTACTGTGTGCATTTGTGATTTCTGCCCTTCTGTGTTTTTATAGCAGAGGTCGTATAATTATGCTGAAGTCATTTTATACATAGATTTTGGCTCCTCCATTGCGTTCCCTAGAGTATCTTTCACATACCTTCTCTGCTCAGTCAAGCCCCCTCTACTCAATCTTGCCTCCCACCTTACTGAAAACGAAGTCATTCTAAGTGAGCGCCATAGAATTCCCTTCTCCCTACATTTCTACGCAACATTCTGTTCCTTTTTTTTATCACCTACCTTCTCTGCAACAACTGCTTATGTCCATATACTTGCCCTTTCCTTAACCTCCAGCCCTCCGGCTTCTTAGTCCCACCACTCTCCTATACTCTTCTAGTTTCATCAGTAAACCCATGAAATGAAATGATAGTTGTAGAGCATATAGCACAGTTCATGACACAGAATACATGCTTGATGACATTGTAGGTTTTCTCAAACATAAGCAAACATATGTGTGCACCCATGCATGTGCATACACACACACACACACACACACACACACACAAACACACAAACACACAGGGTCAACTCCAATGACTTTCCCTCTTTCATTCTTTACCTCTTTGTGGCATTTGACACTGTTGACCACTCTCCTTCCATCTCTGAGGTTTTTTCTCTTTTCCTCCTATCCCCTCCAAATATAGTCACAGCCCAAGGTTCACAATGGAAATCCCTTATCTTTCTACATTGTCTCTCCCATAGACCACTGCTACTCAAACCATAGTCCATGTACCAGTGCCGATCCTCAAACTGTTAGTTAGCAGTCCACAATGACATAAGAGTCTTGTCCAGAATCAGTCACATCACTAAGCACATAGATTAGTTCAGCTGGTATTTTTTGGTAACAAAGCTTTCTCAGTGAAGTAAGCAGTGCATTGATTTACAGTCTGCCAAAAGTGTCTCCTCTTGTCACGGTCTGGTGCCATGAGTACTATTGCCTTTGAGGTCCTTGACATTGTTATGGCTTCAGTACTGCCTCTATTCAACATCTCTAACCCCAGCTTCTCCCCAGAGCTCCAAACCTGCATCTCTAGCTGCCTGTTAGATCCCAACCACCACCAACAACCTGGATATTACATTAGCTCTTTAAACTCAACAAGTCAAAAATGAAACTCATACCTGAAATCCTTTTTTGAAACAAATAAATAAAACTACACATCTCCAGGTATGTCTTTTAATATAAATTTTAATCATATGCATAATATGTAAATTCATTTCCCTTATAAAAATTTTTGAAGTTACAGATAAGGCTCATTTTGCATACCATCAACAGTCAAGGTCCACTCCTCTCCTCCTCAGAAATAACCCTTGTTGACAGTTTGGATTTTGGTATACTTCTAGATCTTTTTCTACACATTTATATATATATATATATACACACACATATATGCATATATGTATATATGTATATATATATATATATATATATATATACAGAATATGTACTTATAGAAAATGGCATTTGGGTTTTTTAATCTCAGTGTTATATTGCAATGTATCATTCTCAAATCGTTCTTTTCAATCAACAAAATATTCTGTAGATCTTTCCATGTCAATCTACATAGATATGTCTCATTCTCTTTTTTTAAGTGCTGAAAACTATTCTATGGAAAAGACATCCACAGCTTATTTAGCCATTTCCTATTGATGGACCTTGTGTCACAGGCACTGTTATGTCTTCATAGCAGTGAAAATAGACCCACTCTATTTTCCTCCTGGGCACATAAAAAGTTACAGGTGGACAATATGACTAGTTCTGGTCAATGGAATGTGGATGGAAGCGATACATTCTTGGTGCCTTGGTGCTAAAATACAACAAGTTCCTCGGCTCTCTCTCTTTCCCTTCTATTGTGACCATGGGGGCCATATGTGGAAGATGGTGGTATTACAAGATGTGTGAACCTGGATCTCTGAATGACTGTGAGGAGCAGATGATCCCTCACTGACTGCATTGGACCACCTGAGCAAACAATATATCATTGCCATATGAATGAACAATATATCTTTACGGCGTTCAGTCACTGAGATTTTAGGGATGCTCATTACAATATCTATTATTTATTATCCTGACCAATATATACCTTTAGGTTGTTTTTGAATTTTTGCTACTTCAAACAATGCCACAATGAACAACTTTTGCACATGTCCAGTTTTCCTGTGATAAATTCCTTTCTACAGTTTATCCTCTGCTCTGGCTCAAACCTCATGGTCATTGTTAACTATTCCCAATTTTTGCCCTCCTCCCCATCCAATTAGTTACAAAGTTTTGGTCATTTTTACTTGGTAATGTCTCTTACATTTCTCCTTCTCCCACCCCCTCTAATATCAACCCAGGTCAAGGCCTCAACCTCCTATCTGGTCTCACTGCCTCAGTCCTCTATCCACTCTAATCGATCCTCACAACCATAGATGATCTAAGTTTCATAAACCTCCACTTTGATCAAGAAATGATCATTAGCTCCTCATTCCATATAAGATAAAATATAAACTCCTTGACCTGATACTTAAGGTCACAATCTAGTCCCTTTCTACCTTCCAACTTTGACATTAGCTACTTCCCCAAAGAAACTCCATTTCAATCAGAAATACCTTCCCTTAAATCTGAATTTGCTGCCTATATTTACAATGCTGCTTTTTTTGTCCCCTTCTTTATTTATCTGAGTCCTACTATCTTTTAGGACCAATATCATACCCTCTCTCTTCTGTGAAACTATTTCTGACCAGTTTACCTCACTGGAATCTCCAAGTCCACAAATTCCTTCAGCACCTTTATTTCCTCATTTGGCTCATGGACACTCTCTGGTTTTTAACCTTTCAAACAATGTTTCATATCACCACCCACATCAAGACCTTTCTGTAGAATAATATAGCTTTTCTGCCTCACGACATCATCTGTTCTGAGATTTTCTACCATATATCTATTTTCTTCCCACTTAGGAGTCCTGTGTTACCTCCTTTTTGTCTCTCTTCCACCGCTTATACTTCTCCTTTTGGTATTTTTTTCATAAATATTCTCATATCTTCAAGCACAGCTGCTCTTTCTCTTCTGGCTCTTTTCCACTGACTCTCTCATCTTCTCTTGTCCAAATTAGGGTCAAATGGGTAAGAGTGGAAGATTATAACTGTTGCTACTTCAAGGAATGTGAGAGCAGCAAAGATTTTGTGGTCATGTGTGAGCAGTTCTTGGGAATTTCATAAAAGAGGGCAGAGGCTAGGTATAAAAATGGGTAGAAGTCACCCCAGGAGTTCCAGATGAAAGAAATGGATGAAGCAGTCTGGGGAAGGGAAAACCAAGGCAGAAATTGGAGTAGCTATGCAACTAGGTTCTTGTATTGAGAAAATAGGCTGGATGGAAACTAAGGACCAAGTGTTTAGGAGGTGAAAAGGTTACCACTCCTAGGTATCCAAGAATCTATGATGGCCTTAACATTTTCTTCTTTGTTATATTCGTGATTCAACCAAAAGCTCTAATTATGGTTGATGAGTGTAAAAGCAGTGCTGATGCAACCAAATTAACAAATTGACAGCCATGTGCTTTAAAGTGAAATTAAACATGATAAAAAAAAATGTGCATCATCTTCTAAAGTCCTTGAAAGTGCCAGAAGTCCTATTCAGAAGCTCTACTGAAGCCTTCATCTTATTTTATCCCACTCCTAATTAAACCAGCTTCTCTTCAAGTACCAGCATTAAAACCCACGTCTTATTCAACTTTATAGTTCATTTTATTTAATTATTAGTACATTATTTCTCATACTAATTTTTATATCAAATGTACAGCATTTCAGCTATGTCACAGGACAAATTGGATTTAAGGATGCACCTATAAAAGTGCCCATCTTTAGCAAGTTCCTGATATAAAATGCACTCTAAGTTCTAAGCAACCGCCTTACAACCCACCTTTAAAGACACCACCTAGTCTTTACTTTTCTATATGTTTGTTTCTTCCCTCATCAAATAGTCCATTTGGACCTCAAAGTTAGGGAACTTGCCATTTTCATCTCTTATCCCTCCCCAGTGTTTCCTCAACACTAGGCCAGGCACACTGCTTACATCTTCTCCAAAGAAGAGGACAGGGTTCAAATAAGAATTCAGCTAACTGGAAAAATAAAACTATGTTCTCCATAACTGTTCCTTTCACTTTCTCTCTTCCTTCACCACCACACTTCTTAAAAGAGTAGTCTGTCAGGACAAGTCTTTCGACCTCTCTGACTTAGTTTCCACACCTGTATCCTGGGGACACAGTAGTTTACATAATTGATGTAAAATGTTGAGGACAATGTCTGGCTATTTAATGAAAGTAGTCCATCATTATTATCTCTCTTCCTGGCTATCACTGAATTACTATTACAGATAGTGCAAGTCAGACTACCTCCCCCAGGTGTGCTAGAGTGAGAAAAGGATTAAGCACCACTGTCTGAGATGATGCCTCCATGGATTTCAGAGTTTAGTTTTCATAACTGCCTTGAGGATCCCTGGACTCAGGAGTGCTCCCTAGTTTTGATTTGCAGAGAAATCTTTATGCCCAGTAAAGTCACACAGAAAGAGGGCAATTCCCAGCATGCATAAATTCAGATGCTCCCAGGAAGGATTCATACCCTACAGGATAACATTCCCTCTATGCTGAGGCGGGGGCTGCTTTTAGGAAAGTAGGAGCTTTTCCAAAACCAAAGGAGTCAGTAAGTCTGTGGACCTTACTCTCCAGATGGGAGCTCCTAAATTGTAATTGATTGCTTTACCCTATCAGAAACAAAAGGCACCCTCATATATGTATCTTCATTTATGTGTATGTTATATAAACCACAGTACAATATACAAAAATAAATACTAAATATGAGATACAGATTAAAAGCATCTGTTACTAATCATTGTACCTCACTGTGCAACAGACCCTCAGGGCAAGGTTCATTGTTATTAGAATGTTTATAAATCCATATTTCAAAGTAAAGACAAAAGGGCAATCTCAGTCTCCACTTCCTTCCCTCCCATTTGTGTCTCAGCCCCCTTGGCCTGGGCTGCTTCTGGCACAGTTCTACTGAATATGCTCTCTGTAAGGTCACCAAAACCCCAAGTACTGAATCAAGTGGGCCCTGCTCCTATCATCATCTTTCTTGACCTCTATGCAGTATTTGACACTGTGAACAAGACCTTTCATCTCTCCAGGTTTTCCTTCTATCTCTCTCATTATTCATTCTCCTCCTTCAACAACTTCTCTTCCTGTGCCTATCCCTTAAATGTTGCTGTTTCTAGAGGTCCTATTCATAATGCCCTTTTCATATGTCTGCAAACTTTCCCAGGGAAATCTTTTCCACTCCCGTGGCCACAACTACTACATTAATGATACATACATTTTAACCTCCAACCTACACATCTCTCCTCTACTCTAGACCCATGTGTTCAACTATCTACTGGATCTCTTCGACTGATCTCTATTAATGGCCCTGTCATCTATCAAGTCACCTAAACTGGAAATCTGGGAGTCACACAAAACTTTCTCTTCTCCCCGGTAACCACATTCAACTGGCCACAAGTTACTATTATAATCTTCTTTATAATTGCCTCTTAATCATATTCCTTCCTCATTATTTCCACTGTCACTGCCTTTGTTCCGACACTTATCACCTCTCACTTGGATTTTTGACAGGCTTCTAATTGGTCTCCCTGCCTTCATTCTTGCCTCTTTCCAAACTGTCCTCCATGTATTTGCTGGAGTGAATTTTGTCAGTTGTCAATAATATTACGTCACTCTTCTGTCCACAAATATTCAATGCTAAATCCAAGCTCTTTAAGGAGGTCCTTCATAATCACCCTAATTTTCCTTTCTAGCAAGATCACCTGACATTGCTTCAGTCAAACTGAACTTCTTGCAGATCCTTGAACACTCTATGACCCTTTACATTTCTGTTTCTTTACAAATACTGTTTCTTATGCCTGGAATGACTTTTCCCTTTTTCTCTTTCTTTGAAACATAGCTCAAATGTCACCTCCTTTGTGAACACTTCTCTGGCTCCCCTGCAGCAAAGATAGATTATTCCTCTTCTGAGTTAGCATTTTGTCTAGGCAACTAATCATCACACTTATTACTCTGTATTTCAGTGATTTGTGTGTGGCCTTGTCTTAAAGAGAGATCTGTCTATAGAGCTGTAGTTGCATCAAAGGCAGTAAATTGTATGGTATGTGTCTTTATACCTTCAATACCTATTAGAGTGCCTGGCACAGAGTAGATGCTCAATAGACTTTTGGTGAACGGATGAATGTGGTTAGCTGCCTAGAAAGGCACTAAACCAAAAAAAAAAAAAAACATAATAAAACAACCCCCTACCCAGAGTTGCATGTATGCATTGAGACCCATGAATTAGTTGGTACTCAAACATCTGGGGTCACAGTCAATGGCTACATGAACTGTATTCTAAAGGTGCCTAGGGCAATAATGGAGGATTCTATAGCAGCAACCAGAACTACAGTAACTAAGAAACTAAGTTACTTAGTTACTTATGGCACTGTGATATTCCTTTTTATTCTTTAGTACATTCATGCTCGGCGGCACTGAAGAAGAAAAACACTAACCCTTAAGTCTAGTGGTGGAAGTGGGAGTGGAGGGGGGAGTGAGGATTAGCTGACTCCTTCAGTCTCATTCACACTTTTTGGTTTCCATGGAGGAGACAGAGAGCACACGTGTGATGTCGTCAAGACTACAAAATCTTTCCTCGTCATTCTTGTCTCCAAAGAAGTCAAACCTCTTTTAAGAACTCTATCCTCTGACTTACACTCACCAACCTTCACTAGTCACACAAAAAAGAACCTTTATCAGGGGACGAAAATCTATGATATTTCAGTATGTAGTCAATCAATCTAGTCACCTCTTTTATCATCATACCAGAAGTATGTCTTGATGAAGCTTAATATAGCACAGAAGAAACAGATTTACAGAGAAAGAGTAAAACTCTAACCAGAACTCAGCAGAAAGAAAATGGTTAAAGGCAAAGAGTGAGTCATCCCTACAAACACTGCCATAGCTAGTGGCACCTAGGAAAACATGGACATCCATGCAAATCTCACCTATGTTTGCTGACTGACTTTGTTGTCAGTGCCCTCTGTTCTCTCTGTATTGATTAATACGAGGAGGAAGTTTCAATGAGGACCCAGAAAAGCAGATTGTGATCCTTTGCCATGGGTCATGGATATGTTGAAGCCCTAACCCTTAACGTGATGGTGTCTGGAGGTGGGGCCTCTGGAAGGTAATTAGGTTTAGATGAGGTCATGAGGGTGGAGGGATTAATGCCCTTCAAAGAAGAGACACCAGAGAGCTTGCTCTCTCTTCACCATATGAGGACATAGTGAGAAGGCAGCCATCTGCAAGCCAGGAAGAAAGCTCTCACCAGAACCCAACCATCTTGATCTTCTCAGACTTCCAGCCTACAGAACTGTGAGAAGTAAACTTATATTGTTTAAGCCACACAGTCTATGGCATTTTGTTATGGCAACCCAAGCTGACTAAGACGTCCTCCTAGGCTTTCCCACAGGTCACAACCCCAAGTAATTAGCGGTGGGTTAATTTAGTGTATACTGTGTGCTCCCAGTTCCCCCAACTCTTCCATTTCTCAAGAAGCTCAGGAAAAGTTTCAAAATGCATTAAAATCACTTCTCCTTGATCCCCTTGTTTGTCCTCCTCTAGGCTATGAACAATTTAAAGCATGTCCATTCTTATGCCTTTTATTCCTAAAATTGTACAGAAGTTTGCAGATTGGGCAAAGTTCTCCTCCACTCCAAGCCTCTATTTCTTCTATGAAGAAGTTGTGGAGAAGAATAAGGCTGCAGTTCTGTGCGGCAGTTGGAATAAAGCGTAAGAGAGGATTTTAAAAGGAAAGAATGGCAAGGCAAGAATGGGAGGAAGTGGTTAATGGCAGGGGGAGGCAGTATTGATAAAGAGTAGATGTCTTCGACCGCAGGTTTGGAGTGTACAGCAAATGAGTAGGAATGGCGGTGGCTAATGTAATGCCCTTCTATCACTTCTAGAGACCCAGACACAGTTTGTAGTAAAAACTATTCTCCCCAGAACTTGATTGATTTAGAAAGTATCCACTTGAAGGATCCAATGGTAATGAATCACAGTTGGTATTTACCTCACAGGGCTGTTGGGGAAATTAAATGAAATAATATACGGAAAGGGTTTAGCATGGCTTATAGTAATCACTCCATAAATTGGAGCTGTTGTTGTAGTTGTTGTTGCTGGTGGTGGTGTTGTTTAAATTAAGGTTTCCTTGCCATGGTAACTGTGTTCCTGGCAATGTTAGGTTTGCTCTGAGTCAGTTTTGTGGTGACATCAGTTTTGGTAGTGAGGGGATACAAGTGAGTTGATAGCAGTACTGGAAAATAACCTGAGAAACGGAGAAGCAAGAAATAGATGAAATGTACCATCCATCCTGCTACACGAGCTTAAGAGTCATCAGTGACATCTCTCTCTCTCTCTCTCTCTCTCTCTCTCACACACACACACACACACACACACACACACGCACACACACACACTCAATCTACCACCAAGCTCTATTTATTTCTCCTCTTAAATATCTCTTGGCTAGATATATAACTGTTCTCCCAACTTCTCTTATTCCTCCCTCATAGTCCATTCTTCACAAAAAAGGTCAGTGTAATCTGCTTAGCAAGTAAGTTATGACATCCCATTGACCATAAAAATTCGAACACATGCATTTACCTCCACTCCTTTGGCAAACTCACTAAAATGACAGTAATTTGGGGAGAGATGATGATAACAATATAATTTTTGAAGCTAGAAAATAGAAATACAAGTAAAACTGCCTTAGCAGACCTGAGGAAATTGAATCCAAAGTGGGGAAAGTTGATAAGCTACACAATTCAAAACAAAGAACCTCCAAAGGCTCAGCAATTGGTTGTAGAGGTACTTCTGTAAGTGAAGGTGGACATGAGGCTGAAAAGGAGAATATTGCTTGAAATATTTAGTAAGCAGTTAGATCCCAAGATCCCCTCTACAACTTCTCTGCCCTCCTCCCCCCCAGAATATGTGAGGTTTATTCTCTGGAGAAGAGTAAAACAGAGGTTCTCTGGACTGGGGAAACATTGAGCACAGTTGAGGCAGAGTTACTATACGGGAAACAGAAAAATTAAAAATTTTACGTTTTGATTGTTGAGACTTCTAGCCCTTTATCCCACTTGGTTCTCAGAATGCTGGCAGTCAGATTTACAACCGCCAGGCAGGGTATTGGAATATTATTCTTTGGCAATATGAGAAGTCCAAGAAAAGGCTTCAAGATGCTTGCATAAGGGGTTGTCCAATGAAATGACTCAGCCAGATCATATTGCAGTGAAGCCCGTTGTGGTAAATAGACCCTAAGGTAATCTTCAATGAGTCCCACCTCCTGATATTCATGCCTTTGTGTAATTCTCTTTTCTTGAATGTTGTTGGACCTGTGACTTGCTTCTAACCAAAAGAATATGGCAAAGGTGATGAGATATATTCCCATCATTAAGTTATGCTATATAAGGTTCTGCTGCTCCAGGGTCTCTTCTTCTGGGCTAGATGAAATAAGAGGTCATGCTGGGTAAGCCCACATGGCAAGGAACTGCCAGTAGCCTTAAGGAACTGTGGGTGGCCTCTAGGACCTAAGGGTGACCTTCAGCCAACAGCTAGCAATAAGCCAGGGCCCTCAGTTATACAGCCACAAGGAAATAAATTCTGCCAAAAACCTGAATGAGCCTGAAAGCAAATTCTTCCCCAGTCAAATTTTTAGACGAGAATGCATCCTGACCAACACTTTGATTAAGTCTGTGAGACCCTGAACAGAAGACCCAGCAGTGCCAGGCTCCTGATGCATAGAAACTGTGAGATAATCAATGTGTCTTATTTTAAGCCACAAAGTTTGTGGTAATTTGTTACACAGCAATTGAAAACTAGCACACTCATAGTCTACAAGTCTCAACTAAGCACCCTGATCTTCTAATCACATTTTTTAGGAACCTACTCATGAGCAGAAAGCCAAGGATGATGAGGTATCTGAGGAAAGCCTCTGATATCAAGGATAGAGATCTAAACCAACAAATAAACAAAAAATTTAAAAGAAATAGAGAGAGAAAAAAATAACCATTATTATCCTCAGAGAGATTCTAGAAGCTATTGCATCCACCAACCAAGAACAGGATGATATATAAAGGGAAGAAAAGGATACTCAGAGAACAAAAACTTACTCTTAAAAATTCCTGATCTTGAATTTCTTATTAGAAAGTGTTGTATAATAAGGAATTTGTCTGGTCTCTACCCCAGGTTCCTGGGATGGAGCTTCTAAACCCTTAGAATTTCTTGAGTGATAAGAGTGTTTTGTTATTCATGGTAGACCTCTGGGACTGTGCCTGAATTTATGCTAATGAGGTGACTGATGGTGGGCCCCGAGATAGTTTCAGGATGGGAGCTGGTCATGCTCGAATGACCAACCACATGATTAGAGAGGTAGGCTTTGAGCCAGATTATATAAGCCCAACTTGACATCTAGGGAGGGAAGGGGGAGCTGGAGAATGAGTTCAATAATTCAATCAAACATGTCTATATAATGAAACCACAATAAAACTCTGGACACCAAAGTTCAGGTGAGCTTCCTGGTTGGTGAATACATTGATATGCCAGGAAAATGATGCATCCTGATCCCACGGAGTCAGGGGAGGGAGGGTATGGAAGCTCCACTTTTGGGACCCTCCCAGACCTCAACCTATGGGTCTCCTCATTTGACTAGTCCTGATTTGCATCCTTTATAATAAAAATGTAATTGTAAATATAGCACTTTCCTGAGTTCTGTGAGTTCTTCTAGGGAATTACCAAATCTGAGGGGGTACTGGGAACCCCTAAGTTTGTAGTCAGTTGGTCAGAAATGTGAGTAACCTGGGGACCCCTGAATTTGTGGCTGGTATATGAAAAGAGGGCAATTTTGTTGGGAAATATGCACCTAACCACTGAAGTCTGTGCTAACTCTGGGTAGTTAGTGTCAGAATTGCATTGTAGTATTGCAGAAGGGTTGGAAGATAAAATTGAGGAAATCTCCTAGCAGTAGAGCAAACAGACAAAGAGAAACAGAAAATAAAATATAAGCAAATTATAGGATCAGTCCAACATAAAAATAATATGACTTCCAGAAAAAGAAGTCAGAAAAATTGGAGAGAAAAATATGAAATAAATAATTCAAGAAAATGTATCAGAATTAAAAGACAGTTTTAAAATTTAAAGGGTCCACAAAAATGCCCAGCACAATGGAAGACAAGCACTAAGGTATATCAGTGTGACATTGTACACTAAAGGCAAAACAAAGAACCTAACAACTTCCAGAGAAGAAAAAAATTAAAGGTCACTTATAAGAGATCAGATATAAGAATGGCTTCAGGTTTCTCAAAAGTTAGGAACTAGAAGGCAACGAAGCAATGCTTTCAAAATTATTAGGGATATTGCAGGATGAGCGCAGTGCCACAGATCTAGAGAGCAAATAAGTCATATTGGAGAAATTCAAAAGGATGTCTCCCAGCAGATGAAATTGATAGAAGAGCCAATGTTCTCAATGTTTTCAATCTTCACATATTAGGAGAAGATTTAGTCAGTTGGAGAACAGGTTATACATGAAGTAATGTTAAGTATATAGAAAATTAAGAAATTGAATAAACAAGACAATTATCAGCTCCATTAAAAACAAACAGATGTGCAAGAAAGGAAAGGTAATCATAGCATGCTACATAACTCTACTGTGAATAGAATTTCCATAGTAATAATAATGTAAACATTGAATATGGACATAATCAAATTATGACATAAACTATACCAGGAGAGTGGTGAAGTGGGAAGTTTGTGTTTGTGTGTGCATGGGAGCTGATGGTGATGATGAGCTAAACTCTCCTTTTCCATAGAATGCTTTAATCTGAAAATTATGTATTAGCTTTATAAGTATGTTATTTGGCTAAAGGAGTTCAAAGTAGTTGCCTTTGAGGAGTAGATAATGGGGGGAGGGGGCACTGACAGCTGTGACAAATAACTATTTGTTTCTTTAAACTGCATATGAAGTAAAAATTTTAGAAAATAAAAACTACTTTTAAAAGAAAATTCAAATCAGATTATGTCACCAAATTGCTTAAAACTCCTAGTAGTTTACCATTGCAATTAGAATAAAATCCTAACTCTTCCCCCATGACATATATGGCTCATCATGATCTGAATCATGCCTAACTATCTTACTTCATCTCATACCACTCCCCTGCTCCACTAATATCTAGACTCTAGCCCCTGTGGTCTACTTTCTCTTCCTCAAACACAACAAACTTGTCTCCATCTCAGAGCCTTTGTGCTTGCTGTTCCCTCTGCCAGGAATCACTCTCCCCAGATCTTTGCATGGCTGGATCCTTCTTTTCATTCAGGACTCAGCTGAAAGCTGCCCCTTTAGAGATGCCTTCCACAATCAAACAAACCCAAACTGAGGGACAGTCTAAAAGTCAGCTGACCTGGACTCTTCAAAAATGTCAATGTCATGAAAGAGAAATAAAAGCTGGGACTAGTCTACATTAAAGGAGACTAAGGAGACAAGAACAATTACATGCAATTTATGATTTGACTATTTCTATTTTTAAAAAGCTATACAGAGCATTATTGGGATGATTGGAGAAATTTTAATATATATTGTATATTAGATAATATTAATGTGTCATTGTTAAACTTCCTGAATATGGTAATTATATTGTGTATGTACAAAAATGTTTTTGTTCTTATGAGATATATGCTGAAACGCTTTTGGGTGGAGTGTCATCTTGTCTGCAACTAATTTTCAAATGATTCAAAGCAGAGACAGAGAGAGTGAGAGAGACAGAGAGAAAGTTGATAGTTTATAGATATCAAGTAAATGTGACAAAATGTTGACAACTGGTGAATATTAATGAAGAATATATGTGTTCACTGTTTTATTCATGCAACTTTTCTGTAGAATTGAAAACTTGCCAAATCAAAAGTTGGTGGAAAAAATCTCGAACTTTATTTAGCAGGTTTGTTGATAGTAGTATTGGTGAGCTAATTCCAAACTATTGATATTTTGCATATGTTATAGGATTAGGCAAATGAGTAAAAATATTGACCAAAGTAGCCCTCTAGGCACTTTCTACCACACCATCCTGTTTTGTTTTCTTCATCACATTTATCATCTCTAAAACATTTATTTTGTTTTTGTATTTGCTTGTCTGTTTAATGTCAGCCCCTATCCCATAAATGTTATTTGAGCAGAGATGGTGTCTGTCTAATTTACTTGCGAATCCCCAGCATTCAAACAAGTGCCTATTTAGCACATAATAGATGTTCAATAATTACTTGTAGAATGAATGAATGAATGAAGCAATCCCCAAAACCCTTGGGTAGAAACAATGGTCAGGCAGCTGCAATTTTGCCCCTAGGGCTAAGTTAAGGCTCTGAGGCCCAGTTGGGAAAGCGTCTTGTTATTGCAGAGACCTGTGAAGTTGAGAGAGTAAAAGGAGAGGGAACTCAGCCTCGTTCTGGCATTTGGAATGTGGTTAAAGGGAATAAAACCTACTCGAAGTGGCAGTGACCCCAAAGGTTACAACTAGAGGATAGGGACTTAAAACTAAAAGGTGAATATGATGGGGAGGTCCTGGAAATGACTTTTTAATGCTTTAATCTGCATCCAAGACAACTGAGTTATGTGACACCTTGTCCTTGCAAGTCACTTCAGTTGTGTAAAGACTCTTGCCTGAAATTCCCTCTTCCCACAGAGCCAATGAATTGTGCATTTCGAGCTAACACTCAGGAATAGAAGAGAACTGCAGGGGAAGAGAGAACGAGACACCTAAGAACACAGTAGGTAATTCTTTGGAGGAAAGGAAAGCTCCCTTACTTCCCAAGTCTTTTCATCACAGCAGTTCTGCTTATCAATGTCTCCTTTTTTTTTTTTTTTTTTGCAGGATCTCAGTTCCCTGACCAGGGATTGAACCCGGGCCCATGGCAGTGAAAGCTCTGCACCCTAACCACTGGACAGCCAGGGAACTCCCCAGCCTCTCTTTTTCTTAATTTCCTTTCCCTACCTGTTTCTCCCTCCTCCATCATCCCTCCCCACCAGGTTGGTGCCAGAAAGAAGTGTTTGTGGACAGTGGTGGGGTAATAAAGGAATTTTGTGTGGGGACAATCCTTACTAAAAGAATCTTTTTTCATTTTTGGATAAAGACATACACACCATGAGGGTTCTAAGAATCTTTTCCAGTCTTTCTAAACACCATCACCTCAGGAATACTATCAGCTCTATGCTCTCCCTCACCCGCATCCTATCCTCCCACACACCCGTGACCTGTCACACCAAATTGTACCACTACTTTCTCTATGGCATTAGAGCAATCTGTTTTCTCTTATTACTCCAAGCTCAGTTTAGGTCCTTGGCAGTTCTTGACTGGATGGCTGTTTCTCATCAGCTTTCCCCCATATCTAAACCATAGTAAGTCAAAGCTTCTACAAAGATCCATTTTTCTTATCCTTCTTCAAATTGTCCTCGATCACTTAATATGTTTTCAGGTCCACAACCATCCCACTCCTGCCTGCCTAAGAAGACTTTTCTCTCATCTCCTCCATTCTGCTGGTCATTCATCATCAGTTAGAATTTCAAATTAGGAATTCCATTAGCATGTTGAGTCCATTGAAGCCAAATGACACATTATGGACTGAATCCAAATGTATAGGCAGGTGGTTAAGCAGGTCAGGCCAGCAGCCTTGGCAACGCAGACCCGAAACTAGAGTTTGCAACAAAAACCAAGAAAGAATCATAATTTCACAAATGACCCCAAATTAACTGGATGCCAGCTCAAGGGGAACAAAGCAGATTTGTACATGCTTCCAAAACTAAGTACACTGTCAAGGATAGTTTTTCTCACTAGCTAGATTTATCATTTTACCATGTCACCCCTATACTCAATATTCATTGGCTCCCAATTACCTTTAAAATCAAATCTTCAAACCCTTCAGTCTGGCATTCAGTGCATTTTACATCTTCCCTTCTTTCTACCACTTACTCTGCTCTAACCTCATCTCTCAACAATCCTTGGTCTGGTCCCCTACCTCAACCAGCCTGGCATATTCTCACCACCAGGTTTCAGTTCTTGCTCCTCTCCTTTCCACTTCCTTCTTACTGATCCATATTAAACTGCATCGTTCAAGACCCACTTCAAGTATGCACCCTTCCAAGAAGCTTTCCTTGATTCACTCACAGTGTCACTGATATTTTGTGCTAGAAAAGACTTTAAAGCTAGCTGATCAAGTTCAACTTTATCCTCCCCCCCCCCATTTTTCAGATGAGAAAACTTGAGGCCCAAAGATATTAAATGATACGTATAAGGTCATGCTGTGAGTTTAGTGGTAGAAACTTAATCTGAAGCCAGAGTTCCTGAGTCCCTTTGCAATTTCCTTTCCACACTGTCACACTTTGTTCCCACTGTCATACCCCACACACACAATACAAAGTGTGGTGTCATAATCATAAACTGATATCTGTGTTTGGATTGTTTTTCACCTGTATTTGTCTTATCTCAACCATCAAGTTCTAAAAATTCTTGAGGGAAGGGATAGTGTCTAATATTTCTGCCCCATCTTCTCCTTCCCCATGGCACCTAAGAGGGCTGTATACACCTCAGACTGGCAGTAAATGCGTCTTAACTGTGGAGTGCTTCACTTCAAGAAAATATAAAAACAGAACCAATAAAAGAAGTATGCTCTGGGTGGATTATTATATAATATACATATTCAAAAAGGTTCCTCTAAACAGGGACCTCCTATAGTGAGCTTGGTTACAGATCATTAACTACCATCTAGAGAAAGAGTGAGAGCTGAGAAACCTCAGGGTAAAAATGTAAGAATCACTTCTCCTCTTACAGACTTGAGAAATAGAAGGGCATTAAGGTAGGCTTCCCACTTTGCCATGGAGAGGATTTATGCAGCCTCTGTCTCACAACCCCCAACTCAGCACTATGCTCTGGGAGTTGAGTGACACAAGTTCTAAATGTCTGTTCCACCACTAATTATCTCTGTGACCTAAGACATATCACTTAATCTCAAGGGACTTGTGTTTTTTCGTCTGTAAGAGGTTAGGGGGTGGGGTTGTGGGATGGAAGTCCAGACTTGCTTTGCCTCACACATTTGTTGTGAGACTCAAATGAGATAATATATGTGAACGTACTTTAAAAAGCAAAAGCATTATATGAATACAAGGTATTAACTTTAAACTCCCAATCCTGGATCAATTAAATCCTAGGAGACTAGAGCAAGTGAAGGATGATGGGTTTGCATGTTAATCCCATTGAAATTAATTGTCTGAATCCTCTACCTTCCTTAGTAAATGCTGTTCTTCATCCCATCTCTTTATTTTATTTAGTAGAGTATTATAGATGTTGCTATTTTGGCTTTGCACATTGCCAAGGTGGCAGAAGTGGGGGAGGTTGGCAGCTGCTAAGACTCAGGAGAGGCACTTATTTCTTCCCTAAAGGGAGGGTTTAGGAAAATGGAAGCTATTGGTCAAGGAAAAAAGGGCTTGCACTCTAGCTCTGCAGTGTCACACTCTCATTCAATAGTGAAAAGAAATTTTTATAAAGGAGGGATAAGAGCTTTAATTTTACCACATTTCTCGGGTTTTCTCTCCTTTGCCTCTCCAGAACTCCTAACACGCCTGAAATCAAGGATCTCTGTTCTGACTTGGATGGACTTTATTTTGAGTGGAATCAGGATAAATAAATGCTGGGGGTGGGTGTGAGATAGCACATTGCATACTCAAAGATATGAGCCCACAGTACTGATCTATCCTTCATCCAGCGCAATTGGGCAACATATATAACATGACCAAAAGTCCCAGATTAGGGGCAATGTCTGCCCCGGGACATCCAGAACCATGTCCACCTAAGCCTCTGTGGAGATGGTCATCATTCTTACTCTTATGTAGCTCTTGGCCCTTATGTCAGTATTGTTCAACTAGAAAAGAGCCTCTTAGGAGATCATCAATCATCTAAAATATCAAATACTGTTTAAAAGCAATGCAGTAAAAAAAAAAAAAAAAAAAAAAAGACACCCTAACCAGTAACCTGTAATGAATCATCCATTTAGCAGACATTTCTTTTTTTTTTTAACATCTTTATTGGCGTATAATTGCTTTACAATGGTGTGTTAGTTTCTGCTTTATAACAAAGTGAATCAGCTATGCATATACATATATCCCCATATCTCTTCCTTCTTGCGTCTCCCTCCCTCCCACCCTCCCCATCCCACCCCTCTAGGTGGTCACAAAGCACCGAGCTGATCTCCCTGTGCTATGTGGCTGCTTCCCACTAGCTATCTATTTTACATTTGGTAGTGTATATATGTCAATGCTACTCTCTCACTTTGTCCCAGCTTACCCTTCCCCCTCCTCATGTCCTCAAGTCCATTCTTTATGTCTATCAGACATTTCTTGAATCCCTACTATGGCCTCAGCCCCGGGTTAGGTTTTGAAGAAAATACACAAGCATCCAAGTAAAGCTTCCTCTGTTAAGAGAACAGTAGACTATGGGGGAGAGGAAAGTATAGATAAGATATGGCAAAAGTGTCTCCCTAAGTCAGACACTAATCAATGCATTCTAACCATCCTCCCCTTCCTCCCCTACCCCGCCACACCATGGTCCATGCAAAGCATTATGTTCAACACTGGTCTGAGGAGAGAATAAAAAGCAAAACAAAATGTAGCTGTAACATAAGGCAATAAGGCAGCTTGTGATGTGCTGAGAATTTTTTAATTAAATTAATCATAATACAATCTAGCCAGTATATCTCTAGTAACCCACCCTAATGGAGCAAAAGCCAGACACAAAAAACTATTTTAACAATCACTCTCAAACTGATCTTGCAGCAAGAGTTTACATCATACATTTTGGACTCCTTGTGATGAAGTATAGAATTATAGACAAGAGTATCAATGAACATATATAAAGCAACAGCTCTAAGTTGTCCCCTGGTGGTGTCCTGCTTGATGACACCCGGTCTATGCCAAACCCCACTCCATCACTCTCTAACCCAAGAGGCCATTCTACTCAGTGACTCCTCTGCCTTCAGCCCTTCTAACTAATATGCCAGGGTTTAGTGAAAGTAAGATTTAAATGTGAGATAATGGCCCCTTCTAAGGACAGAGATTTCACCAAAGTCTGAAAGCCTGAGAAGTGAGCTCCAAGCATAGGTTTACTGGCTGGTCAGACCTGGCATCTGTATGTTTCAGTCCTGAACCCTTAGGGTTAAAAGCAGCTTGGCTGCTTGAGTGTGGGATGGAAGAGGAGTGTGGGATAGAAGAGAGGAGAAAGACACCAAGGAGGATGAAGAGGATGAGCCCTTTGTGTGGGTTTACTGGAAGGTGGCCTGCCATCAGTGAGGAACTTGATAGACAGGGTTCACCTCCCCTGGACTTCCCCAGCCCCAGAGGTTAAAGATGGTCCCCGCACTAGCTTAGTAGCTGCCAACAAGTGTAACCCTTCTCCAGAAGAGTGGGCTTAAGCTGGGATGCTTCAGTGAGGATCTGGGAAATGCAGATCTCATCAGAGATTCTAGTCTTTGGAGGGGGCTAGGTGAGACTGTCTTCAGCGGTGTTATCTACTGCTGGGACGTGGTGTAGGGAGCAGAAAAATGCTGCAGATTCTAGAAAATTCCGGGTGGGTCACTGTCATTTGGCAAAAGAAGAGGGATTAGAGTAGGATATGGTCTGAGAGGAGAGGGTGAAAGGAGGGGCTGCAGAAAGAAGGCTGCCATCCACAACTGCAGCATTATGTGTGTCGGAGATAAATTCACTTGTCATATTTCAAATTAGGTTTATAGGTGCTCCGTCCCCCACCCCCACACAGCAGTGGCTCAACGGGTGGTCTTCTCGATTTTTAATTGAAATTTTGCAGTATATTGGCGTCTAAAGTCTAGGTCCGACTGAAGTGATGATTTGTATGTATGTGAACGTGTACGTGACTAACAATCGAGAGAGCTGCTGAAGTCTCCCGATGTGGTGGGAAGGGTGCTGCGGCAGGGACCGGCCGTTCTCTTCGCAAGAGAATCTTCCATCCCTAATGTCAGAGTGCTTCCGAGGTATCAGGAGGTGGAAAAGGTGTGGGTGTTGCAGTGAATTTCCCCAGCCCAACACACACACACACACACATTAAGGAGTTCAGTAAAAAGTCTTCCTGATGCCTGGGAAGTCCAGCTAAAGGCAAAAGGCAGTCTCCCATGGCAAAGGCGAGCCAGACAGACGCCCGGATCGCTGCGGAGACCCGGGCAGCCTCAGCTCCGGAGCGCGCAACCCAGCCGCCGCTATCCGGGCACTCTTGCCTGGCTCTCGGGGCTACATCAGCAGGCTGCGGAAAGCCAGGGCTGCCGCCCACCCTCACCATACACCTTTCCCGAAGCACCCCCAAACCCTGGACCCAACGGCAAACCTCTCGGATCTGGCAAAGCTCAGAAATGCAAAAACTGCGGCGGGGGACAAATTTTACTTCAATCCAAAGGATTGAGCACACACACACACACACACACACACACACACACACGAATTTTACTTCAACCCAAAGGATTGAATACACACACACAGAGACACACAGAGATGCAACACCCCCAACCCCGTGCCGCTTAATTTCTTTTCCCGGGTTAGAAAAAAGAATTACTTGCCCACAGAGGCTTGGAGATGAGGGGCAAGAGGTTGGTCCGAGGCTAGGTTCACCTGCTGCTGAGGTGAGAGAGCAGACACAGGATGGAAGCTGTTCTGAGCAGCAGCTCACAGCTGAGTGGTTAGGGGGAT
Organism: Balaenoptera borealis; assembly: GCF_965194805.1. Classification (NCBI taxonomy): domain Eukaryota; kingdom Metazoa; phylum Chordata; class Mammalia; order Artiodactyla; family Balaenopteridae; genus Balaenoptera; species Balaenoptera borealis. The sequence goes on along the minus strand of NC_138881.1, from coordinate 44,167,572 downwards.
TGCAAAGACCCTCAAGTTCGCCTCTAGCTTTTTTTTTTTTTTTTTGCATTCGCGTCACTAAAGGGTTAAACGCGGCCGGGCTCCAAACACCCCCCCCCAACGCCTCCCCACTCCCCCTCCCCTTTTTGTCCCCCCCCAACCCCCGCGCGTCGCTAGGAGGTCATCAAGCGCTCTGTCCAGTCCGCGTTCGCAAGCCCCTCTGCTTCCCGCCCATCGGGCCCGTGGCTGCTTACGAAGAGGTGTGCGCTCACCGAGGGGCGTGTTCCAGCCCTGGGAGACGCCGAGCGCCCCCGGGTTAGACCTCAGAGCGGAGCCAGCCATGGAGCGGGGCGGGGGAAAGTTTGGCACCCTGGAAGGGGTTGTCAAACTGGGGTGGGCGGGGCGCCCGAGGGTACTTTAGCCCTCCGAATTCAGGGTCGCCCGCTGCCCGGACCTGAGGCGGTGTGCGGCCATGGACCGCGGAGCTGCCGCGGCCCAGGGCACTGCCCCGCCTCAGGTTGGCGAGCAGCCCGCGGAGTCTCCGGAGCCGCCGCCGCCGTGGCCACCGCCGAAGCCGCCGCCGCCGCCGCCGTCGCCGCCGGCGCGAGCTCCTCAGCTGCTCCACGAGCCTTCGCCGGAACCGGCACCGCAGTTCTGTCCAGAGCCTGCTCCAGAACCCGGTCCGGAGGCGACCCCAGAACCAGCCTCAGAACTAGACATAGAACCGATCCCAGAACCAGATATAGAACCGGTCCCAGAGCCCACCCCAGAACCAGCCACAGAACTAGACACAGAACCGATCTCAGAACCAGCCACGGAACCAGCCCCCGAGCCGGCCCCAGAACCAGCCCCAGAACCGGCCCCAGAGCCGGCCCCAGAACCAGCCCCAGATCCGGCCCCTGAGCCGATCCCAGTACCAGCCGTAGAACCGGCCCCCGAGCCGGCCCCAGAACCAGCCACAGAACCAGCCACAGAGTCCTGCCCTGAGCCGGCTCAAGTGTCCCGTCCGGAGCCGAGCCCAGAACCACATCTATTGCAGTGTCCGGTGGTCGCTCCAGAGAAGGGTCTAAGGACCTCGCCATCGCCGCGAACGCTAGTGCCAGTACCGTTGTCCAATATAAAGGTAAGAAAAAGATCCCCTGGGGCGGGAGGGAAAGAAGCCAGGCGAGGCCGGATGGCTCTCCAGCTTGCGGGACTCTGGGCACCCTTAGCACCCCATTTGGTTGCCACTGACTAGCAAAGATGCTGGGAAAGATGATGCGGGGATGGGGGAGCCCAGGGGAGTGGGAAGCGGTTGGGAGGCGGGAAGCAACATGTGGAAGTGAGAGTGGGCTGTTTGGGGCTAGAAACGGGGGTGATAGCACCGGTTGGGAGTCGGAGCAGTTTTCCTCATGAGGAGAAGTGACAGTGCGGTGAGCGCCTATATCTTGAAAAAGAAGAGGAAGACGGCCCAGGGAGCGCAAGAGACCTAGAGAGGTGTTAGGGGCTGGCCCAAGGTACACAGGGACGGGATTGGGGGGGGGGGTGGGGGGGCGGGGGGGTACACCTCTTAGCCACGGTCACTGCCGCAGAGGCCCAAGCTGCGGAACAGCAGCCGTCTGCTTGGCCCCCTCCCTGCCACTGGGGAGGGGGTTCCTCAGCTGAGGCGCAACTGGCAACGCTCCAGGGAGGGGCCCGGAGCCTCTGTTGGCTGCTGGGCGCTGGTACTCCGCGTGGGGATGAGGGGTTGGGCGGCGCCCACACGCACTGCAGGGGAAGGGCAGGGTTCGCAGGGGAGGAGGGGGAGAGCATGCGTGTGTCGAAGCCACCGTTCCATCTGTCTGCAGGATTTCCCGGCAGGTAGGTGCAAACACGGTGATACAGTGATGGGCCGCGTCACAAATGGTCAACTGGCATCCCGCACTGGTGCCAGTTGGAATGGTACAGGAGTCCCAGTTTAGATACACGAAAATGAGTTGGTATTTGAGAGCATATGAATGGGAACCCTCATCTCTTCCAGTCTTCAGAGACGCCTTCTTAAACGTTGCACTTAGCCGGAAGAAGACCAGTGGAGAATCCTCGGGCACCCGCCGACGGGGGAGGGGGGAGGAAGAAGGTTTTCGGTCCTTGCCTTGGACCCTGAAACCTCGAAACCCAGTCTGCTCTTCAGAAGGAGTCTTTCTTGCTTTCTCTGTGCTCCCCCCCTACTCTTCGTTTTTCCTAAACTTTGTTCCACAAGATTGTGAAAATCATAATAATGCATACATACACCTTCATTTAGCTTCCCCCCAGAGAAAAACAAAACAAAACACAGAAACAACACATCACCCCAACGATGCCCGTCCATCCTGCTGCTTAGCAGGGCATAGGGACACGGCTCGGAATCCTTCTGCTCTGGACTGTACACTTGTAGAATGTAGGGGAAGGGGGCAGAGGTTGGCATCTCGAAATGGAAATGGAAGGGCTGGTTGCTTCCTGAGTTATGACTAGGGAGGCTTGAATTTGCAAAATAACTGAAATGATAAACGACTGAGAAAGAGGAACGCTAAAGGGAAAAGTTTCACAGGGAAAAAAAAGTGCAGAGGTTTCAAAAGAAATAAAATAGAACTGTAGGAGACTAATATATATATATTTTTTAATCCAACAACCCCGCTTTCACCAGAGGGTGGATCTACACACACACACACACACACACACACACACACACACACACACACACACACACCTTCCTGCAGCAGAGCAGCCCTTCCCTCCAGTGATCTCAAGAAGGGAAAAGGCGGGGCAGCTAGACCTGGGAGGTCACCCTAACCAGGTGCTTGCTCTTGTCTTTTTGGAAGAGTTTGCATAAAGCTGGTGAGAGGGAGACCAATAAGGACCACCTGACTTGTGGCCTTCTTAAGTGACATTCCGCGAATGTGACTGAGAAACTGACACCTGAGGGCTTAATTACCAGGATAGTCAGCAAATGTATGGCCTCTTTGGCCTCTGGAAGACTGACTGGAGGTCCGGAGCTCCAGGGATGAACCCTGTGACAGTGGGAAAGCATCTCCCACCAGCTTGACAAGAAAATTTCTATTGCCAGACAGATAAGGAGGATCAAGGTAAGGGGAAGCAGGTTAGCTTCCTCTACGTAGTATCCATTCAGGCGTGCTGGCCAGCTGACCCACGGGCACTTGGCAACCCTGGCAGGGGACGAGGACCACCTCCCCCCAGTTTCATTTTGCCAAGTAGAGCTGGTCTTTTGTTCAGTCACTTATCTTGCAGAATGGGCTTCAAAAGGGCCATATAAACGAACCCTACAGGGTTTTGAAAGATGCAAAGATCTGGGTAAATGCTAAAATTCCTGGGAGCGAACCCTTCTCCAACACTTTAGGTGTTGCTATGCAATTGCTCTCTGATGCAGATGAGAACATCTGATCTTCAGTGATAGGACCATTCTCTGCTGCATTCTCCTCAGGCGAATAGCACCCATAGCCAGCTGACTTGCATCTTAACATTCAAGGCAAACTGGTTGCCATCTTAGCTAGGGTTGCATTATTCTCAGACACTGCCTCCTTGAGGCAAGCTTGGGGAATGACATACGTGTGTGTGTGTGTGTGTGTGTGTGCGTGTGTACACACACGCACAGAATCTTAGAGCTCAAAACTAAATATAGCTCTCATCGTACAACGAAATCCTACGTGGTAAGACACAGTCAATACCAGTGGCATGAAACTAGCCTGATAAGTCAAAGGATAAAATGAGGAAAACAAAGGGTTTGAATGTGACTACAGATTTCTCCCAGATAACTTTGCCGACCAACACTGCAGTAAAAAACCCAACATCTTCCAGTGTGTGGTCTGCTCTCTTTGAGGGTTTCAGAACCTGCTGGTTGCAAATCTATGACAAGCATGAGGATAGGGACTGAGAAAAGGGGGCTCATGTTTTCTTTCTGAATACCTACTTGGATAACAGTCTGTGAACCAAACCTGTCTATTTCCTTCCTTTCTGAAATGGTTTAGTTTCCAGGAAATGAGCCGCGGTCTCCCACCTGGTGGCAACAAGTGTAAGTAAAGACGTGTGAATTGGTTCTTTAACAATGCTATAACTCTCTTTGGGGGTGGGGGGCTTACATGTAGACCATATTTGCTTCCCTTCACTCAGCTGTGGTTGAAGAAAGACAGTTTATATTTGTATTCATTGGGTTTTGACCAGCTATGAAATTATAATCACACCATTCAGGTGATTAATGAAATACAGTTACATGGCTTTTATTTCTGGGTTAGAGAGGGGTCTGTGTATCCCTCACTCCTAATGACTACACAGCAATTACTATTACATCCGAAACCATAACAGAACAGTTTCCTGGTATTTTTTGCACACAGTTTCTTGCAAAGTAGCAAGCATTTGCATATGTGACATCTGGTAATACTTGCCTGAATGCTTCATATCTTACCTACATCTGAGCTTCTCAACGGTAGATACTGTGTCTCCTTCCCAGTGCCTAATACAATTCAGCCCTCCCTATTTTTGCTCAATACACTTGCTGAAGCTTGAAACTTATCAATTCCATTTTCAACAATGACGTAGAGACTGCTGCTGTGAATGAATTAAAAAACGCATTCTCACTCATTTCAGAGTGAGAAGTAAATGCTTATTTAAATAGCCTGGAATATATAGCCCTTCGGAAATGCAGTCAATCTCTCCCTTTTCAGAATGGATGTTAGAACCATAATTAAGAAGCAAATTACTAACAATTAAAAAAAATGATTTGGAAAGTGTCCTTATCACCTGCAGTCCCGGCAGCAGCAGACTAATGATGATGTTGTTGGTTTCAGGGGTAATAAATTTTTTTCCTAAGTGAACAGAATATCTGCAGTGACTGTAAACAACTTCAGGATTGTAGTTCTAATGTTTAACCTGTTGAAGGTCAGGATGAAATTACTTTCTTTCCTCATAGGTTCTTTCTCCCCTCCTTGCCAGGTTTTGATGATACCATCTGATTTATTTGGTATATTCTGAGAGCTCCTGAGCATTTGCTGTAGGATGTTTTAGAAACGATAATGAGATATTTGGCCAGTGGTCTTTCTTTTCTGAGAATACAGTCATTTTATGTTTACTAAAATCTCCAACTGGGGCTTCTGCAGATCTGCAGCCCAAAAGGCAAGGCTGAGCCATCAGTTACCCAAAGTGCTTCAAAGAAAAGGGGAAAAATCCATAGAGGCCAGGAAAGCATTCAGGGGCATTATAATAAGGATTATATAATTCCTACTGCTAGTATGGCACTTTACAGTTTGCAGAATGCTTTCCTCTGCATTATTAACTCTTTTATTCCCCTGAAGAAGGCAGCAGGGTGGGAGAGAGCAAAAATAGAACTTGACACCTAATAGGATATAACTATTAATTTATCTATTATGGATTTTAAAAAATATCCAACATATGGCTTTCTGTGCCACATAGGATCCTCATTTGTCTAAGAACAATCTTTAAGCTGACATTCCATCAGCCTTGATTTTTTTCCAAAGCAGTGATTGCTGTTCCCTGTCTGATACTCCCAGAGGGGGCCATCATAGAACAGGAGCCTGAGAAGGAAGAAGAAGAGGCACAAGACCCTGAACCTATTACTCCCAAAGAAGGCCTTTTTTTTTTCTGGAAAGAAAATAAATAGAAATTCTGCTAGGGATACAGTTCCCAACCTTTCCAAAGCCTGCCGACTGTAATTCTCTCAGTGGAAAAATAAAAACTTAAAGCATTTTAAAAAGAAAGCAACCATTCCTAAAGGGAGACGCCCCCACCCTCACCAAAGCAAATAAACCTTATTCTCAAAATAGAAAAACAAATTTACAAATTTTTAAAAAAAGAAAGGGACAGTGACCCCAGATAATGAAACTTATACCTCCCCTGAAAATTATTTTAAGAAAAAAAAAAAAAGAAATTCTAAAGGGAGGAGCTCCTTGCCCTTTCCAAAGCCCATGAAACATATCCCCAAGAGAAAAATTTTTAATGAAAAGGATGAGAAATCATCTCAAGGTAAACAGTATTTTTAACCCTAAAATTTTCTTGAAATTTATAAACTTTATTTGCACCTCATGGCCCATGCCCAATCTCTCACAAAAATTATGAGGGCAAAAATAAGTCTTCCAAATGTTCACCAATCTCACCAAAGCTCCCTACAGTTATTTCTTCCAATTATACAGAATGTCCAAAATAGGCAAATCCTTAGAGACAGAAAGTAGATTAGTGGTTGCCAGGAGGTGAAGGAAGGGGGGAGGGGAAGTGTGGGTGATAGCTAAAGGGTACAGGGTTTCTTTGGGGGATGATAAAAATGTTCTGAAATTAGACAGTGGTGATGTTTGCACAACTTGTGAATACACTAAAAGCCACTGACTTGTACGCTGTAAAATGGTGAAGTTTATGTTATGCAAATTATATCTCAATTAAAAAAATAAGTAAAGATCGTTCATCCAACTATATGATAATGAACCTACTACCTTCCCACAAATAAGCAAACAAAACAACTGAATAAATAAGGAAAAAAAGAAATTTTAAAAGAGGGGATCCTCTTAAGGGCCTCCAACCTCACCAAGAAAAATAATTTTTATTCACCCCCAATTTTTTTTCTTTTGAGAAAAACGAACAAAAAAGGAAATCTCTTCAAGAGCAGATACTTTCAAAATCATCAAAATCGATGAAACTTACTAATCCCTCCACCCAGATACACACAAACATTTTAACTTAACAAAAAGAATGATATATTAAAGGATAGGGTCCCTGATCTTACCAAATCTCCTGAATTTTTAATTCCCATAAAAGGAAAAAAAAAAGAACAAAAGAAATAAATCCCCCCAAGGAGAGATGCCCCATCCTCACCAAAGCACATGAATATTATTTCAATTTCTTTATTGAAATATTTTACAATTTCTTTAAGATTTAAAAGAAAATTAATGATGGAAAGATGTGTATATTGGTAGAGGGGATAATACCAATGAAACGAAAACAAAATCCTCTTAAAAAGAAGTGCTCCAACCTCGCAAAGACACATGAACTTTTCTGTTCAAACACAACGAAGACGAATGCAGAAAAGAAGAAAAAAATAAAAGGAAATCCCTCTAATGAGAGGTGACCTGAATTCATCCAAACCCAAAAGCTTTATTTTTAATATAGCAAAATTTTAACTTGGAAGGGAAAGGTAGGAGAGAAACAGAAACAAAACCAGGAAAGCCCTCGTAAGGAAAGATGCCCCCAGTCTCCACAAAGCTCCCTTTTCTCAAAACAAGTAAATACATGTAGAATTAGAGGGGAAAGAAGGAAGAAAATGAATATGATATTTTAAAAGAGAAACCTCCTTTTTAGGGAATGAAGAAGCCCCCAAACTCACCAAGTCCCTGAACATTTTTTCTCCAAGAAAAAAAAGAGAGATAGAGAAAGAAAGAGGGAGGTGAGAGAAGAGGAGGAGGAAATGGAGAGAAAGGAAGGGAGGAAAAAAGGGGGTAGAAAAGGAGGGAGGGATGGAAGAGGAGGAAGAAGAAAATTAATTAAGGGATAATTTTTAAAAAGAAGAAATTCTCAGGGAAGATGAACCAATGAAAATAATGAATGTTATTGAAAATAATGAATGTCATTCCTGATAATCAATGCATTCCACCCCCCATAAAAAGGAGAAAAAAACACAAAATCTCCTAAAGCTTCTTCAAAGGGAGATGCACCCAATCTCACCCAAACCCGGGTGACTTATCTGTCTTCCAGCCTTCAAATATTTATTTTTTTAATAAAAGGAAAGGAAAAGAAATCCTTTCAAAGAGAGATGTTCCCAATCTTATTTCTTCCAAATAATTTATTTTAAGAAAAGGAAAGAAAAATCCTCCTAAGAAGGGCTCCCCAACCTCATTAAAGCCAGTGGCCCTTATAGCTCCTCTCCACAAAACCTAGTTTTTAAAAAATGAAAATCCTCCAAACCTGAAGACAGGTGCTCCCTCAACCCTACCAAAAACAATGAACCTTTTCCCCAGAGACGTTTTTTAAAGAAAAATCCTTCCATCATAAGAGATACCTTCAACTTCACTAAAATCAATAGACCTTATTCCTCTCCACACCCAAAAGGAAAAAAAGAAAAAGAGAAATTTAACAGGAAAAGGAGAGAAACCCTCCTAAGGCAAGTTGGCCATAATCTCACCAACACCATTGAACTTTCTTCCCCTAAAAATTTTTTTTAAAGAAAGAGCCAAAAAGAGAAAAAAAAAGGCCTGTCTTTTTTTTTTTTTTTTTCACTAAAAACAATATACCTTTATTATAGAAAAAGCTCTCTTCAGTGCTTTTGTTTTATTTATGTTAACAATTCTAGTCAGGCTCTAACTAGACCAACAACTCAATTGCTAAAGCCCTTGGTTTCTTAGTATGACCCACTAGCCCAGATTAACAATTATGAAAAATTCCTATCTATTGCCACTAGTTTTAAATAAATGAGTTGGATTTTTGAGAGGAAAGGAGACAGGAAAAGTCTAATTTTCAGGGTAGATGAAAAAGATATCTAACAAAAGATAGCTTTCCCATAAAATACTATGCACTTACTGGAGGTGATAGAAAGTAAGGCTTTGGGGTAATGGCCCCCAAAATAAGAAAATAATTAATATTTTAAATTAAAATTAAAAATTAAAAAAAAAAAATTAAAGATCCCTAAGGCAACTTCTAACATGAAAAGTCATTAGGAGGTTAACAGAAAAGGCCTGTCTTTTAAGAAAAAGTACCCTCTCCACCCACCCCACTCTAAAGACTAGAAAGTATTATACAAAGAAAAGGTAATATCATTTGAGAACAGTACCAGTGAACCTTAAATTCAGCACGTGAGGCTGAAGGGTAGTCAATGTTTAATCCCAGGCTGGCTTCCCTCTGCCCCCAGCCCATTTCTGGTTACCTTTCCAATCCGTCATTCAGGCTGTACACTCAGGAAAGGAAAACCCTGTCCATGGAAAACAGAATTAAGAAGGCAAAGCTTCTGAGGACAAATCATATACCTCTTTTCCAAACCAAACAGAAATGATTTGGGAATTAGCTGCATCATCATTCTGCTCTAATACTGTAGAAACTCAAGAGTTGATGATAAACTTTAAAGCAATGACACACTTACTATTAATTTTCAAATTAGACACACACCCCTACCTAGCACAGAAGGAGCTTAGCCAATTCAATAATGGGGTTCTGACAGTGGTTTAATCATGTGCTCACTTAAATGTCTGTTCTCATAGAGTGATAAAGGGCTTGACTCACAAATACATACAATTTGCAAGTCAGATTTATAAGCAGAGAATAAGACTCAATGTTTTCCAAATTTTTAAATTCATTTACTTATTTAAAAATTAAATTGAAGGACCTACTGTATAGCACAGGGAACTATATTCAATATCTTGTAATAACCTATAATGAAAAATAATCTGAAAAGAATAGATATGTGTATATATATATATATATATATATATATATATAATATATAACTGAATCACTTTGCTGTACACCTGAAACTAACACAACATTGTAAACTAACTATACTTCAATTTTTAAAATGGTTAAAATATTTTAAAAATTAAATTGAGTACCTGCTCTATGTCCTACATGCTTAGCACTGAGGAATCCACGGTGGGCAAAATCACATAGATGAGATTTCCTTTAAGCAGCAATGGTAAATGAAGGACCCAATTACCAAAACAGATGTACAGGGAGTGATTATTTGTTTTACCAGATGTGCTTTACCAAGGTATTCACTCAGTCAATTCTCTCAGCATACCTCTTCTTAAACAAAAATGTAATGTAATAAAATAATGGAATATATGCTAATTTCAGAGAATGTGGAAAATCATGAATGCTTCCAAAAAGTAAATAAAAATTATGTAGCACCCACCATTCAAGGGATAATTACTGTTAATATTTTTTCCATTTATTTTCTCTGAATATATGCTTATAGTCTACAATAGTAAGACTTTAGGGAATGTGCAATTATGTCTCAGGCTTCCCCCTGTCCCAGTCACCTCTCCCACTTAATGATTAGATTACGTACATTGTTCTACATTATATTTAGGAAACACTGATTAATTTTAGCTTAAAGTGTATCTACCTGTATGATCTGCTTGATAAACATGTGCTTGAAACATAACTGTTCAGGGATGCATTTGCAGTGTAGAGCAATGAGAGTATACATTTTATGTAGACACAATTGTTGTATCTACACAAACAAATGTCCCATATATAAATAGCTGACTGAGCTCACGTTTACTAACAGCACTTTCTTGGTCATCTAGATTTCATTTGTCCAGCTAGCTTTTGTGACTTGTGTTTGGAGAAGGAGACCTGGAACAAAATCCACCTTCTTCCTACTGTTAAATTCCCCAAAGGAAGATCTAAATTTCTGAGACTCTATTGGGTCACTTTTAGCCATATGCAAAGATGTACTGATGGTTTTGTCTCTTTAACACAAAGTCACAGCATCATGCTCTTCTGGGTGCCTCCTACCCAGAAGGGAAATACGTATGTGTGAGGACATTAACAACAATTATTAGGAGATAGACTATTCAGTTCATCCAGCTTTCATTAACCAAATGTGGTAGAAAATTGAGAGAGTTAATAAACTGTATACAATCCAACCAGGGTTGAATCAGTAATTTAAAAGGCGAGTGTAATGCACTTTTAAGATCAGAATCTTCAGCCTTGTCTGCAACACTTAGAGATTTTCATCTTCCAAAACATTACAGGCATTTGCTGTTTAAGCCTTTTGCTTTTAAAGAGCCTATAAAAGAGATATTGGCCCCTGAGAGCAGGGATTCCCGTTGCCTTGTTTCCCTCCGAGCAGCACAGGGCGAGGCATGTGATACTGTGGGATTCTGAGAGATAGGCATGATGCTCCCACCCAGAGCTTTGTGAGTTCTTCTGAAAGGAGAGGTGATGGGCATGGGGACTGAGCCTGGGCCCTGCCTACAGGAGTAGGAGAGGGGCTGGAAGCACTGCTTGCAGGGCTCAAGTAAGACCATCCAGAATCCTGAATATTCATTCATTTGCTTTCTCCTGCAGCTAATATCCCTTCTGGGATTTTGCAGCTTGAGGCAGGAAATGAAAGGTACCTGCTGAGTAAAATTTGTTAATCTCCTTGGCTGTGAGTACAGATACTTGAAACCAGGAAAATTTTCATTAAGCCCAGGCTTTGTCAATTGAGTCCCCATTCTCCTGAAGTGGCTCCAGCAGGACAACACCATCCTCCAGACCCCAACTCTAACAGTAATCTCTGCATCCCATTTTAGAATTACCTTGATTGTTAACTTTCCCTTAATAAGTGTCATTTGCATCTATTATCTACCTTTAACATATTATTTCATGGTTTACTTACATCACTGTACATCTCCCTTGCAGTATAAAAGGAAAATGTGATGTAGCTTTACTAAAACAGCTAAGCATAAACAGCAGAGAGGAAAGTAAATGAGGCTACAAAACAAGATTACTGATTTCAGAAAATTAACAAGCTGGTGCCCTTCTCACTAACCTCAATTAATGCTTACTGTGACAATTTCCCTCCTGCCAGGCTTGAGTAGAACATAACTTTTCTCTTACCCATAATTTGGATATTGTTGTCACTTTCTCCCTCACTTTAATCGGCTTGACTGTTAAGACTAATTAAAATGATAATTTTGGCGTTTGCTGTGGTCTCCTTTGCTTTAATGTACTCAACTTGGTGACAAGACCTCCGGGGCATTTTTGTTTGTTTTTGGCTTCACTGTGGTTTCACATGGAATCAAAGCACCCCCTCAGTGGCTCTCTTCATGGTTTTCCTATTATATTGCTTCTCACTAGTGAGTCCTCTGTCTAGAAGTTCTTGGAAAAGCCTTATTTTGTCTTTCCATCATCCCTCATCAGAACTAAACTTTTAAAAGTTTTTTAAAAAGAAGAAAAAGTCTTTCCTTCTAATGGTGCAAAACAAAGATAGACATTCCCAGGCAGCTTGAAAGCCTACTTTTTTTTTGGTTTGTATCCAGTATAGTATAAGCATCATTGTGAACTACACATATCTGCTAATGAGTTCATTAAATGTTAATAATTAAGCATTGGTGTTTTAAATGCTTTACAATATGATACATATTTGGAGGACTGTTACATAAGTACTTTAGAGTGTTTTACTGGTATTTGAGGAAACTGGTTGGGGGTTTGGAAGATGCAATGGGTAGGCATTATTACTTTTTCAATTGAGAAGAATGGAATAAAGTTGCCCACTATCTGAAATTCACTATCCAACGTTTTCGGGGATGGACTAGATTCAGATATGAGGGATTACCCGATAGCAAATTCACGTTGACATAAGAAATTTAGGGGAAAGAATGAAGTTGTCTGAGGTAAGTGGGAACAATATATCTTCCTCAAACCCAGAGAAAAGTGGAATTAAATTAAATTAAGCAGTGACAGTGAAAAGCATCAGATAGAGGTGCAGCTATGCTTGATTTGGGCAGGTTAGGCCAGGGCCTACAGACAGGAGAGTGAGGTATATGGACTTAGAAAAAAGGCGACTTTGATAAAATTGTAGAGTACAGATTGAAATCTTGTGGGAAATAAAGTAGATTGGGGAAAGTCCTATTGAAACTTTGAAGGCAACCTGCAAAATTGTGTATATCATCTGATTGATGAGGTATAACCATTGGAGGGCTGTTGATTAGTAAAATAATGACTGAAGCAGAGGGTTGGCTGATGGGGCATATAATTAAACACTACAAAACTTTCAATTTCCTTGTATACCAAATTCCAGACTGTCCTGAAAGGGACCTTTGGAGATCAGCTAGTCCAGTGTTTTAAAAACCTTTTTAGCAGTAGAATCTTTTTATGTTTTTCTCAATGAAATCAAATGAAAGCCTACAAGAAGTATTTCATTAGTCCTCCTCTATGCTAGTTTGGGTTTGTAACTGACATGCCTTCCCAGCTCTTTATTTTAAGCTAATAGGAAAGTGAGTTTGTACTCCCTGTTTATTACTGGCTTCTTAGCAAGGATGCTGGTGAGGTAGGAATACACTGTATAGTAAAAAGAAACAAGTCAGAGTTTAACATTTGGCCTAAAATATTCCAGAAAGTAGATAATACTGTCCTGGAAACATGTCATTTTAGAGAGTTCCTCCCTCCTCACCCACCCTAGGAATGTATTACAACTATCTTATAAAGTGGGTTGTCATAATGTACACTGTCTTTGCTTGTAGGAACATTTTTATTATTGGGGATTGTGTTCCTGACCAAGGACACCACACCAAGTAAATTGTAGATATAACTAAAAATATGTAGTAAAAGCTAATATATAACTGTAAGCTTCTGTAATAATTCAAAACAGCAAAATTGTTCCAACACCTATAAAATGGGCATAAATGTACCATACACACTGATTTTGTAAGGGGCCCCAGTGTACTATAAAATGTACATGCAGGATAAATGAGCCAATTCTACATAAGTTTAATCTATTGTTATTATTTACTTAGAATTTGCACTCTGCCCGCATCCAAAAAGGATATAAAGTATCCTACAAAATTAAACACATATAAAATAGGACAATTAAGCACAAATAAAAACAGAACAAAACCAATTCAAAGCAGTGGTGAATGAGACTTTAATATATGCTAGTTGTAATAAACCCTAATTACACATTTAATTAGCAGTACTTTTGTTTGCTGCTTTTGGTGGTAGAAAAACTTTGGGGAATGATTTGAATGACTCAGGCCTCTTAAAGTTGGTATCTGAGGAAGTCTGAGCTAATGCCTCATTTTTATGCAATACATCTTCCTGTAGCAAGCTGCAGCAACCACAGAATGAAGAACTAAAGGTTGCCAGGACTGTGGTATAGGTGTTAATTAGCTGTCCTAATTCACATAGGTTTGGGTTGTTTTGGTGTGCCTGAATTTTTCTAATATTCTAATGCATGTATGCAACTGTGAGGCATATGAGTATGGAACCTTCTCAAATCAAATTCTATTTCAAATAAAATTTATTTCTGAAATAAGTCCAAATGGTACCTTGTAGCCAGACATTCAATAGTTTGGACTCTTTCTTGGATTGGGAGTTACTTCACATTGATTCTAGTCCTGATTCCACTTTACATAGCTGTGTAATGTGGGGTAAATTGCTTAATCTTTCCGTGGCTTAGCTTTTGTGTCTCTTAAATTAAGCCAGTAATGTGCAGCTGACTCAGCTCAGCTCCGCAGTCTCCTCCAGCAAGTCTTCACTGGTATCCCATCTGGGCTGGGTGCCCTTCTTCTGGGCTCCCGTACCACCCTGTACAAACTACTGCTTCTCATTTGCTCCTCAAAAACTGAGATTATCAACTTGAATATCCCATTAGGGCTATAAGGATAAAGCTCTTAGGGCCTAACATACTGCCTGCCACTCAATACATGGTGTCTGAACTACTTTATGAAAATGCCATAAAGGCTGAATGAGAAATTAGATTTTAAACATATATTTCAAAAATAGGAAATATGCAAATGCTAGCTTATTTTAGTATCGTTTGTATATACGCCATGATATTTGCTATCATCACTTTCTATCTTTAGATACGTAGGTAAGTTTTAATATATTCACCCCTCAAAAAATGGACTTAACAAGTCAGGTGCATTACCAGTAGGCAGGGCTGCCTCATATCCTCCCAGAGGGCTGTAGTTTTTTCTAACTCAAACGGAGGGACCCTACACGTTAGTAGCAGCTGTGTATTGATCATGTGGACTTGAATTACTAGTCTTTGGTTGTATGCATAGTTAATCTTGACAAAAATGAGAATGATGAGTTATCTAGTCAGTTCTTTTAAAAAAACAAAATGCAAATTTATTAAAACACTCAAGTATAGCAACACTAAAGAATATTACACTTAATTATAGTATATAGAGAGCAGGGTTAAACACATAACTAGGTACCACTTGGTAGTCTTTTCACTAATCTTAACTGTTAATTAGAATTTAATCTATTTATGGTATTCTTTTAACCGTAATTGAAAAGCTCCTGACTCATTGCCTTGGTGTTAAATTTCTCCTGTATCTGACACTTGAATTTGGAGCTAGGTGTCAATATGACTATTCTGAGGTTCTCCCTTTCTTGTGAGGAATAAAAAGCAACAACTAAGCTTTGATGTCCCCTTGGCAGTCCAAGTTTTATCCAAAATAGCTTTCTACTAGTTACAGGAAAAGCCTTAATTTGTTTCACCAATGCCTGAGCACCCTGAGCTTGAAAATGGTCTGATCAAGAAAGTGAATACAGAGTCTCTACTTAGACAGCAGGAAACCCTAATGGGCATCTTGTTTCCAATCAGAAGGAACTTTTCCATTAAAGGAGGTAGAAAACTTCTACCCTTTCTAGAATAGCTACTGGGCAGGATCAACACATAAAGTTGTGCAGGTTGTACACTATGTGAGGCTGCCATGACTAAGGGGAACACCTTTCACAAAGTAGACATCATATAGATAGATATAGATATAGATAGATATTTATTCTAACAGTTTTCCTGCAGATGGCAGTCAAGTGCCTCATGCTAACAAAATCAGTTGACTCCTGAACAACTCTGAGGTTAAGGGCACCAACCTTCCACGCAGTCGAAAATCCTCATATAATTTATAGTTGGCCCTCCATATCCGGGCTTCCTCCTTATATGCACTTCCTCCATATCCAAGGTTCCACATCTGTGGATTCAACCAACCACAAATCGTGTAGTACTGTAGTATTTACTATTGAAAAAATTCCACATGTAAGTGGACCCGCACAGTCAAACCCATGTTGTTCAAGAGTCAACTGTATTATGACAATTTTCTGACAAATGGAACTAAAATATCTTTAGCAAATGGTGCCTTTTCCTGATGTGCCTTATGGGCTGATCCTGATACTAATTCCTTACATTTAAATACAATGGCTCCCTTTGTAACTCCCTAGAAGCCTATAAACCATATGCTCAGAACTGATTTCCAAAATATCCTATTTTA
Source organism: Balaenoptera borealis (assembly GCF_965194805.1). Lineage (NCBI taxonomy): Eukaryota > Metazoa > Chordata > Mammalia > Artiodactyla > Balaenopteridae > Balaenoptera > Balaenoptera borealis. Next base: position 44,151,667 of record NC_138881.1, on the reverse strand, counting down.
TTTCATATCACATTTACCTTGGGCATCATTTTATGGGCCCAGCATGCTTCCACTGTGCCACTCTGCTAGGTGTGACCATCATTTTAAAACAGAAAACTGTGACAAGGATTTGAACCAGGAATTTATAGGGGCACAGTCATGGGCAGACATGCATCCACAGGTACACAGTGGTACATTCGCTCCCAGGAACATACCCAAGTATACATACTCCAATAGCTGAACAGCCTGATAGGTAGGTGCAAGTGCACACGTGCACACACACACACACACACACAGAGATAAATAGAGATTTAGTTGGACATTGAAGCATATGAAGGAGGAGGCTCTGGCTGCTCACTGTGGCGCCAAGCTCTTGCCCAGCTCTCCTATTTAACCTATTTTCAGCCTGTTTCACTCCCACAAGGCAATGAGTTCCCTAAAGTTTACATGCTCTCATGTGAGTTCAATTCAACAAACCACTTTTAGGGCGTACTAGTGACAAAGAACTGTGCTAAGTAGATATAGGAACCCACTCAGTCTTGGAAGGTTATTTGAGGGAGGTGAGATCTGAACTGTGTCTGAAGTTTAAGTAGGACTTTGGTAAGTAAACACGGGAAAAGAGACAGGAGGCAGAGGGACTATCTTAAGCATAGACATGGAAGAAGTAGAAAGGGCGATGCTCTGAGAATCCCACAAAGACATTTGGAACATTTAGTGCATCAGGAAGAAAGGCTAGAAAACTTAGTTGGGAGGTAAATTGCAGAGGGCCTTGAATGCCAGGTGAAGGAACACGTGTTTTATTCCATAAGCAGTGGAGAATCATGGAAGGTTTTTGATGGAGAGTAACATGACTAGGTTTAGATTTAAGAAAATTGTCAATATATAGGATGGGTTAGCCAGGAAGACTCTAGAGAAAGGGGCATCAATCTAGGCAAGATATATTGAGGACCTAATGCAATCAGTATGGGAAAAAGTGGATAGAAGAGATGCTGTTGGGATTTGGCTTGTAATTGATTAAGAGTGGATGGTGGGGAAAGAGAAGAATGGAAGGTGACTCTAAACTTTCCAGCCTGGAGTTGTTAAAATTATAAAAAAGACAGGAGCAAGAGCAGGCTTAGGTAGTTTCCAGAGGAAGATCATGAGTACAGTTGTGGAAATTTTGAGTTTGAAGTGTTGGTTATCCTCAAGACAGTGATTAGAGAAGGATGAGAACTTAAAGGTTAAAGGACCAAAGTATGTATGTTTTACCATGAAAAGTAAGCAGGGTGGGAAAAGTTTGTTGCTCCCCCCCACCACATACACACTAATTGAAAGCAATGAACAAAATCAATAGAATCAGATAATGGAAGAGAGATGAACATGGACAAATAATGTTTGGGGAAATAGGCAGAGAAAAAGTTATTGATTTCGAAGTTGAAGTATTGAGCAAGAAGGGAGAAAGAAGAGAATGTGTAATTTTTTTACAGGAACATTTTCTTTGAAAGTGTCAATCCTGAGTAATTTTTTTCAATAACTTTTCTATCCTCTCCTTTGGCTGTTTTCTCTTTGTTGAGAAAAATCCTCTGAATGGTCTTGAAAGGAGAGGGGATATTGTTCATGTGTTGTCCTCGGATAGAACGCAAGTAGCTTTTCTCTTATTACCCAAGTCTTTATTTGTAAGCCTAGGAATATAGTGTGTTTTTGGAAACCAGTAAGGTTAACAGTTATCTAGTTATTAATAGGAGGAGCATGAGAACATTTCTCTTGTATTAAAGAAGAATATATTCTCTATAACAAAGATTCTATTTTAAAGCTCTTCATATATAGTAGGCACTTAATAACTGTTGAATTTATAATAAATAACAAAACAGTCATAGATAGATAGATAGATATAGATATAGATACATAGATATTAAGATACCTCCAGAGACAGCAAGCTAAGATATACTTAGGGTATTGTTAGATTAGCTCTGAAAATGTTGAGGGGAGGTGGGGACTTTCTTAACGAAAACTATTCTTACCAGGTAAACTTTGTCTTTTAGGTATGAACTGAATAATAAGCCCCTTAAAATAGCGGCAGACAGTGGAGGAAACAAAGGGCAAGCCAGATGGAATAATCAGGGAATAAACTGACAAATGTTTGAAAGTGTGAACTGAAAGCTTGGTAGGCCCCCAGCCCTTTGCTAGTTGGTGTGGAAAGAACAAGGGTAGATGTGAAGTCTGCAATCTCACTTGGAAAACAAAACATGTACACCAGAGACAGGTACATAACAATACAAGAAAATATACGATTAGGTTACAGCAAGTGTAGGTCAGAGAGTAATGCTGTATGATTATAAAGGAGGGGAACAATAAGGGATGGAGTAGTTAAGGAAGGCTTCCTGTTGGAGGTGAGATCAATCGAACCTAGATCTGAGAGCAACATACACAAAGACTTGGATGCAGCAAGGACTCTATTCAACTGATATCAAAGAGTTTTGAGAAAAAGGCAGAAGGATTTGGACTTTATTCTGTACAGCAGGGTATTATTTAATGTTCTTGAGTAGGAGAGTAACATAATAAAAGTAATTTTATCTGATATATATTGTGATAGTGAGAAAGATAGATTGGAGGGGGATAAGATAGGAGGCAGGGAGATTACCTAGGCTGTTGCAAAAATCCAGGTGAGAGATGATGGTGGCCTGCTTATTGAAAGCAATGATGATCATTCTTTCATTCACTTAAAATCATTTCTTGAACACCTACTCTGTGTCAGGCACTGTGCCAATAACTGTAAATTAACTGAAGGAAATTATAGCTAAGTAAAGAAAATAAGACAAAGTATACAAATAACTACAACCCCAAGTAGAAAATGGCAATGGCCATGAGAGAAACTCTGAGTTCAAAGGAGATAAGAACTGATTGGAGCCTAGCAGGATGGGGTAGACTTGGGTTCGGAGATGAGTAAAAGGACATTCTAAAAGTTTTCTTATTTGAGAAAAGATGCTGGGAAGAGTGATAAGAAGGGAATTCTAGGCAAACAAAACAGTGTGAGCAAAGGAACCAAGGTGAGAAAACACTGGGTATTTTTTGGAGACAAGAGGATGTGAAGCTTGGGGATGCAGACAGAAATGAAGAGCTAGGAGAAGGTGGGGGTAGGACAAGTGAATGGAGGTGGACGGGTAAGGAGGAGGGGAAATGGTCAGGGAAGATAGCATAGGACATTAATAATTTCTAATGTTCTTTCTGCTTTGCAACTCACACTTTGCTCAAACTCTGTCTGGATTCTTTCCAAGGGTCTGGGATGTTTTTGTTTCATTCCTGGCACCATCTTCTCTGACGTGGGAGCATAAGGTCCTGACTGATAGAGGTGCCCTAGTCTGAGAAAGGTACTGATTCCCGCATGCATCTCATACAAGGCTAGTTTTGACACTAAGTAGTATCTATATTCAATCTTTGGTGTTCAAGGACATCTCTCAGTCTCGGTTTTGCTGCCTGTATATACCTCTTTGACATACCTTTGGAATGCCTTGTCATGCGTGTAAGGAGCACTGTTCCTAATTTGTTTCTCAGTACATTTCAAACTGAGCCTTCAGAGACACTTCTCAATCAGTTACGTTATAGCCATAAAATGTAGTGGTCTTTCTAGACTACTACTTGATATTTGTATCGTACTCTACAGCCTTCTAAAATGCTTCCATATTTCCCATGTCCTATATCCTTGAATTCTCACCACAACTCTGTATGTGGTATTGGTTTCATCCCTATTGTGCAGATGAGAAAAATGAGGCTAAAGGATAATCAGAGTCAAGATTCAAGCCCAAGGCTCCTGACTCCAAAACCAATCCCTAATCCATGTCAGGCTAGTTAGTACCAGGTTTTCAAAGCAGTCCTCTTGAGCCCAGAAATGATCTAGGTTCCTCTAAACAAAGTAGGATAATGGGGGCCATCTGCCTTTATCTCAGGACTAATTACCTTCCTTAAAGCTAACCAAATCCACAGGCTTAAGATGAGACACAGTTTTAAGGTGGTTGTAATGGTTGTTTCATAAAAAAACTCTTTTGGATGCTTATAATGATGATTCATCGTGTAAATAGTTTGGGACTTCCTAAGATCAGAATTCTCAGAAGGTTCTATAATTCTTAAGAGATTAAAAACACACCAGTCTAGAGGTTTGGGCCCAGAATTGAGATTTAAGAGGCTGATTCTATTCCTAGCTGTGCCTTTGTGATTTGAGGTAAATCCTTTAACCTCTCACTTATTTATCCATTGGTAAATAAGCATAATTCCCACCATATAATAACTGGGAAGCGCTTTAAAATTCTAAGCTCAAAGGTACGTTAAAGCCTTAAAAATTCTGTAAAGCACTTTGCACAGCTTCAAAATGACTGTGACATCAATACACGGTGGAATTAGTTCATTAAAAACGAGTATATGGAGACAGGGTTAAAGCACAGATTTCTGCCTACCTACTACTGTTTTTAATAGGCACAGCTGAGGTCTGTGTTCCCCTTTCATATCTGTCACAATGTGGTGTTGCCACAGCAAGTTGGCTCATCTTGCATGCCATCTCCTGCAGGGTCATATGTCACTACAACTAATATCCCTAGGTAGAGATTTTTCTAAGGTAGAAGCCTAGTGGAGGAGGTTAATTCTCTATTTCATTTCTCCCCTTTGAAGGCTGGATTGTGTGGAAGGGAAAATGTTTTAGACTTTTTGTAATAATACTTCTCTGTCCTATGCCTTAATGTCCCTGTCTATAAAATGGACTTACTAAGATCTGCTTCTACCTGCAGAGGCAATATGTGAGCCTAACCGTGGGAGTTGCAGTGTAACATAGTGAGCTTCAGAGTCAGACACATTTGGGTTGAAATTCCAGCTCTGTCATTTCCTAGCTCTGTGACCTTGGGCAAAGACCTTCACTCACCTCTCTGAGTCTTATTTTCCTCAATTATCATATGAGATTAATAATCCCACTTTGTGTGGTTGCTCTAAGGATCCATGGCATAGAAAGTGTTTAGTTCAGTGCCTGGTACCTGGTTAGTTCTTTTTAAAAAAAGTGGTAGCTGCTATGATATGAAAGACACTGGTTTCATTTCAAGCAAGTACTATACTTGCTCACTGTCTCTGCTCCCCTTCCTGTTCAAAAGGGGTGAATGTTCCACGCAAAATACGGAAAACATGGGAACAACAAGAGTGGCTATCATTGCTTTTTAACACTGCATCTTAATATCACAGTCATGGACCCCCTTTACTTACTGCTGTTTTCTTCTGGTTAAAGGGGCATGTCAAGAGAGAGACTTGCAATTCAATTCAACAAGTATTTTTGAGCACTTAGTAATCGCATCTCTGACTTCTTTCATAATAAGTTCTCTCTTCTTTCTATAATTTATTGGTAATGGACAGGTATTTCATTCATATTAATTAATTATAGAATTCTAAGTTTCTAGTTAATTGTTTCAATCCTTCCTGACATTTGAGTCACTGATACCTCTCAAGATTTTTTTTCCCCAGAAAAGCAGCAATTTTAATTTGAAAGCAATTTTATGTATGAGTGAAAGAGAGGAAAAAGGAACCCCTGAAGAGCTGCAGGGCAAAAATCATTCAGCTGCAGCACCCTATCTCTGCAGACCTGCAGAGACAGAGAGAAAGAGAGAGAGAGAGATAATAGATAGATAGATAGATAGATAGATAGATAGATAGATAGATATAGATGATAGGTATAGATAGAAGATAGATTAGATAGGATAGATAGATATAGATATAGAGACAGATAGATACATAGATAGATATAGATGATAGATACATAAATAGATAAATAGATGATAGATGATACATAGATACATAGAAATGATAGAGAGAGAGAGAGAGAGAGATGATAGATAGGTGACATATAGATAATAGATAGATACATAGATCTAGATGATAGATACAGATAGATACATAGATACATAGATATAGAGATAGATGATAGATAGATAGATAGATAGATGATAGATCGATAGATAGAGGTAGAAGATAGATTAGATAGAATGGATGGATGGATAGATAGATAGATAGATAATCTCCAGGGTACACAGAATTGGCACCAATTTAATTTGGGCTGGCCTCCAGCAAGAATGTCGGTAACACTTGAGTGATCTTCCTTCAAACATCAAAGATGATGATGAACTTTCATGATAAAGGAATGAGAATTTACAAAGTCTAGTGTTAACTTTATGCCAACTTTTGAAGACGTTGCTGCAGAAACCTAAGTCCTGAAAGAGACTTTTCATTTGGAGACTCTCCTAGAGAGATTTTTCAAGCAGATAGGATTTTCCTAGTACTGCTTTGTAATTTGAGGTTGCAGCATAGCAAACATGGCAGACACAAACTCTGACGCATGGATTTATATCTACGAGAAGAAGTGGAGGGAACAAGGATGTTTATGCACTGATATTACTACGATATTTGCTATTAAGAGACCTGAGCTCTGATATCAAGTTTGGCTGCGTTGACAAGGTCTCTCAGATCCTAAGGCTCCTCATAGTGAACAATATCATGTATAACCAACTCTCCATCTCTAGGTGAAATGAAGACAGATTTAGGTATTTAATCCAAGATGCCAAGTAGCCTTGAGATTTTATGGAGGAGGCTCATGTCTGAGCACGTCTCCTGTCTTCTGAGAAATTCTTGGACTCTGTAGTTCAAAAATAACATTAGAATTCCAAAGATAGTCATTTAGATACTGCTGTGGTTAAGTGGTCGTATTTGCTAAGCACACACCTCAGAAGACAGGCAAATGATTATAAATAACAGTACAGATGCAGCACTGCACTTCTGGGAAGCATGAACAAATCCAACTTATGTGTCATCCTGCAACAGGATCAAGTTCTGTCCACAGATGACACTCAGTGGAAAGCTACCACTTAAAACCCACCAGTGGAACAAGGAGGGCAGTATCAAAAAGTCAGGGCAGCAACATCTGAGTTCCCATCACATCTCAACTCCTCTGAGTTGGCACTCTGTGGATTATAAATGGAAGCTGGAAATTCAACAACCGGTATGTGATGAGGGGAGGTAATCAGAAGCCTACAGGATAAAGAGAAGCTTCCAAGACACACTGAAACATAGCATGACTAGACCTTGGACTTCTAGCAAATGAGAGTGTATGTACAGGCCATTCTAGTCAGGAATTCTCAGAAGTAGCATATCTTTTTACATATTGATATTTTCTACTACAAATACAAATCTTAGTAGCAAAGTTATGAAAAACACCTGGCATGAGTAGTGGATAAGGCCAGCCTCAAGGATAGGGTTCATGTGTAGAACATGGAAGAGATTGCCCCCACACTAAATATTTACAGCCATGTGTATACATGACTAGTCATTACTCTCACCTGTGCCACCTTCCAGCATGAAGGACAACTATGTGTGCCTTGTTTTTCAAGTCCACATTTCAGAAGGCTGATATACACATTTTCTATGATTTGGGGGAAGAGGAGAGGAAGAGAAAAAGAAAAGAAAAAAACACCACACAAACCTAGTCATCCTTTCTAGGCTGAAGTCAATCCTAGGAACTGACTCTTGGTTGCCAGGGGGAGTTCTGTAGAAGAAGTTAAAGTAGTGTAGCTGGAGAAGTCAGGCATGAATGCTTCAACTCACTCTAGGAGCTGTTTAATCACTCTACACTCTAAGTGTGTCTGAGCAAGGGTGGGCATCATACCAACAGTGTAAACAGTAGCACTAGGTGGTTGTGAGCCAGCCTAGCTCTTATGACCAGAGTGCTTTATTATTGGTTTTTCTTTCTAGGGAGCCTGGTAACCGGGGTATATGCATGACCCATTGCATTCTTTGCTCAGTGGCAGCATAGGATATCTGTTCTCTGGCATGTAGCTTCTTTCTAAGTCTGGGGTGGAGAGAGGAAAAACAAACAATTAAAGTAGTAGTTGGCCTTCTCTTTCCTCAGTGTCTTCTAGTCCTATTGGTGTTGAACTTTGTCTTAGCTGTTTTAATCAAGGCTTCCACCACAGCAGACATTTCCTTTGTGGGATGGCTGTTGGTGGGGCATTTGGGTACGTAATCACCTTCAGGCAGGCCTTTCCCAGTTTCCGCTTGAGGAGGGGTAATGTGGGAGGAGTAAGGGAGGAGAGGAGGCTCCAAGTGGGTAATATCTCAGATTCTGCTATTTCCCCCTTCTGACCACTCCCTGGGCTGCCATCCTAAGGCGCACATGGTTCCTGGGTTTTAGTGTCACCATGTGGTTTAGCATGTTACTCACACTCCAGAGCTTGGACTTCCTGCCTAGCAGCAGCAGTGTAGTGCTGACCTCAACAAAGAAGGAAGTTGATATTCTTTGTGAGAAACAAAACTAGTGTGGGCAGGCTGCTGATGCTATGGGCTGATGACAATGACCTCCGCCTTAACCTGCCCCTGCTCTAAGAAAAAGAGCCCAACAAATCATTATAGGTAAAGATAGCACTCAGTTCATTCTAATATCCTGACAATTATTTTGTCAGGGTGGATACAGAGGCACCTCCCCATCTCTCCCAACTTCACATGTCCCTGCAGTTCCTCTGGGGCAGTGAAGATCATTATTTGTAGCGAATCCTGCAGGAGGAGTTGCAGGTCAGGGGGCAGGATGGAGCCCTTAGTTAACTTTTATGGAATGCAGCTTGGTTTACTGTTGGGGCACCTTCCACAGTGACTCATAGTAGGCGCCTGATCTTCTGACTCACCGCTATCAAGGGAGCATGGTCATCCAGTGCTCATTATGAGCCCCTGATAGCTGTGCAGACTTTACAGACCCTAAGAAGTACAGGAGAATCTATTTTGAATCTCACCACCCCCTACTGCACCCCCTCTATGCATTATTGAGTCCGTTTGTGGCTTGCTGTATACTTATGCACATTCATATGGATTTGCCCCTGCTGATGTATGTGTGCTTCTCTTCCTACTAGTGTGAGTTAGTGTTTTTGTGTAGGAGTCCAGCATTATATTTTTAAGTCAAGTCCTGTGAGGGGCATTCTCAGGAGAATTAATAGAGCAATTTGTTTAAAAAGAACTTCCCACCTCCAGATGTCCCTAAGCAGACCAAGCTGATTACAAAAAGGACCAGTTCAAATCAGAACTCTTTGAGGAGTTCCCAGAAGATCAAATAGCCCAATATCAGATCAGCCATTTGTGGTCTAGGGAAAGATATTGGGACTAGAGCCTACAAAATGGAGGTACTGAGGATGGGATGGAGAAAGAGGAAGAGAGAAAGGAGGTTTGGTAAAAGGTTAAAAAGAACAACAACAAAAAAGGACATAGCCCCTGCCAGATGCCTAATTTCTCTTTCAATGTTTGGAAATACCACACAGATAGCTCTTGCATTTGAGTTGTCCAGGTGGCTGGAGATCTATTTATTTTGCATTTAACCAAGGGTCAAAGGGTCTTTGCTGATGTTTTTGCTTAAGGGTTCCGAATAAACTTTCCACCATGTTTATCTGGGAGTGGACCGAGGTAGAGGCGGTTTATCCAGTACTTAAGTTATTTTTAGATCACCTTTAAGTCACTCCTTTGGAAGAAAGCAGCATTTATGTCCTGAAGGATTTCTGAAAAGAATACAGAAAATCTGGGTTACTGCCCCCTCATTCCTGACTCTGAAAGGATTTCCCACTGGGAATCCGAGTAAGTCACTTGGACTCTCTGTTTGCCCTGATCTCAAAGAGTTATTGCGCAAATAACTGGAATTGGTCAAATAGTGGTAAAAACTAAGGCAACATATCAGAGATCTAGCCCTACCTTACACTAAGTTGAGTTTCAATGGCTGATAATGACAACTAGTCAGCACTTGGCGATATAAACTCATGGAATCTGACCGTCCTCATATGGAACACCTAAAACCAGTATCCTGCTGTGTCTCTTTTTACTCAATTTTGATTCTTGTTATCTACTTACTAAAGTAGGTGTTCCAAGCATTTGTTGTACAGTAGCCCTCAAGTCCCGATTTCTGCAAAAGTATACACTGCTTCTCCTAGAAGCTAAAGAATTTTAGATTTTGTATTTTTTGCCTATGTCTGACTACATAATTTTCAAGGTAGAAATTGCACAGATTTATTATATAACTGTATATATACTAGTCATGCTTCTCTATTTTTTCTAAATGGAAGACAGTATAATTCAAAGGGGAATTGTAACTTTATGAGCTATTTCTCCCCTGCTCACATCAGGCATGGTAAATAAACTCTCAAAATTCACTATGTGTATTTTGTAGTAATATACTCAGCTCCAGGAGCTGCATAGTAGTACAAATGCGTTAGTAATTATGCACAAGCAATAAGCTCAAAATCTTCTAGTCAGGCCAGTCAGCGTGCATGCACGTGCACGCACACACACACAGAAAATCCTCCAAAGGCATTAAAGATAGTAGAAAGTCATGGTGAATGTTTCTCCAAAGGTGTTATATAATAGGCATACAACAATATGATACCAAAAGCATGATCCATAAAAATAAAAATTGATATACTGGACCTCATCAAATTGTAAAACTTTTACTCTGTGAAACTTGTTAAGAAGATGAAAAGGCTAATTACAGACTGGGAGAAAATATTTTCAAATCACATATCTAACAAAGGACTTGTTTTTAGAAATATAAAGAACTCTAAAAACTCAACATTTTAAAACCAAAAAAATCCAATTAGAAAATGGGCAAAAGACATACATAGACATTTCATCCAAGAGAATATACAGATGGTAAATAAGTGTATGAAAAGATGTTCAATATCATTAGTCATTAGGGAAATACAAATTAAGACCACAGTAAGATGTCACTACACACCTATAAAATAAAATAGTAGTGACACCACCAAATGCTAGAGAGGATATAGAAAAACTAGATCATTCATACATCGCTGGTAGGAATGTAAAATGGTACAGGCACTCTGAAAAATAGTTTGACAGTTTCTTTTCAAACTAAAAATAGATTTACCATACGGCCCAGCAATTGCACACTTGGGCCTATATTCCAGAGAAATGAAAACTTACTTTCGTGCAGAAATGTGTACACATATGTTCATAGCAGCTTTATTCATAATAGCCAAATACTGGAATCTACACAGATGTCTTTCATTAGATTGAATGGCTAAACAAATTGTGGTACACGCATACCATAGAATACTATTCAACAATACAACTTTGATGAACCTCAAGGAAACTATCCTATGTGTAAAAAGCCAATCTTAAAAGCATATATACTGAATGATTCCATTTATGTAACAATTGTGAAATAACAAATTAGAGAGATGGAGAACAGATTTGTGGATGCCATGAGTCAAGGATGGGAGACAGGGTGCAGAGGAAGTAGGTGTGGCTATAAAGGAGTAGCACAAGGGAGTGGTGATGGTACCACAATAGTGGTGATGGCACAGTTCAATACCTTGACTGGCATGATCTTTACTCAAAGCTACAAATGTGATAAAATTGCATAGAGGTACACACACACACATACACACACACATACAAAATGGGTTCATGTATAATTGGTGAAATCCAGATAAGCTCTATGGATTGTACCAATGTCAATCTCCTGCTTTTGATATTGTACTGTAGTTATAAAAGATGTTAACACTGGGGGAGGATGGGTGAAGAGTACACAGGACCTCCCTGTACATTTCTTTGCACCTTTCTGTGAATCTGTAATTATTTCAAAAAATTTTTAATGTTTTTTAAAAAAACAAGGGTAATATTTTTTTGGATGCTGTATATTTTGCTTCATATGTAAGGCACAATTAATTTATTTTGTGCATTACAAATAAATCCTGTGTATTAAAATTAATTTTGTCTTTTTGTGCCAAAATATAGCATAATATATTTTTTTAAATATAGCTTCTAATGTAAAAATATGTTAATTCTCTGCTGTAGGGATGTGATGGTGGAAATGGGAGATATCTAACACAGCCAAACTCAGAGTTTTACAGCCCATTGTTAAACTGTAATTGACAAATTTAATAGGATGTTTTGTTTAGGATTTTGTAATAATCAGTCCTCAGTTGTGTTATAGCTAATTAAAATACATTTATATTTGACTTTTAGCACTGGTTTTATGCTTTCACTTAAATATGCTTATATAAGCCTGAGTGACTTCATATTCCATTCAGAAAATAGATGGCAATAGATTACATCTTAGATTCATGCAAAGTACAGAATACCTTCTTGAGACGTGAAAAATGTATATTTCCCATATTTCTTAGCTCTTAGTTGCTCTTGGTTGTTTATGATGTGGAGAAGTGGCTTTGTGACATTTACCATGAGGAAATTAATCAAACATTTTGATTCAAGAAGCCTCTTTTGGTTGCATTAGAATTCAAGAAGAGAATAGGGAATGTTATCAGTAAACTTTCTCAAGATTCTTTGTTGAATTCTATCAATGAGCTCCGGAAAGCATTTGCGCCTAGGAGAATGAGATCATTTTTATTTATTTATATCAATTTACTAAAAGGTTTATACCTTTGACTAATATATATCTACACACATATTTTGAAAAAAGCATATAAGTGGTGATACTACAAAATTACCGTGGTCTATAACACACTTTGACACTTCTTAGAAATAGATGCTATTGAGAAAATATGACATTTTACTCACATTAAACTTGGAGAAGGAAAAGCACTAAGTGTACCTATTGAGGCAATGAGTTACAAAGATGATAACCTACTTCCTCAATGCCTTTGTGTGATATTGTAAGGATAAATCAGGCAGAGTGTATAAAATATTTTAAGCTTCATGTAAAATGTACGCTTGAAACATTTTTCCATACAATAAAAGATTTTACACACTGAATTCTTTCTTTTTTTAAACATCTTTATTGGAGTATAATTGCTGTACAATGGTGTGTTGGTTTCTGCTTTAAAACAAAGTGAATCAGCCATACATATACATATATCCCCATATATCCTCCCTCTTGCGTCTCCCTCCCACCCTGCCTATCCCACCCCTCTAGGTGGTCACAAAGCACCGAGCTGATGTCCCTGTGCTATGTGGCTGCTTCCCACTAGCTATCTGTTTTACATTTGGTAGTATATATATGTCCATGCCATGCCACTCTCTCACTTCGTCCCAGCTTACCCTTCCCCCTCCCCGTGTCCTCAAGTCCATTCTCTTTGTCTGTGTCTTTATTCCTGTCCTGCCCCTAGGTTCTTCAGAACCATTTTTTCTTTTTAGATTCCATATATATGTGTTAGCATACGGTATTTGTTTTACTCTTTCTGAACTACTTCACACTGTATGACAGACTCTAGGTCCATCCATCTCACTATAAATAAATAAATTTTGTTTCTTTTTATTTTTTAAATTTTTTAACATCTTTATTGGAGTATAATTGCTTTACAGTGGTGTGTTAGTTTCTGCTTTATAAGAAAGTGAATCAGCTATACATATACATATATCCCCATATCTCTTCCCTCTTGCATCTCGCTCCCTCCCACACTCCCTATCCCACCCCTCTAGGTGGTCACAAAGCACCGAGCTGATCTCCCTGTGCTATGCAGCTGCTTCCCACTAGCTATCGGTTTTACATTTGGTAGTGTGTATATGTCCATGCCACTCTCTCACTTTGTCCCAGCTTCCCCTTCCCCTTCCCTGTGTCCTCAAGTCCATTCTCTAGTAGGTCTGCGTCTTTACTCCCGTCCTGCCCCTAAGTTCTGCATGACCTTTTTTTTTTTTAGATTCCATACATATGTGTTAGCATACGGTATTGGTTTTTCTCTTTCTGACTTACTTCACTCTGTATGACAGACTCTAGGTCCATCCACCACACTACAAATAACTCAATTTCCTTTCTTTTTATGGCTGAGTAAGATTCCATTGTATATATGTGCCACATCTTCTTTATCCATTCATCTGTCAATGGACATTTAGGCCGCTTCCATGTCCTGGCTATTGTAAATAGAGCTGCAATGAACATTGTGGTACATGACTCTTTTTGAATTATGGTTTTCTCAGGGTATTTGCCCAGTAGTGGAATTGCTGGGTCGTATGGTAGTTCTATTTCTACTTTTCTAAGGAACCTCCATACTGTTCTTCATAGTGGCTGTATCAATTTACATTCCCACCAACAGTGCAACAGGGTTCCCTTTTCTCCACACCCTCTCCAGCATTTATTGTTTGTACATTTTTTGATGATGGCCATTCTAAACGGTGTGAGATGATACCTCATTGTAGTTTTGATTTGCATTTCTCTAATGATTAGTGGTGTTGAGCATCCTTTCATGTGTTTGTTGGCAATCTGTATATCTTCTTTGGAGAAATGTCTATTTAGGTCTTCTGCCCATTTTTGGATTGGGTTTTTTGTTTTTTTGATATTAAGCTGCATAAGCTGCTTGTAAAATTTGGAGATTAATCCTTTGTCAGTTGCTTCATTTGCAAATATTTTCTCCCATTCTGAGGGTTGTCTTTTCATCTTGTTTATGGTTTCCTTTGCTGTACAAAAGCTTTTAAGTTTCATTAGGTCCCATGTGTTTATTTTTGTTTTTATTTCCATTTCTCTAGGAGGTGGGTCAAAAAGGATCTTGCTGTGATGTATGTCATAGAGTGTTCTGCCTATGTTTTCCTCTAAGAGTTTTATAGTGTCTGCCCTTACATTTAGGTCTTTAATCCATTTTGAGTTTATTTTTGTGTATGGTGTTAGGGAGTGTTCTAATTTCAATCTTTTACATGTAGCTGTCCAGTTTTCCCAGTACCACTTATTGAAGAGGCTGTCTATTCTCCATTGTATATTCTTGCCTCATTTATCAAAGATAAGATGACCATATGTGTGTGGGTTTATCTCTGGGCTTTCTATCCTGTTCCACTAATCTATATTTCTGTTTTTGTGCCAGTACCATACTGTCTTGATTACTGTCGCTTGGTACTATAGTCTGAGGTCAGGGAACCTGATTCCTCCAGCTACGTTTTTCTTTCTCAACATGGCATTGGCTTGTCGGGGTCTTTTGTGTTTCCATACAAATTGTGAAATTTTTTGTTCTAGTTCTGTGAAAAATGCCACTGGTAGTTTGATAGGGATTGCATTGAATCTGTAGATTGCTTTGGGTAGGATAGTCATTTACTATCCTACCTATCCTATTTACTAGGATAGCTTTACTTTATGGCAATCACAATGTTGATTCTTCCAATCCAAGAACATGATATATGTCTCCATCTGTTTGTGTCATCTTTAATTTCTTTCATCAGTGTCTTATAGCTTTCTGCAGACAGGTCTTTTGTCTCCTTAGGTAAGTTTATTCCTAGGTAAGTTTATTCCTAGATATTTTATTCTTTTTGTTGCAGTGGTAAATGGGAGTGTTTCCTTAATTTCTCTTTCAGATTTGTCATCATTAGTGTATAGGAATACAAGAGATTTCTGTGCATTAATTTTGTATCCTGCTACTTTACCAAATTCATTGATTAGCTGTAATAGTTTTCTGGTAGCATCTTCAGGATTCTCTATGTATAGTATCATGTCATCTGCAATCAGTGACAGCTTTACTTCTTCTTTTCCAATTTGGATTCCTTTTATTTCTTTTTCTTCTGTGATTGCTGTGGCTAAAACTTCCAAAACTATGTTGAATAATAGTGGCGAGAGTGGACAACTTTGTCTTGTTCCTGATCTTAGAGGAAATGTTTTCAGTTTTTCACCATTGAGAACGATGTTGGCTTACACACTGAATTCTGCCTTCCTAAAATCACTTCACTGACACCTTTTCCTCTAATTAAGATTTTTCTCTTTGATTTGCATATCCACTCACTCAAGAACTACCTTCTTTCATCCAAATGTCCATATACCCACCCTAGTTTGAAGCCATCAATCCACATCTTCTCTTACCTCTGAATATGCTATTTGGAGGACATGTATATGTGGGTCTCAATTAGGAAATTGAGATAGACCAAAGGGCATCCCAAGGCACCCCTGAGTCCTTGAATGAGGAGATGACATGTATATGTACTTTACACATCTTGTAAAGTACAAATTTTGGGGACAGAAATATTGTCTCCTTTCACACTTACTCAAGGTTCATGAGGTTTTCAGTTTGCATTTCCCTTGTTATTTTTCATCATGTAATTTGCTTCTCCTGGCTAAAAATGGTTCAGTGAATCATGAGCCTGGAAAAGAGTCTTACCATCTCTCCAAGTGAGGAGGATCTGGAGAAATCAAAAAGCCCATCAGTTGGGAATACCAATGTGGAATTTCTGCCCATCAGGAAAACCCCAGGGATTGTAGGCAGACATGGAGAGCTAAGAAGAATGAGCATCTCCTTTTTCTGCATCAAGGGTAAAAGGAGGAGAAGGAACTTTTAAGAAAAGTAAGAACAGCCATTTGGAGGGGATAGCTTAGGTAAATAGTCATCTCACATAGCCATGGGCAAGGAGATGGATTTGTTGACTGTGAAGTCCAATCCAACCATCTTAAGCTTTTGAAAGCTTAAGATAAAATGCAAAGATCCATTTGCCAGTGTTTGTTGCATAGCTGTGCATTTAGACTTCCCTTGAAAGCCCAAGGCACATGAATGGCAAAGTAGAATAAGAAGGGATTGGAATTTTTGCTTTAGGATAAGTACATGCAGAAGCTGTTATGTGGGTAGTTGCAGATTTCTACGTTCTGTCCATTGTAAAAGATCTAGTCAGTTGGTATGATAAAACCCTGATTTTAGTTATTTATGTGGGAAAATGGCCGTGTGATATTTACCTTTATTTCATTTAACTAGTTCAAAATTTGCAAGTTTATACCTCTAAAAGCAAATGATTTCTTCCTAGATAATTGGTCCTGAATTAAGAATACTATCAGTAGAATAAAATGCCACCAGGTAAATGGTGGTGCTTTAGACATGGCAGATTATAGCTGCTCTTGAAACTGTATTTCCCATAGTTGTGGTTAATGGAATACAACAGAAGAGGATGTTTTCAACTCAGTTATCCTTTTTGTCCTTCAAAAATTGCCTCACTGTTTTAACGTAAACACTAGAGAGGATTAGATTTGAAATGTCTATGTGCTAAATTTAAAGAGATACAAACACTTGGGTTCACTAATCCTAACTGTTCTAATCACCACTTGTTCTCACACTGGTTTCTCTTCCAGGCTTGAATAGAACATTCCTCTTAACTTTCCTTAAATATTCAGACCTACCATCAGAAGCCCTTCTGATGTTCTAAGATTCTTTTTTTTGGGGAGAGGGGAGTTCAAAAGTCCCAGCATTATGAGTATCTTTATGGGGACAGCAGGCACAGATTCTTCTCCAGACTTAAATTTGATTTTCTATTTATAGTCTTTGTTTCCTTTCTCAGCCATCCCTGTTCTGTTACTCATGGGAAGGAGAGAGTCTGTGCTTGCATGGAATAATCCACAAAAATCAAAAGCACACTAATAGCTGGTATTAAAGACCCACTGGGCTTAGATTATTAGTATGTAAATTATGCTCCCAATTTTGGCTCAAATACTGATTTCAAATCAATCTCCCAATACCCCATTGCAACCACATATATACTTACACTTGATAAGTCTTGTGGTCCAATTTAGGGGTCAAAAATATTGCCACCATATCCACAGAAGGAAAGAAGAAATATGTATTGAATTTCTACTTGGCACTAAGAACTTTCATATATTCCCTTGATCTTTATTAAGAGTTGAGTGTCACTGTATGTAGTTTTGTAGGTAAAAATGCTGAGGTTTGTAAGTTAAATTACTTGTCCAAAGACACACACATAATAAGAGATGGAGCTGAGTTTCAAATCCAGGTTTATCTGATTCCAAAATCAACACTCCTTTTCACTGCACCAAATTGGGTTTTGCCAATTGTGCTTAGAAATATAAGGATCTTCATGTGTTTCCTACAACAGCAACTGGCTTTTAGGAGCCAAGTGATAGGACATGGATCCCTGAACATTTGAGAACACGTTTTTTCATTGTCCTCCCCAGGTGTGTTTTACTTCACTCAATTTCATTTTATAAACATTTATCAAGTACCTACTATGCATAGGTTGTGGCACTCTGGGCACTTTGCCTATTGGACATAACTCGGCTATGACATATTTTGTGATTTACCAAGAAAGCTTTATACTGAGGTTTGCCTTCCTGACCTCCTCAGTTTTTTTTTTGTTTGTTTGTTTGTTTTTAAAACATCTTTATTGAAGTATAATTGCTTTACAATGGTGTGTTAGTTTCTGCTTTATAACAAAGTGAATCAGTTATACATATACATATGTTCCCATACCTCTTCCCTCTTGCATCTCCCTCCCTCCCACCCTCCCTATCCCACCCCTCTAGGTGGTCACAAAGCACCGAGCTGATCTCCCTGTGCTATGCGGCTGCTTGCCACTAGCTATCTATTTTACATTTGGTAGTGTATATATGTCCATGACACTCTCTCACCCTGTCACATCTCACCTCTCCCCCTTCCCATATCCTCAAGTCCATTCTCTAGTAGGTCTGTGTCTTTATTTCCATCTTGCCACTAGGTTCTTCATGGTCTTTTTTTTTTTTTCCTTAGATTCCATATATATGTGTTAGCATACTGTATTTGTTTTTCTCTTTCTGACTTACTTCACTCTGTATGACAGACTCTAACTCCATCCACCTCATTACAAATACCTCCATTTCATTTCTTTTTATGGCTGAGTAATATTCCATTGAATATATGTGCCACATCTTCTTTATCCATTCATCTGATGATGGACACTTAGGTTGCTTCCATGGCCTGGCTATTGTAAATAGAGCTGCAATGACATTTTGGTACATGACTCTTTTTGAATTATGGTTTTCTCAGGGTATATGCCCAGAAATGGGATTGCTGGGTCGTATGGTAGTTCTATTTTTAGTTTTTTAAGGAATCTCCATACTGTTCTCCATAGTGGCTGTATCCATTTACATTCCCACCAACAGTGCAAGAGGGTTCCCTTTCCTCCACACCCTCTCCAGCATTTATTGTTTCTAGATTTTTTGATGATGGCCATTCTAAATGGTGTGAGATGATACCTCATTGTAGTTTTGATTTGCATTTCTCTAATGATTAAGGATGTTGAGCATTCTTTCATGTGTCTGTTGGCAATCTGTATATCTTCTTTGGAGAAATGTCTATTTAGGTCTTCTGCCCATTTTTGCATTGGGTTTTTTGGTTTTTTGATATTAAGCTGCATAAGCTACTTGTAAAATTTGGAGATTAATCCTTTGTCAGTTGCTTCATTTGCAAATATTTTCTCCCATTCTGAGAGTTGCCTTTTCATCTTGTTTATGGTTTCCTTTGCTGTACAAAAGCTTTTAAGTTTCATTAGGTCCCATTTGTTTATTTGTGTTTTTATTTCCATTTCTCTAGGAGCTGGGTCAAAAAGGATCTTGCTGTGATGTATGTCATAGAGTGTTCTGCCTATGTTTTCCTCTAAGAGTTTGATAGTGTCTGGCCTTACACTTAGGTCTTTAATCCGTTTTGAGTTTATTTTTGTGTATGGTGTCAGGGAGTGTTCTAATTTCACACTTTTACATGTACTTGTCCAATTTTCCCAGTACCACTTATTGAAGAAGCTGTCTTTTCTCCACTGTATATGCTTGCCTCCTTTATCAAAGATAAGGTGACCATATGTGCGTGGGTTTATCTCTGGGCTTTCTATCCTGTTCCATTGATCTATATTTCTGTTTTTGTGCCAGTACCAAACTGTCTTGATTACTGTAGCTTTGTAATATAGTCTGAAGTCAGGGAGCCTGATTCCTCTAGCTTCATTTTTCGTTCTCAAGATTGCTTTGGCTATTCGGGGTCTTTTGTGTTTCCATACAAATTGTGAAATATTTTGTTATAGTTCTGTGAAAAATGCCACTGGTAGTTTGATAGGGATTACATTGAATCTGTAGATTGCTTTAGGTAGTAGAGTCATTTTCACAATGTTGATTCTTCCAATCCAAGAACATGGTATATCTCTCCATCTATTTGTATCATCTTTAATTTATTTCATCAGTGTCCTATAATTTTCTGCATACAGGTCTTTTGTCTCCTTAGGTAGGTTTATTCCTACATATTTTATTCTTTTTGTTGCAGTAGTAAACGGGAGTGTTTTCTTAATTTCACTTTCAGATTTTTCATCATTAGTATATAGGAATGCAAGAGATTTCTGTGCATTAAATTTGTAGCCTGCTACTTTACCAAATTCATTGATTAGCTCTAGTAGTTTTCTGGTAGCATCTTTAGGATTCTCTATGTATAGTATCATGTCATCTGCAAACAGTGACAGCTTTACTTCTTCTTTTCCAATTTGGATTCCTTTTATTTCTATTTCTTTTCTGATTGCTGTGGCTAACACTTCCAAAACTATGTTGAATAATAGTGGTGAGAGTGGGCAACCTTGTCTTGTTCCTGATCTTAGTGGAAATGGTTTCTGTTTTTCACCATTGAGGACGATGTTGGCTGTGGGTTTGTCATATATGGGGTTTATTATGTTGAGGAAAGTTCCCTTTATGCCTACTTTCTGCAGGGCTTTTATCATAAATGGGTGTTGAAATTTGTCGAAAGCTTTTCCTGCATCTATTGAGATGATCATATGGTTTTTCTCCTTCAATTTGTTAATATGATGTATCATGTTGATTGATTTGCGTATATTGAAGAATCCTTGCATTCCTTGAATAAACCCCACTTGATCATGGTGTATGATCCTTTTAATGTGCTGTTGGATTCTGTTTGCTAGTATTTTGTTGAGGATTTTTGCATCTATGTTCATCCGTGATATTGGCCTGTAGTTTTCTTTCTTTGTGACATCTTTGTCTGGTTTTGGTATCAGGGTGATTGTAGCCTCATAGAGTGAGTTTGGGAGTGTTCTTCCTTCTGCTATATTTTGGAAGAGTTTTAGAAGGATAGGTGTTATCTCTTCTCTAAATGTTTGATAGAATTTGCCTGTGAAGCCATCTGGTCCTGGGCTTTTGTTTGTTGGAAGATTTTTAATCACAGTTTCAATTTCAGTGCTTGTGATTGGTCTGTTCATATTTTCTATTTCTTCCTGGTTCAGTCTCGGCAGGTTGTGCATTTCTAAGAAACTGTCCATTTCTTCCAGGTTGTCCATTTTATTGGCATAGAGTTGCTTGTAGTAATCTCTCATGATCGTTTGTATTTCTGCAGTGTCAGTGGTTACTTCTCCTTTTTCATTTCTAATTCTATTGATTTGAGTCTTCTCCCTTTTTCTCTTGATGTGTCTGGCTAATGGTTTATCAATTTTGTTTATCTTCTCAAAGAACCAGCTTTTACTTTCATTGATCTTCGCTATTGTCTCCTTCATTTCTTTTTCATTTATTTCTGATCTGGTCTTTATGATTTCTTTCCTTCTGCTAGCTTTGGGGTTTTTTTGTTCTTCTTTCTCTAATTGCTTTAGGTGCAAGTTTAGGTTGTTTATTCGAGATGTTTCCTGTTTCTTGAGGTAGGCTTGTATTGCTATAAACTTCCCTCTTAGAACTGCTTTTGTTGCATCCCATAGGTTTTGGTTCGTCATGTCTCCATTATCATTTGTTTCTAGGTATTTTTTGATTTCCCCTTTGATTTCTTCAGTGATCACTTCGTTATTAAGTAGTGTATTGTGTAGCCTCCATGTGTTTGTATTTTTAACAGATCTTTTCCTGTAATTGATATCTAGTCTCATAGCGTTGTGGTCGGAAAAGATACTTGATACAATTTCAATTTTCTTAAATTTACCAAGGCTTGATTTGTGACCCAAGATATGATCTATCCTGGAGAATGTTCCATGAGCACTTGAGAAAAATGTGTATTCTGTTGTTTTTGGGTGGAATGTCCTATAAATATCAATTAAGTCCATCTTGTTTAATGTATCATTTAAAGCTTGTGTTTCCTTATTTATTTTCAGTTTGGATGATCTGTCCATTGGTGAAAGTGGGGTGTTAAAGTCCCCTACTATGATTGTGTTACTGTCGATTTCCCCTTTTATGGCTGTTAGTATTTGCCTTATGTATTGAGGTGCTCCTATGTTGGGTGCATAAATATTTACAATTGTTATACCTTCTTCTTGGATCGATCCCTTGATCATTATATAGTTTCCTTCTTTGTCTCTTGTAATAGTCTTTATTTTAAAGTCTATTTTGTCTGATATGAGAATTA
The DNA here is from genome assembly GCF_965194805.1 of Balaenoptera borealis. Classification (NCBI taxonomy): domain Eukaryota; kingdom Metazoa; phylum Chordata; class Mammalia; order Artiodactyla; family Balaenopteridae; genus Balaenoptera; species Balaenoptera borealis. Next base: position 44,129,657 of record NC_138881.1, on the reverse strand, counting down.
CTACGTCAGCTTTCTTTTGATTTCCATTTGCATGGAATATCTTTTTCCGTCCCCTCACTTTCAGTCTGTATGTGTCTCTAGGTCTGAAGTGGGCCTCTTGTAGACAGCATATATATGGGCCTTGTTTTTGTATCCATTCAGCCAGTCTGTGTCTTTTGGTGGGAGCATTTAATCCATTTACATTTAAGGTAATTATTGATATGTATGTTCGTATTCCCATTTTCTTAAATATTTTGGTTTTGTTATTGTAGGTGTTTTCCTTCTCTTGTGTTTCTTGCCTAGAGAAGTTCCTTTAGCATTTGTTGTAAAGCTGGTTTGGTGGTGCTGAAGTCTCTCAGCTTTTGCTTGTCTGTAAAGGTTTTAATTTCTCGATCAAATCTGAATGAGATCCTTGCTGGGTAGAGTAACCTTGGTTGTAGGTTTTTCTCCTTCGTCACTTTAAGTATATCATGCCACTCCCTTCTGGCTTGCAGAGTTTCTGCTGAAAGATCAGCTGTTAACCTTATGGGGATTCCCTTGTGTGTTATTTGTTGTTTTTCCCTTGCTGCTTTTAATATGTTTTCTTTATGTTTAATTTTTGATAGTTTGATTAATATGTGTCTTGGCGTGTTTCTCCTTGGATTTATCCTGTATGGCACTCTGTGCTTCCAGGACTTGATTAACTATTTCCTTTCCCATATTAGGGAAGTTTTCAACTATAACCTCTTCAAATATTTTATCAGTCCCTTTCTTTTTCTCTTCTTCTTCTGGGACCCCTATAATTCGAATGTTGGTGCGTTTATTGTTGTCCCAGAGGTCTCTGAGACTGTCCTCAGTTCTTTTCATTCATTTTTCTTTATTCTGCTCTGCAGTAGTTATTTCCACTATTTTATCTTCCAGGTCACTTATCCGTTCTTCTGCCTCAGTTATTCTGCTATTGATCCCGTCTAGAGTATTTTTAATTTCATTTATTGTGTTTTTCATCGTTGCTTGGTTCCTCTTTAGTTCTTCTACATCCTTGTTAAATGTTTCTTGCATTTTGTCTATTCTATTTCCAAGATTTTGGATCATCTTTACTATCATTATTCTGAATTCTTTTTCAGGTAGACTGCCTATTTCCTCTTCATTTGTTAGGTGTGGTGTGTTTTGACCCTGCTCCTTCACGTGCTGTGTGTTTTTTTGTCTTCTCATTTTGCTTATCTTACTGTGTTTGGGGTCTCCTTTTCACAGGCTGCAGGTTCGTAGTTCCCATTGTTTTTGGTATCTGTCCCCAGTGGCTGAGGTTGGTTCAGTGGGTTGTGTAGGCTTCCTGGTGGAGGGGAATAGTGCCTGTGTTCTGGTGGATGAGGCTGGATCTTGTCTTTCTGGTGGGCACGTCCACGTCTGGTGGTGTGTTTTGGGGTGTCTGTGGCCTTAGTATGATTTTAGGCAGCCTCTCTGCTAATGGATGGGGCTGTGTTCCTGTCTTGCTAGTTGTTTGGCATAGGGTGTCCAGCACTGTAGCTTGCTGGTCGTTGAGTGAAGCTGGGTCTTGATGTTGAGATGGAGATCTCTGAGAGATTTTCACCGTTTGGTATTACGTGGAGCTGGGAGGTCTCTTGTGGACCACTGTCCTGAAGTTGGCTCTCCCACCTCAGAGGCACGGCCCTGATGCCTGGCTGGAGCACCAAGAGCCTTTCATCCACACGGCTCAGAATAAAAGGGAGAAAAAATAGAAAGAAAGAAGATAAAGTAAAATAAAGCTATTATAATAAAAAATAAGAAAAAAATTATTAAGAATAAATTTATTAAGAAAATTTTTTTTATTTTTAAAAATAGATTTATTAATTTTTTATAATAAAAAATAAGAAAAAAATTATTAAGAAAAAATTTTTTTAATTTTTTAAAATAAAAAATACAAAAAACTTATTAAAAAATTTTTTAAAATTTTTAAAAATAGAAAATAAGGAAAAAATTATTAAGAAAACATTTATTAGGAAAAAAAATTTTTTTAAGTAAAAAAAAACAAAACAAAACAAAAAACAAAACAAAAAAACCAGACGGACCTAAACCTAGGACTAATGGTGAAAGCAAACCTATACAGACAAAATCTCACCCAGAAGCATACACATGTACACTCACGAAAAAAGGAAAAGAGGAAAAATTAATATATCCTCGTCCCAAAGTCCACCTCCTGAATTTGGGATGATTCATTTTCTATTCAGTTATTCCACAGATGCAGGGCACATCAAGTTGTTTGTGGAGCTTTAATCCGCTGCTTCTGAGGCTGCTGGGAGAGATTTCCCTTTCTCTTCTTTGTTTGTACATTTCCCGGGGTTCAGCTTTGGATTTGGACCCGCCTCTGCATGTAGGTCGCCTGAGGGCGTCTGTTCCCCGCCCAGACAGAACGGGGTTAAAGGAGCAGCTGCTTTGGGGGCTCTGGCTCACTCAGGCCGGGGGGAGGGAGGGGTACGGATGCGGGGCGAGCCTGCGGCAGCAGCGGCCGGCGTGACTTTGCAGCAGGCTGATGCGTGCCATGTGTTCTCCCAGAGAAGTTGTCCCTGGATCACGGGAGCCTGGCTGTGGCGGGCTGCACAGGCTCCCGGGAGGTGCGGTGTGGAGAGTGACCTGTGCTCGCACAGAGGCTTCTTGGTGGCGGCAGCAGCAGCCTTAGCGTCTCATGCCCGTCTCTGGGGTCCGCGCTGATAACCGCGGCTCGCGCTTGTCTCTGGGGTCCGTGCTGATAGCCACGGCTCGCGCCCGTCTCTGGAGTTCGTTTAGGCGGCGCTCTGAATCCCCTCTCCTTGTGTGCCATGAAACAAAGAGGCTAGAAAAAGTCTCTTGCCTCTTCGGCAGCTGCAGACTTTTTCCCGGACTCCCTCCCGGCTAGTACTGAAGCCTGAGCCTCAGCTCCCAGCCCCCGCCCGCCCCGGCGGGTGAGCAGACAAGCCTCTCCGGCTGGTGAGTGCTGGTCAGCACCGATCCTCCATGCGGGAATCTCTCCGCTTTGCCCTCCGCACCCCTGTGGCTGTGCTCTCCTCCGTGGATCCGAAGCTCCCCGCTCTGCCACCCGCAGTCTCCGCCCACGAAGGGGCTTCCTAGTGTGTGGAAACCTTTCCTCCTTCACAGCTCCCTCCCACTGGTGCAGGTCCCATCCCTATTCTTTTGTCTCTGTTATTTCTTTTTTCTTTTGCCCTACCCAAGTACGTGGGGATTTTCTTGCCTTTTGGGAGGTCTGACGTCTTCTGCCAGCATTCAGTGGGTGTTCTGTAGGAGCAGTTCCACGTGTAGATGTATTTCTACTGTATCTGTGGGAAGGAAGGTGATCTCCGCGTCTTACTCTTCCGCCATCTTGCCCCATCCCCCCCTCCTCAGTTTTGAAATAATTTATATTCCTGGGCCCAGGCCCTATCCTTTGCTGCCATGTTTAATTTGGTAGGAGGTTCCTTTATGGCGATAGACCTGAGCGACATTCGCAGTTTTGTTCTGTTATGTCTTTGTCTTCCCTTGATGAAGCAAGTGCCAAATTTTAGCATATTTATCCGCAGCTCTTAGTTAGGAGATGGCAGCTTGGGGAAGGGGCATGACTTGCTTACATAGCAGTTTACTGGAGCTGCCCAAACTGTTTGCAATTCATAGTCCATTAATACACTGTCTTCTCCTGGTGCCATATCGCTGCCTATACTGCACCCACGTACAAATATTTCTGTGAAAACTCACAAGTTGGATCATTCAGATCTCCTGTGGTTTTGCCAACTATCCACCATCTCTCTCACCCCAAATCAATCCTCACTTTCCAAGAGAGAGAGGCTAGGTGTACAGTATAATGAATAGAAATGCGTGTAGGCTTTAGAATCAGACAGACCTGGGTTCAAAGTCATCCTCCTTTGTAACTGTGTGTGACCTTGGAAAACTTGGTTGACCATTCTGAGCTGCAGTGCTTCATCTGTAATATGAGGCTAATAATACTTACCTTGCAGTATTGTGAGTATTAGCACTAATGGATACAACTTGCTTAGCAGGATACCTAACCATAGTGGACATTTCAGAAAAGGTGTGGGTTTCAGACTTATGTCTGTGAGTACATTACTTGTTAATCATATTATGAGGGGCAAAAGGGGTCAGCTGTGTCTCCATATTTCTCTGCATCAATTTTGGTGTATGTATATTGCTATTAGTGAGACTGTTTAACACTGACTCTCCCCTGCCATCTCATCTACTCTTTCCCTTTCTTAAGCAATCCTAGTTTTTAGGCCCTGTTTCCAATGAAAGGACAGTCCCCTCCCCCTACAAGAGGACAATTTTGCCTACAGGTCTAGCTGTTCCCCAGATCTCAGTTGATAATCCTTCTCTTCCCGTTTTAGTCAGCACTGCCTTCTCCCCAGCAAACTTAAAATAGGGAGTTGCACACATTGGTTAGGGCACAGTCTCAGAGCCAATGAAATGGTGGTTGAGAGATGGTTCCAGGATGAGTGAGAGTCCTATGCATCACTGGTGGGGAAATGAACCTCTTGTAAGTCTGTGAGTGTTTTCAGCCACCCCCAGCCACCCCTCCATGCTCATCCTAGTCTTATTTCTTTTCTACTCCTCCTCTCTTCCCCCTTTCCAGGCCTGTCAGCTTGACTTAGAATACTGCTGATCTCTTTCTTCCTCTCTCTCTTTCCCTCTCCCTTAGTGCATTTGTACTTTTTGGTGGCCCCTTCTGGGTAAGCTATCAAGAGTTGAGCAGCACAAAATCCAGATGATAACAGTCAGCTTTGCTGTAAGCCTTGGCCAGTGGGTGTTAGAATTTGATTGCTGTAGTTAGTAGCCATTTAGGAGTTGAACAGTCTTAATCCCCTAAACATAGCCTGGCTAGAGAGGGTGGTGTTGTTCTACCAGGTGTTTGCCTGCAGGGAGAATTTAGAGAAGGATGCAGGTCTGAATGGTGTTTCAACAGGGAAATAAATGAAGGTCTAAAACTATGAAAAGCGTAGCAGTAGGTCTTAGGGTAAAGCATCTGAACAAGCCGTGGGAAATGGCCCCTGGGAAGGGAGGGGAACAGTAACAGCAGTGTTCTCAGTCTTTCCTAGTAAGATCCTAGTAGAATGCTTTTCTGCAGTAGATGCATGGCCAAGTTAATTTTTCATTATTGCTACTAAGAATCATCCAGGTCAGAGAAGAGCTTCCCTTAGGGCCCAGCATGGTACTACCATCATTAACCATGAGTATGCCTAAAAATGGCACACTTGACTATGCCTATACTTCTTTACCAACAGTTAAGGCAGAGATTTATAATGCTGGATGGCAGAAAAGGGATGAGAAGGCAAAATTCGGCTTTGAAAATACAGACTACTAATTAAAATGATATCAAACAACACAGAAAACATAAAATATAGAGATACAGTGAAAAGAGCCTTGTGCCAGAGCCAGTTTACAACATGGTGACCTTGGGCAAGTCACTCCACTTCCCTGAGTCACAGTGTTCTTATCTGGAAAAGAGTCGTATAGCTGATTCACTTTTTTTTTAATCTTATTTTATTTAACATATTGTTAATCTGACAAGATAAAAACACCTCTGGGTTCACAAATTACTTTTCTTTTAAACATCTTTATTGGAGTATAATTGCTTTACAGTGGTGTCTTAGTTTCTGCTTTATAACAAAGTGAATGAGCCATACATATACATATATCCCCATATCTCCTCCCTCTTGCATCTCCCTTCCACCCTCCCTATCCCACCCCTCTAGGTGGTCACAAAGCACCAAGCTGATCTCCCTGTGCTATGTGGCTGCTTGCCACTAGCTATCTATTTTATATTTGGTAGTGTATATATGTCCATGCCACTCTCTCACTTCGTCCCAGCTTGCCCTTACCCCTCCCTGTGTCCTCAAGTCCATTCTCTACCTCTGCGAATTTATTTCTGTCCTGCCCCTAGGTTCTTCAGAACAATTTCTTTTTTTAGATTCCATATATATGTGTTCACAAACGGTATTTATTTTTCTCTTTCTGACATACTTCACTCTGTATGACAGTCTCTAGGTCCATCCACCTCATTACAAATAACTCAATTTCATTTCTTTTTATGGCTAAGTAATATTCCATTGTATACATGTGCCACATCTTCTTTATCCACTCATCTGTCAATGGACAGTTAGGTTGCTTCCATGTCCCGGCTACTGTAAATAGAGCTGCAATGAACATTGTGGTACATGACTCTTTTTGAATTATGGTTTTCTCAGGGTATTTGCCCAGTAGTGGGATTGCTGGGTCGTATGGTAGTTCTATTTTTAGTTTTTTAAGGAACCTCCATACTGTTCTCCATAGTGGCTGTATCAATTTACATTCCCACCAACAGTGCAAGAGGATTTTTCTCCACATCCTCTCCAGCATTTATTGTTTGTACATTTTTTGATGATGACCATTCTAAACGGTGTGAGGTGATACCTCATTGTAGTTTTGATTTGCATTTCTCTAATGATAAGTGATGTTGAGCATCCTTTCATGTGTTTGTTGGCAATCTGTTATCTTCTTTGGAGAAATGTCTATTTAGGTCTTCTGCCCATTTTTGGATTGGGTTGTTTGTTTTTTTTATATTGAGCTGCATAAGCTGCTTGTAAATTTTGGAGATTAATCCTTTGTCAGTTGCTTCATTTGCAAATATTTTCTCCCATTCTGAGGGTTGTCTTTTCATCTTGTTTATGTTTTCCTTTGCTGTGCAAAAGTTTTTAAGTTTCATTAGGTCCCATGTGTTTATTTTTGTTTTTATTTCCATTTCTCTAGGAGGTGGGTCAAAAAGGATCTTGCTGTGATGTATGTCATACAGTGCTCTGCCTATGTTTTCCTCTACGAGTTTTATAGTGTCTGGCCTTACATTTAGGTCTTTAATCCATTTTGACTATGGTGTTTATTTTTGTGTATGGTGTTGGAGAGTGTTCTCATTTCATTCTTTTCCATGTAGCTGTCCAGCTTTCCCAGCACCACTTATTGAAGAGGCTGTCTTTTCTCCATTGTCTATTCTTGCCTGCTTTATCAAAAATAAGATGACCATGTGTGCCTGGGTTTATCCCTGGGCTTTCTATCCTGTTCCACTAATCTATATTTCTGTTTCTGTGCCAGTACCATACTATCTTGATTACTGTCATTTGGTACTATAGTCTGAGGTCAGGGAACCTGATTCCTCCAGCTAAGTTTTTCTTTCTCAAGATGGCATTGGCTTGTCAGGGTCTTTTGTGTTTCCATACAAATTGTGAAATTTTTTGTTCTAGTTCTGTGAAAAATGCCATTGGTACTTTGATAGGGATTGCACTGAATCTGTAGGTTGCTTTGGGGAGTATAGTCATTTTCACAATGTTGATTCTTCCAATCCAAGAACATGGTATATCTCTCCATCTATTTGTATCATCTTTAATTTATTTCATCAGTGTCCTATAATTTTCTGCATACAGGTCTTTTGTCTCCTTAGGTAGGTTTATTCCTAGGTATTTTATTCTTTTGGTTGCAATGGTAAATGGAAGTGTTCCCTTAATTTCTCTTTCAGATTTTTCATATTTAGTGTATAGGAATGCAAGAGATTTCTGGGCATTAATTTTGTATCCTGCTACTTTACCAAATTCATTGATTAGCTCTAGTAGTTTTCTGGTAGCATCTTTAGGATTCTCTATGTATAGTATCATGTCATCTGCAAACAGTGACAGCTTTACTTCTTCTTTTCCAATTTGGATTCCTTTTATTTCTTTTTCTTTTCTGATTGCTGTGGCTAAAACTTCCAAAACTATGTTGAATAATAGTGGTGAGAGTGGACAGCCTTTTCTTTTTCCTGATCTTAGAGGAAATGCTTTCAATTTTTCACCATTGAAAACGATGTTGGCTGTGGGTTTGTCATATATGGCCTTTATCATGTTGAGCTAAGTTCCCTCTATGCCTATTTTTGGAGGGTTTTTATCATAAATGGGTGTTGAATTATGTCGAAAGCTTCTTCTGCATCTATTGAGATGATCATATGGTTTTTCTCCTTCAATTTGTTAATATGGTATATCACATTGATTGATTTGTGTGTATTGAAGAATCCTTGCATTCCTGGGATAAGCCCCACTTGATCATGGTGTATGATCCTATTAATGTGCTGTTTGATTCTGTTTGCTAGTATTTGGTTGAGGATTTTTGCATCTATATTCATCAGCGATACTGGCCTGTAGTTTTCTTTTTTTGTGACATCTTTTTCTGGTTTTGGTATCGGGGTAATGGTGGCCTCGTAGAATGAGTTTGGGAGTGTTCCTCCCTCTGCTTTATTTTGGAAGAGTTTGAGAAGGATAGGTGTTCGGTCTTCTCTAAATGTTTGATAGAATTCGCCTGTGAAGCCGTCTGGTCATGGGCTTCTGTTTGTTGGAAGATTTTAATCACAGTTTCAATTTCTGTGCTTGTGATTGGTCTGTTTATATTTTCTATTTCTTCCTGGTTCAGTCTCGGAAGGTTCTGCTTTTCGAAGAATTTGTCCATTTCTTCCAGATTGTCCATTTTATTGGCATAGACTTGCTTCTAGTAATCTCTCATGATCCTTTGTATTTCTGCAGTGTCAGTTGTTACTTCTCCTTTTTCATTTCTAATTCTATTGATTTGAGTCTTCTCCCTTTTTTTCTTGATGAGTCTGGCTAATGGTTTATCAATTTTGTTTATCTTCTCAAAGAACCAGCTTTTACTTTCATTGATCTTTGCTATCGTTTCCTTCATTTCTTTTTCATTTATTTCTGATCTGATCTTTATGATTTCTTTCCTTCTGCTAACTTTGGGGGTATTTTGTTCTTCTTTCTCTAATTGCTTTAGGTGTAAAGTTAGGTTGTTTATTTGAGATGTTTTTTGTTTCTTGAGGTAGGATTGTATTGCTATAACCTTCCCTCTTAGAACTGCTTTTGCTGCATCCCATAGGTTTTGGGTCGTTGTGTTTTCATTGTCATTTCTTTCTGGGTGTTTTTTTATTTCCTCTTTGATTTCTTCAGTGATCTCTTGGTTATTAAGTAGTGTATTGTTTAGCCTCCATGTGTTTGTATTTTTTACAGATTTTTCCCTGTAATTGATATCTAATCTCATAGCCTTGTGGTCGGAAAAGATACTTGGTATGATTTCAATTTTGTTAAATTTACCAAGACTTGATTTGTGACCCAAGATATGATCTATGCTGGAGAATGTTCCCTGAGCACTTGAGAAGAAAGTGTATTCTGTTGTTTTTGCATGGAATGTCCTATAAATATCAATTAGGTCCATCTTGTTTAATGTATCATTTAAAGCTTGTGTTTCCTTATTTATTTTCATTTTGGATGATCTGTCCATTGGTGAAAGTGGGGTGTTAAATGCCCCTACTATGATTCTGTTACTGTCAATTTCCCCTTTTATGGCTGTGAGCATTTGCCTTATGTATTGAGGTGCTCCTATTTGGGTGCATAAATATTTACAATTGTTATATCTTCTTCTTAGATTGATCCCTTGATCATTATGTAGTGTCCTTCTTTGTCTCTTGTAATAGTCTTTATTTCAAAGTCTATCCAGTCTGATGTGAGAATTGCTACTCCAGCTTTCTTTTAATTTCCATTTGCATGGAATATCTTTTTCCATCCCCTCACTTTCAGTCTGTATCTATCCCTAGGTCTGAAGTGGGTCTCTTGTAGACAGCATATATATGGGTCTTGTTTTTGTATCCATTAATCCAGTCTATGTCTTTTGGTGGGAGCATTTAATCCATTTACATTTAAGGTAGTTATCAATATGTATGTTCCTATTACCATTTTCTTAATTGTTTTGGGTTAGTTATTGTAGGTCTTTTCCTTCTCTTGTGTTTCCTGCCTAGAGGAGCTCCTTTAGCATTTGTTGTAAAGCTGGTTTGGTGGTGCTCAACTCTCTCAGCTTTTGCTTGTCTGTAAAGCTTTTAATTTCTCCATCGAATCTGAATGAGATCCTTGCTGGGTAGAGTAATCTTGGTTGTAGGTTTTTCCCTTTCATCACTTTAAATATGTCTTGCCATTCCCTTCTGGTTTGCAGAGTTTCTGCTGAAAGATCAGCTGTTAACCTTATGGGGATTCCCTTGTATGCTATTTGTTGCTTTTCCCTTGCTGCTTTTAATATTTTTTTCTTTGTAGTTAATTTTTGCTAGTTTGATTAATATGTGTCTTGATGTGTTTCTCCTTGGATTTATCCTGTATGGGACTCTCTGTGCTTCCTGGACTTGATTGACTGTTTCCTTTCCCATATTAGGGAAGTTTTCTACTATAATCTCTGCAAATATTTTCTCAGTCCCTTTCTTTTTCTCTTCTTTTTCTGGGACCCTTATAATTCGAATGTTGGTGCATTTAATGTTGTCCCAGAGGTGTCTAAGACTGTCCTCAAGTCTTTTCATTCTTTTTTCTTTATTCTGCTCTGCATTAGTTATTTCCACTATTTTATCTTTCAGGTCACTTATCCGTTCTTCTGCCTCAGTTATTCTGCCATTCATTCCTTCTAGACAATTTTTAATTTCATTTATTGTGTTGTTCATCATTGTTTCTTTGCTATTTAGTTATTCTAGGTCCTTGTTAAATGTTTCTTGTATTTTCTCCATTCTATTTCCAAGATTTTGGATCATCTTTATTATCATTACTCTGAATTCTTTTTCAGGTAGACTGCCTATTTCCTCTTCATTTGTTTGGTCTGGTGGGTTTTTACCTTACTCCTTAATCTGCTGTGTGTTTCTCTGTCTTCTCATTTTGCTTAACTTACTGTGTTTGGGGTCTCCTTTTCGCAGGCTGCAGGTTTGTAGTTCCAGTTGTTTTTGGCGTCTTCCCCCAGTGGTTAAGGTTGGTTCAGTGGGTCGTGTAGGTTTCCTGGTGGAGGGGACTAGTGCCTGTGTTCATCTGGTGGATTAGGCTAGATCTTGTCTTTCTGGTGGGCAGAACTGCGTCTGGTGGTGTGTTTTGGGGTGTCTGTGACCTTATTATGATTTTAGGCAGCCTCTCTGCTAATGGGTGCGGTTGTGTTCCTGTCTTGCTAGTTGTTTGGCATAGGGTGTCCAGCACTGTAGCATGCTGGTTGCTGAGTGGAGCTGAGTCTTAGCGCTGTGATAGAGATCTCTGGGAGAGCTTTTGCCATTTGATATTACATGGATCTGGGAGGTCTCTTGTGGACCAATGTCCTCAACTTGGCTCTCCCACCTCAGTGGCACAGGCCTGACACCCGGCTGGAGCACCAAGATCCTGTCAGCCACATAGCTGCTCACTTTTCTAGTTCTGCTCCAGAATCACAACAGAGCTCATTTCCTGGGCCCTGGGCCCCCCACCAGACAGCTGTATTCACTTGCAAATGCCCAGACTGGTGGAACTTGTTTTCTGGCTATTGTTGAAGGCAATTGTTCCTGTGAAACCCCAGGGCCCAGCGAAATTAGATCCTTTGGTGTGGATGAGTGAGCAAGCCCAACCAGGGCTTAGCAGCAATCCCTGGGGAAGGGAAAGGGTTTAGCCTCACTTTGTTATATAGCAGCAACTAACACAACAATGTTAAGCAATTATACTTCAATAAAGTTGTTTAAAAAAAAAAGAACTGAACCAAATACCTGCGATTCACACCACCAGTCTCCCCCGCCATTCTGCCTCCTTCCGTCAATTGACATAGGATAGGGTATATCTTGCAATAAGACCAGTGGTTTAAACCTTACTTTTTTTCTTTCAGTGAAGGAATAACTGGTCTTCCATGTCCTGTAAAATCCAAGAGAGATTTTAGCTCTGCCATTTATTAACCTATTAAGGGAAGTTACCTAATCTCTCTAAGCCTCAGTTTCTCAATCTATAAAGTCAAGGTTGTTATGGCACCTACTTTTTCAAATTGTTATTGGGCTCAAATGAGATACCCCATGTAACATGGTTTAACACAGTGCTTCCCACATAGTGAAGACTCACCAACTGTTAGTAATTCATATTACTACTACTATTACTACTGCTACTACTACTCCAGAAAGCTTATCCCTGCTGGTCTCCTTTTACCAACTGGCACAGCTTTTCAACTTTGTTACCTGGACAGTAATTTCTCTATAACCAAGGCCCACAGCATAGTTTCTTCCTTGACAGATTAGTGTCTCCTGCAATCACAGCTTTTTCCTCCATTTTCCCTCCAGGTTTTGTGGGCTGTCAAATTACCATACCTCATACCCTCTTGCCTCCACATGAGGCAATTTTGTTCAGCCAGGGGACAGTCCTCTGCTCAGAGGCCACGAGGCTATCCACAGCTTTAGGCATTGGGTGGAGTATCCCATGGGTCTGTCCCTCACCCTGCCCCCAATCCCTTCCTACCCCTGAGGTGTCCTTACCTGAGACCTTGCTCCTGCTCTCACCTACCACTGATGGGGCAAAGTGGGCAAGCACACACACACACTGCATGCACACAGGTCGCCCATTCCCCCCAACACACAACCACTAGTGAATTACTGAATTTCATCTTCCCTAGACTACTATTGCTGCAAGAAGCAGGCAATAAGCAAGCAAACCAACTGGTTCTAGAATCAGTTTCTGTCTTCCAACTTCATGATTCTTGTCAACACCAGTTCATAAGGCTGAGAAAAAAATTAAAATGAAAAGTCACACATCCCCTCTTTATTATCTAACCACTTCATCTCCAGAGGACCTGTTAGCGAATGTAGTTTTAGATCCTGTGTGCATCTTCAGATGGCTATCTGCATGGGGCAAGTTTGGCAATAAGGCAATGTCCCCAACTCCCTAAGAACATGTGGTTATGTGATATGGGCTCACCACGCCTACTTTATTAGACGCACTTGAAGCCATGATTGGAAAGAGGTATTTCTAAAGACCAAAGCACAGGAAGCACCAATTGAGTCTTCATTGCTTTGCTCTTTGAGTGAGTTGTAGCCAAATGAACTACATATTTGCATACTTGCAAGGTTCATTTTGGCCTTAGGTTGCAAACATTTAAAAATACCTCTAAAGGCTGAAGTTCCCACGTTTAGGAGCTCCTAGACATGGTCCAGCATATTGTCACAAAGTATCAAAATACGCAAAATATGGGATTATGACATTTCAGGCATCTCTCCAAAAAACTGAGTTTTTTTCCTCCCCTTTGTGAAATCATTTGTAGTACATGGTCTCCCTCAGCTAAACAAGTGGGAAATCTGCAGACATTACTGGCCATGGCTTTTCCTCCTAGGTGAAATAGTGGCCCCTAGGGGAAGAAATAAGTGGACTGAAGTGATCCTTAGGTTGGACCTGACACTCAAGCCAGATCATTATGACCATCATCCTGTAGATGCTTAGGATTTGGAGGGGAGAGGTAGTAGATTCAAACAGACCTGGCTTTAAACCCCAGCTCTGCCACTCACTGTGACTTAGAACTAATCACTTAATCTCTCTAACCCTCAACTTCTCCACCTCCCCAACAGGACTGTTTCTGTGGGCATTAAATGAGATAATGCATGTAAAGCAAGAGCAAATAGCAGACATTTGTCAACCAGGAACGACTCTCTTCCTCTGGAGTGGGATAATTGAAGAGAAGCTTAGAGAAGATGCTGCCTTGGCTGCTTCTATGAGGACATCGCCAGAGTCTGAACAGGAGCCACTGGTCTCACAGAAGGTGGTTAGGATAAAGAAGGCATGTGGCTTGGTGGTGGGACCCAAGGGCTAAAAGCAATGGGGGGAGTGTCTCTGAGAGAAGAAACATCCACAGGATGTTAAAAGAACCTATCCATCTCTGGCTGCTGATGGTCAGGTGAAAGGATGGGGAAGAAAGCAGTTGGAAGCAGGCATGTTTTGTCATTCCTTGTAATTCAGTGGCACTAGATATGATAGTTGCTGTCCTGGCCTCTGTGACCTTGGTTAAGTTGAAGACCAGTGTCCAAAATTCCCTGATATCTTTCCTTCAGGGACTTTGTGTGACCACAGAACTTCCTTTTCTAGGCAGCAGCAACTGCAGCTGTAGCAACAGGGGTCTTCTGCTAAGCTTCTACTTATACCACTCCTTTAACTGGATTTCCTGCTTCTGAGATTTTGGTCCTCCCAAGGCTCAAAAACAATCCTCCTCCCCCTAGTCAACACCTTTCATCTTCCCTGCATTTGCAGAGCAAAACCAATCTTTTGCAGGAAGGCTTCCCATAAGCCACTTTTCTCAAACTTCCAAAGCTCTGACCCAGTCTGTCCTCTTGATCCCAGTCTTGGAGTCAAGCCATGTTCCTGCTGGTATCCTCGCACCCCTTTCCATGCTCTTCCTCTGAAGCCCCTCAAAACTATACACCTGTTCCAGGAGGTGCTGCCAATATAGAGCAAACTCAATGGCTGTGGTTATAGGGCCCCTCCACTCACATGCAGGAGGTCAGAGAAGATTCCCCACACCACTGAAATAGAGTGTCCAGAAGCCCAGTCCTGGTTCTGTCACAAATTTGCTGTTTGACTTGAAGTGTAGCCCCTCTGGGGCCCTATTTTCATCATCTTTAACAGGGTGGGGAGGGAGATTACTCATTGCTAAGGTCAGGTTAGCTCTGAAAGTTAAAAGGCTGTTTTGTGGCAAGAGCACAGACTTTGAACTACATAGACCAAAGCTTGTATCCCCACCCAGAGCCAAGTTACTTATAGTCTCTCCTAGCAGTGAAATGGCTTGTTCAAGGCTGCACAGTTCAAACCTGTGTGTAGGTCTGGAAGGACTCAGCCAAGCTCTTCCCACTTTGTGGCTGGTGCTAGTCCCAGGGCAATTACCAAGAGCCAGGTTACTGCTTTCTGCACTTTGTCAGCCTGGGTCCAAATTGCTCATCTCCTCCCCAATCCGCAAGCAATTAACGGTCCTTACCATTCCTAGGAAACTCCAATAACAGAAAAAGAAAAACAAGAGAGAGATTTGAGAAGACATATGTTTTTAGGCTTTATGGTCCCAGTGGACTAGTTTTAAAGTTACCAGCCCTTGATATTTATCTTATCAATGTACTCACACCAATGCAAAATGACATGTATTTACAGAGAGTCATTGCAGTATTGTTTGTAATAGAATAAGATTTTAAACCATTGTCCATCAATAGGGAACTGTTTAAATAAATCATATTATATCCATACAGCAGAATGCTATGCAACTGTAAAAAGAAATGAGGCAGCTCAGTATGTACAGATATTGAAAGGGTTCCATGATATATTAAGTGTAGAAAGCAAGAGACAAAACATCATGCGTAGAATGTTATGATTTACGTGAAGAAAGAATATATGTGTATATATGTGTATAAAATATCTTTGGAATGATATGGAAGAACTGGTTAAAGTTTTTACATACTCAGAGAAAAATGTAACATCATTTTCAACTGTCTTTTATTTCACTCATAGAGAGCAGGGATGTGGTTGAGGCTCTATAGTTCTTCCTTAGCACAGGAAGCAGTGGGAGGGATTTGCAGCTATAGTCCTTGCAGACATGAGCAGCAGGAAGACCTAGCACCTGAGTGCTAGGGTGACAAAAGGTCTCAGTTTGCCCATGACTCTTCTGGTTTTAGCACTGAAAGTCCTGGGAAAACTGGGACAGTTGGTCACCCTATTCCTCATTCTTCTGCTTCAGCCTTTAGCCAGCCTGGCTTGCTAGTGCCAGAGAGGGGAGCTCCCAGTAGTGGGATGAATGGAGTGCTTGCCTCCACAATCCACAAGGGACTCACACTTATAGAATGGCTAGCAGGCACATGCTCTGCAAGGTATTCTCATCTAACAGACAAGGAAATTGAGGCTCAGAGAGGTTAAGTGATTTGCCCAAGGTCACACAGCTAGTAAGTCCTGGAGCCAGTCTGTCTGACTCCAGCTACGTCAGCAGGACCCTGGGGAATGTAAAGCTTTCAGGAAAGCAGCGGGCCTGGACTTTCTTAAAGCCTAAAGCACCCGTAGTTGCATTTTAACCAAATCAAACATTGTTTCTCTGAATCAACTTTGGCAGTCCTGTGTTAGGAAATGGCTTTCTTCCCATCACCCCGGCCCCCAAAGCAAAGAGAATACATGTTCCAGGTTTTGGACTCCAGGTTTTGGAGCCATAGACAGAAAGCTGGCTTCTCTAGCTGTGCTCATAGTGGAAGTCTGGTTTTCACTGGAGGAATGGTAACCTACTCATCCCAACTTGATCCAGCCTCCCTCCCAAGAGCCGCATGAGAAAGTAAAACAGCAGAGCAGCCAGCTAATAACAGGTAGTGGTGTATGTTATGATGCTTGCTTACTTTTTGATTGGGTGGGGGTGGAATTCAATTTGGCTATGTAATAGGGGCTTCTTTTGCTAGGAAAGGGTAAGAGAATCCTCCAAAGCCTCATACATCAAAAACCCACCGAGCCACAGAAAAACAGATCTAGCAGATAGTAGAAGCTTTGGCGGATTTCAGAGGAGCACAGGAAAAGGTCATAGAAGCAGCTGTACTTGCCCTTTCCCAATTAAGCAGCAGGCAGGTGTTAATTATATATAGGCAATTGGACTGCTTTATAGACCCTGTTGAGATATTTTATAGAATATATTTTATAAATATGGAGCAAGGGAAATGCTTACCATCACTGTTGGCAATTAATTTGTACATGCTGAGTTGCAGAGCATCGGGGAGAGAGATCACTGGTACCAGAGTGCAGGAGTTTCTGGGAATGATGAATTGGGGGATTGGCTTATTAAAGAGGATGCAAAAAGAAACTGCTTTCTCTGCAAGGGCTGCCACAGGTTAGGCAAAGACATTTTGTGTGAACGCTGTACTCAAGACCTGAATTAACTATGCCTCGATAAATCCCGTGCTCTTGGATTTGAATGAAGTCAATTGATGTCTGTGGTGATTGAATTCAGCACCACACTCACTCCCACTACTAAACATCCAGCCTTGAGAGTTTAAGAGTAGAGACGTCAGTGCTATTTGGATTTTAATATCAGATAGAACTGCCTGCAATATGTTCTGGTTTAAGAAGCATTAAGTGGGTCACATGGCATTTCAGTATGTACAAGGATCCAATGACCCTTCCTAACTTCTTCCTATCTGCAGCATCACAAATATTGCTACAGGAATGTGACAGCTTGGACCAAGAGGGTTACAGGTGTGTCTCATTTTATGAACTAGCTGTGTGCCTGTAAACTTGGCCACCAAAAAACAAATCCCGTATAGAATCCTGTTCTTCATTGCCTTCCATAATAACACTGGAGATGCATTCTTCTCACAAATATTGTAGCCCCAAGATGCTGCAAAATCTCAAAAATGTCAAACATTGACAATCTTACTTGAGAGGGAAAATGTCAAATGTCTTGATAATGTCTTAGAAATAAAAATATAAGCCACTGGGACTTCCCTGGTGGTGCAGTGGTTAAGAATCCGCCTGCCAATGCAGGGGACACGGGTTCGAGCCCTGGTCTGGGAAGATTCCACATGCCGTGGAGTAACTAAGCCCGTGCACCACAACTACTGAGCCTGAGCTCTAGAGCCCGTGAACCACAACTGCTGAGCCCGTGCGCCGCAACTACTGAAGCCCACGCGCCTAGAGCCCGTGCTCCGCAACAAGAGAAGCCACCGCTCTGAGAAGCCCGCAACGAAGAGTAGCCCCCGCTCGCCGCAACTAGAGAAAGCCCACATGCAGCAACGAAGGCCCAAAGCAGCCAGAAAAAAAAAAAAAAAAAATATATATATATATATATATATATATATATATATATATATATATATATATATATATATATATACCACTTAAAGAAACCGGAGTTCAGGGTGTCTTTCATAGGACAGAACTGAGTTAGATGCCTTTCACTACCTACTTCAGAGGGGTGCTGGGAAGATTCAATAACAAAAGTAAAAGCACTTTATCCATTCCAAAGTGCTGTATACATGTGAATTCTCCTTACTCTTCTAGTTATTCTTGGACAGTCACTTTAAAGAAACAGGAGAACTACTGATCTAGAAATTGGAAGTAACACTCCACATGGTTGTGGCAAGGGGTCAATGAAATGTTATCTGCAAGAAACCAGGAACTGGAAAGCACTGTGAAAATCCTGTTACAGGATAGGCAAGGGCTCTTCTACTAATGCCTCACTTTACAGGATGTATTTGTTTGTTTGTTTGTCTCTTCCAATTTTTGTCTCATGTCCTTGTTAAGCTTAGTGACCCTAGGCAGGTAAAGGTTCATTTGCATGCATATTTTCTTGACTTGAGGTAATATATTGATCGAGTGATTTTTAGCTTCTGCTTGTTTAAACTGGCTTCCAGGGGATGCTTGTTGGGTTTTTAAGTAAACCATGGTTTATTTAGAAACATCTCCCAAAGGGGGACAGAGTTTAAAGGCAAAGAAACTACAGGAACTTTACCTTCTCCCAACCCAGGTTTGGATATTTGTAGAAGTTCAGAGTTGACAATATAGAGCCTGTGTTTAGAACTTAAGAAACTCTTATATGGTCTTCTAACCTTTCTCCCTCCAATACATAAATAAACAGTTATCTGCTACCAACTTGGTAATATATATCTCACATATACAGGCTCCTCGCAAACAAACTCTGAACTCATATACTGCAACCTCTTCTATCGCCAGGAATACCTACCACTCACTCACTTTGTCATCTTGAGAAATTCACAGTAGTTATAGTTCAGAAATTGCAAATTGGTTGCCTATGGGCAGATTTTGGTCTCATCCATGTTTTGTTTGGCCCTCACAAGTTTTTTGTTGTTTTAATTTAATTAGTAGCTAGTATTTCCATATTCCAAAACTTCACACAAATTTTCACCTGGATTGCCAGCTTGTCTTGAAAAATGGGATGAACTGGTAATACCAGTCAGCATTCAATCACTATCACCTAGAACTTAGCAGCAGCTGGGCTTGGGCTCCCCAGTTCCCCTGCTAGGTTGTTGACTCTTCTGTTACCAGCTAGCCTTCTATGGGCATTGAGTAGACAGCCCTGCACTTAAAGCTAGTGCATTCAAAGCAACCAGTTTAATATCATGGAACGGAGAGGAGATAATTGTGATTTGGCTGGTGTACCCAATGGCAGGATGTGTGAGTGGATAGCCACTATCTTAGTGGAAATTCTCATTTGAACCAGAAGGTAAACATTTAGCACAATGAACATGAAGCTCCCAGGGCTTTTTCAAATGGTTCTCTGAGCTCACATAACTTCGTGTTTGTCTACATGGATTATCAGTCCCTCCCTCTCCCTCCCACTGTCCATATCTCCATATCTTTGTGACAGGGAATATGCCTGTAACTTCTTTAGCTGCCCTGAAGGGCCTAGTAAAAGGTAGAGTCAATAGTAGAAGCTCAGAAAATACAAATGAAGCACTCTATCCAATTATAGATGCACCATGAAGTCTTTGTTTTCTTGACTGTGACAAATGCTGAGTTCATGGAATGAGAACTGAAGGTTTTGATGACTTGCTGTGTCCTCAGATTAATGGATTAATTAACTAATTAATTAATTGGTTTGCTGTGTCCTTAGATGGATAGCAGGATGTTATTTATTAGCAGGGCACAAGTAAGGGAAGAAAAGGGAACATTTCTTAAGTACTAGGAAGGGGAATTAAATAGTGCTCATTACTACGGGTTGATGGAAGGAAGTAGCTGGGGAGAAGAGGCTGAATTCTACTTACTTTAGTATGTCAAATCAACAGGGTATGGGAATTTTCTGAAGGAACCAGAAGGCCCAGGGTTGTGGGAATCTTCTGGAGAAACAAATCCCCCTCCTTGTTTCATCATTGCCACCTCACCCCATCATCCTACCCCTGAAAGCAACAGGAGGAGAAGAGAGCTAGGCATGGCAGCAGGGGTAAGAAAAAATAGTTGAAGTTAAGGGAGGTTTTAAACTGAAAATGGAAGGAAGGGTAAAATATTCAGCCAAAAACTGTAAATGGGCTATTACAAGGGATACTATACATGATAAAATAAGAACAATAGAAGCATTTAGTAATTGACAAAGTAGAATAACTTGGGAAGGGGACAGAATGGGTGTGGCTTCAGTTGTACAAAGTTGGAGCACTTAAAATTTTGAACTTAAGTCTTTAGCAGAAAGGGGTAAATATGACTGCCTAGGTCTCATGAAGAGTTAGTGTAGAAGAATATATGGCATAAAGGTGAGAAGGTTGGATAGAGAAAACCAAACACCATCATTGAGAGTGTATTCCATAGGCTATCTGACCAGAGAAAGGAAAGAGTGATGTAATCACGGTGTTTACACAAGAGTTGTTTTCTCATTGATGACTCAATTTCAACAATTTAAATGTAATTTCTCACTCTCCATGCCACCTTCAACCTTCCCACAAGATCTTATTGATTTCTTGTCTTGACTCCTTGGCACCGTTCTTTTGTAAACATATCGAGGGTGGTACAATAACCTTGAAACTCCCATAAGTTATCAAGACAATTCACGTAAACTTTGAATGCTATGAACTGACGTTTCAATTGACATACAGAGGTTCCGTCCATTAGTACTAACTTACTGGTTAAAGAATTGAACAGATAGTGTAATAGATGTGTGTATATTTGGGAGAATGGGAGTAGCAAAAGATTGTTCAGACAGGGTCCCAAACTTAAATACCTGCTGGAGTCGGGTGCCCCATCTGAAGGGAGCAGCTGCTACTCTGTTCCAGCAGATTGTTGCCATGTGAGAAGATAGGTCCACTGTTACCAGCTCTTCTGATTTTTTTTAAAAAAACGGAAACTTGGATTTTTATTTGAAATTTTCTGCCTTTTAAATATTATGAACTAATTAAAAACTGAAAAACATCAGATGGGCCAAATAAAACACTTCCACAACCACCAAATGGTGAATTCTAATTTAGATGTTGGATGGAATTCATGGTAGAGCTTTGATCCAATGACTTAACGTCTGTCTCTTCGTCCATTCAGCATGGGCTTGGTTCCAGCTTGGTGGGTGTGAGTACTTCTCCCAAATGGTACTCTTGCATATTGATTTGTATTCTATAAATGTATCTGAGAACCTCCCCAATGGTAACAATGGTAAGTAGACTCTATGCTTGGTTAGAGTCAGTCTATCTGACAAGTAACTGAAAAATCAGTTGGTCAGACTATGAGATATGTAAAGAAAGTAATCAAATGGTAGTTCCTTTTTGGTGCCCTTTTTGCTCTCACCAGATCATGAATCCCTTGAAGGCCATGGTAAAGACTTGGGATTTGGTTCTAAAAGTGTTGGGAAGCCATTGGAGGCTTGTGAGCAGGGAAGGAATGTGATCCAACTTAATATTCTAAAAGGAACACTCTAAAAGAGCAGAGAGGAAGGCCCTGTCCAGGCCTACAACCTGGAGACTTCCAGAAAATCTGCCTTTACTGAATTCAGCCTCTTTCCTGACCATTTGTTCTTCCCTAGGAATGTAGTTCTTATATTTATGTGTTCCGTCCCTCCTCCCCACCTCCCACCACCAATGGAGATGTCCTCCATGGTTCTTGGGCCATGTATCCTTAGAAACTTAGAGCCTATATCATCCTGAATGTGTTATCCAAGGGTAATCAATACCATTTCTGATTGAACTAACTTCCTTGTGTTCTTGCCTGGTCCTTGGGCTATTCCTCAGATATGTGACAGAGATAGAGCTTTCCAGATATCTGATCTTCTCAACTGAGAGGACAAGTGATATGGTCTTGCAAATAGATCTAATTACTCAACACTATGCTGCTATCTTTCAGAAAATATTGAAGGAAGGACCTCTGCTGAAGAACTGTAACTCCTTCAAGAGGTGGAAACTCAGATATTTTCTGGTTCGAGGACAAAGGCTCTGCTTTGCACACCATCCTGCGGTAAGAGAATATATATATATATTCTTGTCAGTTGGGTTAATGGGTGGGTACCAGGAAATGTTTTGTGGGGAGATGGGCCAACATGTTGGCAAGCATTAAGGTGGCTAACCCTTACCCACTCCACTAGGCCCCTAGATAGACCATATCCCATTATCTTCTCCAGCGTAAACCTTTAGTTTTGAAAAATTCTGAACTACCTAAGCCTTCCTATAAATCCACATAAAAGTTTTGGGAAGAGTTGTGTTTTTGGTTTAGTTTGGTTTGTTTTTTGTTTGTCCCATGATATATCAATAAAAACCATGATGCTAAATAAATCCCAGCTCAAGCCAAAGAAATAATGGGATCATGACTGCCAAAAATGCCTAATAGTGTGCCTGTGTGTGTGTGTGTGTGTGTGTGTGTGTGTTTACCTTTTAGTGTCTCTTTGCCTTATTAACCAGACAGTTCCTTTTCCCTCTTCCTCTTATACCTTTCCAGTTTGCACGCTTTGAAACAATTGATCTGTCTCAAGTTGCCTTGGCAGAAAGCAGCTGTAGAAACCTTTGCCACAGTTTTTGCGTAAGTAAGATTAGGAATGACTGAATGGGCAGGGGTGGGAGCTAGCTGGGAGGAGGGGTTGCCATAACCACCTGTTGCCTCTTTAGAGTTCAGATTTCCCAAGTTTCCTTTGATCGCAAAGTGCGTATGGAAATCCACTTAAAGTAGCATTGCAAATGAATGCTAAAGATTATTCATGTGAATATTTTCTACCAGCCCACTGATGGGAAAAAAAGTGATAGCACTGTTCCCTATTACCAGCCTGATATAAAGCTGAGCTGATTTTGGGGCGGGAGGAGTGACTATTACAAAAATCAATCCTCCTGGTGAAGATAATTTAAATGAGTATCATTGGGAGGCTTTCAAGAGACTGCCAATATGTTGTAGAATATATCAGGATAATCAAACTACATGACATTCTCTCCTTTGCTGAAATAGATAAGAACCTAAATCCAAACTGAAAGCTATCCTATGCTGGGATTACTGATGAGAGTACTTCAAAGAAAGCAGAGGATTTTCTAGGGAAGTATTCAAGGGCTTGTCACTGCTGAAATGTCATAAGGCTTTGGTCATTCACATAAATCCAGAATAGAAAGCTCACTGAAAAATAGCAAGTCCATTGGCCCAGGAATTCTCCTACCCACCTCCTCCCAGAAATGCTTTTTCTCAGCCTCAGTGGTGGGTTATGGAGACCAGGTTTCCTCTTCAGGCAGGTGGAGAGTGGTACTTAGCAGACTAAAGAGCTATGGGCCCAATACCCTGATTCCATGACTGGTCCACAGTCTATTCTCCTTTGAAAAGAGAGCAGTTGGATATAAGAGGAAGATCCTACTCTCATTTCTCTCTCATTACATCATACTGACCCAGGATAAAGCTGAGGGTTCTGTTGACCCAGTCCCAAAAATCTTAACCTTTAGGTGATGAGCATGCAAGATAATGTTTTTGGTCTCCATTCTACAAAGAAATTCCAAGGGCTAGGTTGCCCCTTAGCCTAATTAAAACACAGAGGCACTATTCATCAGCCCCACACAAGAATGGGTTTGGACCAAAGGAGCAGCTATTGTCACAATTCCCACTAGTTCCTATTGCCATTTATCAGACACATGCACAAGGAGAAAGAAATTGCTTGTTGGTGTGGTAAGCTCTAGCTCCAAGATTTGGGCTTGGGGTGGGGGCCGCTGGTAGTGAAGGCAAGTAGGGCCATTGAAGCAATGACTGATGCTACAGCTATCCATGCTCCCTCCTGCCCTCTGAGAGAAGATGAAGCCCTGATCATGGTCTACCTCTGCTAGACCCTCAGCATGGCTTTCTCATTGTTCCTGCAAGGTTTTTGCACCATGCAGGATTAAGAGAGATGATAGTAAAATCCTCTTCAGGTTGTCCCTGACCATAAGAAAGAAAGAAACTGGATTTGTAGTTTCCCCACTCCATTCTCACTCTCCCCTCAAACAGAAAGAGGCACACCCTGATGAAAAATATACTCTTTCACCATTTTCAAGTAGCTAGAGCAGCAGTAAGCAAGTAGGATTTTCAGGCAACCTCATTTGAATAATAGATGGGTGCACGGCTTAGTGTTTAAGAGCATGTGTGCTGGAGCCAAAGAATCTGGGTTCAAATTCTGGCTTAGCTTTTTACCTGCTAGGTGGCCCTGAGCAAGTCATTTAACTCCCTTTGCCATGGAAAAATATCCTATTAAGTGGGAAAAATAATAATGCCCAGATCAAGGGGTTGTAAGGAAGATTGAAATAAAAAATATACATAAAGTACAATAGAACAGTGCCCAGCACATAGTGCCATTAAGGTGTTGTTTATTCCTATTACCATTATTATTAGTTGGGGTGGTTATCTAAGGAACTGTGAGTGGCTCTGGGAGCTTCTAACTTATATTTAAGAAGTGGCTTGGGTTGTGCTTAGTAGACCTGTCTAGTTTCTTGGAGAGTTCAAAGGCTTTGTTTGGGGGCAAAGTTTTGGAGTGGGAACCAGCTAATAATGTGAGATTTTGTGTAGGTGATCACACCACAACGAAAAGTTACACTGGCTGCACCCAACCGGAAAGATATGGAAGAATGGATTAACGTCATAAAAACCGTGCAACAGGGAGAAATTCGTAAGGTAAGGGAAATAATAGAGAATCTACACAACTCTCACGGGTAAACACTTAATTGATTGCATTAGCTAAGCCACCTTTCCAACAGGGAACTAATAAGATGGAAGCAGATACCATCTGGTCAGGAATTGTGGATGGATATCATTAGGAAACCTGTTTATAAATAGGAGTAATTCACTTAGACTCAAACCTTGGTAAGTATGTGGTTTAGATACCTCTGTACACATCCACTTGATATGTAGATGTCACTGTATGCTCAATGTATGAGGCACTCAAGATGTATGTGAGCAGCTAACTTAGATGTTCTTCTGTTAGCTTAGCTGCAATCAGCAGTCTTCACTTGGGGCTGCTGAGTGACTACAGTAACAGCTAAGGAAATTGAGGCTCACAAAGGAGAAGGAACCAGACCAAGATGAAATAATTACTCAGTAGCAAAGCCAAGATTTGGACCCAGGCTGTGTGACTCCAAAGCCTATGTCCTTAACCATTATGCCATTCTGCCTCTCTGTTTACCGTCTACAACAAAGGAAATGTAGAGGGAAGAGCAAGGAGCAGTCCTCCCCAAAGAATGGCAGGATTCCTTTTCTCCTTAGCAATACCAAGCCCCTGGCTACTGCTCCCTGCAACAAGTGGTGCCACCATTCAAACCCTGGGCCATGCCCTCAGCTCACTCTTCTACAGACATACCACACTTAGAAGTTATGTAAGTTTCAAGAGGGGAGGGATTTTGTCATTTATTTACTTAGCACAGTGTCTGCCACATAGTAGAGGCTCAATAAGTATTTTTTGAATGAATAAATGAATCTGAGGGTAATCTTGGAGCCAGGATTTAGAAAGAGAATGATACATGGTTCATCCTAAAGCAAAGTTCTGCTGTGAAGGTCTTAGAGATAAAGGGGAAGATGAATCCACCCTTAAAAAGAACTTGATGTCCTAAGTAACTAGCAAAGGGTAGAGGATTTTTATAAACATTTGGGGTGGAGCAGTGTAAAATAATGGGTAATAATGGGTTTTAGATATAAAAACAATGCCTTGGAGAAAAACCATCTGTCCTCACTCCCCTAGGACTTCTCAGGCTTTTGACCACTTACTTTCATAACTATTCATTCTACTACTCATGGCTATGAGTATATGACAAATTGACTGAACTAGGGACTAGGTACGTCTCCACATATCATTGAGACCTCTCCCGATCCCACATTGTAAATGCTTAATTGAGAGCTTCTTTGCTTAGAATCTGATGATGGTCTTTACATGGCTTAGCACTCAGCATTTCACTCCTTTGTTATTTTCTTCTTCTTTTCCTAATGGAGAAGCACATCCTGTCCCTCCTGCCCACCCCCAATATGGTCACTATGGCTCAGCATTAAAGGTAGCCACAAAAAGTTATGATTTCCACACTCCTCTCCTATTCTCACCCCTGTGGACCAATCCCTTTCATTTCCTTGGCTTATCTCTACCCACACTGGAGGACTTCTCAATTTCAATTTGTCATAAAAGGTCACATAGAATATCTTGAATTTTAATTATCCGTCCAGGAATACAAGAACTTCTAGAGAAAGCCATCAGAGCATTGATGTGCCATTCCTGACTCAACTGAATTAAACACCTTCTTGTTGACTACCCAGCACAAACTAGAAAGGAAAAAAAATCTGCCTGTTAACTCTCTTGAAAGAGTTGTGAATTTCAGGTTATAATCACAACCTCTGTGGAGCTGCTCCAGAGACCTAGATCTATTAAGGAACACTTTTAGCCAATAGTAAAATATCTCACTACCTGCATCTTAGCAATTTGTCCTGCTTGAGGCTTGAAGAGTCAAATATGCTTTCTCTCATATGCACCTTATCAGCTGTCAATGCCTGACATGGGGTGAAAAAAGGTTAATCATGGACTTAGTGATCTATTAAAGTCACTACAAAGTAATGGGGTAAACTATCTAAAACCAGTCAGTACACATTAAGAAGTGAGCCCCTACTAGGTGCCCAGTTCTGTTCCATAGAGAGTTGAAAAGAAGGTGTAGCCTTGGATCCTGATCTCAATGAGCTTTTTAGATAGTTGGGGACATAAGACACACCAAAGAAACAGTTAAGTGAAAATATTCGAGACAAATAAGTTTTCAGAGATGTTACAAGGCAGATGCTTGATTGCCAGATGAATGAAACACAGTATAGTGGTATGGGAGTTCAGGGGAGGAAGAGATTAATATGGTCTGGAGTCCCCTAGGAAGAGTTAATAGAGGAGAGATTTGAGACTGACCTTGAAAGATGAATAGGATTTTATTGGTGGCAGGGGATTAGGGGCAGGAGGAAGTCCTGAGCAGGGGACTTGGTATAAGGAAAAGCTAAGTAACAAAACAGAACCTTTTTGGAATAGAGTAAAACGGGGACTCCATTTGACCAGAAGAGTTTGGGAAAGTTTAAATATGTCTGAAGAGGTAGGTTGGGCCTGATTGTGGAGGATTATCAATGCCAGAATAAAGAGTGGGGAAGAACTTCATTAATCTGTATATGTCTATATATTTACCTTTACCTGTGAGATTTATACTTTCATGTTGCTGTTTAGCATGATTTTTTATTTCAATTTGAAGAACTCCCTTAAGCATTTCTTGTAAGGTAGGTCTAGTGGTGACAAATTCCCTCAGTTTTTGTTTGTCTGGGAAAGACTTTATCTGTCCTTCATTTTAAAGGATAATTTTGCCAGGTATAGTATTCTCAGATGTAAGTTTTTTTTCTTTCAATACTTGGATTACATCATCTCACTCTTTCCTGACCTGCAAGGTTTCTGTTGAGAAAACTGCTTATAGTCTTATGGGGGTTCCCTTACATGTGATGAGCTAATTTTCTCTTGATGCTTTCAGAATTCTCTCTTTGTCCTTGACTTTTG
Source organism: Balaenoptera borealis (assembly GCF_965194805.1). Classification (NCBI taxonomy): domain Eukaryota; kingdom Metazoa; phylum Chordata; class Mammalia; order Artiodactyla; family Balaenopteridae; genus Balaenoptera; species Balaenoptera borealis. The sequence continues at coordinate 44,102,465 of NC_138881.1, read as the reverse complement.
ACAATCTGATTATAATGTGTCTCAGTGTAGTCTTCTTTGGGTTGATATTGTTTGGAAATTTTTGAGCTTCATGAATCTGGATGTCCATTTCCCTCTCAAGATTTGGAAAGCTTTTAACCATTATTTCTTTAAATAGCTTTCTGCCCCTTTCTCTCTCTCTCTCTTCTCCTCTGGGTCTCCCATAATGTGTATATAGGTTTGCTTTCTTTCACCCTTTTTCATTCTTCTTTTTCTTTTCTAACTAGATAATTTCAAATGACCTGTTTTCAGATTCTTTCTTCTGCTTGATCAAGTCTGCTGTTGAAGCTCCCTTTTGCATTTTTTCATTTCATTCACTGTATTCTGCAGCTCCAGAATTTCTGTTTGGTTCTTTTTTATGATTTCTGTCTTATTGTTGAACCTCTCATTTTTTCATGTATTGCTTTCCTGGTTTCATTGAGTTGTCCATCTGTGTTCTCTTATAGCTCACTGAACTTCCTTAAAACAATTATTTTGAATTCATTTCCAGGAAATTCATAGATCTCTATTTCTTTTAGATCAGTTATTGGAAAATTATTGTAATTCTTTGGTGATGTCATGTTTCCTTGCTTTTTTTGTGTGTTTCTGGTAGCCTTGTGTTGATGTCTGCACACTTGAGGGAGCAATTGCCTTTTCAGGACTTTATGAACTGTCTTCAGGGGTAAAGACTTTTACCTATAGGTGGGTGTGAGAGTGTCAACTGGTTTGGAAATGGTGGCTCCAGCTCCAGGGTGTGCAACAGTGGTTCTGGCTTCAGGGAGGGCACAGAGGCATAGTCCTTGTAGAGCTCCATCAGCTGAGGTCAGTGTCAGCAAAAACTGCAGAGGACCTCAGCAACCAAGGCTGTGAGTTTCCATAATGATGGTAAGGGCTATTGTGTTCCTTGCTGGTGAAGACTGCTTGGTCCTCCTGTTCTCCTTTTCCTCCACAGGAGGAAGTCATTGCCAAGGGTATCCCTCTTGTTGCTGGGTCCAGCACACAGTTACACATGTGGTAGCAATGGTGCCAGGATCAGGGGCACAGACACATTTGTGGTGGCAATAGTGTTGGTGTCTGGAGAGTGGGCACCTGCAGAGTGGCCATGGTACCAGGGTTGGAGCTCAGAAGCATCTAGAACAACTTTGGTACCTGGGGCTGGTGGGCAGGTGTATTCACCATGATGGTAGCCTTAGTATGTGAGGCATGGGTATGTGCTGAGCAGCCATGGAACTGGGGTCCAGGGTGTGTACATGCTTTCAGAAGGGAGGATTGTGGCTCTGGCAGGGGGAGCAGGATGCAGTGGTGTCAGCTTTGATTGGAGGGATGCATCAGCACTTTCCCAGTGGGGGTGCAGTTGTGGAAACTTCTCTGGGAAGGGATGCTGCAGTAGCTCTTTCTGGGGAGTGGTCACAGCAGTTTGGGCTCCAGGCAGCTACATCACCTGGATTCAACGGCAATGAAGAATTCAGGGCACCACCAGGATGAAAGATGCTTTCGTCCACAGCAATGATGTAGGCTACTGGAGTCCTCCTGCTCTTCTTTCCCCTTGTTGGGAGAGGTCAGGCCAAGGGGAGTCCTCTTGGCCCCAAGCTCTGCCAGACTGGGGGATGGGGCAATGAACTGCTTACTACACTTTTCTATGTGACGATTCTGTCTCTGTGCTCCATGAGTTTCTGCAACTTTTTTTGTTGTATTCTGGAGCTCTTTCAACTCCAGAATATTCTAGATGGCATGTAGTTGTTTATTTGTTGTTTTTATGGGGGAGGGGAAGAGCATTGGGAACTTCTAGTCCATCATCTTGCTGATGTCACTATGAAAAATTAATTTTCTATACAACATGCTCAGAAGCAATTATGTACATAGTTTGCTTTAAATATTTCCAATGACAAGGAGCTTTCTACCTCAAGAGACAGCTGATGACATTCTCGAAGCTCACACTGAATGTTAGAAAGTTCTTCTAGTAGGCCAAAGATTTGGAAAAAAACTTTCTAAAATTTAGAGCTTTAGGAACATTGAATGGACTTTTTTGCAAGAAACTTAGTCCTCCACCTTTGGAAGCATCCAAATAAAGGCTACATGACTTGATCTAAAGATGCTTTAGAATCTAGAATCTGGAGTCTAGATAACATTTTTTTAGCTGAGCTGTGTGGCTTGTGGAATCTTAGTTCCCCAACCAGGGATCAAACCCAGGCCCTCGGCAGTGAAAGCATGGAATCCTAACCACTTGACCACCAGGGAAGTCCCTAGATGACTTTAAGGTTCATTCCTGTTCTCATAGTCAATGGTTCCATTAGAATTCATCAGAAGGAGCTAACCTTTTAATCTAGTCTTCTAAGCAGCTCATTATTTCCAATTTTCTCCTTTTTATTCTTTCTTTAAGTCTCCCAGGCTCAAACCTTTCATCAGTCTGAAGTGTTTCATTAATGATAATGGTGCATGAATTACTTTTAACCCTAATATAAAAGTTAGTAGATAAAAATTTGTTAGCAGATACACAATATAAAAAGATCAAACTCTGACCAAAAGAACATAAAGTATAAGTGCCGGGGGGAGTAAAAGTATTTTGGTATGCTATTAAATTTAAGTTTTTAACAACTTAAAATAGAAGGATATAACTACAAGATATTTTATGCAAACCTCGAGCTAACCACACACACACATACACACACAAAATAACACCTATAATAGATAAACAAAAGACATAGAGAAGAAAACCAAAACAGATCACTATTAAAAAAATCATCAAATAACAAAGGAAGACAGCAAGAGAGGAAAAGAGGGTCAAAAGAACTGCAAGACATACAGAAATCAATTATCAAAACGGTCATAGTAAACCCTCACTTATCAATAATTATCTTAAATGAATTAAACTCATCATTCAAAGAGCACAGAGGGGCTGAATTGATTTTAAAAAACAAGATCAGAAATACTCTGTCTACAAAAGACTCACTTTAGAATTAAAGACACCATAGCCTGAAAGTGAAGGGATGGAAAAAGATACTGCATGCAAATGGTAACCGAAAGAAACAGGCGTGACTATACTTATATCAGGCAAAATAGACTTTAAATCTAAAACTGCCTCTAGGAACAAAGAAGGACATTATATAATGATAGAAGGGTCAATTCAACTGGAAAATTAACAATTATAAACATATATGCACCCAAGATCAGAGTACCTAAATATATAAAGCAAACAATGACAGATTTGAAGGCAGGAATTGACAGCAATACAATAATAGTAGGGGGCTTCAATACTCCACTTATAATGTGTAGGCCATGCAGACAGAAAATCAATAAAGAAACAGCTGACTTGAATAACAATATTGACCTAACTGACATAGACAGAAATTTCTGCCCAACAGCAGCAGAAGACACATTCTTCTCAAGGGCACATAGGACATCCTCCAGAAAGATAACATTTTAGGTCACAAAACAAGTTATAACAAATTTAAGATAATGGAAATAATTCTAAGTATCTCCTCTGACCATGACAGAAAATGAAATAGAAATCAATAACAGCAGGAAAATAGAAAAATTCACAAATACATGGAAACTAAATAATACACTCTTGAACAACCATTGGATCAAAGAGGAAATCCAAAGGGAATTTTAAAAATATCTTGAGAAAAACAAAAATGAAAACACAACATAATAAAAATAGGGATGTAGCAAAAGCAGTTATAAGATGGAAGTTTATAGCAGTAAACACCTCCATTAAAAAAAGAAGGATCTTAAATAAACAACATAACTTTACACATCGATGAACAGCAAAAACAACAAAATAAGCCCAGAGTTAGCAGAACGAAGGAAATAATAAAGATCAGAGCAGAACTAAATCAAATAGGGAAAAAAATTATAACAAGTCAACAAAACTAGAGGTAATTATTTAAAAGATAAACAAAATTGACAAACTCTTAGATGAAGAAACAAAGGAGAGAAGATTCAAATAAAATCAGAAATGAAAGAGAAGACATTACAAAAGATTCTTCAGAAATAAAAAGGATCATAAGGACCTATTATAAACAAACTAGATAACCTAGAAATAGATAAATTCCTAGAAACATACAAACTACTAAAAATTAAATCAGAAAGAAATGGAAAGCCTGAACATACCAATAACAAATAGGGAGATTGAATCAGTAATCAAAAACCTCCCAACAAAGAAAAGCCCAGGATCTGATGGCTTCATGTGTGAATTCTACCAAACATTCAAAGAATTAATACTAATCCTTCTTAAACTCTTCCAAGAAATAGAAAAGGGAATACTTCCAAACTCATTTTATGAGGCCAGCATCACCTGCTACCAAAACTAGACAAAGATACTAAAGAAAAGGAAGCTACATGCCAGTATCCCTGATGTACATAGATGCAATTTTTTTTTTCTTTTTAATGATACCTCTTTCATTTCTTCACAGTGGGGGCCCATCTACTAAGCCTTGTACAGACATTACACCAATCACTTATACTTCTGTTTCATAGATATCAGCATGTTCTATTCTCTATTACAACAAAAGTCTGACATAATAGTACCCAATGGGATGAAAAAGGTCTTAGGGGAACTATACACAAAATAAACATTATCATAATGGTTCTTTTTGATATATGATTTATAAATAAAAAGTTAGAAAATGTTGAAAACTATAGAAACATAACAAAAGAAAGTTTAAATGCTGTTAATTTTTTTAATTTTTTTAATTTTCTAGTTCAATTTATATGCATATAAATATGCACAAATAAATTGCTATGACACTGTATAATCAACTTTACACTATATTTTTGTTTCATTTGATGTTTTCCAATATTATAAAGCTTACGAGATTATGATTTTTAATGAATTTCTGGTTTTTTATTAGTTAGATCAACTATAATTTCTTTGGTCATCTGACTTTGATTGAAATTTAGCATTTTTAAAAAAATGTTTTTAACATATTTATTGGAGTATAACTGCTTTACAATGGTGTGGTAGTTTCTGCTTTATAGCAAAGTGAATCAGCTATACATATACATATATCCCCATATCTCCCCCCTCTTGCATCTCTCTCCCACCCTCCCTATCCCACCCTTCTAGGTGGTCACAAAACACAGTGCTGATCTCCCTGTGCTATGTGGCCGCTTCCCACTAGTTACCTATTTTACATTTGGTAGTATATGTAAGTCCATGTCACTCTCTGACTTCGGCTCTTGTTCTTGGATCCATTCAGCCAGTCTATGTCTTTTGAATGGAGCATTTAATCCATTTAAATATAAGTTAAATACCAATATGTATGTTCCTTTTACCATTTTCTTAATTGTTTTGGGTTTGTTTTTCTACGTCTTTTCCTTCTCTTGTGTTTCCTGACTAGAGAAGTTCCTTTAGCACTGGTTGTAAAGCTGGTTTGGTGGTGCTGAATTCTCTTAGCTTTTGCTTGTCTGTTAACGTTTTAATTTCTCCATCAAATCTGAATGAGATCCTTTCTGGGTAGAGTAATCTCGGTTGTAGGTTTTTCTCCTTCATCACTTTAAATATATCCTGCCACTCCCTTCTGGCTTGCAGAGTTTCTGCTGAAAGTTCAGCTGTTAACCTTATGGGGATTCCCTTATGTGCAATTTGTTGTTTTTCCCTTGCTGCTTTTAATATTTTTTCTTTGTATTTAATTTTTGATAGTTTGATTAATATGTGTCTTGGCGTGTTTCTCCTTGGATTTATCCTGTATGGGACTCTCTGCACTTCCTGGACTTGATTGACTATTTCCTTTCCCATATTAGGGAAGTTTTCAACTATAATCTCTTCAAATATTTTCTCAGTCCCTTCTTTTTCTCTTCTTCTTCTGGGACCCCTATAATTCGAATGTTGTTGCATTTAATGTTGTCCCAGAGGTCTGTGAGGCTGTCCTCAATTCTTTTCATTCTTTTTAATTCTTTCTGCTCTGCAGTAGTTATTTCCACTATTTTATCTTCCAGGTCACTTATCCGTTCTTCTGCCTCAGTTATTCTGCTATTAATCCCTTCTAGAGAATTTTTAATTTCATTTATTGTGTTGTTCATCACTGTTTGTTTGCTCTTTATTTCTTCTAGGTCCTTGTTAAACGTTTCTTGTATTTTCTCCATTCTATTTCCAAGATTTTGGATCATCTTTACTATCATTATTCTGAATTCTTTATCAGGTAGACTGCCTATTTCCTCTTCATTTGTTAGGTCTCGTGGGTTTTTACCTTGCTCCTTCATCTGCTGTGTGTTTCTCTGTCTTCTCATTTTGCTTAACTTACTGTGTTTGGGGTCTCTTTTTTGCAGGCTGCAGGTTCGTAGTTCCTATTGTTCTTGGTGTCTGTCCCCAGTGGCTAAGGTTGGTTCAGTGGGTTGTGTAGGCTTCCTGGTGGAGGGGACTAGTGCCTGTGTTCTGGTGGATGAGGCTGGATCCTGTCTTTCTGGTGGGCAGGTCCACATCTGGTGGTGTGTTTTGGGGTGTCTGTGACCTTATTATGATTTTAGGCAGCCTCTCTGCTAATGGGTGGGGTTGTGTTCCTGTCTTGCTAGTTGTTTGGCATAGGGTGTCCAGCACTGTAGCTTGCTGGTCATTGAGTGGAGCTGGGTCTTGGCATTGAAATGGAGATCTCTGGGAGATTTTTGCCGTTTGATATTACATGGAGCTGCGAGGTCTCTTGTGGACCAATGTCCTGAACTTGGCTCTCCCACCTCAGTGGCATAGCCCTGCCGCCCAGCTGGAGCACCAAGAGCCTGTCCTCCACACGTCTCAGAATAAAAGGGAGGAAAAAAAGAAAGAAAGAAAGAAGAAAATAAAATAAAATAAAATAAAATAAATTTATTAAAATAAAAAATAAAAAATAATTATTAAGAAAAAAATTTTTTAAGTATTAAAAAAACCGGACGGACAGAACCCTAGGACAAATGGTAAAAGCAAAGCTATACAGACAAAATCACACACAGAAGCATACACATACACACTCACAAAAAGAGAAAAAGGGAAATACATATATGTATCTTTGCTCCCAAAGTCCACCTGCTCAATTTGGGATGATTTGTTGTCTATTTAGGTGTTCCAGAGATGTAGCGTACATCAAGTTGATTGTGGAGGTTTAATCCGCTGCTTCTGAGGCTGCAAAGAGAAAGTTCCTTTTCTCTTCTTTGTTTGCACAGCTCCTGGGGCTCAGCCTCGGATTTGGCCCTGCCTCTGCATGTAGATTGCCCTCTGATGTCGACAGGAGGGGGTTAAAGGAGTGGCTGATTAGGGGGCTCTGCCTCACTCAGGCTGGGGGGGAGGGAGGTGTATAGAAGGCGGGGTGATCCTGTGGAGGCAGAGGCCTGAGTGACGTTGCAACAGCCTGAGGCACGCTGTGTGTTCTCCCGGGGAAGTTGTCCCTGGATCACAGGACCCTGGCAGTGGTGGGCTGCACAGGCTCCCGGGAGGGGAGGTGTGGATAGTGACCTGCACTTCCACACAGGCTTCTTGGTGGCGGCAGCACCAGCCTTCGCGTCTCATGCTCGTGTCTGAGGTCCGTGCTGGTAGCGGCAGCTCACGCCCATCTCTGGAGCTCGTTTAGGTGGCGCTCTAAATCCCCTCTCCTCACGCTCAGGAAACAAAGAGGCAAGAAAAAGTCTCTTGTCTCTTCAGCAGCTCCAGACTTTTTCCCGGACTCCCTCCCAGCTAGTTGTGGCACACTAACCCCCTTCAGGCTGTGTTCACGCATCCAACCCCAGTCCTCTCCCTGGGATCCCACCGAAGCCCGAGCCTCAGCTCCCAGGCCCCTCCCATCTTGGCGGGTGAGCAGACAAGTGTCTCGGGCTGGTGAGTGCTGGTGGGCACCAATCCTCTGTGCGGGAATCTCTCTGCTTTGCCCTCTGCACCCCTGTTGCTGCGCTCTCCTCCGTGATTCCGAAGCTTCCCCCCTCCGCCACCCGCAGTCTCAGCCCGCAAAGGGGCTTCCTAGTGTGTGGAAACCTTTCCTCCTTCACAGCTCCCTCCCACTGGGGCAGGTCCTGTCCCTATTCTTTTGTCTCTGTTTTTTCTTTTTTCTTTTGCCCTACCCAGGTACATGGGGAGTTTTTGCCTTTTGGGAGGTCTTAGGTCTTCTGCCAGCGTTCAGTTGGTGTTCTGTAGGAGTTGTTCCACATGTAGTTGTATTTCCAATGTTATTTGTGGGGAGGAAGGTGATCTCCATGTCTTACTCTTCCGCCTTCTTGAAGCTCCTCCCGTGCAATCCCCTTGTATGTTATTTGTTGTTTTTCCCTTGCTGCTTTTAATATTTTTTATTTGTATTTAGTTTTTGATAGTTTGATTAATATGTGTCTTGGCATGATTCTCCTTGGATTTATCCTGTATGGGACTCTCTGTGCTTCCTGGGCTTGACTGACTATTTCCTTTCCCATATTAGGGAAGTTTTCAACTATACTCTCTTCAAATATTTCCTCAGTCCATTTCTTTTTCTCTTCTTCTTCTGGGATCCCTATAATTCGAATGTTGGTGCATTTAATGTTGTCCCAGAGGTCTCTGAGACTGTCCTCAATTCTTTTCATTCTTTTTTCTTTATTCTGCTCTGCAGTAGTTATTTCCACTATTTTATCTTCCAGGTCACTTATCCGTTCTTCTGCCTCAGTTATTCTGCTTTTGCTTCCTTCTAGAGAATTTTTAATTTCATTTATTGTGTTGTTCATCATTGTTTGTTTGCTGTTTAGTTCTTCTAAGTCCTTGTTAAATGTTTCTTGTATTTTCTCCATTCTATTTCCAAGATTTTGGATCATCTTTACTATCATTACTCTGAATTCTTTTTCAGGTAGACTGCCTATTTCCTCTTCATTTGTTTGGTCTGGTGGGTTTTTACCTTGCTCCTTCATCTGCTGTGTGTTTTTCTGTCTTCTCATTTTGCTTAACTTACTGTGTTTGGGGTCTCCTTTTCACAGGCTGCATGTTCATAGTTCCCGTTGTTTTTACTGTCTGCCCCCAGTGGCTAAAGTTAGTTCAGTGTGTTGTGTAGGCTCCCTGGTGGAGGGGACTAGTGCCTGTGTTCTGGTGGATGAGGCTGAATCTTGTCTTTCTGGTAGTCAGCACCGCATCTGGTGGTGTGTTTTGGGGTGTCTGTGACCTTATTATGATTTTAGGCAGCCTCTCTGCTAATGGGTGGGGTTGTGTTCCTATCTTGCTAGTTGTTTGGCATAGGGTGTCCAACACTGTAGCTTGCTGGTTGTTGAGTGGAGCTGGGTGTTAGCATTGATATGGAGATTTCTGGGATAGCTTTTGCCATTTGATATTATGTGGAGCCAGGAGGTCTCTGGTGGGCCAATGTCCTGAAGTTGGCTCTCCCACTTCAGAGGCACAGATGCAAAAATTCTTAATGAAATACTAGCAAACCGAATTCAATAGCACATTAAAAGGATTATACACTGTAACCAAGAGGGATTTATCCCATGGATGCAACAATATTTCAATATACATAAATCAAACAATATGTTACAATACATTAACAAAATGAAAGAATAAAAAGCACATTATCATCTCAATAGATTCAGAAAAAGCATTTGACAAAGTTCAACACCAATTCATCATTAAACCTTTCAACAAAGTAAGTATAGAGGGATCTCACCTCAACACAATAAAGGCCATATATGAAAATCCCATAGACAACATTATAATTAATGGGAAAAAAACTGAAAGCTTGCCCTCTAAGATCTGGTACAAGGCAAGGCTGCATACTCTCACAACTTCTTTTCAACATAGTACTGGAAATCCAAGCCAGAGCAATTGGGCAAGAAAAATAATTAAAAGGCACCCAAACTGGAAAGGAAGGAGTAAAATTGTCTCTGTTTGCAGACAACATGATCATATATGTAGAAAAACCTAAAGACTGAACAAAATAATTGTTATAACTAACAAACAAATTCAGTAAATTCATAGGGTACAAAATCAACATACAAAAAAACCACTCAGTTTTCTATACACAAACAATGAACTATTTGAAAGGAAATTTAAGAAAATAAGCCCATTCACAATAGCAACAAAAAGAATAAAATACTTAGGAATAAACTTAAACAAAGAGGTGAAAAACATACATTGAAAATTATAGAACATTGATGAAGGAAAGTAAAGAATACATAGATAAATGGATAGACATCCCATGTTCATGGATTGTAAGAATTAATATTGTTAAAATGTCCATACTACACAAAGTAATCTACAGATTTAATACAATCCCAATCAAAATCCAATGGTATTCCCTACATAAATAGAAAGAGCAATCCTAAAATTCATATGGAGCCAAAAACAACCCCAAATAGCCAAAGCAATTTTGAGCAAGAAGAGCAAAGCTGGAGGCATCACACTTCCTGATATCAACATACATTACAAAGCTATAGTAATCAAAACAGTATTGTACTGGCATAAAAACAGACATACAGACCAATGGAACAAAATAGAGAGCACAGAAATAAATCCATGCTTTTACAGTCAACTGATTTCCAGAAGGGTGCCAAGAACACAAAATTGGGGAAGGGTAGTCTTCAATAAATGGTGTTGGGAAAATTAGATATCAACATGCAGGAGAATGAAATTGGACCGTTACCTCACACCATGTACAAAAAATCAACTCAGGCTGAATAAAGACTTAAGTGTAAGACCTAAAACTATAAAACTGCTAGAAGAAAACAGAGAAAAACCTTCTTGACATTGACTGGGACAATGATTTCTTGGATATGACACCAAAAGCACAAGGAACAAAAGCTAAAATAAACAAGTGAGATTACATCAAGCTAAATCAACTGAGTGAACAGGCAACCTAGAAATGGGAGAAAATATTTACAAGCTATATATCTGATATGAGGTTAATATCTAAAATATATAAGGAACACCTACAACTCAATAGTTTTAAAACCCACAAATAATCTGTTTTTAAAATGGACGAGGGACCTGTATAGATATTTTTCCAAAGAAGACATAAAATGGATAAAAAGTTAAGTGCTCAACACCATTAATCATTAGGGAAATGCCAATCAAAACCACAATGAGATATCATCTCACCCTTGTTAAAATGGCTCTTATCATCAGAATAGCTGTCATCAAAAAGTCTACAAATAATAAATGCTGGAGAGGGTTGGAGAATAAGAAACCTTCTTACACTGTCGAAAGGAATGCAAATTGGTGCAACCACTATGGAAAACAGCACAGAGGTTCCTTTAAAAACTAAAAATAGAACTACCATATGACACAGCAGTCCCATTCCTGGGTAGATGAAAACTCTAATTCGAAAAGATACATGCACTCCAATGTTCATAGCAGCACTATTTACAATAGCCAAGACATGGAAACAACCCAAGTGTCCATCAACAAACTATTGGCTTAAGAAGATGTGAGATATATATACATTGGTATATTACTCAGCCATAAAAAAGAATGAAAGATTGTCATTTGCAGCAACATGAATGGCCCTAGAGAATATTATACTTAGTGGAGTAAGTCAGACAAAGACAAATATTATATCACTTATATGTGGAATCTAAAAATCAATACTAATGAATCTGTGTATACAACAGAAACAGACTCACAGACATAGAAAACAAACTTATGGTTATCAAAAGGGAAAGGGAGTGGGGAGGGATAAATTAGAAGTATGGGATTAACATACATACACTACTATATAAAATAGATAACCAACAAGGACCTACTGTATAGCACAGGGAACTATACTCAATATTCTGTAATAACCTATATGGGAAAAGAATCTGAAAAAGAATGAATATATATATATTATATGTAACATATATATAATATATAATCGAATCACTTTGCTGTATACCTGAAACTAATACAACATTGTAAATCAACTATACTTCAATTTAAAAAAGCAAATCGGTCTTTAACTATTAATAACTTGACTCCCAAATTTAGCTGCACTTTACAACTTTCAGTAATCAAATTAGTTGTAGGACAAAACCAATACATGAATGTATATTTTCAAAAGATTGTATGATGTAACTCTTTTTTCTTAAAGAGATATATTCTGACTCTTTGCTAAAATAAAAATAATATATTTCTAAAAGATCTGAAAAAATAGATATATATGTATGTATAACTGAATCATTTTGCTGTACATCTGAAACTAACACAACATTGTAAATCAACTATACTTCAATAAAAATAAATAAATAAAATTTTTGAAAATCTCCTAATGCCACATAAAGATAAAATAATGTAAAATAACTTCACAATAAACTTTAAAAAAAGAAGTATGGGATTAATAGATACAAACTACTATACATAAAATAGATAAGCAAAAAGGATTTACTGTATTGCACAGGGAACCATATTCAATATCTTATAATAACCTATAATGGAAAATAATCTGAAAGAATATATATCTATATAAGTGAATCACTTTGCTGTACACCTGAAACTAACACAATATTGTAAATCAACTATACTTCAATTTAAAAAAAGCAAATCAGTCTTTAACTACTAATAACTTGGCTCTCAAATTTAGCTGCACTTTACAACTTTTAGTAATCAAATTAATCATGGGACAAAACCAATATATGAATGTATATTTTCAAAAGATTGTATGATGTAACTCTTTTTTCTTAAAGAGATATATTCTGAATCTTTGCTAAAGTAAAAAATATATAATTATTTTTAAAAGATCTGAAAAAAATAGATATATATGTATGTATAACTAAATCACTTTGCTGTACACCTGAAACTAACACAATATTGTAAATCAACTATACTTCAAATTTAAAAAAAAGAAAAACAAAAGAAAAGCAAAAAAGAGGGACTTCCCTGGCAGTCCAGTGGTTAAGACTCTGCGCTTACACTGTAGGGGGTGCAGGTTCAATCCCTGGTTGGGGAACTAAGATCCCGCATGCCGTGTGATGTGGCCAAAAAAAAAAAAGACAAGAGACAACAAGTGCTGGCAAGAATGTGGAGAAAAGAGAAAACTTGTGCACTTTTGGTGGGACTATAAATTGGTACAGCCATTATGGAAAGTAGTACTGAGGTTTCTCAAAGTATTAAAAATATAACTACCTTATGACCCAGCAATCTCACTTCTGGGTATATATCCAAAGGAAATGAAATCAGCGTCTTGAAGAGATATCAGAACTCCCATGTTTCTTTCAGCATTATTCACAACAGCCAAGATACAGACACAACCTAACTGTCCCTCAATGGATAAAATGGATTTTAAAAAGTGATATATATATAGATATAGATATATACATACACAAATACAATGGAATGTTGTTCAGCCCGAAAAAAGAAGGAAATCTTGCCAGTTGTAACAACACAGATCAAACACAAAACCCAACAACCACACATTAAAAGCCTTAACATTCAGAGATCAGTGGTTTGTATACATGCCACAGTTCTTCATCTGTCTTCAAAGTCAATTTTTAGTCTGTGTCAATTACTAGAAAGGCCTGTAAGGACATACTGTGTTAGTTTCTCAGGACTGCCATATCAAATCCACAAACTGGGTGAATTAAGATACTTCTCTCACAGTTCTGGAGTCTAGAAGTACAAAATCAATGTGTTGGCAGGGCTGTGCTCTTTCTGAAGGCTCTAGAAGAGAAACATTCTTTGCCTCTTCTTAGCTTCTGGTGATTGCAGGCATTCCTTGGCTTGTAGACGCATCATTCCAATCTCTGCCTCTATCATCACATGATGTCTCTCCTGTGTCTGTCCAAATTTCCCTCTTCTACAATGAGATACCATCTCACACCGGTCAGAATGGCCATCATCAAAAAATCTACAAACAATAAATGCTGGAGAGGGTGTGGAGAAAAGGGAACCCTCTTGCATTGTTGGTGGGAATGTAAATTGATACAGCCACTATGGAGAACAGTATGGAGGTTCCTTAAAAAACTAAAAATAGAACTACCATACGACCCAGCAATCCCACTACTGGGCATATACTCAGAGAAAACCATAATTCAAAAAGAGTCATGTACCACAATGTTCATTGCAGCTCTATTTACAATAGCCAGGACATGGAAGCAACCTAAGTGTCCATTGACAGATGAATGGTTAAAGAAGATGTGGCACATATATACAATGGAATATTGATCAGCCATAAAAAGAAACGAAATTGAGTTATTTGTAGTGAGGTGGATAGACCTAGAATCTGTCATACAGAGTGAAGTAAGTCAGAAAGAGAAAAACAAATACCGTATGCGAACACATATATATGGAATCTAAAAAACAAACAAACAAAAATGATCATGAAGAACCTAGGGACAAGACGGGAATAAAGACGCAGACCTACTAGAGAATGGACTTGAGGACACGGGGAGGGGGAAGGGTAAGCTGGGACAAAGTGAGAGAGTGGCATGGACATATATACACAACCAAACGTAAAATAGATAGCTGGTGGGAAGCAACCGCATAGCACAGGGAGATCAGCTCGGCGCTTTGTGACCACCTAGAGGGGTGGGATAGGGAGGGTGGGAGGGAGGGAGACGCAAGAAGGAAGAGATATGGGGATATATGTATATGTATAACTGATTCACTTTGTTATAAAGCAGAAACTAACACACCATTGTAAAGCAATTATACTCCAATAAAGATGTTAAAAAATAAAAAAAAAAATTTTTTTAAAGAGGGAAAGGACACCAGTCACTAATCCATTATGACAACATCTTAAATTGATTATATTTATAAAGATTCTATTTTCAAATAAGGTCACATTCACAGGTACCAGGTACTTGAACATATTTTGGCAGGGTACACAATTCAACATACAACAGGTACTCATCCAGGGTGGTATGCATCAAAGTTTTCTTATACAATAGGATGCCCTTAAGGAATATAAATCCCACCTCCTCCACTGCTGAACCAAAACAATGTCCATTGTATATATTTTTATATTCTGTAGCTAATTGGAGCATGAAATTCAATATTCTACCCAGGCAGAGTTCATCATTTTTTCCATTTGTCCTGTAGAATCTTGAACATTATAGGAGAGCTCACTTTTCACTCTACACTGGAGTGATCTGTTTGGGAAGTTGTCTCCTACAGTGGACTATGAGCTCCGTGAAGGCAAGAACTATGGATCATTCATCTCTGGGTCTCTAGTGCCTAGCTTTATAGATGACACAAAGTAGCTCTTAGTAATTATTGGAGGAAAGAAGGAGGTTGGAAGGAAGGAAGGTACTTGTAAAGTTATAATCTAGTGGCATGGGAATTAGAAAGGTGCTAGTTGCTCAGCATGTCAAAGCCAAGACTATGTCACTTCCTCAGGACTCTCCACTCTCTACTTTGATCTTCTCGGAACTTTGCCAGGGTTTCAGTATGCAAAAAATAATACAATCACAAAGTGACTCCATACGAGGTGAGCCTTTAGCGCATCAAAGTAGCTTTTCCTTCCAGAAGCTTCCTGGTCGTTCCAACAGCAGCTTAGCACATAAACGGCATGCCAGAGGGGGAAGGAGGGATCAGAGAATACCATGTACAGGCTATGTTTTAGATGACGAATTCCTGTAAGTTGATCAAGGTTGAACACTAAATATGGCAGATCCCTCAATAGCGCTTTCTCTCTCTCCCTCTCTGTCTCTCTCTGTCTCTCTCTCTAGTGGACCACTATCAGCTAGCATCAGGAAGAATATATAGTTCATTTTAAAGCCTTATGCCTTTACACACCCAACCGATTATAACATCAAGAATAAAAAGCTGAATGCATACGCTTATGTCTACATTCCAGAGGAAGGCAGAGAAGGAAGAGATCAGACATTCACAGGAATTATAGAAAAGGTGGAAGTGTCCTGTGGAATGCACACCCAGAACAGATTTGGAAGTTTTTGGTGCCCACTCCTCCCCTTCCCCTTTTAACCCCAAAACTAGTTGCTGGTATGCCCTGTGCTGGCCCCACAGTCATGAGAGTCAGGCTGTGATAAACAAATGTAGCATTTATAGGGAGGTCAATAGTAAATGTCAAATTGAATACCATGAAAGAGGACACCAAACAGAATGCCATTCCATGAGGGCAGAGACTTTATCTTGTTCATCAGTGCCTTGAAAAGTGCCAAACACATAGCAGTTACTCAGTAAAAATTTAATGAATTTTGAATGAATTCAATTGATTAACCAGGAAATTGCTATAGGCAGTCAGAGCATGGTATTCAGAAAAGAATACTGGGACCAGAAGCCTCTGAAATGAAACTGTTGTCCCAGCAATGCAATGCTCTCCTCACTTGGCAGCAGTAGGTCCAGGAAGGGTAATGTATATCTCCAGGAGGTAGCTAAAGCCTGACAAGCATTCCTTAGCCCAGAGTCAGAGCCCTGCCTCCTCCCTTTCTTGCCTGGCAAGAGGACTTGGATATCACTGAATTTCCCACTCACCACCTCCCTTTGCTGACTACTCAAAGAGAGACAAGGCCAAGGCTAACAGAACTAATTTTGCTTAGGCTAAACCAATGAAATGGTTTAGCCAAGGAGTATAAAGATCATCACTCCTGCCTTCAGTCCCTGTTCCAGGATCTACCACCCCCTCATTCCTTTTCCCTTTCCAAAACCACTGGGAAAAAACAGAGATGGGAGATTTGTTAAGTATTGGCTCAACTTTGATTCTTCCTCTTCACATGCTCTGACACCTTATGTAGCTGGCCATTTCAGCCTTAGCATTCAGATTTTCTGGCCTTCCCTAATCCGTCTCTGTGATTAACTCTCTATTCTTTCTTCTCTTTGATTTATTTTAGATACCTGCAGCAGAAAACAACCCTTTTCTTGTTGGAATGCACTATTGGTACTCAAGCCACAGTCCCCGGACCCAGCACTGCAATGTTTGTCGAGGGACCATTCCTGCCTTATCTCGAAATGTTATCATCTGCGAAGGTACATTTCTGATTCCTTTAGGAAGTGGAGCTCAGTGGGTGGAGATGGGTGTGAAGGAGCTCATGCGGCTTTAGTATCATTGACTCACACTAGGTCACTGATTCTAGTGTAAGGTTAACCCTGACACTTAACAGACAGGGGAAAGGAGATGGGAGGAAACTGGCATGAGGGGGAATTCTCATTAATCAAAAGGGAGGGTTGGGTCTGGGAGGATTGGACAGTACAGTCACCGGTTTGGAAAAATAGAAATCACCTCATTCTTACCATCAATTTCAATTCAAGTCAGGTAATAGAAAATTTGGCCAGGAAGAATACAAAGAAACTGAAATATATGGAAAATAAGCCTTTGGAGTTAAGTCACAGCTACTTAGATGCATCTAGGTTCTAACTTTTAGAGCAGCTTAGGGAAGGAAGTTAGAATCTTCATTGTCACCAGATTCACATCCATCTTTTTTTCTTCCTCTTTCACAGTGTGCAAAGTAAAGTCTCACAGATTATGTGCTTTAAGAGCAAGCAAAGATTGCAAGTGGAATACATTATCCATTACTGATGACCTCCTCATGCCTGCAGATGAAGTAGTGAGTATCAGCCATGCTTTCTCATAATCACCCTTTTCCATCTCCCCTTCAGTCACGACACACAGCGGAAGGAAGACTTCTTCCTGTTTCCAGACAACCCAAGTAGGCTTCTTTCCCAGGCTCATGATCCAACAAATCTAGAAGAATGAAAGCCTCCCCCCCAACTCCCACCTGTCATTGGTCACTAGCATGGGAGTGGGGAGGGCAGGATGATGGAGAACTTCCTTGGGCTTATCTAGTGTCCTCCATGGGGTAGTATAGTTATTCCAGCTGGCCCTTCCTCTCCTTATATCTCTAACTTCTACCTCTTGTCTCTTTTTATCCTTCAGAAAACTATGCCTCATCAGTGGGTAGAAGGAAACATATCTGTCAGTTCTCAGTGCGCAGTATGTCATGAGAACTGTGGCAGTTATCAGAGACTTCAAGATTTCCGGTGTCTCTGGTGTAATTCTACGGTAAGACTCTTCTCATATCTTTGATATTTAGAGAGCTTACTTCTAGAGAAGGGGTGGGCTGGAGTTTGATTGTGCCTACACATAGATAGAAATCTCAGAGACCCTTACCCCAAAATAGATTATACAGATTGCATAGTATAGAGCTCAGTATCCTGCCTTTCCAGAATTAGCTATGGAATCTTTGAGAGAAAGATTTAATACTCCCTCTTATCTTTGATGGTGAGGCCTACTAGCAAATGGGAAGAGCTGAATTCTCTTACGACAGTATGGGCAATTAAAAAGTTAGTTCTGAGTATACCTTTAAGAAACCGCCTCCTTTCCTCATTCACCATTTCCTAGGAAATTGCAATCTTTGTTAAGTAATAATGGTTAATAATATTAGCACATTATTACTACCACTATGTATTGAGTGTTTTATATACATGATCTCATTAAATCCTTACAACAACCCTAAATCAGGCCTCGTTGTTCCCATTTACAGAAGAGAGGAAAATGAGGTTCAGAAAAGTGAAGTGATTTGCTCAAGGTCATGAAGCCAGTAAGAAAAAGAGTCTTGATTCATACATAATTGTGTAAAAACTGTGCTCTTAACTACAACATTACCATGCCTTTAAACCAGCGGTTCTCAACTGGGGGTATATTCCCCCACCTGCAGGACACATTTGACAATGTCTGGAGATATTTTTTTATCTAATGATATTCTGATGGAATTTTTTTATTTATCAAGTTATAGTTGATTTACAATATTATGTAAGTTTCAGGTGTACAACATAGTGATTCACAATTTTTAAAGATTATACTTTATGTATATTATAAAATATTGGCTATATTCCCTGTGCTGTACTGTATATCCTTGTAGCTTATTTATTTTATGCATAATAATTTGTACCTCTTAATCCCCTACCCCTATCTTATACCTCCCCCAAACTAGTAAACACTAGTTTGTTCTCTATACCTGTGTGTATATATTTTTTGTTATATTAACTAGTTTTCTTTATTTTTTAGATTCCATATATAAGTGATAACATACAGTATTTGTCTTTCTCTGTCTGACTTATTTCTCTTAGGATAATACCCTCCAGGTCCAACCATGTTGTTGCAGATGGCAAATTTTCACTCTTATTTATGGCTGAGTAGTATTCCACTGTGTGTGTGTGTGTGTATATATGACACTTGTTCTTTATCCATTCATCTGTTGATAGACACTAAGGTTGCTTCCATATCTTCACTATTACAAAGAATGCTGCTATGAACATTGGGATGCATGTATCTTTTTGAATTAGTGTTTTCATTTTCTTCAGATGTGTACCCGGAAGCAGAATTGCTGGATCATATGGTAGCTCTATTTTTAGTTTTCTGAGGAACGTCCATACTGTTCTTCATAGTGGCTGCACTAATTTACATTCCCAAAAACAGTGTAGGAGGGTTCACTTTTCTCTACATCCTTTCCAGCATTTATTATTTGTAGATATTTTGGTGATGGCCATTCTGACTGGTGTGAGGTGATACCTCATTGCAGTTTTCATGTGCATTTCCCTGATGATTAGCAATGTTGAGTATCTTTTCATGTGCCTGTTGGCATTCTGTATGTCTTCTTCAGAAAAAAGATGTCTATTTAGGCCTTCTGACCATTAAAAAAAATTTTTTTATTTTATATTGGAGCATAATTGATTAACAGTGTTGTGTTAGTTTCAGGGGTACAGCAAAGTGGTTCAGTTATTCATATAGATGTATCTATTCTTTTTCAAATTCTTTTCCCATTTAGGTTATTACAGAATATTGAGCAGCATTCCCTGTGCTATACAGTAGGTCCTTTTTGGTTATCTATTTCAAATATAGCAGTGTGTACATGTCAATCCCAAACTCCCAGTCTATCTCTCCCCCCGACCCTTCCCCACTGGTAATCATAAGTTTATTCTGTAAGTCTATGAATCTGTTTCTGTTTTGTAAACAAATTCATTTGTATCATTTTTTTTAGATTCTGCATATAAGAGATATCATATGATATATGTCTTTCTCTGTCTGAGTTACTTCACTTAGTATGATAATCTCCAGGTCCATCCATGTTGCCACAAATGGCATTATTTCATTCTTTTTAATGGCTGAGTAATATTCCACTGTATATATGTACCACATCTTCCTTATCCATTCATCTGTTGATGGACATTTAGGTTGCTTCCATGTCTTGGTTATTGTAAACAGCACTGCAATGAACATTGGGGTGCATGTATCCTTTTGAACCATGTTTCTCTACAGATATATGCCAGGAGCGGGATTGCAGGATCATAGGGTTGCTCTATTTTTAGTTTTTTAAGGCACATCCATACTGTTCTCCAGAGTGGCTGTATCAATTTACATTCCCACCAACAGTGCAAGAGGGCTCCCTTTTCTCCACACCCTCTCCAGCATTTATTGATTGTAGAGATTTTAATGATAGCCATTCTGACTGGTGTGAGGTGATATCTCATTGGAGTTTTGATTTGCATTTCTCTAATGATTAGTGATGTTGAGCATCCTTCCATGTATTTGTTGGCAATCTGTATATCTTCTTTGGAAAAATGTCTATTTAAGTTTTCTGCCCATTTTTGAATTGAGTTGTTTGTTTTTTTGATATTGAGCTGCATGAGATGCTTGTAAATTTTGGAAATTAATCCTCTGTCAGTTGCTTCGTTTGCAAATATTTTCTCCCATTCTGAGGGTTGTCCTTTCATCTTGTTTATGGTTTCCATTGCTGTGCAATAGCTTTTAAGTTTCATTACATCCCATTTGTTTAATTTTGTTTTTATTTCCATTTCTCTAGGAGGTGGGTCAAAAAGGATCTTGCTGTGATGTATGTCATAGAGTGTTCTGCCTATGTTTTCCTCTAAGAGTTTGACAGTGTCTGGCCTTACATTTAGGTCTTTAATCCATTTTGAGTTTATTTTTGTGTATGGTGTTAGGGAGTGTTCTAATTTCATTCTTTTACAAGTAGCTGTCCAGTTTTCCCAGCACCACTTATTGAAGAGGCTGTCTTTCCTCCATTGTATATTCTTGCCTCCTTTGGCAAAGATAAGGTGACCAAATGTGCATGGGTTTATCTCTGGGCTTTCTATCCTGTTCCATTTATCTATATTTCTGTTTTTGTGCCAGTACCATACTGTCTTGATAACTGTAGCTTTGTAGTATAATCTGAAGTCAGGGAGCCTGATTCCTACAGCTCCGTTTTTCTTTCTCAAGATTGCTTTGGCTATTCGGGGTCTTATGTGTTTCCATACCAATTGTAAAATTTTTTGTTCTACTTCTGTGAAAAATGCCAGTGGTTGTTTGATAGGGATTGCATTGAATCTGTAGATTGCTTTGGGGAGTATAGTCATTTTCACATGTTGATTCTTCCTATCCAAGAACATGGTATATCTCTCCACCTGTTTTTCATCTTTAATTTCTTTCATCAGTGTCTTATAGTTTTCTGCATACAGGCCTTTGGTCTCCTTAGGTAGTTTTATTCCTAGGTGTTTTATTCTTTTTGTTGCAATGGTAAATGAGAGGGTTTCCTTAATTTCTCTTTCAGATTTTTCACCATTAGTGTATAGGAATACAAGAGATTTCTGTGCATTAATTTTCTATCCTGCTACTCTACCAAATTCATTGATTAGCTCTAGTAGTTTTCCAGTAGCATCTTTAGGATTCTCTATGAGGAGTATCATGTCATCTGCAAACAGTGACTGTTTTACTTCTTCTTTTCCGATTTGGATTCCTTTTATTTCTTTTTCTTCTCTGATTGCCATGGCTAGAATGTCCAAAACTATGTTTAATAATAGTGGTGACAGTGGGCAACCTTGTCTTGTTCCTGATATTAGTGGAAATGGTTTCAGTTTTTCCCCATTGAGAATGATGTTGGCTGTGGGTTTCTCATATATGGCCTTTATTATGTTGAGGTAAGTTCCCTCTATGCCTATTATCTGGAGAGTTTTTATCATAAATGGGTGTTGAATTTTGTCAAAAGCTTTTTCTGCATCTACTGAGATGATCATATGGTTTTTCTCCTTCAATTTGTTAATATGGTGTATCACATGGGTTGATTTGCATATATTCAAGAATCCTTGCATTACTGGGATAAACCCCACTTGATCATGGTGTATGATCCTTTTAATGTGCTGTTCGATTCTGTTTGCTAGTATTTGGTTGAGGATTTTTGCATCTATATTCATCACTGATATTGGCCTGTAGTTTTATTTTTGTGACATCTTTGGTTTTGGTATTAGGGTGATGGTGGCCTCATAGAATGAGTTTGGAATTGTTCCTCCCTCTGCTATATTTTGGAAGAGTTTGAGAAGGAAAGGTGTGAGCTCTTCTCTAAATGTTTGATAGGATTAACCTATGAAGCCATCTAGGCCTTTTGTTTGTTGGAAGAATTTAATCACCATTTCAATTTCAGTGCTTGTGATTGGTCTGATTATATTTTCTATTTCTTTCTGGTTCAGTCTCAGAAGGTTCTGCTTTTCTAAGAATTTGTCCATTTCTTCCAGGTTGTCCATTTTATTGGCATAGAGTTGCTTGTAGTAATCTCTCATGATCCTTTGCATTTCTGCAGTGTCAGTTGTTACTTCCCCCTTTTCATTTCTAATTCTATTCATTTGAGTCTCTTCCCTTTTTCTCTTGATGAGTCTGGCTAATGGTTTATCAATTTTGTTTATCTTCTCAAAAAAAACAGCTTTTAGTTTTAATGATCTTTGCTACTGTTTCCTTCATTTCTTTTTCATGTATTTCTGATCTGATCTTTATGATTTCTTTCCTTCTGCTGACTTTGGGGGTTTTTTGTTCTTCTTTCTATAATTGCTTTAGGTGTAAGATTAGGTTGTTTATTCGAGATGTTTCTTGTTTCTTGAGGTAGGCTTGTATTGCTATACACTTCCCCCTTAGAACTGCTTTTGCTGCATCCCATGGGTTTGGGTTATCGTGTTTTCATTGTCATTTGTTTCTAGGTATTTTTTGATTTCCTCTTTGATTTCTTCAGTGATCTCTTGGTTATTTAGTAGTGTATTATTTAGCCTCCATGTGTTTGTATTTTTAACAGTTTTTTTTCCCTGTAATTGATATCTAGTCTCATAACCTTGTGGTGGGTAAAGACTCTTGATACGATTTCAATTTTCTTAAATTTAACAAGGCTTGGTTTGTGACCCAAGATATGATCTATCCTGGAGAATATTCCATGAGCACTTGAGAAGAAATTGTATTCTGTTGTTTTTGGATGGAATGTCCTATAAATATCAATTAAGTCCATCTTGTTTAATGTGTCATTTAAAGCTTGTGTTTCCTTATTTATTTTCATTTTGGATGATCTGTCCATTGGTGAAAGTGGGGTGTTAAAGTCTCCTACAATTATTGTGTTACTGTCGATTTCCCCTTTTATGGCTGTTAGCAATTGCCTTATATATTGAGGTGCTCCTATGTTGGGTGCATAAATATATACAATTGTTATATCTTCTTCTTAGATTGATCCCTTGATCATTATGTAGTGTCCTTCTTTGTCTCTTGTAATAGTCTTTATTTCAAAGTCTATCTTCTCTGATATGAGAATTGCTACCCCAGCTTTCTTTTGATTTCCATTTGCATGGAATATCTTTTTCCATCCCCTCACTTTCAGTCTGTATCTATCCCTAGGTCTGAAGTGGGTCTCTTGTAGACAGCCTATATACGGGTCTTGTTTTTGTATCCATTCATCCAGTCTGTGTCTTTTGGTTGGAGCATTTAATCCATTTACATTTAAGGTAGTTATCGATATGTATGTTTCTATTACCATTTTCTTAATTGTTTTGGGTTTGTTTTTGTAGGTCTTTTCCTTCTCTTGTGTTTCCTGCCTAGAGAAGTTCCTTTAGCATTTGTTGGAAAGCTGGCTTGGTGGTGCTGAATTCTCTTAGCTTTTGCTAGCCTGTAAAATTTTAATCTCTCCGTCGAATCTGAATAAGATCCTTGCTGGGTAGAGTAATCTTGGCTGTAGGTTTTTCCCTTTCATCACTTTAAATATGTCCTGCCACTCCCTTCTGGCTTGCAGAGTTTCTGCAGAAAGATCAGCTGTTAAACTTATGGTGATTCCTTGTATGTTATTTATTGCTTTTCCCTTGCTGTTTTTAATATTTTTTCTTTGAATTTAATTTTTGCTAGTTTGATTAATATGTGTCTTGGCGTGTTTCTCCTTGGATTTATCTTGTATGGGACTCTCTGCTCTTCCTGGACTTGCTTGACTATTTCCTTTCCCATGTTAAGGAAGTTTTCAACTATAATCTCTTCACATATTTTCTCAGACCCTTTCTTGTTCTCTTCTTCTTCTGGGACCCCTATAATTCAAAGGTTTTGTGTTTAATGTTGTCCCAGAGGTCTCTGATACTGTCCTCAATTCTTTTCGTTCTTTTTTCTTTATACTGCTCTGTGGCAATTATTTCCACTATTTTATCTTCCAGGCCACTTCTCCGTTCTTCTGCCTCAGTTATTCTGCTATTGATTACTTCTAAAAAATTTTTAACTTCATTTATTGTGTTGTTCATCATTGTTTGTTTGCTCTTTAGTTCTTCTAGGTCCTTGTTAAACGTTTCTTGTATTTTCTCCATTCTATTTCCAAGATTTTGGATCATCTTTACTATCATTACTCTGAATTTTTTATCAGGTAGACTGCCTATTTCCTCCTCATTTGTTTGGTCTGATGGGCTTTTACCTTGCTCCTTCATCTGCTGTGTATTTCTCTGTCTTCTCATTTTGTTTACCTTACTTTGTTTGGAGTCTCCTTTTCGCAGGCTGTACATTCGTAGTTCCCATTGTTTTTGGTGTCTGCCCCCAGTGGTTGAGGTTGGTCAGTGGTTTGTGTAGGCTTCCTGGTTGAGGGGACTGGTGCCTGTGTTCTGGTGGATGAGGCTGGATCTTGTCTTCCTGGTGGGCAGGACTGCATCTGGTGGTGTGTTTTGGGGTGTCTGTGAACTTAGTATGATTTTAGGCAGCCTCTCTGCTAGCAGCTGGGGTTGTGTTCCTGTCTTGCTAGGTTTTTCTGGTTTGTTTTTTTACATTTTATTTTATTTTATTTTATTTTTTTAACATCTTATTGGACTACAATTGTTTTACAATGCTATGTTAGTTTCTGCTTTATAACAAAGTGAATCAGCTATACATATACATATATCCCCATATGTCTTCCCTCTTGCATCTCCCTCCCTCCCACCCACCCCATCCCACCCCTCTAGGTGGTCACAAACCACCGAGCTGATCTCCTTGTGCTGTGCGGCTGCTTCCCACTAGCTATCGGTTTTACATTTGGTAGTGTATATATGTCCATGCCACTCTCTCACTTTGTCCCAGCTTACTCTTCCCCCTCCCCATGTCCTCAAGTCCATTCTCTAGTAGGTCTGCGTCTTTATTCCCGTCCTGCCCCTAGGTTCTTCATGACCTTTTTTGTGTTTGTTTTTTAGATTCCATATATATGTGTTAGCATACAGTGTTTGTTTTTCTCTTTCTGACTTACTTAATTCTGTATGACAGACTCTAGGTCCATCCACCTCACTACAAATAACTCAATTTCGTTTCTTTTTATGGCTGATCAATATTCCATTGTATATATGTGCCACATCTTCTTTATCCTGTCTTGCTTGTTGTTTGGCATGGCGTGTCCAGCACTGGAGCTTGCTGGCCATTCGGTGGAGCTGGGTCTTAGTGTTGAGACAGGGATCTCTGGGAGAGCTCTTGCCAGTTGATATTATGTGAGGCTGGGAGGTCTCTGGTGGTCCAATGTCCTGAACTCAGCTCTCCCACCTCAGAGGCTCAGGCCTGACACCAGGCTGGAGCACCAAGACCCTGTCAGCCACATGGCTCAGATGAACAGGGAGGGAAAAAAAGAAAGAAAGAAAAAATAATAATAATAAATTTTAAAATTAAAGAATTATTAAAATAAAATAATAATAATAATAATAATGGAGAGAGCAATTCAACCAATAAACAAATCCACCAGTGATAACAAGTGCTAAACACTAAACTAAGATAAACATAAAAATTAGAAACAAATCAGTCACAGACCGCAAACCCCAAGTCTACAGTTGCTCCCAGAGTCCACCACCTCAATTTTGGGATGCTTCATTGTCTGTTCACGTATTCCACAGATGTAGGGTACATCAAGTTTATTGTGGGGATTTAATCCACTGCTCCTGAGGCTGCACGGAGAAATTTCCCCTTCTCTTCTTTGTTTGCACAGCTCCTGGGGTGCAGCTTTGGTTTTGGCCCCATCTCTGCATGTAGGTAGCCCTCAGGCATCTGTTCCCATCCAGACAGGACAGGGTTAAAGCAGCAGCTAATTAGGGAGCCCTGGCTCACTCAGGCCATGGGGAGGAAGGGGTACAGTAGGTTATAATTGGAATGTGGGGCGAGCCTGTGGTTGCAGAGGCCAGCTTGATGTTGCAACAGCCTGAGGTGCACCATGTGTTCTCCCGGAGATGTTGTCCCTGGATCATGGGACCCTGGCAGTGGCGTGCTGCACAGTCTCCTGGGCGGGAGTGTGGATAGTGATCTGTGCTTGTACACAGGTTTCTTGGTGGCTGCAGCAGCAGCATTAGCATTTCATGCCCGTCTCTGGGGTCCGAGTTGATAGCCGAGGCTTGCACCCTTCTCTGAAGCTCGTTTAGGTGGTGATTTGAATACCCTCTCCTCACACAAACTGAAACAATGGTCTCTTGCCTCTTAGGCAGTTCCAGACTTTTTCCTGGACTCCCTCCTGGCTAGCTGTGGCACACTAGCCCCCTTCAGACTGTCCAACCCCACTGGGATCTGGGATTCCCCACTGGGATCTGACCTCCAAAGCCCGATCCTCAGCTCCCAGCCCCCACCCGCCCCAGCGGGTGAGCAGACAAGCCTCTCAGGCTGCTGAGTGCTGGTTGGCACCGATCCTCTGTGAGGAGATCTCTCTGCTTTGCCCTCTGCACCCCTGTTGCTGCACTCTCCTCTGTGGCTCCAAAGCTTCCCCACCCCGTCTCTGCCAGTGAAGGGGCTTCCTAGTGTGTGGAAACTTTTCCTCCTTCACAGCTCCCTCCCAGAGGTGCAGGTCTCGTCCCTATTCTTTTGTCTCTGTTTTTTCTTTTTTCTTTTGCCCTACCCAGGTACGTGGGGGAGTTTCTTGCCTTTTCGGAAGTCTGAGGTCTTCTGCCAGCATTCAGTAGGTGTTCTGTAGGAGTTGTTCCACATGTAGATGTATTTTTGAGGTATGTGTGGGGAGGAAGGTTATCTCCACGTCTTACTCCTCCGCCATCTTGAAGGTCCCCCTCTGCCCATTTTTTAATTGGGTTGTTTTTTTTTTTGATATTGAGTTGTATGAGCTGTTTATATATTTTGGATATTAACTCCTTATCGGTCATATCATTTGCGAATATTTTCTCTCATTCTGTAGGGTGTCTTTTCATTTTGTTGATGTTTCCTTTGCTGTGCAAAAGCATTTAAGTTTAATTCGATCCCATTTTTTATTTTTGCTTTTATTCCTTTGCCTTAGGAACCAGAATCAAAAAAAATATATTGCTATGATTTATGTCAAAGTGTGTTCTGCCTATATTCTCTTCTAGGAGTTTTATGGCTTCAGGTTTTATATTTAGGTCTATAATCCATTTTGAGTTTATTTTTGTATATGGTGTGAGAAAATGTTCCAATTTCATTCTTTTACATGTAGCTGTCCAGTTAACTCAGCACCACTTATTGAAGAGACTGTCTTTTCTCCATGGTTTATTCTTGCTTCCTTTTTTCTAGATTAATTGACCATAAGTGTGTGGGTATATTTTTGGGCTCTTTATTTTGTTCCATTGATCTATGTGTCTATTTTAGTTCCAGTACTATACTGTTTTGATTACTGTTGCTTTGTAGTAAGATCTGAAGTTAGGGAGTGTGATTCTTCCAGCTTTCTACTTCTTTCTCAAGACTGTTTTGGCTATTCAGGGTCTTTTGTGGTTCCATACAAATTTTAGAATTATTTGTTCTAGTTCTGGAAAACTGCCATTGGTATTTTGATAGGAATTGCATTGGATCTGTAGATTTCCTTGGGTAGTATGGTCATTTTAACAATATTAATTCTTCTAATCCATGAAAAATTTATATCTTTCCATCTGTTTGTGTTGTTTTTCATCAGTATATGTGTACAGGTCTTTTACTTCAGGTAAGTTTATTCTTAGTTATTTGATTCTTTTTGATGTGATTGTAAATGTGATTGTCTCTTTAATTTTCTATCTGATACTTCATTGTTAGTGAATAGAAACGCAACTGATTTTCGTATATTAATTTTGTATCCTGCAACTTTACTGAATTCATTGAATAGCTCTAGTAGTGTTTTGTTGGTGTCTTTAGGGTTTTCTATGTACAGTATCATGTCATCTGCAAATAGTGACAGTTTTATTTCTTCCTTTCCAATGTGGATTCCTTCAAATTCTTTCTTTCTTTTTATCTGATTGCTATAGTTAGGACTTCCAATACTATGTTGAATAAAAGTGGTGAGAGTGGGCTTTGTTGCCTTTTTCCTAATGTTAGGGAAAATGCTTTCAGCTTTTCACTACTGTTGAGTATGATGTTAGCTGTGGGATTATCATATATGTCCTTTATTATGTTAAGATATGTTCCCTCCATACACACTTTCTGGAGAGTTTTTTATCACAAATGACTGTAGAATTTTGTCAAAATATTTTTCTGCATCTATTAAGATGATCATATGTTTTTTAGTCTTCAGTTTGTTACTGTGATATATCACCTTGATTTGTGGATTTTGAACCATCCTTGCATCCCTGGGATAAATACCACTTGATCATGGTATATGATCTTTTTAATGTATTGTTGGATTCTAATATTTTGTTGAAGATTTTTGGATCTATGCCCATTATTGGCCTGTAATTGTCTTTTTTGGTGTGATATCTTTGTCTGGCTTTGGTATCAGGGTGATACTGGCCTCATAGAATGAGTTCAGAAGTGTTCCTTTCTCTGCAGTTTTTGGAAGAGTTTGAGATAGGTGTTAACTCTTCTTTAATGTTAGGTAGGATTCACCTGTGAAGCTATCTGGTCCTGGAATTTTGTTTGTTGGGAGTTGTTTTATTACTGATTCAATTACATTACTGGTAATTGATCTGTTCATATTTTCTATTTCTTCCTGGTTCAGTCTTGAGAGATGGTACATTTCTAGGAATTTGTCCATTTCTTCTACATTGTCCATTTTATTGGCATATAATTGTTTGAAGAAATCTCTTATGATCCTATGCGTTTCTGTGGTATCAATTGTAACTTCTCCTTTTTCATTTAAGATTTTATCCATTTGGGCCCTCTCTCTTTTTCTTGATGAGTCTGGCTAAGGGTTTATTGATTTGGTTTATCTTTCCAAGAACTAACCCTTAGTTTTATTGATCTTTTCTATTGCATTTTAGTCTCCATTTCATTTATTTCTGCCCTGATCTTTATGAATTTTCCTCTACTAACTTTGGGGTTTGTTTGATCTTATTTTTCTACTTCCTTTAGGTGTAAGGTTAGGTTCTTTATCTGAGATTTTTCTTGTTTCATAAGGTAAGCTTATATCACTATAAAATTCCCTCTTAAAACTGCTTTTGCTGTGTCTCATATATTATGGATTGTTGCGTTTTCATTTTCATTTGTCTCCAGGTATTTTTAAATTTCCTCTTTGATTTCTTCAGTGATCTATTGGTTGTTTAGTAGCATATTGTTTAGCCTCCACGTGTTTCTGTTTTTCACGTAGTTTTCTTGTAGTTAATTTCTAGTTTCATAACGTTGTGGTCAGAAAAGATGCTTTATATGATTTCAGTTTTCTTAAATTTACCAAGGCTTATTTTGTGGCCTTGCATGTGATCTATCCTGGCGAAAGTTCCATGTACACTTGAAAATATGTGTACTCTGCTGCTGTTAGAAGTAATATATATAGTCCATTTTCTCTAATGTGTTATTTAAGGTTAGTGTTTGCTTATTGATTTTCTTTCTGGATGATCTATCTATTGATGCAGTGGGGTGTTAAAGTCCCCTCCTATTATTGTGTTACTGTCAGTTTCTCCCTCTATGTCTGTTAATATTTGCTTTATGCATTTAGGTGCTCCTATGTTGGGTGCATATATATTTACATTGTTATATCTTCTTGGATTGATCCCTTTCTCATCATGTAATATCCTTCTTTGTCTCTTATAATAGTTTTTGCTTTAAAGTCTTTTGTCTGATATAACTATTGCTACCCCCACCCTTTTTTTCATTTCCATTTGCATGTAATAACGTTTTCTATCTCCTAACTTTCAGTATGTGTGTCTTTATATCTGAAGTGAGTCTCTTTTAGGCAGTATATATATGGGTCTTTTTTTGTATCCATTTAGCCACTTGATGTCTTTTGATTGGAGCATTGAGTCCTTTTACACTGAAAGTAAATATTGATAAGCATGTACTTATTGCCATTTTGTTCATTGTCTCTGGTCATTTTTGTAGCACTTTTTTGTTATTTCTTCCCTTGATCTCTTCCCTTGTGATTTGATGACTATCTTTAGTGTTATGTTTGGATTCTTCTGTCTTTTGTGTATGTGTATCTATTACAGATTTTTGGTTTGTGGTTACCATGAGGTTTCTATATAGCTATATATATATATATATATATATATATATATATATATATATATATATATATATGATTATTTTAAGTTACTGATCTCTTAATTTCAAAAGCATTTTAACAACCCTGCATTTGTACCCTCTTCCCCTAATGATTTACTGTTTTTGACATCATATTTTATGTCTAATTGTTTTGTGTAACCCTTAACTGTTTATTGTAGATATAGATGATTTTACTCCTCTTGTCTTTTAACCTTCCTACTAACTTTCTGTGTGGTTGATTTTCTACCTTTACTATATATTTGTCTTTACCAATGAGCTTTTTCCTTTTGTAATTTACATGTTTCTAGTTGTGGCCTTCTCTTTTCCACTTAGAGAAATCCCTTTGACGATTCTTGTAAGACATGTTTGGTGGTGCTGAACTCTAGCTTTTGCTTATCTGTGTAGCTTTTGATCTCTCCATCATATTTGAATGAGAGTCTTGCCAGGTAGAGTATTCTTAGTTGTAGGTTTTTCCCTTTCATCACTTTAAATATATCATGCCACTCCCTTCTAACTTGCAAAGTTTCTGCTGAAAAGTCAGCTGATAGACATATGGGAGTTCCTTTGTATGTAACTTGTTGATTTTCCCTTACTGCTTTTAATATTCTCTATCTTTAATTTTTGCCATTTTAATTACAATGTGTCTTGGTGTGTTCCTCTTTGGTTTAATCCTGTATGGGACTCTGTGCACTTCCTGGACTTGGATGTCTGTTTCCTTCCCCAAGTTAGGAAAGTTTTCAGCTATTATGTCTTCAATTATGTTCTCAGTGCCTTCCTCTCTCTCTTCTCCTTCTGGGTCCCCTATAATGTGAACATTAGTGCTCTTGATGTTTTCCCAGAGGTCTCTTAAACTGTCCTCATTTCTTTTCATTCTTTTTTTCTTTTTCTGTTCAGCATCAGTGATTTCCACTACTCTGTCTTCCAGCTTGCTGATCCATTCCTCTGCATCCTTTAGTCTACAGTTGATTCCTTCTAGTGTATTTTTATTTCAGTTATTGTATTCTTCATCTCTTTTTCGTTGTTCTTTATATTTTCCAACTCTTTGTTAAAAACTTCTAATTTCTCACTCTGTGCATCCATTCTTCTCCCAAGTTCTTTGATCATCTTTATGATCACTACCCTGAACTCGTTCTCAGGTAGATTGCCTGTCTCCATTTCCTTTAGTTTTTCTTCTGGGGTTTTATCTTGTTCCTTCATTTGGAACATGTTCCTCTGTCACCTCATTTTGCCTAAGTTGCTGTTTGTATTTTTATATATTTGGTAGGTTGGTTAAGTTTTCTGACCTTGGAGAAGTAGCGTTTTGTAAGAGACATCCTATGCCTCCCAGGAGCACAATGCCCTCTTGTCACCAGAGCTAAATGCTCTCAGGATGCCCCCTATCTGGGCTGCATGGATCCTTCTGTTGTGGTGGGCTGACTACTGTGGGTGGTCTGGTAGGCATGGCTGACCCTCAGTCCAGTTGGTTTCCACGTCTTGCCTTGTGTGGATGCTGCCAACTGTGGGTTGGCAGGGCCAGGTCACTAGGCGGCTGTCTGTGGAACACCAGGGGGCCCTGGGACTAGTGCTGGCTCACTGGTGGTCAGAGTCAGGGTCCAAGAGATCCTGGGGCTGGTGCTAGCCCTCTGGTGGTTGAAGCCAGGTCCTCTGGCTAGTGGCAGCCCACTGGCAGGAAGAGCCTAGTCCTGAGGTCTGGCTACAGGGTCCTGGGGTCCCAGAGCTTGTGTTGGCCTGCTGGTGAGCAGGACCATGGTCCCACTGGTCCTGTGGCTGGTGCTGGCCTACTGTTGGGTAGGCTGAGCCTGCAGGCTGTGGAGCTACAGTTGTCATGTCATCATGGTATCTGCCCACTGATGGGTGAAAGTGGTCCTGAGGCTAGAGCAGGCTTGCTGGTGGGTGGGGCCAAGCATTCTGGAGCTGGTGCCTGCCAACTAGTGGGTAGGGCTAGATCCCAGGTCTCTGGCTGCAGGGCTCTGGGGGTCCCTGGTCTAGTACCTTCACACTTGTGTGTGGGGACAGGTCCTGGGCCTTCTGGTGGGCAGGGTCATGTCCAGGGGTGGCTGTGGGCTTAGAGGATCTTAAGGCAGTACGTCTACTGTTGGGTAGGGTTTGGCCTGAGGCATTCTGGTACTGATGCTTACAGGCTGTTAGGTGGGGGTGGGGCTGGGTCCTGAGGTTAGTAAGATGGAGGGATTATCCCAAAATGGCTCTTGCTAGCTCCAGTGTCCACATGGTAGAGCAAGGTCCCCAAAATGGCTGCCACCATTGTCTATGTCTCCAGGATGAGCTCCAGTGGCTGCCTGCCTCTCCAGGAGACTCTCCAAGATCAGCATTTAGGTCTGACCCAGACTCCTTTCAAATTACTGCTTCTGCCCTGGGTCCTGGAGTATGTGAGATTTTGTGTGTGCCCTTTAAGAGTGGAGTCTCTATTTCCCACAGCCCTCTGGGACTCCTGAAAGTAAGCCCTGCTGACCTTCAAAGACAAACATTCTGGGGGCTCACCTTCCCAGGGTAGGACCCCCAGGTTGGGGAGCCTGATATGGGGCTCAGACCCCTCTCTTCTTGGGGAGAACCTCTACAATTGTAATTCCTGTTTGTGGGTTGCCCACCCAGGGTTATGGGACTTGACTATACCACAACTCCACCCTTCCTACCCATCTTGTTGTGGTTTCTTCTTTATAGCTTTAGTTGTAGAAGATCTTTTCTGGTAAGTTCCAGTCTTTTTCATGGATGGTTGTTCTGTAAATAGTTGTAATTTGGGTGTGCCAGTGAGAGGAGGTGAGCTCAGGGTCTTTCTACTCTGCCATCTTGACTTATCTCCCTGTCTAGAGACATTTTTTATTGTTACAGCTCAGGGGAAATGGGTGTGCTGCATAGTTCTGGTGAGTAGAAGCATGGGATTTTGCTAAACTTCCTACAATACACAGAACAGCACAAAAACTTATTTGGCCCAAAATATCAATAGTGACAATGTTGAGAAACCCTGATCCAGACTTTCTAGCCTTTTAGATGCTTCATTAAAACTGATCATTCTAGACAAGAAGAAACAAAAGTAATAGCTGCTTCTTAAAAGATTCTGGTTCCCTCTGCCTTGCTTCAGCCAGTGGGCATCATCTTTGTGCTCTCCTTCTGATTTTCCCTAGCTCACCATTATCTCCTGGAAAGAAGCTTGAACCCTCATCAGGTACCCTGATTTTTACACCTGCCCCCAGGGGACACCTCTAGATCACCTGGATCTGATGGCCAGCAGGACTTATGCTCACGGGTCTCAAAGAATTGTAGCAAATGAAGAAAGAGTTCTTACAGCTACCACCCCCAAGGCACAACAAGAGGCAACAGTCTGAGGAGCCCAATCTTTTTACAAAAGAGGCCTATTATCTTATCTTCATCGTTGTAGCCTGAGGAGCAGGCTTTTAATTAAACAACATCTAAGGGCCAACTCTAATCCTTTCCAGAGACCTCAGGAGGCAGGTGCTATTCTTTCTGCCATGATTCAGAATGCTAGTATCTCCTGGAGGGGAGCTATTACACAATTCTTGTGCCCTGGTGTTTTGTGGCTGCTGCTTAGGGCATACCCCTTGATCCCCTGGCTCTGGTGGCCAGTAGAGCTTGCATTTTTGTGTCCCATGGGACTATAACAGAGAGGGAGAGAGAGTTCTTGGCCAACCACCACCCCAAGGGCACAGCACTGGCAGTAGGCTGAAACACAACCCATCCTTCTGTGAAAGAGGCCTGTTTACTTGTCCTGGAGCTTTGGCCTGAAGGGCAGGCCTCTGGTTTCACACATATCTGAGGATGGTGGATGCCATAATTGTGCTCTCCCTCTGACCTACAACAGGTCATGAACATCTACTGGAAAGGAGCATGTACACTCATCTGGAACCCCAGTTTTTGCAACTGCCACACAAGTGACACCTCTATGTCACCCAACTCTGGTGATCAGTGGAACTTATGTATTCAATCCCACAGAACTATATATATTGGCATACTCTAAAAGCTGTGGCCTGAGGGTCCAGCTGCCAATTAACCTGAATCTAGGTACTGATTGAGATCCTCCCCTTTGGGACACTGAGGTTAGGACACCCCTAACTACTGGGAGCCACTAAAAATAAAATAGGCTGCTTGGAAAATCACAAAAGCTTGAGAAACAACCAAGAGCTAGGGCAGGGTTGAACGATAAGATTCATCCCCTATGAGGCCACTCCCTCAAGAATGGGAGAGGTAGCTGTTTTATCTAATGCTAAAAACCAACACAGAAAGTCAAGGAAAATGAAGAAACAGAGGAATATGTTCTAAATGAAATAACAATATAAAACCTCAGAAAAATTCCTTAATGAAACAGAGATAAGCGATTTACCTAATAAAGAGTTCAAAATAATGGTCATAAAGATGCTCACCATGCTGAGGAAAAGAATGGATGAACACAGTGAGAACTTCAACAGACAGAAATTATAAGAAAGTACCAAATGTAAGTCACAAAGCTGAAGAATATAATAACTAAAGTGAAAAATACGCTAGAGGGTTTCAACAACAAACTAGATGAAGCAATAGAAAAGATCAGAGAACTCAAAGACAGGGAAATGGAACTCATCCAAATCAGAGCAGCAAAAAGAAAAAAAGACTGACAAAAAGTGAAGATAATTCAAAGGATTTATGGGACAACATCAGGTGGACAAACATTCACATTATAGGGGTCACAGAAAGAAAACAGAGAGAGAAAGTGACAGAAAAATTATTTGCAGAAATGATAGCTGAAAACTTCCCTAACCTGGGGAAGGAAACAGACATCTAGATCCAGTTAACCCAGAGAGTTCCAAATAAGAGGAACCCAAAGAGACCCACACCAAGATACATTGTAATTAAAATGTCAAAAGTTAAAGACAAAGAGAGAATCATAAAAGCAGCAAGAGAAAATCAATTTGTTACATACAAGGGAACACCCATAAGACTATCAGCAGATATTTCAGCACAAAGTTTGAAGGCCAGAAGGGAATAGCACAATATATTCAAAGTGCCAAAAGAAAAAAAATTTCCATCTCTACCAGACAAAGCTGTCCTTCGGAATTGAAAAAGAGATAAAGTTTTCCAGACAAGCAAAAATCAAAGGAGTTCATCACCACTAGATTGGCATTACAAGAAATATTAAAGGGACATCTTTAAGTTGAAATGAAAGGGCACTAACATGAAAACATAAGAAAGTATAAAACATTGGTAAAGGTAAATATATAGTAAAACTCAGAATAATCTAATGTTGTAAAGGTAGTGCATTAATCACATAAAACTAGTATGAAAGTTAAAAGGCAAAAGCAGTAAAAATAACCATAACTACAAATAAAAAGAGGTAAATTGTGGAATCAAAAACATAAAAAGTTGTAGGGGGAGAGTAAAAATGTGGAGCTTTAGAAGGCATTCAAACTTAAGTGGTTATCGACACAAAATAGACTTATAAATATAAATTCTTATGTGTAAACCTCATGGTAACCACAAAGCAAAAACCTATAGTAGATACACAAAAGATAAAAAGAAAGGAATCTAAGCATACCACTAGAGAAAATTATCAAATCACAAAGGAAGAGAGCAAGGGAAGAAGAATGGAACAGAGGAAATACAAAACAGCCAGCAAACAATTAACAAAATAGAAATAAGCACACACCTATCAGCAATTACTTTAAATGTAAGTGGCCTAAGTTCTCCAATCAAGAGACATAGAGTAGCTGAATGGATAGAAAAACAAGACCCATCTATATCCTTCCCACAAGAGACTCACTTTGGATATAAGGTAACACAGGGACTAAGGGAAGGGATGAAAGGAGATACTTTGTGCAAATTTAGTCCAAAAGAAAACAAGGGCCGCTATACTTATATCAGACAAAATAGACTTTAAAACAATGACTGTAATACGAGACAAAAATGGTCATCATATAACGATAAAGGGGACAATCCAACAAAAGGATATAGTATTTGTAAATATTTATGCACCCAACATAGGAGCACCTAAATTTTAAAGTAAATATTAACAGACTTAAAGGGAGAAATAGACAACAATATATTAAGAATAGGGGACTTTAATATCCCATTTTCATTAATGGATAAACCATCCAGAAAGAAACTCAATAAGGAAACTTTGGCTTTAACTGATATGTTATATCAGATAGACTTAAAGCTATATATAGAACATTTCATCCAGAAGCAGAAGAATACACATTCTTCTCAAGCACACATTGAACATTTTCCAGGATAGGTTATATGTTAGGCCACAAACAAGTCCTGATACATTTTAAAAGATTGAAATCATATCATTTTTTCTGACCACAATAGTATGAAACTGCAAATTAATTACAGGAAGAAAACTGGAAAATTCACAAATATGTGGAGATTAAACAACATGCTACTGAACAACCAATGGGTCAATGAATAAATCAGAAAGATAAAAACAACCTTGAAACAAATGAAAATGGAAAAACAACATACTAAAACATATGGCATGCAACAAAAGCATTTGTAAGAGGAAAGTTCATAGTGATAAATACCTACTTCAAGAAAGAAGAAATTTTTCACATAAACGACTTAACTTTGTACGTCAAGGAACTAGAAAAAATAAAATACGGAACCTAAAGTTGGTAGATGGAAGGAAATAACAAAGATCAGAGTTGAAATAAATGCAATAGAGACTAAAGAGAAAACAGAAAAGATCAGTGAAACTAAAACAAACAGAATTAACAAATTGTTAGCTAGACATACCAAGAAAATAAGAAAGAGGATTCAAATAAATAAAATCAGAACTGAAAGAGGAGACGTTGCAACTGATACCAAAGAAATAAAGGATCATAAAAGATTACTATGAACTACTTCTCAACCAATTGGAAACCTAAGATATGGACAAATTCCTAAAAACATACAACCTACCAAGACTGAATCATAAAGAAATAGAAAATCTGAACAGACCGATTACAAGTAAGGAGAATGAATCAGTAATAAAAAAAAAATTCCCAACAAACAAAAGTCCAGGGACAGATGGCTTGACTGTTGAATTCTACCAAACATTAAAAGAAGAATTAATATCAATCCTTCTCAAACTCTTCCAAAAAATAAAAGAGGAAGGAACACTTCCAAACCCATTTTACATGGTCAGAACTACCCAGACACCAAAACCAGACAAGGATGCTACAAGAAAAGAAAATTACGGAACAATACCCCAGATGGATAAGGATGCAAACGTCCTCAACAGAATATTAGCAAACTGAATTCAGTAATATATTAAAAGGATCATACACCATGTTCAACTGAGCTTTATTCCAAGGATGCAAGGATGGTTCAACATCTGCACATAAAACAATGTGATACATTAATACAATGAAAGATAAAAATCATATGATCATCTCAATAGGTGTAGAAAAAACATTTGACAAAATTCAACATTCATTTATGATAAAAACCCTAAACAAAGTGAGTATAGAGGAAACATACCTCAACATGGTAAAGGCAATATATTACAAGCTCACAGCTATCATCACACTCAGTGATGAAAACCTGGGAATTCCCTCGCAGTCCAGTGGTTAGGTCTTGGCATTCTCACTGCCAGGCCCCTGGTTTGATCCCTGGTTGGGGGGCTAAGATCCCTCAAGCCAT
This sequence comes from Balaenoptera borealis, assembly GCF_965194805.1. Taxonomy (NCBI): domain Eukaryota; kingdom Metazoa; phylum Chordata; class Mammalia; order Artiodactyla; family Balaenopteridae; genus Balaenoptera; species Balaenoptera borealis. Next base: position 44,064,390 of record NC_138881.1, on the reverse strand, counting down.
GTGGCACAGCCAAAAAAATGGTAAAAAGCTGAAAACTTTTCCTCTCAGATCAGGAAAAAGACAAGGATGCCCAATCTCACCACTTTTATCCAACATAGTATTGGAAGTCCTAGCCACAGCAATTGGGCAAGAAAAAGAAAAGGCATCAAAATCATAAAGGAAGAAGTAAAACTGTCACTTTTTGGAGATGACATGATGTATTTTTTCCAGTTTTATTGAGATATAATTGACATACAGCACTATATAAGATTAAGCTGTACAGCATAGTGATTAGACTTACATACATCATGAAATGAGTGTCAAAATAAGTTTAGTGAGCATCCATCATCTCATATAGATATAAAATTAAAGAAATAGAAAGCATTGTTTTCCTCATAATGAGAGCACTTAGGATTTACCCTCTTAACAACTTTCATATATAACATACAGCAGTGTTAATTATATTTATCATGTGTGCATTACATCCCTAGTACTTATTTATCTTATAACTGGAAGTTTGTACCTTTTGACTGCCTCGTCCAATTTCCCCTCCCTAACCCCCCACCTCTGGTAACTACAAGTCTGATCTCTTTCTATTGTTTGTTTCTTTGTTGTTTGTTTTTGAAGTATAATGACCTGTAACACTATGTTATTTCCTATTACACAACATAGTGATTCAATATTTCTATATATTTCAAAATGATCACCACAATATGTATAGTTAGAATGTCACTATACAAAGGTATGACATAGTTATTGACTATATTCCCCACACTGTACACTTCATACCCATGACTCATTTATTTTGCAACTGGAAGTTTGTATCTCTTAATCTCCCTCACCTATTTCTTTCCTTCACTAACCACCCCTCCTTTCTGGCATCCACCTGTTTTGTTCCCTGTATCTATAACTCTGTTTCTGCTTTGTTATGTTTGTTCATTTGTTTTCTTTTTTAAGATTCCCCATATAAGTGCAATCATACAATATTTGTCTTTTGCCGTCCAACTTACTTCACTTAGCGTAATACCCCCTAGGTCCATCCATGATATCACAAATGGGAAGATTTCATTCTTTTTAATGGCTGAGTAATAATCTACTGTATATCTATATCACATCTTTATCGATTCATCTTTGGATGGGCAACTTAAGTTGCTTTCATATCTTGGATATTGGAAATAATGCTGCAATGAACATAGAGGTGCATATACCTTTTCTGATTAGTGTTTTTGTTTTCTTCAGATAAATACCCAAGAGTGGAATTGCTGGATCATATGGGAGTCTATTTTTAATATATTTTTTGGGATCTCCATACTGTTTTCCATAGTAGCTGCACCAATGTATATTCCCACCTACACTAGGGTTTCCTTTTCTCAACATCCTCACAAACGCTTGTTATTTGTTGTCTTTTTGATAAAGACCATAATGACAGGTGTGAGGTGATATCTCATTGTGGTTTTTACTTACATTTCCATGATGATTAGTGATGTTGAGCATCTTTTCATTTGCCTGTTGGCCATCTTCTTTGGAGAAATGTCTATTCAGGTCCTCTGCTCATTTTTTAATTAGGTTTTTTGTTTTTATGATGTTGAGTTATATGAGTTCTTTGTATATTTCAGGTATTATACCCTTATTAGATATATCATTTGCAAATATTTTCTACAATTCAGTAGGTGGTCTTTTCATTTTGTTGATAGTATCCCTTGCAGTGCAAAAGCTTTGTAGTTTGATTAGGCTCCATTTGTTTACTGTTGCTTTTGTTTCCCTTGCCTGAGCAGACATATGCAAAAAAACAAAATTACTAAGACCAACGTCAAAGAGCTTACAGCCTATGTTTACTTCTAGAAGTTTTGTGGTTTCAGGTCTTACATCTAAGGCTTTAATCCATTTTGAATTTATTTTTATGCATAGTATGAGAGAGTAATCCAGTTTGATTCTTTTGCATGTAGCTGCCAAGGTTAACTTTACCTAACACCATTTATTGAAGAGGCTGTCTTTTCCCCACTGTATATTCTTGCTTCCTTTGTCATAGATTAATTGCCAAAAAAAAAAAAAGTGTGCATTCATTTCTGGGCACTCTATTCTGTTTCATTGATCTATGTGTTTTTGAATCAGTACCAATGTGTTTTGATTACTGTAACTTTGTAATACAGTTTGGAAACATGGATGGTGATACCTCCAGCTCCGTTCTTTTTTTGTTCACGATTATTGTGGCTATTTGAGGTCTTTTGTGTTTCCACACAAATTTTAGAATGATTTGTTCTAGTTCTGTGAAAAATGACATTGGTATTTTGATAAAGATTGCATTGAATCTGTAGATTGCCTTGGGTTATATGGTCATTTTAACAATATTAATTTTTCCAATCAATGAACACGGTATATCTTTCCATCTGTTTGTGTCATCTTCAATTTCTTTCATTAGTGTCTTAAAGTTTTCTGAGTAAAGGTCTTTTATATCCTTAGTTAGATTTATTCCTAAGTATTTTATTCTTTTGATGCTACTGTAAATAGGATTGTTTTCTTAATTTCTCTTTCTCATAGTTCGTTGTGAGTGTATAGAAATGCAACAGATTTCTGTATCTTAATTTCACATCCTGTAACTTTGCCAAACTCATTGATGAGTTCTAGTAGTGTTTTCATGGCAACTTTAGGGTTTTCTATGTATAGTACCATGTCATCTGCAAACAGTGACAGTTTTACATCTTCCTTTCCAATTTGGATCCCTTTTATTACTTTTTTTCTCTGTTTGCTGTGGATAGGACTTCCAATATCATGTTGAACAAAAGCAGCGAGAGTGGGATTCCTTGTCTTGTTCCTGGTCTCAGAGAAAATGCTTTCAGCTTTTCACATTGAGTATGATGTTAGCTGTGGGTTTGTCATATATGACCTTTATTAGGTTGAGGTATGTTCCCTCTATTCCCACTTTCTGGAGAGTTTTATCATAAATTAATGTTGAATTTTGTCAAAAGCTTTTTAAAGCATCTATTGAGATTATCATATGATTTTTATTCTTCAGTTTAATACAGTGTATCACATTGATTTTTTTGCAGATGTTGAATCATCTTTACACCCCTGGAATAAATACCACTTGATCTTGGTGTATGGTCCTTTTAATAATGCAATATTTTGTTGAGGATTTTTTAAAATTCTTTAACATCTTTATTGAGACATAATTCACATGCCACACAATTCACCCATTTAAAGTGTACATTCAGTTGTTTTTAGTATATCACAGTGTTGTGCAATCATCACTGCAATCAATTTTAGAACATGTTCATCACCCCCAAAAGAAACCACGTACCCATTGGCAGTCACTCCCCAGGACCCTTCCTTGCAGGCTCTGGAAACCACTAATCTACATTTTGTCTCAGGATTTGCCTATTCTGGACATTTCATATAAATGAAATCATACAGTAGGGGCCTTTTTTGACTGCTGCTTTCATTTAGCTTAATGTTTTCAAGATTCATCCATGTTATAAGAATGAATGTAATACTTCATTCCTTTTTATGGCTGAATAATATTTCATTCTAAGGTTTTCAATTTCTTCTCATCCTCATCTACACATTTTGTAGTCTTTTGTTTCATTTTTTAATCAAAGTATAGTTGATTTTCAATATTGTATTAGTTTCAGGTGTATAGTATAATGATTCAATTTTTTTGCAGATTATATTCCATTATAGGTTTTTACAAGACATTGGATATAATTCCCTGTGCCATACAGTAAATCCTTGTTTCTTATCTCTTTTATGTATAGTACTTTGTATCTGTTATTCCCATACTCTTAATTTGTCCCTCCCCTTCTTCCTCTCCCCTTTGATAACCCATTTGTTTTCTATGTCTGTGAGTCTGCTTCTGTTTTGTATATAGATTCACTTGTATTCTTTTTTAGATTCCACATAAGAGCGATATCATATAGTATATGTCTTTCTCTGACTTATTTCACTGAGTATAATATTCTCTAGGTCCATTCACTTTGCTGCAAATGGCAAGATTTCATTCTTTTTTATGGCTAATATTCCATCGTGTATATATATCACACCTTCTTAAGCCAATCATCTTTTGATGGGCACTTGGGTTGCTTCCATGTCTTGGCTAATGTAAATACTGCTGCTATGGACGTTGGGGTGCATGTATCTTATCAAATTAGAGTTTTCATTTTTTCCAGATATATACCCAGGAGAAGAAATGCTGGATCATATGGTAGTTCTAGTTTTAGTTTTTTAAGGAACCTCCATACTGTTTTCCATAGTGATTGTACCAATTTACATTCCCACTGACAGTGTAAAGGGTTCCCTTTTCTCTTAATCCTCTCCAGTGTCTATTATTTGTAGACCTTTTGATGACAACCATTCTGACCAGTGTGAAGAGATACCTCATTGTAGTTTTGATTTGCATTTCTCTAATAATTAGTGACGTTGATCATCTTTTCTTGTGCCTCTTAGCCATCTGTATTTCTTCTTTGGAAAATGTCTATTTGGATTTTCTGCCCATTTTTTGATTGGGTTGTTTGGTTTTTCAATATTGAGTTGTATGGGCTATTTGTATATATTGCATATTAACCACTTCTCAGCCACATCATTTGCAAATATTTTCTCCCATTCCATAGGTTATCTTTTAGTTTTGTTGGTGGTTTTCATTGTTGTGCGAAAGCTTTTAAGTTTGATTAGGTCCCATTTGTTTATTTTTCCTATTATTTCTTTTGCCCTGGGAGACTGATCTAAGAAAATATTGCTATGATTTATGTCAAAGAATGTTTTGCCTATGTTCTCTTCTAGGAGTTTTATGGTGTCGTGTCCTAACATTTAGGTCTTTAAACCATTTTGAGTTTATTTTTCTATATAGTTTGAGGGAATGTTCTAATTTCATTGTTTTACATGTAGCTGTCCAGTTTTCCCAACACCACTTGTTGAAGAGACTCTCTTTTCTCCATTGTATATTCTTGCCTCCTTTGTCATAGATTAATTGACCATATGTGCATGGATTTATTTCTGGGCTCTCTATTTTGTTCCATTGATCTATGTGTCTGTTTTAGTGACAGTACTATACTCTTTTGATTGCTGTTGCTTTGTAGTAAGATCTGAAGTTAGGGATTGTGATTCCTCCAGCTTTCTAGTTCTTTCTCAAGATTGCTTTGGTAATTCTGGGTCTTTTGTAGTTCCATATAAATTTTAGGATTATTTGTTCTAGTTCTGTGAAAAATGTCATGGGTATTTTGATAGGGATTGCATTAAATCTGTAGATTGCTTTGGGTAGTATGGCCAGTTTAGCAATATTAGTTCTTCCATTCCAAGAGCAAGTGATATCTTTCCATTTCTTTGAATCATCTTTAACTTCCTTTGTCAAAATTTTATAGTTTTCATGCTATAGGTCTTTCACCTCCTTGGTTAACTCTATTCCTAGGTATTTTTTGATACTATTTTAAACAAGATTTTTTTTTTGCTTTCTCTTTCTACTATTTCATTATTAGTGTATAGAAATGCAACAGATTTCTGTGTATTAATCTCATATCCTAGTACTTTGCTGAAATCAATTATTAGTTTAATAGTTTTTGTGTGGAGACGTTAGTGTTCTCTATATAGAGTATAATGTCATCTGCAAATAATGACAGTTTTACCCCTTCCCTTCCAATCTGGGTACCTTTTATTTCTTTTTCTTGTCTCATTGCTGTGGCCAGAACTTCTAATACTATGATAAATAGAAGTGATGAGAGTGGCCATACTTGTCTTATTCCTGAATTTGGCAGGAAGGCTTTCAGCTTTTCTCCATTGAGTATTATGTTTGCTGTGAGTTTGTTGTAAACAGCCTTTATTATATTGAGATATGTTCCCTCTATACCCACTTTGATGAGAATTGTTATGTTGAATTTTGTCAAATGCTTTTTATGCATCTATTGAGATGATCATGTGGTATTTGTCTTTCTTTTTGTTAATGTGCTGTATCACATTGATTGATTTGCATATGTTGAACCACCCTTGTGACCCTGGAATGAATACAAATTTATTGTCATGTATGATCCTTTTTATGTATTGTAAGATTTGGTTTTCTAATATTTGGTTGAGGCTTTTTGCACCTACGTTCATCAAAGATATTGGCCCATGATTTTCTTTTTTGTAGTGTTTTGTCTGGTTTTGGTATCAGGGTAATGGTGGCCTTATAGAATGAATTTGGGAGTGTTCCTTCTTCAATATTTTGGAATAGTTTGAGAATATAGGTGTTAACTCTTCTCTAAATGTTTGGTAGAATTCACTTGTGAAGCCATCTGGTCCTGAACTTTTTTTGTTGTTAAGAGTAATGTTTTATTACTGATTCAGTTTCATTACTAGTAAGTGGTCTATTCATATTTTCTATTTCTTCCTGGTTCAGTCTTGGGAGATTGTACGTTTCTAGGAATTTGTCCATTTCTTCTACATTGTCATATAATTGTTCATAGGAGTCTCTTATGATCCTTTGTATTTCTGTGCTGTCAGTTGTAAATTCTCCCTTTTCATTTCTGATTTTATCTACTTGGACCCTCTCCTTTTCTTTATGAGTCTGGATAAAGGTTTATCAATTTTATCTTTTAAAAGAACCAGCTCTTAGTTTCATTGATCTTTTCCATTTTTTAGTCTCTATTTCATTTATTTCTTCTCTGATCTTTCTCATTTATGTCCTTCTACTAACTTTGGGTTATGTTTGTTTTTATTTTTCTAGTTCCTTTAGGTGTAAAGTTAGATTGTTTATATGAGATTTTTCCTGTTTCCTGGGGTAGCCTTGTATCACTATAAACTTCACCCTTAGAACTGCTTGTGCTGCATCCCATAGATTTTGGTTCATTGTGTTTTCATTTTCATTTGTCTCCAGGTATTTTTTAATTTCCTCTCTGATTTCTTCAGTGATCCATTGGTCGTTTAATAGTATAATATTTAGCTTCCACATGTTTATGTATTTTGCAGTTTTTTCTCATAGTTGATTTCTAGTCTCATAGTATTGTGGTCGGAAAAGATGTTTGATATAATTTCAATTTTCTTAAATTTACTGAGATTTCTTTTTCAGTCTAACATGTGATCTATTCTGGAGAATTTTCCATGTGCAGTTGAAAAATAATTTATTTTCTGCTGCTTTTGAATGGAATTTATATATATATATATATATATATATATATATATATATATATATCTCCATTTTGTCTGATGTGTTAAGGACAGCATTTCCTAATTGGTTTTCTATTTTCTATCTGGATGATCTCTTCATTGATGTAAGTGGGTTGTTAAAAACCCCTCCTATCATTATGTTACTGTAAATTTCTCCCTTCATGCCTGCTAATATTTGCTTCATGTATTTATTTGCTCTTATGTTGAGTGTATATATATTTTCAAGTATTGTATCTTCTTCTTGGATTGATCCCTATATCATTACATAATGTCCTTCTTTGTCTCTTGTTACAGTCTTTGTTGTAAACTCTATTTTGTCTGATATAAGTATTGATACCCTGGCTTTCTTTTAATTTTCATTTGCATTGGATAGTCTTTTCCATCCTCTCACTTTCAGTCTGTGTGTGTCTTTAGATCTGAAGTGAGTTTCTTGTAGGTGCATATATATGGGCCTTGTTTTTTTATCCCTTCAGCCACTCTGTATATTCTGTTTGGAGCATTTAGTCCATTTAAATATAAAGTGATTATTGATAGGTATGTACTTATTGCTATTTTGTTAATTGTTTTAGGGTTGTTTTTTGTAGTTCTTTTTGTTCCTTTCTTCTTCTTTTGCTCCCTTCCCTTGTGATTTGAAGACTACCTTTAGTGTTATGTTTGGATTCCTTTCTCTTTTTTGTATGTATCTATTATAGATTTTTGGTTTGAGGGTACCATGAGGTTTAGATATAGCTCTGTGTGTGTGTGTGTGTGTGTGTGTGTGTGTGTGTGTATTATATATATATATATATATATATATATATATATATATATATATATATATAATTATTTTGGTTTTGATCTCTTAAGCTCAAATGCATTTTAACAACCCTGCATTCCCCCCTCCAAGTTTGCTCTTTTTGACATCAGATTTTACAGTTTTGTTTTGTTTATCCCTTAACTGCTTATTGTGGATATATATGGTTTCCCTACTTTTGTCTTTTAACCTTCCTACTACCCTTATACATCATTAATACTACCTTTACTATATATTTGCCTTTACCAATGAGATTTTTCTTTTTGTGATTTTCGTATCTCTAGTTGTGGCCTTGTCTGCTTGCGGAAGTCCCTTCAATGTTTCTTGTAAAGGTGGTTTTGTGATGCTGAACTCTTAGCTTTTGCTTATCTGTAACCCTTTTGATCTCTCCATCAAATCCAAATAAAATCCTGGCCAGGTAGAATATTCTTGGTTGTAGGTTTCCTCCTTTCATCACTTTAAACATATTGTGCTACTCCCTTCTGGCCTGCAGTTTCTGCTGAAAAGTCAGCTGATAGCCTTATGGGAGTTCCCTTGTACATAACTTGTTGCTTTTCTCTTGCTGCTTTTAATATTCCCTCTTATCTTTAATTTTTCCATTTTAATTACAATGTGTCTTGGTGTGGTCCTCTTGGGGTCAAGCTTGTTTGGGATTCTCTGTGAATCCTCAGCTTGGATATTTGTTTCCTTTCCCAGGTTAGGGAAGTTTTCAGCTATTATGTCTTTGGATAAGTTCTTTGCCTCTTTCTCTCTCTCTTTTCCTGCTGAGACCCCTATAATGTGAATGTTACTACACTTGATGTTGTTTCAGAGGTTTCTTAAACTGTCCTCATTTCTTTTTATTTGTTTTTCTTTATTCTGTTCAGCTTCAGTGATTTCCACTCCTCTGTCTTCCAAATTGCTGATATGTTCCTCTGTATCACTTTAGCTACTGCTGATTCCTTCTAGTGTATTTTTTATTTCAGTTATTGTTTTCTTCTTCATCTCTGTTTGGTTCTTCTCTATGTTGTGTAACTCTTTGTTGAATACTTCTAACTTCTCACTCTGTTCATCCAATCTTTTCCTGAGTTCGTTGAACATCTTTATGTCATTACCTTGAACTCTTTATTGGGTAGGTTGCTTACCTCCACCTCATTTAGTTCTTTTTCCTGGATTTTATCTTGTTCCTTCATTTGGAACATGTTCCTCTGTCACCTTATTTTGCCTAATTTGCTGTTTTTATTTCTATGTATTCATAGGTTGGCTATATTTCCCGGCCTTGGAGAAGTGACCTTTTGTAGGAGACATCTTATGTGTCCCAGCAGTGCACTCTGCTCTGGTCACCAGAACTATATGCTTTAGTGTTGTCCCCTATGTGGGCTTCATGGGTCTTTCTGTTGTGGTGGGCTGACTGCTGTGGGTGGTCTGGTAGGCTGGTTGGCACCTGGTCTGGTTGGTTGCCAGGCCTCACCTTGTGTGCAGACTGCCAGTTGCAGGTGGGTGGGACCAGGTCATGAGCAGCTGGCTATCAAACCATTTTGGGGGGGCAGGGCTAGTGCTGACCTGCTGGTCAGCAAAGCTGGGTTCTGTGGTGGTAGGTTGCAGGACCAGTGGTCCTTGGTCTAGTGTTGGCTTGCTAGTAGGCAGGGATGCTTCCTGACACAGCTGACTGCAGCATCTGGGGTGTCCCAAAGCTGGTGTCAGTGTGCTGAGTGTGGCTGTATCCCAGGGTGATTGTCTGAGGGGTCCAAGGTGTCTCAGAGCTGGTGTTGGTCTGCTGGTGGGCAGGGCTGAGGCTCAAGGCATTCTGGGGCTAGTGCCAGTTCACTGTTTGGTATATCCATGTCCCAGGGTCTCTGGCTGCAGGGCCTTGGGGGTCCTGGATTTGGTGTGTCGACCTCCTTGTTGGACAGAGTTGGGGCCCAGGGTGTCCTGGGGCTGGTGTGTTCCCACTGGTTGGTGAGGCTGCTCCCAGTGCTAGTGCTGGCCCACTGATTTGAAGGGCCAGTTCTGGGGTCTCTGGATGCAGGGCCCTGATTTTCCTGGAGTTGGTGCTGGTCCACTGGTGGTGAGACTGGGTCCCTGTGGCTAGCTGTGAGGGCCCCTATGGGGTCCACTGGCTAGGTCCAGTGCACTGGTGTGTGGGGCCGGGTCCTGGGCCCTCTGATGTAAGGGTTGGATCACAGGGTGGCTGTGGGCTCAGGAGGTCTTAACGCAGCCCCCCTGCTTTTGGGTGGGGCTGTGTCCATGCCTGACTAGCTACTTCTTCTGAGGCATCTCAGTACTGGTGCCAAGAGGCTGACAGTTGGAGCTAGGTCTCTGTGCTAATAAGCTGGAGGGAAGATGCCAAAATTGTCCTTGCCAGCACCAGTGTCCATGTGGTATAACACACTCCCAATAATGGGTGCTGCCAGTGTCTATGTCCCCAGCGTGAGTTCCAGTTGACCCTCTCTGGGAGGCTCTCTAAGATCAGCAGGTGGATCCGACCCAGGATGCTTTCAAACTACCACTTCTGCCTTCGTTCCCAGAGCATGTGAGATTTTATGTGCACCCTTTAAGAGTGGAGTCTCTTTCCCCACATTCCTCTGGCTCTCCCCAAAATAATTGCTGTTGGCCTTCAAAGCCAAACTGTCTGGGGGCTTGTCTTCCTGCTGCATGACCCCTGGGCTTGGGAGCCCAGTGAGGGGCTGAGGCCCTTTGCTCTTTGGGGAGAACCTCTACAATTGTAATTATCCTCCCATTTGTGGGTTGCCCACACAGGGATATGGCTCTCAACTGTACTGCGTCTCCACTCCCCTACCCATCTCATTGTGGTTCCTTCTTTATCTCTTTAATTGTAACACTTTCATGCTAATCTTCTGGTCTTTCTCATCAATAATTGCTCTGTAAATAGTTGTAATTTCTGGTGTGCCTATTCGAGGAGGCGAGCTCAGGGTGTTCCTTCTCTGCCATCTTGACCACTCCCGACTGTTGATGACACAATATTATATATAGAAAACCATAAAGACTCCACCAAAAAACTGTTAGCCTAATAAAAAAAAATCAGTAAAGTTGTAGGATTCAAAATCAATATACATTTAGGTCGCTTCCATGTCTTGGCTATTGTAAACAGTGCTGCAATGAACATTGGGGTGCATGTATCTTTTTGAATTATGGTTTTCTCTGGGTATTTGCCCAGGAGTGGAATTGCTGGGTCATAGGGCAGCTCTATTTTTAGTTTTCTAAGAAACCCCCATACTGTTCTCCGTAGTGGGTGTACCAATTTACATTCCCACAAAAAGTGTAAGAGGGTTCCCGTTTCTCCACACCCTCTCCAACATTTATTGTTTGTAGATTTTTTGATAATGCCCAACCTGACTGGTGTGAGGTGATATCTCATTGTAGTTTTGATTTACATTTCCCTAATAATTATCAATGTTGAGCATCTTTTCATATGCCTCTTGGCCCCCTGTATGTATTCTTTGGGGAAATGTCTATTTAGGTCTTCTGCCCATTTTTCAATTGGGTTGTTTGTTTTTTAGATATTGAGCCTCATGAGCTGTTTGTAAATTTTGGAGAGTAATCCCTTGTCAGTTGCATTGTTTGCAAGTATTTTCTCCCATTCTGTGGGTTTTCATTTCATTTTGCCTATGGTTTCTTTTGCTGTGCAAAAGCTTTTGAGTTTAATTAGGGCCCATTTCTTTATTTTTGATTTTATTTCCATTACTCTGGGAGACAGCTAGAAAAAGATATTGCTGCAATTTATGTCAAAGAGTGTTCTGCCTATGTTTTCCTCTAAGAGTTTTGGTTGTTTTTTAGTTGTATTTTTATTTTTTTAACATCTTTATTGGAGTATAATTACTTTACAATGTTGTGTTAGTTTCTGCTGTATAACAAAGTGAATCAGCTATACGTATACATATATCTCCATATCACCTCCCTCTTGAGTCTCCCTCCCACTGTCCCTATCCCACCTCTCTAGGTAGTCACAAAGCACCAAGCTGATTTCTCTGTGCTATGTGGCTGCTTCCCACTAGCTATCTATTTTACATTTGGTAGTGTATATATGTCAATGCCACCCTCTCACTTCATCCCAGGTTACCCCCCACCCCGTGTCCTCAAGTCCATTCTCTATGTCTGCGTCTTTATTCCTGTCCTGCCCCTAGGTTCTTCAGAACCTTTTTTTTTTTCTGATTCCATATATATGTGTTAGCATACAGTACTTGTTTTTCTGTTTCTGATTTACTTCACTCTGTATGACAGATTCTAGATCCATCCACCTCACTAAAAATAACTCAATTTTGTTTCTTTTTATGGCTGAGTAATATTCCATTGTATATATGTGCCACATCTTCTTTATCCACTCATCTGTCGATGGACACTTAGGTTGCTTCCATGTCCTGGCTATTGTAAATAGAGCTGCAATGAACATTGTGGTGCATGACTCTTTTTGAATGATGGTTTTCTCAGGGTATATGCCCAGTAGTGGGATTGCTGGGTCAGATGGTAGTTCTATTTTTAGTTTTTTAAGGAACCTCCATACTGTTCTGCATAGTGGCTGTATCAATTTACATTCCCACCAACAGTGCAAGAGGGTTCCCTTTTCTCCACACCCTCTCCAGCATTTATTGTTTGTACATTTTTTGATGATGACCATTCTGACTGGTGTGAGGTGATACCTCATTGTAGTTTTGATTTGCATTTCTCTAATGATTAGTGATGTTGAACATCGTTCATGTGTTTGTTGGCAATCTGTATATCTTCTTTGGAGAAATGTCTATTTAGGTCTTCTGCCCATTTTTGGATTGGGTTGGTTTTTTTATATTGAGCTGCATGAGACGCTTGTAAATTTTGGAAATTAACCCTTTGTCAGTTGCTTCGATTGCAAATATTTTCTCCCATTCTGAGGGTTGTCTTTTCATCTTGTTTATGGTTTCCTTTGCTGTGCAAAAGCTTTTAAGTTTCATTAGGTCCCATTTTTTATTTTTGTTTTTATTTCCACTTCTCTAGGAGGTGGGTCAAAAATAATCTTGCTATGATGTATGTCATAGAGTGTTCTGCCTATGTTTTCCTCTAAGAGTTTTATAGTGTCTGCCCTTACCTTTAGGACTTTTATCCATTTGGAGTTTATTTTTGTGTATGGTGTTAAGGAGTGTTCTAATTTCATTCTTTTACACGTAGCTGTCCAGTTTTCCCAGCACCACTTGTTGAAGAGGCTGTCTTTTCTCCATTGTACATTCTCGCCTCCTTTATCAAAGATAAGGTGACCATATGTGCATGGGTTTATCTCTGGGCTTTCTATCCTGTTCCATTGATCTATATTTCTGTTTTTGTGCCAGTACCATACTGTCTTGATTACTGTAGCTTTGTAGTAGAGTCTGAAGTCAGGGAGCCTGATTCCTCCAGCTCCATTTTTCTTTCTCAAGATTGCTTTGTCTATTCGGGGTCTTTTGTGTTTCCATACAAATTGTGAAATTTTTTGTTCTAGTTCTGTGACAAATGCCATTGGTAGTTTGATAGGGATTGCATTGAATCTGTAGATTGCTTTGGGGTGTATAGTCATTTTCACAATGTTGATTCTTCCAATCCAAGAACATGGTATATCTCTCCATCTGTTTGTATCATCTTTAATTTCTTTCATCAGTGTCTTATAGATTTCTGCATACAGGTCTTTTGTCTCCTTAGGTAAGTTTATTCCGAGGTATTTTATTCTTTTTGTTGCAATGGTAAATGGGAGTGTTTCCTTAATTTCTCTTTCAGATTTTTCATCATTAGTGTATAGGAATGCAAGAGATTTCTGTGCATTAATTTTGTATCCTTCTACTTTACCAAATTCATTGATTAGCTCTAGTAGTTTTCTGGTAGCATCTTTAGGATTCTCTCTGTGTAGTATCATGTCATCTGCAAACAGTGACAGTTTTACTTCTTCTTTTCCGATTTAGATTCCTTTTATTTCTTTTTCTTCTCCGATTGCTGTGGATAAAACTTCCAAAACTATGTTGAATAATAATGGTGAGAGTGGGCAACCTTATCTTGTTCCTGATATTAGTGAAAATGGTTTCAGTTTTTCACCATTGATCCTCTAAAACTTTTATAGTGTCCAGTCTTACATTTAGGTCTTTAATCCATTTTGAGTTTATTTTTGTGTATGGTGTTAAAGAATGTTGTAATTTCATTTTTTTACATGTAGCTGTCCAGTTTTCCCAGCACCATTTATTGAAGAGACTGTCTTTCCTCCATTGTAGTCTTTCTTTCTTTGTTATAGATTAATTGATTGTATGAGTGTGGATTTATTTCTGGACTCTCTGTTCTGTCCCATTAATCTATGCATCTTGTTTTTGTGCCAGTACCATACTGTTTTGAATTCTATAGCTATGTGGTATACTTTCAAGGATGGGAGTGTGACACCTGTAGTTTTGTTCTTCTCTCTCAAGATTACTTTGGCTATTAGGAGTCTTTTGTGTTTTCATTAAAAATTATATTTATTTTTTCTAGTTCTGTGAAAAGTGCCACTGGTACTTTGATAGGGATTGCATTGAATCTGTTGATTTCTTTTGGTAGTATGGACATTTTAATGATATTGAATCATCCAATCCATGAGCGTGGCATATTTTCCAATTTTTTGGTGTGTTATCTTCAGTTTCTTTAATCATTGTCATTGTTTTGAGGCTACAGGTCTTTTACCTCCTTGATTAAATTTATTCCTAGGTATTTTATTATTTTTGATACAATTATAAACGGGATTGTTTCCTTCATTTCTCTTTCTGATGGTTCATCATTATTGTATAGAAATGCAACAGGTTTCTGTATATTAATTTTTTTAATAAATTTATTTATTTTTGGCTGCATTGGGTCTTCGTTGCTGCACCCAGGCTTTCTCTAGTTGCAGTGAGTGGGGGCTATTCTTCGTTGAGGTGCTCAAGCTTCTCATTGTGGTGGCTTTTCTTGTTGTGGAATATGGGCTTTAGGTATGCAGGCTTCAGTAGTTGTGGCACAAGGGCTCAGTAGTTGTGGCTCGTGGGCTTAGTTGCTCCGTGGCATGTGGGATCTTCCTGGACCAGGGCTAGAACCCCTGTCCCCTGCATTGGCAGGCGGATTCTTAACCACTGTGCCACCAGGGAAGTCCTGTATATTAATTTTGTATCTGCAAGTTTCTGAATTCATTCATTAGCTTTAATAGATTTTTGGTGGAGTGTCTGGTGTTTTCTCTATATAGTATTCTGTCATCTGAAAATAGTGATTGTTTTACTTCTGACTTTCTGGTTTAGATGCTTTTTATTTCTTTTTCTTGCCTCATTGCTGTGGCTAGGACTTCCAATACTATGTTGAATGAAAGTGGCAAGAGTGGGCATCCTTGTCTCATTCCTAATCTTAAAAAAAAAGCTTTCCACTTTTCACATTGAATATAATGTTAACAGCAAGTTTGTCATATATGGCCTTTTATTATGCTGAGGTATGTTCCCTCTATACCCACTTTGTTAAGAATTTTTGATCATAAACTGATATTGAATTTTATCAAATGTTTTTCTGCATCTATTGAGATGATCATGTGATTTTTATCCTTCCTTTTGTTAGTTTGGCATATCACATTTATTGATTTATGGATGTTAAAACATCCTCACATCTCTGGAATGAATCCCACTTGATCATGGTGTATAAGTCTTTTAATGTATTGTTAAGTTTGGTTTGCTAATATTTTGTTGAGGATTTTTGTATCTATATTTATCAAAGATATTGGCCTGTAATTTTCTTTCTTGCAGTGTTTTTGTCTGGTTTTGGTATCAGGGTAATGGTGGCCTTGTAGAATGAGTTTGGAAGTATTCCTTTGTCTTCATTTTTTGCAATAATTTGAAAGTGATAGATATTAAGTCTTTTTAGATATTTGGTAGAATTCACCTGTGAAGCCATCTGGACCTTGACTTTTGTTTTGGGGGATTTTTTTGATTACTGATTCAATTTCATTACTAATAATCAGCCTATTCAGATTTTCTATTTCTTCATGATTCAGTATTGGAAGATTATATGATCTAGAAATTTTTCCATTTCTTCTAGGTTGTTTAATTTGTTGACATATAATTGTTCATAGTATTCTCTTATGATCCTTTGTATTTCTGTGGTGTCAAGTTGTAATTTTTCCTCTTTAATTTCTGATTCTACTTATTTAGGTAATCTCTTTTTTTCCTGATGAGCCTGGCTAAGTAAGTTTCTTGATTTTGTTCATCTTTTCAAAAGACCAACTCTTACTTTCATTGATCTCTTGTATTTTTTGTCTCTATTTCATTTATTTCCTCTATGATCTATTATTTTTTTCCTTCTTCTAACTTTGGTCTTTGCTTATTCTTCTTTTTGTAGTTCCTTTAAATGTATATTTAGATTCTTTATTTGAGATTTTTGTTTCTTGAGGTAGGCCTGTATCAGTATGAGCTTCCCTCTTAGGACTACTTTTGCTTTGTCCCATAGATTTTGCTTCTGCTAAATTTGGGTTTTTTTTGTTCTTTCTCTAATTGCTTTAGGTGCAAGGTTAGGTTGTTTATTTGAGATGTTTCCTGTTTCTTAAGGTAGGATTGTATTGCTGTAAACTTCCCTCTTAGAACTGCTTTTGCTGCATCCCATAGGTTTTGGGTCGTCGCGTCTCCATTGTCATTTGTTTCTAGGTATTTTTTGATCTCCTCTTTGATTTCTTCAGTGATCACTTTGTTATTAAGTAGTGTATTGTTTAGCCTCCATGTGTTTGTATTTTTAACAGCTCTTTTCCTGTAATTGATATCTAGTCTCATAGCATTGTGGTCAGAAAAGATAGTTGATACGATTTCAATTTTCTTAAATTTACCAAGGCTTGATTTGTGACCCAAGATATGATCTATCCTGGAGGATGTTCCATGAGCACTTGAGAAGAATGTGTATTCTGTTGTTTTTGGTTGGAATGTCCTATAAATATCAATTAAGTCCATCTTGTTTAATGTATCATTTAAAGCTTGTGTTTCCTTATTTATTTTCATTTTGGATGATCTGTCCATTGGTGAAAGTGGGGTGTTAAAGTCCCCTACTATGACTGTGTTACTGTCAATTTCCCCTTTTATGGCTGTTAGTATTTGCCTTATGTATTGAGGTGCTCCTATGTTGGGTGCATTAATATTTACAATTGTTATATCTTCTTCTTGGATCGATCCCTTGATCATTATGTAGTGTCCTTCTTTGTCTCTTGTAATAGTCTTTATTTTAAAGTCTATTTTGTCTGATATGAGAATTGCTACTCCAGCTTTCTTTTGATTTCCATTTGCATGGAATATCTTTTTCCACCCCCTCACTTTCAGTCTGTATGTGTCCCTGGGTCTGAAGTGGGTCTCTTGTAGACAGCATATATACGGGTCTTGTTTTTGTATCCATTCAGCGAGTCTTTGTCTTTTGGTGGGAGCATTTCATCCATTTACCTTTAAGGTAGTTATCAATATGTATGTTCCTATTCCCATTTTCTTAATTGTTTTGGGTTAGTTATTGTAGGTCTTTTCCTTCTTTTGTGTTTCCTGCCTAGAGAAGTTCCTTTAGCATTTGTTG
The DNA here is from genome assembly GCF_965194805.1 of Balaenoptera borealis. Taxonomy (NCBI): domain Eukaryota; kingdom Metazoa; phylum Chordata; class Mammalia; order Artiodactyla; family Balaenopteridae; genus Balaenoptera; species Balaenoptera borealis. Next base: position 44,046,977 of record NC_138881.1, on the reverse strand, counting down.
TAAAGCTGGTTTGGTGGTGCTGAACTCTCTCAGCTTTTGCTTGTCTGTAAAGGTTTTAATTTCTCCATCAAATCTGAATGAGATCCTTGCTGGGTAGAGTAATCTTGGTTGTAGGTTTTTCTCCTTCATCACTTTAAATATGTTCTGCCACTCCCTTCTGGCTTGCAGAGTTTCTGCTGAAAGATCAGCTGTTAACTTTATGTCCCATAGATTTTGGACAGTTGTGTTTCCATTTTCATTTGTCTCAAGGTATATTTTTATTTCTTCTTTGATTTCTTCACTGACCATTGGTTGTTTAGCATCATGTTGTTTAGTCTCCACGTGTTTGTGTTTTTTCCAGTTTTCTTCTTGTAGTTGATTTCTAGTTTCATAGTGTTGTTGTCAGAAAAGATGATTAATATGATTTGAATCTTCTTTTATTTAATGTGACTTGTTTTGTGGCCTAACATGTGATGTATCTGGAGAATTTTCCATGTGTACTTGAAAAGAATGTGTGTTCTGCTGCTTTTTGATGGAATGTTCTATATGTGTATATATTAAGGTAATCTCATCTAATGTGTTAAAGCCAGTGTTTCTTTATTGATTTTCTGTCAGATGATATATCCATTGATGTAACTGGAGTATTATTGTATTTCTGTCTATTTCTTCAGTTATTTCTGTTAATATTTGCTTTATATATTTAGGTGCTCCTCTGTTGAGTGCATAAATGTTTACAAATGTTATATCATCTTGTTAGATTGACCCCTTTATCATAATTTAATGTCCTTCCTTGTTTTATTACAGTCTTTGCTTTAAAGTCTATTTTTTCTGATATAAGTACTGCTACCGTGGCTTTCTTTTAATTTCCGTTTGCATTGAATACCCTTTTCTATCCTATAACTTTCAGTCTGTGCGTGTCTTTAGATCTGAAGTGAGTTTCTTGCAGGCAGCATATATATCGGCCTTGTTTTTGTATCCATTCAGCCACTCTATGTCTTCTGATTGGAACATTAGTTCATTTAAATTTAAAGTGATTATTGATAGGTATTTACTTATAGCTATTTTGTTCATTGTTTGCTGGTTGTTTTTGTAGTTCTTCTCTCTTCTTGTCTTCTCCTCCCAGTTTCTTTCCTTGTGTTTTGATGGATTCCTTTAGTATGATGTTAGGGTTCCTTAAGAAAGTAAATCTTATAACCAACAAGGACCTACAGTATAGCACAGGGAACTCTGTTCAATATTCTGTAATAACCTAAATGGGAAAATAATGTGAAAAAGAATAGATACATGTATATGTATAACTGAATCACTTTGCTGTATAACCTGAAATTAACACAACATTGTTAATCAATTATACTCTAATATAAAATTTAAAAAAATTTTTAAAAAGAAAGTAAATCTTAAAAGTTCTCATCACAAGGAAAAAAAATGTAACCATGTATAGTGATGGATGTTAACTAGACTTATTGTGGTGACCATTTCACAGTATATACAAATATCAAATCATTATGCCGTACACCTGAAATTAGTGTAATGCTTATCTCAATTATATTGTAATAAAAAAGAAGATGACTCTGATTGTCCTCTGGATCTCTTTTAATTGTTTTGCATAATTAGGCCAGATTCATGTCTTCTAGGAACTGTGTAGTTTTCCAGGAAGTGATGCTTGAAGACATCAGAAATCTGGGAAATATGCCATTAGTGGGGAAGGCAGCAGAGTCTCAGTCTTTTCACTTCCCAGTTGTTTGACCTTGAGCAAGATCCTTTACCTCTCTGAGCTTTGGTTTCTTCATTTCTAAAACAAACTTAATATGTCTTCCCTACAGCACACAGTTGTTGTAAGGAATGAAGCATATCAACATGTTATCAGGATTTGCACTCTTACACTGCAAGTAAAGTCCCCATTCTGTAGGCCACTAAAATTGTGCCCTAGGACTGGCATCTATGCAGTGCCTGTGATAGGTATCTTCTGAAAGCCACCTTTGAAAGGAACAGAGTTCAGAGGTCACACTCAGGGATGGTGCAGGCTCAGGGTGGAAAGAGAGGTTGAGTCAGGTGTATGTGTGTGGCACCAAATCTCAGAAAGGGAGTTTTGAATACTGAGCACTTAAATTTTGGTATTGGGACAAAATGCTGATCTATGTTATCCTTTTCTCACCCCACTCAATTTTTTTCTTTCTTCTCCTGTTGTTCCAGGTGCATGATGACTGCAGGAGACGGTTTTCCAAGGAATGCTGGTTTGGAAGTCATCGATCATCAGTCATTCCTCCCACTGCCCTCAGCGACCCCAAGGGTGATGGTGAGTAGCTAAACTTTAATACATTGGGGAGGGAGGGAAGATGCAAAGCCTAGAGAAAAAGACTGCAATTAAATTAATCTGGTCAACCAATCAAACATTTCTGGGAGTACGAGTGTGCATATGTGTATAGACAGCTCATGTTTTTCTTTAGACCTTTGGGATGGTGAATACTGTTTATGGTGTACATGTATGTGGGCATGTTCTTTGTAGCCTCTGTCAAAATTGTTTCCAAATGATCAGAATTGATTTCAGCTTTTTCATGATTTCCAGACAGTAGATAATCCATGAAATAATTTTGTTTGCTTGCTGCCTACTTCATTGCCAAGGAAAAGCCAGCATTAGCTGGGAGCAAAGAAAGGAAAATAAAGAAGACTATACAGTTTCCTTAGAGAACAGAAGGGGGCAAGGATTCCTGTAACCATTACAACAGTTTTAGAACTAGACACAGCACATGTGTACACGTGTGCACATACATGTACATACACTCTGAGCCACTCTAGTCTCTTCCAGTTCATTTCCCAACCCCAACACAGATACAGACAGACATTGGTACATGGAATGAGCCACTCACAGTTTTCTGTGGGCAAGCATACTCATATGTCCCCATAATGACATGCACAGACACACATCCCTTACTCAGGGATGCATGCATATATTATTCTCAGAGCTACTCAAATATTTATCCACATAGAGTCACTTACCAGATAGCTGACTAGAGAGATGATGAGATTGATGACTTGGTAAATAAGAGATACTTGACTGGCTAGGAGAAAGAAGGGCCTAGGGGCAAGATGGAAAAGTATCAAACTAGTCAGCCAAGTCTACTCAGGCTGCTAATGAAAGTCAATGAAGTCTTGAATCTGAGACTTTGCTCACCCCACAGGGACCTGGGGAAGATGTCTTTGGACAGACTGAAGGATGGCTGCCTCAGCATCTTATAATCACCCCCAAATAGGTGTTAAGGGGCTGCCACCTCTCCTTTGTAATTGGCCCAACAGGTTCTGTGTTCTTGTGGAAGTTGGGTTTTTTAGTTTGTTTTTTCCCATCTTATATCATTTCTTGTTCTTGTTATAGATGGTCAACTAATCGCATTACTACTTTCTTTTGCTTTCCACCAATGACATATTATTGCTTAGAAGCACCTGTGCTAATCCATTCTTTTTGCGTAATGTCTCATACAATGCCCCATGAGTTAGCTTTTAGCCTTTCATCCTAGTCATCTGCAATCTTGATCCAATTGAATGTCACTCTTGAGAGCCCTTCTTTCTATCATGCGTTACTTGGCCTGTGGTTCCTTAGGAGTATCTTTTGAAACCTCCATATTTCTTGACTCTTTCTGGCTTCTTGGCCTAGGCAAACACACTCTTTAATGTTCCCTGTTGGGAAGTCCCACCCATCTTAGAGATGATGAGGTCATTAAAGATGATCTGGTCCAACCCTCTGGCCAGGCTAGGGAATCCCTTCTCCAGCATCCAAGGTGGAGGCATCCACTTGATGACTTTCTGAGGAAGCACATGCCATTGCTGATTAGCATTCATTCATTATTTATTCAGTCAACAAACTCTAATTTCTGATGTCTTCTAATTTCCCTTTTTCCTACCCTATCTGCTTGGTAAATTTCTTCTCTCATCCTAGAGGGTGAGAACAATGTCAAACATTGTCTCCTGTTTAAAAGCTTCTGTAATTACCCCTCCCCATTTCTCCAGACAAATAAATTACTTCCTTTGCTATAAACCCAGAACACATACCTCAGAGCACTTAACACACTATATTATAGTTCGTCACATGTATATCTCCCACTCCAGACTGTGAGCTCTTGTATCACTAGCACTTAACTCAAACCCGGATACATGGTATATTCACAGTCAAGATTTGTTACATGAATTCATTAATACATTTACTGAATACTGCATATATGTAAGGCTCAGTGATGAACAATGTAGAGAATAAGATATGACTAAGACAGGATCCCTGATTCATATGGGGACAAAACAGTATAATGCAGTGTTTGTCAAATGCAAGAATGCCTCAGAATCACCCAGAAGGCTTTTTAAAACACAGATTTCTAGGCCCTATGCCCCTGCCCCAGAGCTTTTGATTCAGTAGATCTGGGTAGGGCACAAGAATTTCCATTTCTTACAAGAAATGATGCTGATACTACTACTCCCGGGAGCATACTCCATCATTTACTAACTGTGTGACCTTGGGCAAGTTACTTAACCTCTCTGTGCCTCATGTATCATTTGTTTTCTGCCAATAGGGAATAAAAGTTGTACTCAAGTGCGTTATGAGGGTTAAATGAGTTGGTATCTGTAAAAGAGAATTTTAAAATACAGGAAGGGGAACAGGAAGCCAACCTTATGCTAATTTAGCATCCTTCTGTGGTACGAACTGAACAAATTTGAGAGGGACTGTTGGCTCCTTGGTTTTGGGCACTGTGATTATATTAATGTAGCTCAAAGAAGCACCATCTTTTTTTTTTTTTTAAGCTCTTTCAGACTGTTGACTCATCTGGAGCTTAAAGTCAAGTAAATCCCCTAAGCCCTTTTCACGCTTGATGCTGCCAAGCCAAGTTCCTATTGTCTTGTTCTGCTGCAACTTATGTCCTTGAGCCTAAAGGCCAAGCTTCACATTTATCCCCTTTTCAGCTTGTTGACTTTGACCCTACTGCCTGTTAAGGTCATTTTTCAATCTTGATTCTGTCATCCAGTGGCTCTCCCTCCAGCTTTGGGTGCTTCAAAGTTGACAAGCTAGCCTTCCATGTTTTTATTTGAATTGGTTAAAATTGTTGAATAGTACTGGCCATTCCCTTACAATTAACATCAGCCTATTCAAAAGCAACCTTGTGGACATGATCATTTACCTGGTTATGAATCTGCCTAATATCACTATATTGCAGGCCACAATACCATCCATTTTTGTCACCTTGTTCACAGGATTCGTCTAACATCTTGTTGTCATTTTATGTGGGCCCTGTCACCTCTCTCCCTCACTTACTCCACAGCAGCCATGCTATTCTCTTCACTGTCCACAAACATCCCAGGCAGTCTCCCTTCTCTGGGTGGGTTCTTATTCTTCCTCTTGACCCCCAAAAAACTCTTCCCCCAGATATCTGCATTGCTCATTACCTCACTTCATTCAAATGTCATCTCACCAGAGAAGCCATCCCTGACCACCTGTCTAAAACAACACCCCCTTCAGTCTCCATTCCCCTTTCCCTGCTTTATTTTTCTTCATATGGCATTATTTTCTATATTTATTTGTGTGTTTATTTATGGTCTGCATCCTTCCATTAGAATATAAATTCCACAAGAGCAAAGATCATTTCTATCTTGTCCATCACTGTATATCAGAACATAACAAAGACAGGCACAAAGAATGCCCTCAATACATATATGTTGAATGAATGAATGAATGTCTTAACTACCATTGTGTTAACATATTTTTTGTAGAAAAATGTTGAAAAGGGATAACATGTTCAGGGAGGGTAACTACTTCCAAGCTATGCTACTGAAGGGACATAGCAGACTCCCCTTGTAGCTATGAGCCCTGGCAAGCCCTGAAGGTTTGGTGCATGACAGGCTAGCTGGCTCAGGAGGTTTTCAAGCTCCACTGGCCAGTGAGTAGAAATTGGCCCATAGAAGAAGTTTGCTTTAGATTTTTCCAGGCAAAACAGCCATGAAATCTGCTCAAGTCAGTAGTCTTCTTCTTCAGGCTCCCTTTTACCCAGGCTACAACAAATGGGACACTTCAACTTGCCTCTCTCCCCATGGCACACACCATTCAGGAGCAAGCCACATGCTTTTTTCCCTTTGCATTTATTTTTGCTGGGGCATCCCTGGCAAGCCACGAGCTCAGAGGTTTGGAGGCTCACAATTTGTCTAGCATCTCCTATGAGGCCATTGCTCACAGCCTGTCTCCCTGCCAACAGGCTCTACGACTCAGTATGAGCTGGCAGGCTTTGGCAATTTAGACTGCTATAACTCCACTTCTCTATGGGGAACTTCAGTGTTGGGGATTATTTAAAGCCTCTCTCTTGTCCAGACAATTTCCCTATAGTCTTGTTTCCCTGATAATTGGTATGATAACTTAGATTGCTCTGCCAGAACTTTAGAGGAGTGATTAAAGCTCCCTTCTTCACTCCACATTGTCCACATTGATATGTTCTGTCATTAGCTCCTGGCTGAAAGGTAGCCTTTTCTCCCCATCTCTCCTGACCTTGTATCTTCTCAGTGTAAGAACTGAGCTATCCCAGGCAGAGAGAGGACAAGTTGGGTGTGCTGATCCTCCTCCTGGGTTCTCAACCTTCTCCTTCTTCAGTTTTCCCTTGACATTTCATTGATCTTTGGTTGTGGCACCAGTTTTTTTTTTTATTCCTTGTGTTCCAATACACTGCTGTGTATGAATCTGTCTCCCCAGCTTGAGGGCAAGAGCTAGACCCCTAGCAGTATGTAGCATGATGATTGGCATGTAGTAGTTGCTCAGCAAATGTTGGTTACCTGGCAACAGCTGGGCAAAGACCAGCTGTTGTTGTTTTCTTAAATAAAAGCCCCTTTGGGTTGAGTCTAACTTCCCCTCTGTTCCTCAGTCTCAGAGGCACAGGGAAGCTGTGGGAGGTGTTGGATGTCTATTATCTTGATTGTGGTGATGGTATCATGGGTGTTTGCATATGTCTGAACTCATTAAATTGTACACATTAAATATATGCAGTTCTTTGTATATCAATTATACCTCAATAAAGCTGTTTTTAAAAAGTCTTTGTAAAATTTGATGTTAAGTCATGCCTTGCTTCCATCTAAATGGCCCTTTTCTTTTTTTCCCTTTTCTTTCTGTTGTATGCATTATTAGGCCAATTAGAAGTATGTCCAGATTTCTGGAATCTTGATTGGTCTTCAGCCTGTTCATGCCCCCTTCTCATCTTCATCAACTCCAAAAGCGGCGATCACCAAGGGATCGTCTTCCTCCGGAAATTCAAGCAATACCTTAACCCGTCTCAAGTGTTTGACCTTTCGAAGGGTGGACCTGAAGCCGGGTAAGCATGGGGTAAGGGATGTAGTTACGGGTATAGAAGGGACTCCCCCCTCTACACATTCTAGAGTAGGATAGGCTTCCTGAAATAATTAGTTCTAGTACCTGGGCAGGAAAGGTCTATTTTCTCAAGTCAGGACACAAACACAACTCCACAGCATCTTGAGTTGGCTGGCTGGAGGACTTTTAGCCCTCTCCCAGAAATCCTTTCAAGCCTATGTCCTGCTCTCAGATTTGCTTCACCTTTTCCAGTTGGAAAAGGTAACTATGTCTCCTGACTTCAGAGGAGGAGGCAAATGGATATTATTTTCCACCTTTCCTGTCACTCACTCTTTTTCTTGGGGGCAAGTAGGTACATCTCTACTACAGGCCTGTTTTATTTAGAGACCATCTGGCTGTTCAGCCCTGGTTTCTGTGAACCCACTGGCAACTGTGCAAGACATTCTTCCTGGGTCTCAGCAAGTAGATTAGGCTAGGCAACTAGTAACTTCCAGAACAAGGTTGGGCAAAGAAGAGTGTAGGTTGAGGCAAGGCCCGATCTCCAGGATTGCCTGTGGGAGCATTCCCTATGATCTTAGGTACACAGAGAGATAGGGGTTAAGGGAAAGGAAACAGGTAGCCTGATAGCAGGGTGCAGAAGCAGCAGTCCTTAGCTCCTGGCACATTGTAAGAAAGAGTTGTAAAACTCATCAGCTCATGAAATGACTCCCCTTTCCCCTCTTCCTTCCAGACTCTGCATGTTCAAGAACTTTGCTCGCTTTCGCATTGTGGTTTGTGGTGGAGACGGCAGCGTGAGCTGGGTCTTATCTCTGATTGATGCCTTTGGATTACAGGAACGGGTGAGTCCCTAGCTGACTTAATTTAACCATTGCTAAAGAGACTGGCGGTGTGGAACTGCTTATCCCAAGAAGTCCCTGGTCTTTACTCTCCTTGTCTATAAAATACACGTTTCCTACTGGTTTCACAGTCAACCTGACTGGTAGATTCCCAATCTAAGCCTGCTCACCTATACCATTTTCTGGTTATCTAACAGTAGGAAGGAAGAAAGAGGAAGTTAGCAGAAAAAAATGAGCAGTGCTCTAATTCCCAAGCCCCAAAATGAAGATTTGAAGGGGAGGAAAGCAAGAAAAAAAGAAGTGGCATCAGGCAGCATTCAGCCCCCAATTCCCTACCCCTCCTGAGGCCACTTTCTTCCCTGAGTCTCTAGAGTAGCAGAAGTGCTCCTCTACCTCTCCCCCCTCTCCCTAAGCAGCCCCCTGCTCTTCTGACTGCAGTAGCTTTATCTCCTTAAGGCACCTTACCTCTTTGGCCCAGCCTAGATAGAAATTTGTGGCTATATTTCTCTTTTATAAGCATGGCTACAAATATTGTCACATTCCAGCAACTTTTCCCCTTACTGAGTAGGTTCTGTATTGCCAAGAGTGGGATCCAACTCCTTAGGGAAAATTTCACTCAACTTCAAACATCTTCCTATTACACTTCCTAAAATCATAGGTCCCTTATTGCCACTAGTTTTGAAACCATATTTTTTTTTCCCAAAAAGCACCCTCTGGGTTCTTTTATGGGTGGATCTTGGTAGGATTGTCTGAAAAGGGTGCCTGGTTTTGTTCTTGCAGTGTCAGCTGGCAGTCATCCCTCTTGGAACCGGTAATGATCTGGCCCGTGTCCTTGGCTGGGGTGCATTCTGGAACAAAAACAAATCGCCTCTGAACATCCTCAACAGAGTGGAGCAAGCTGGTGTGAGGATTCTAGACAGGTGAGTAGCTGAAAGATCAGGTCGTTGTGGCTCTTTCATTCCCTTGCCAGTTACTCCCAGTTACATCATCTCAATCAGGAATGTTCTAAACTCCCTCACAGAGCTTCATTGCCTTTCTGGCTTCGGTGCAAGGAAATTTGGGGGACCTTGCCTATTAAGAAGCCAGGGTCTACTGTGTATCCTTTAAACATCACTGAAGCCCCTCCTCAAACTTAAAAGATCCTAGAGCAGGAGCCCCCATTGGTAAATTTCAAGGGTTCTATAAACCTCCTTCAAATTGCATAGCTAATTATCCATGTAAGCATATTTTTTCCTTGGGAAAGTTTCCATCTTTCTGTTCTATTCTAGGATAGTATAGAAACTATTCTATAGCTTTATCAGGTACTCAAAGAAACTCAAAAAAAGAGGGCTCATAAACAATTGGCCTGGATTATCTGTGTCCTAGAGAAGAGACAGTATTCCCCCTCCAATCTTCTGAGAAGAAAGACTTTCTATGTGGGGGCATAGTATTTGATTTATGACTGCTCATAAGGATAACCTGGGGAGCTTTTTCAAGGTACCAAGCTGGGCCCTACCACAAATATTCTTTTTTTTTTTAAATTAATTAATTAATTAATTTATTTATTTATGGCTGTGCTGGGTCTTCATTTCTGTGCGAGGGCTTTCTCTAGTTGCAGCAAGTGGGAGCCACTCTTCATCGCGGTGCGCGGGCCTCTCACTATCGCGGCCTCTCTTGTTGTGGAGCACAGGCTCCAGACGCGCAGGCTCAGTAGTTGTGGCTCACAGGCCTAGTTGCTCCGCGGCATGTGGGATCTTCCCAGACCAGGGCTCGAACCAGTGTCCCCTGCATTGGCAGGCAGATTCTCAACCACTGCGCCTCCAGGGAAGCCCCCACAAATATTCTTATTCAGTAGGTCTTGGGTAGAGCCCTGGTACGTGTATTTTACAAAAGCACCTCAGGTGACCTTGGTAGTTACCACTGCTTGAGAAGCACTGCTCTCTGAGAACTCTGTGGTGGAATTCCTTCCATCACACTGGCCTTGAGAAGTCATGAAGCAGAGGTCTCTCTTGGGGTATACCTTGAGATCACGTGACCTGAGATAACTTGGGCATCCCCTACAACTCATTCCTACCCATCACATAAATATTTTGACCCCTTTCGTGACATGTGAAGCATTGGTGCCAACCTGTGATGAAACAGAGCCCTAAATATCTGTCTTTAAACTTCATTTCAGATGGAGTGTGATGATCCGGGAGACTCCCAGACAAACCCCACTGCTAAGAGGACAAGTTGAAATGGATGTACCCCGATTTGAGGTAACAACTGCCTAGCTATAATTCAGGCCAACATCTTTATTACACATTGAAATAATAGGCTAAACCCAGAGAGAAGCTTTTGTATAGTCCATGGGCTTGATAAGGATGAGATCATTCAGGATTGGGGACATTTCAATTAGCAGTTATTTACCAAAAACTGTGTTAGGTGTTGGGGATATAATTCAGTCAGCCATTTACTTATGCATTCACTCAAAATATTTATGGAAAGTATGGATTAACTACAGTGTGTTCCTTCCTCTTCAATTTTTGGAATAGTTTGAGAATAATATGTATTAACTCTTCTTTGTATGTTTGGTAGAACTCCCCTGTGAAGCCATCCAGTCATGGATTTTGGTTAGCTGGGAGTTTTTTAAATTACAAATTCAGTTTCACTATTAGTGATCAGTCTGTTCAGATTGTCTATTTCTTCCTGATTCAGTCTTTAAAGATTGTATGTTTCTAGAAATGTGTCTATTTCTTCTAGGTTGTTCAATTTGTTGACATATAACTGTTCATAGTATTCTTTTATGATTTTTTGAATATCTGTGGTATTGGTTGTTATGTCTCCGCTTTAATTTCTTATTTTATTTGGGTCCTCTCTCTTTTCTTCTTGGTGAGCCTCACTAAAGGTTTATCAATTTTATCTTTTCAAAGGACCAGATCTTGGTTTCATTAATCTTTTCTATTGTTTTTTTGGTCTCTGTTTTATTTATTTCCTTCTGATCTTTATTATTTCCTGCCTTCTGATGACTTGGAGCTTTGTTTGCTCTTTTTCTAATTCTTTTAGTTGGTAATATAAGTTGTTTGAGATTTTTCTTGTTTCTTGAGGTAGGCCTGTATCACTGTAAACGTCCCTCTTAGAACTGCTTTGCTGCATCCCACAGATTTTGGAATGTTGTGTCTCCATTTTCATTTGTATCAAGGTACTTTCTGATTTCCTCTTTGATTTCATCATTGTCCCATCTTTTTTTTTAACATCTTTATTGGAGTATAATTGTTTACAATGGTGTGTTAGTTTCTGCTTTATAACAAAGTGAATCAGCTATACATATATATATATATCCCCATATCTCCTCCCTCTTGTGTCTCCCTCCCACACTCCCTATCCCACCCCTCTAGGTGATCACAAAGCACTGAGCTGATCTCCCTGTGCTATGTGGCTGTTTCCCACTAGCTATCTATTTTACACTTGGTAGTAGTGTATATATGTCCATGCCACTCTCTCACTTCGTCCCAGCTTACCCTTCCCACTCCCTGTGTGCTCAAGTCCATTCTCTATGTCTGTGTCTTTATCCCTGTCCTGCCTCTAGGTTCTTCAGAACCTTTTTTTATTTTTTTTTTAGATTCCATATATATGTGTTAGCATATGGTATTTGTTTTTCTCTTTCTGACTTACTTCACTCTGTATGACAGACTCTAGGTCCATCCACCTCACTACAAATAACTCAATTTCATTTCTTTTTATGGCTGAGTAATATTCCATTGTATATATGTGCCACATCTTCTTTATCCATTCGTCTGTTGATGGACACTTAGGTTGCTTCCGTGTCCTGGCTATTGTAAATAGAGCTGCAATGAACATTGTGGTACATGACTCTTTTTGAATTATGTCCCATTGGTTTATTTAGTAGCATGTTGTTTAGTCTCCTGTTTGTGTTTTTCCATTTTACTTCCTGTAATTGATTTCTAGTTTCATACTGTTGTGGTCAGAAAAAATGCTTGATATAATTTCTATCTTCTTAAATTTGTTGAGACTTGTTTTATGGCCTAGCATGTGATCTATCCTGGAGAACATCCCAGGTGCACTTGAAAAGAATATGTATTCTGCTGCTTTTGGATAGAATGTCCTGTAGATAAGTCCAACTGTTCTATTGTGTCATTTAAGACACCATTTCCTTATTGATTTTCTCTCTGGATGATCTGTCCATTAAAATAAGTGAAGTGTTAAAGTCCCCTACCATTTTTGTATTATTGTCAATTTCTCCCCTCATGTTTGTTAATATTTCCTTTATATATTTGGTGTTCCTGTATTAGGTGTGTATATGATAAAGAGTGTTATATCCTCTTATTGTATTGATCATTTTATCATTATATAATACCCTTAATCTTTTGTTATAGACTTTGTTTTAAAGATTATTTTGTCCTATATGAATATTATTACCCCTGTTTTCTTGTCGTTTCAATTTACATGAAATATCTTTTTCCATCCTCTGACTTTCAGTCTGTGTGTGTCTAACTCGAAGTGAGTCTCTTGTAAGCAGCATATAGATGGGTCTTCTTTTTTCATCCAATCAGCCACCCTATGTCTTTCAATTGGAGTATTTAGTCCAATGACCTTTAAAGTGATTATTGATAGGTATGTACTTATTGCCATTTTGTTATTTGTATTCTGGTTGTGTTTGTACTTCTCTGTTCTTTTCTTCTTCTTTTAGTTTCTTCTTTTGTGGTTTGATGGTTTTCTTTCTTGGTTTGCTTGTGTTCCTTTCTCTCTAGTTTTATATATCTATTGTAGGTTTTTAATTTGTGGTTACCAAGGGGTTCCTATATGTTGACCTACGACTGTATCTACTTTTTAAAAACTGTTAGTCATTTAAGTTCAAACACATTCTAAAATATCTACTTTTTTTACTCCCCTCCCCCCACATTTTGTGTTTTTAATGTCATATTTTACATCTCCATGTTTATCCCTTCACAGTTTATTGTAGTTATACTTGATTTTACATTTTTTTCTTTAAATCTTTGTACTAGCTTACTTAATTGGTTGATCCTCAGCCTTTATTATATATTTGCCTTTACTAGTGGAATTTGTTCCTTTCCCATAGAAATTTACTTTTTGTTATAGCCTTTTCAATTAGAGAAAACCCTTTAACATTTCTTTTAGGGTAGGTTAAGTATTGCTCAATTCTTTTAGTTTTTGCTTGTCTGAGAAGTTCTTTATCTCTCCTTCAATTCTAAATGATAATCTTGCTGGGAGAGCATCCTAGCTTGCAGGTTTTTCCCTTTTAGCACTTTATATATATATCATGTCCTACCTTCTGGCCTGCAAGTTTTCTGAAGAGAAATCAGTTGATAGCCTTATGCGGATTCCCTTATATATGACTCTTTGATTTTCTCTTGCTGCCTTTAGAATTCTTTATCTTAAACTTTTGCCATTTTAATTATTATGTCTTGGTATGCATCTGTTTGGGTTCATCTTGTTTGGGACCCTCTATGCTTCTTGTACCTGGATATTGGTTTCCTTCTTCAGTTTCAAGAAATTTTCAATCATAACTTCATCAAATATACTTTTAAGCCCCCTCTCCCTCTCTCTTCTTCTGGGACCCCTATAATGCTGATGTTGGTATGCTTTGTGTTGTCCCAAATGTCCCTTAAACTGTTCTCATTTTTAAAAATTTTCTTTTTACTATTCCAATTGGATGATTTCCATTATTCTATCTTCCAGATCACTTATTCATTCTTCTGTATCACCTAGTCTGCCGTTAATTCCTTCTAGTGTGTTTTTCATTTCACCTTTTAAAATTTTTTATTTCCTTGTTAAAATTCTGTGTTCATCTATTCTTTTCCCTAATTCAGTTAGCCTATCTATTACTAATGCTTTGAATTCTTTATCTAGTAAATTGTGTATTTCTGTTTTATTAGTTGTTTTTTTTTTCAGGGGTTTTCTCCTGTTTTTTCAATGAAACAAATCCCTCTGTCTTCTCATTGTTCTTAACTTTTGCTGTCTCTATTCTACGAAATTAGATGAAACAGTTACCTTTTCCAGTCTTGAAGGGGTGTCCTTGGGTATGAACATCCCCATACAGTCTGCATGTGCCCAGTGACTTTGGTGGGAGAGCTAGATCTGACTTGAGCACAAGTCATGTCTTTCCCTAGAGTGTGCTGGCAGCTATCACCTCAGTAGGAGGTGGTGCTGCAGATGGAGCAGCGAGAGCTAGAGTCCAGTGTGAGCCAGGGCTTCTCCCTTTTTCAGTGGCCAACACCACCCTCTTGGGGCTGGGGGCAGGTCCCAAATTGCTGGAGCAGAAGCACTGAGGGTCAGGTCCAAGATGGCTCCATTCCCTCTCAGTGTGTTCTTTCCCCCATCCTAGCACCAGCACAATTGCCCCAGAGGGGAACAGTGCTGGAGCAAGAGGGGCTGGAGCAGGCATTTGGCATGGGTGTGGGCCTGGGTTCAGGCTGTGATGTCCCCAGTTCCACTTGGAATCCTGGAATACTTCTGATGTGGTGCCTCCATAAATGCCAGGTTGCTGCCCCTGCCCCATTCAGATGCCATTTGGGGTCTGGGCTGGCATAGTCCCTCAAATCTGAGCACTCCCCTCAGCCACCCTCACCCTAGCATAGAGCTGTTATGGTGAAGCAAGTGGGGTAGAACAGGTGCTTGGCTCAGGCTGGCTGTGTGCCAGAGTGGTTGTGGGAAATTGGCCAGAGTCCCATTCAGTTTCAACCTGTTTTTTTCTGCCTTGTTTCAGGAATAAGCAAGTGTGGGTGTGCTCTTCACTAGCAGAGTGTAGGTTTCTTTTGTTTGTTTGTTTGCTGTATAATATATCAAAGTTGCTTATTTATTTTATACATAGTGCTTTGTATCTCTTAATCTGATACCCTTATCTCACTCCTCCCTATTCCCTCTACACTGGTAACCACTAGTTTGTTCTCTACGTCTATGAGTCTGTTTCTGTCTTTTGAATATACATTTGTTTTGTTTTTCACATTCCACATGTAAGTGATAAAACAGAGTATTTGTTTTTCCTCACTGACATATTTCACTAAGCATAATACCCTCAAGGTCCATCACATTGTTGCAAATGGCAGAATTCCATTCTTCTAGGGGGGGCTGAGTAGTATTCCATTGTATATATAAACCACATCTGTATCCATTCATCTGTTGATGGGCACTTAGGTTGCTTCCATATCTTGACTATTGTAGATAGTGCTGCTATGAACATTGAGGTACATGCATCTTTTCAAATTAGTGTTTTCATTTTCTACAAATACATACCCAGCACTGAAATTCCTGGATCATATCATAGTTCTATTTTTAGTTTTTTAAAGAAACTCCATACTGTTTTCTATAGTGGCTGGAAACAATGTACAACCCCACCAATAGTGTACTAGGGTTCCCATTTCTCCACATCCTCTCCAAATTTCTTATTTGTAGACATTTTGATGATAGCCATTCTGACAGGTGAGGTGATATCACATTTTTGTTTTGCATTTCTCTAATAATTAGCAATGTTGAGCATCTTTTCATGTGCCTGTTAGCCATATGTATGTCTTCTTTAGAAAAATTTCTATTCAGGTCTTCTGCCCATTTGTTGATTGGGTTGTTTATTTTTTTGATATTGAGTTGTATGAGCTGTTTGTTATTTTGGATATTAACCCCTTGTCAGCCACACCATTTGCAAATATTTTCTCCCTTTTCATAGGTTGTATTTTCATGTTATTGATAGTTTCCTTTGCTGTGCAAAAGCTTTTTAAGTTTAATTAGGCCCTATTACTTTATTTTTGCTTTATTTCCTTTGGCTTAGGAGACGGACCCAAAAAAATATTGTTACGATTTTTGTCAAAGAGTGTTCTGCCTATGTTCTCTTCTAGGAGTTTCATGGTGTCATGTCTTACATTTAGGTCTTTGAACCACTTTGAGCTTATTTGTATACATGGTCTGAGGAAATGTTCTAATCTCATTGTTTTACATGTGGCTGTTCAGTTTTCCCAGTACCACTTGCTGAAGAGACTGTCTTTTCTCCATTGTATATTCTTGCCTCTTTTGTCATAAAGTAATTGACAATAGGTGCGTGGGTTCACTTCTGGTTCTCTATTCTGCTCCTTTGATCTATGTGTCTGTTTCTGTGACGGTACCATGCTGTTTTGATTTCTGTAGCTTTGTAGTATATTCTGAAGTCTGGGAGGGTTATACCTCCAGCTTTGTTCTTTTTTTCTCAAGATGACTTTGACAATTTGGAGTTTTTTGTGGTTCCCTATGGATTTTTATTTGTTCTCGTTCTGTGAAAAATGTCATGGATATTTTTATAGGGATTTCATTAAATCTGTAGATTCCTTTGTGTATTATGGCTATTTTAACAATATTAATTCTTCCAATCCAAGGGCACAGGATATCTTTCCATTTCTTTGAATTATCTTCAGTTCCTTTCATCAATGTTTTATAGTTTTCAGATTATAGGTCTTTCACCTCCTTGGTTAAGTTTATTCTTGGTATTTTCTTCTTTTTGGTATGATTTTAAACAGGATGATTTTTTACTTTCTGTTTCTGAAATTTCATTATTAGTGTATATAAATGCAACAGATTTCTGTATATGGTAATCTTGTATCCTTCAACCTTGCTGAATTCATTTATTAGTCCTAATATTTGGGGGTGGAGACTTTAGAGTTCCCAATATAAAGTATTATGTCATCTGCAAATAGTGACAGTTTTACTTCTTCCCTTCCAATTTGGATGCCTTTTCTTTCTTTTACTTCTCTGATTGCTGTGGCTAGAGCTTCCATTACTATGTTAAACAGAAGTGGTAAGAGTGGGCATCCTTGTCTTGTTCCAAAACTTAGTGGGAAGTCTTTCAGCTTTTCACCATTGAGTATGATGTTGGCTATGGGTTTATCATAATGGCCTTAATTATGCTGAGATATGTTCCCTCTATACCCACTTTGATAAGAATTTTTATCATGAGTGGATGTTGAAATTTTTCAAATGCTTTTCCTGCATCTATTGAGATGATCTTGTGATTTTTATCCTTCCTTTTGTTAATGTGCATCACATTGATTGATTTGTGAATGTTGATTCACCCTCTTGACCCTGGAATAAATCCAACTTGATCATGGTGTTTGATCCCTTTTATATATTGTTGTATTCAGTTTGCTAATATTTCGTTGAGGATTTTTGCATCTATATTCATCAAAGATATTGGCCTGTAATTTCTTTTTTTGTGTGTGTAGTTTCCTTGTCTGGTTTTGGTATCAGAGTAATGGTGGCCTTGTAGAATAAATCTGTGAGTGTTCCTTCCTCTTCAAGTTTTTGGAATAGTTTGAGAGGGATAAGTATTAGCTCTTCTCTATATGTTTGTTAGAATTCCCCTCTGAGGCCATCTGGTCCTGGACTGTTGTTTGCTGGAAGTTTTTTTTTATTACAGATTCAATTTTACTTGTAGTGATTAGTCTGTTCAAATTGTCTGTTTCTTCTTGAAGCAGTCTTGGCAGGCTGTATTTTTCTAGAAATTTGTTCATTTCTTCTAGGTTGCCCAATTTGTTGGCATATAACTGTTCATAGTATTCTCTTATGATTTTTTACATTTCTGTGGTATTGGTTCTTATGTCTCCTCTTTCATTTCTTATTTTGTTTATTTGGATCCTCTCTCTTTTCTTCTTGGTGACCCTGGCTAAAGGTTTATGAATTTTATTTATCTTTTTAAGGAACCAGCTCTTGGTTTTATTGATCTTTTCTATTGTTTTTTGGATCTCTATTTTATTTATTTCCCCTCTGATTATTATTTTTATTATTATTATTATTTATATATTATTATTATTATTTCCTTATTTCTGCTGACTTTGGGCTTTGTTTGTTCTTCTTTTTCTAATGCTTTTAGGTGGTAAGATGTTTGCTCAAGATTTTTCTTGTTTCTTGAGGAAGGCCTGTATTGGTTCTAACTTCCCCCTTAGAACTGCTTTTGCTGCATCTCATAGATCTTAGAAAGTTGTGTTTCCGTTTTCATTTGTCTTGAGGTATTTTCTGATTTCCTCTTTGATTTCATCATGTCTCATTGGTTTTTTAGTAGCATGTTGTGTAGTCTCCATGTGTTTGTTCTTTTCCCATTTTTCTTTCTGTATTTGATTTCTAGTTTCATACTGTTTTGGTCATAAGAAATACTTGATATAATTTCTATCTTAAATTTATTGAGACTTCTTTTGTGGCCTAGCATGTGATCTGTCCTGGAGAACATTCCATGTGCATTTGAAAAGAATATGTAATCTGCTGTTTTTGGATGGAATGTCCTGTAGATATCTATTAAGTCCAACTAGTCTATTGTGTCATTTAAATCCACTGTTGTCTTATTATCTGTCTGGATATGTCCATTGATGTCAGTGGAATGTTAAAGTCCTCTACTATTATTATATTGTTGTCAAATTCTCCCTTTACGTCTGCTAGTATTTGCTTTATATGTTTAGGTGCTCCTGTGTAGGTGCATATATGTTAACAAGTGTAATATCTTCTTGTATTGATCCCTTTATCATTATACAATGCCCTTTTCTTTTGTTATAGTCTTCATTTTAAAGTCTTTTTGTCCTATGTGAATATTGATATCACCACTTTCTTGTCATTAATGATTTCATGAAATATCGTTTTCCATCCCCTCTCTTTTGTTCTGTGTGTATTTGGCCTGAAGAGATTCCCTTATAGGCAGCATATTGAAGGGTCTTGTTTTTTAATCCAATCAGCCACCCTATGTCTTTTGATTGGAACACTTAGTCTCTTGACATTGAAAGTAATTATTGATAGGTATGTACTTATTGCCATTTTATTACTTGTGTTCCAGTTGTTTTTGTAGTTCTTCTCTGTTCACTTCTTCTTTTTGTTTCTCCCATTGTGATCTAATCATTTTCTTTAGTACTATGCTTGGGTTCCTTTCTTTTTGGTTTTTGTGTGTCTTTACCATGGTTACCATGATTTGTGGTTACCATGGGGTTCAAGTATACTGACCCATAATTATATCTATGTGACTTAAACTGATAGTCATTTAAGTTTAAACACATTCTAAAAGATCTACATTTTTTACTCCCCTCCCCAACATTTTGTGTTTTTTTAATCATATTTTACATCTTCATGCTTATCCCTTTACTGTTAATTGTCTTTATACTTGATTTTACATTTTTTCTTCTTTTAATCTACATGCTTGCTTATTTAATTGATCTTAAATCCTTACTATATATTTGCCTTTCTTATCTGGGGATTTCCCTTTCCTATAGATTCTTACTTCTTTTTTATTTAGAGAAGACCCTTCAACATTTCTTTTAGAGTAGGCTATTGCTCATTTTTCGTTTAGTTTTTGCTTGTGTGAGAAGTTCTTTATCTCTCCTTCTAGTCTAAATTATAACCTTGCTGGGTAGAGTGTCCTATAGGTTGCAGGTTTTTCCCTTTCAGGACTTTGAATATATTTTGTCATTACCTTCTGGCCAGCAATGTTTCTGTGAAGAAATCAGCTGATAGCCTTATGAGGGGGTCCCTGGTAACTGACTATTTTTCTCTTGCTGCCTTTAGAATCCTCTTTCACTTTTGACATTTTAATTAGGTGTCTCGGTGTGGTGTGGTTCTGTTTGGGTTCGTCTTATTTGAGACCCTCTGTGCTTCTTATACCTGGATATCTGTTTCTTTCTTCAGGCTTGGGAAGTTTTCAACCATAATTTTCAACCATCTTCTCTCTCTCTTCTCATTTTGGGACCCCTATAATGTGAAAAATTCCCCCCCACACACACGTATATATGCTTTTTGCTGTTCTGATTGTGATTTCCATTTTCTATCTTCCAGATCCCTTATGTGTTTTTCTGTATCACCTAGTCTGCTGTTAATTCCTTCCAGTGTGTTTTTCATTTCAGTTATTGTATTCTTCAGTTCTGACTAGTTCTTTTCTTATATTTTCTAATTCCTTGTTAAAATTCTCACTGTGTTCACCTATTCTTTTCCCTAATTCAGTTAGCTTTCTTATTACTAATGCTTTGAATTTTTTATCTAGTAAGTTATTTATGTTCCATTAGTTGTTTTTTCAGGGCTTTCTCTTTCTCTTTCAATTGAGACAAATTATTCTGTCTTCTCATTTTGCTTATCTTTCTCTGTCTCTATGAAATTAGGTGAAACAATTACCTATGGTGGTCTTAGAGGGATGTCCTTATGTGGGAGTATCCCTATACAGTCTACAAGGCCCCAGTGGCTTTGGTGGCAGAACTGGATTTGATGTGAGCACAAGTCACACCCTTCCTCAGGGTGTGCTGGTAGCTGTCACCTTGGTAGGAGGTGGGGCTAGAGATGGAGGTGCTAGGGCCAGAGCAATGTGTGAGTCAGGGCTTCCCCTCTGTTCAGTGGTCATCACCGCCTTACTGAGAGCAGGGTCAGGTCCCAAGGTGCTGGAGCAAAAGCCCTGAGGGTTGGGTCCGAGCTGGCTCAGTTCCCTTTAAATGTGTGCTCTTTTCCCTCCCAGCACTGGCACCCTCACCCGAGTGGAGCAATGCTGGAGAAAGAGGGGCTGGTGTGGGTATTCAACAGTGGTGGGGGCATGGGCTGTGGTGGTCTGACTGCCATCAGAGATCTGGTCTGCCCCTGATGCTCCACCTGTGCAACTGCCAGTAACAGCTGCCCCCTGCTTGCTCAGATGCCACTTAGGGTTTGAGCCACCATAGCATCTTTTTTTTATTGACGTATAGTTGATTTACAATGTTTCAGGTGTAATATATATATATATATATATATATACACACACACACACACACACACACGCATATATATATATGTTCTTTTTCAGATTCTTTTCCATTATAAGTTGGTACACCATAGTATCTTACAGCCAAGCTTTTTCCTTATTGTGGCAGCCCTTAGTCCCATGTGGAGCTGCCATATGAGGCAAACTGTGCTGGAGCATTTGCTTGGCTCAGGCTAGGATGCATGCCATAGTGGTCACAGGAAACCAGTCAGCCAGCTGGGTGGTTTCAATCCACCATTTCTGCCCTGTTTTGGGAGCTAGCAAGTTTTCACGGCCTCCTCCCAAGCAGAGTCCAGGCATCCCACAGCCGTCCTATTAGTCCCACTGGCCCTTCAACCAGCCAAGGGGGCTCATCTTCCCTTTGTTGGACCCAAGGGCTAAGGCACCCAATCTGTGGCTCAAACCACCACTCTCCAGGGAGGATCTCTACCTGTGTAATCCCCTTTCTCTTCTGAGTCCCCTCCTAGGGGCACAGGTCCCAACCTGATCACTTCTCTTCCCTTACTGTCTGATTCTATGTGGATCTTTCTTACAGCCTTGGGTATATAGGAGTCTTTCTGCCAGTCTCCTGTTAGTTTTCAGTGAGAATTGTTCCACATGTAGATGTATTTTTGATGTATTCATGGGGGAAGGTGAGTTCCACTTCCTCCTATTCCGCCATCTTGAGTCCCTCCGAGTCTAAGTTTCTTACAGCCCTCCTGTTAGTCCCACTGGTTTTCTAACCAGCTAAGGGGACTTGTGTTCCTGGTGTCAGATTCCAGGGCTGTGGTGCCCAATATGTGGCTCGAACTGCTCACTCCCCAGGGAGGCTCTCTGTCTTTGTAATTCTCTCCCTCTTCTGTGTCCTCTCCCAGAGGCACAGGTCCCAACCTGATCACTTCTCTTCCCTTCTTATCCAATTTTGTGTGGATCTTTATTACAGCCTTGGTTGTACAGGAGTCTTTCTGCCAGTCTCCAGTTAGTTTTCAGTGAGAATTTCTCCACATTTAGATGTATTTTTGATGTGTTCATGGGGGGAATTGAGTTCCATGTCCTCCTAATCTGCCATCTTGATATCTTCCCCCAGGAAGTTTGAACTTCTATCTAAAAGCAATAAGAATTATATAAAGATTTTTCTTATTATGAAATTTTCAAATATATAGGAAATTTTAAATGGTAGTTTCTACCATTAATATTTCACTATACTTTCTTTATCACATATCTATCCATCTATCTATTCTGCTATCTAATAGAAAGGTTTAAAACAGAATATTTACATGTTATGTGGAGAAAAAATTGAAGGAATAAAGACTAGAGGCAAGGAAAAAAGATAGGCAGCGCTGTAATTGTCTAGGCAAAAGATGATGGTGATTTGGACTGGTGAAGTGGTAATAGGAATAAGAAGAAGTGGACGTAGTTAAAACATATTGAAGAGATAGAATCATCAGGACTTGATAGATGTTTGAATGTGGGGTTGATGGAGAGGGATGAGTATAAGTTGTAGTTAGGAGTACAGACTCAAGAGCCAGACTACCTGGAATCGAATCCTGTCTGTGCCACCTATCAGCTGTCCCTTCCCTATGCCTCAGTTTTCTGTTTTGTGAAATGGGGATAATAATCCTTATTTCATAAGATTGTTATAAGGGTTACCTGAAAAAAATATATATGTATCTTAGAACAGAACCTAGCACATAGTAAATTCTATATAAGTGGATGCTATTATTATATTTAATATTATATATAAGAGGTGACACTCTGGTTGGAAAGATGTGGGTTCAAATCCCAGATCTATTATTTACTAGCTATGTAATATGAGATTCTTTTTTCATTTGAAACATGGAACAAACAGTAACTCCTTCATATGAGTTTTTGAGTATTAATTTAAATGAGAGGAAACAATATACATCTCTTATTTTTAGAATGACCACAGATCTAAGATTATCTGTGGAGATCTTCCACAAGAATTCTTTAATTGTGATTATTTTCAGAGAGAGAGTTGGGATGCTGGTAAAGCATCAGTAGGAAGTAATGAGATGGGTGAGGATGGGTAGCACACTATGTCACAGTGCTAAGATTCCAGGGCTCAACACTCCTTTTGCCCCTAGGCTGCTGCCATCCAACACTTAGAATCTGCAACCACTGAGTTGAACAAAATCCTGAAGGCCAAGTACCCGACAGAGATGATCATTGCAACCAGGTCAGTCTTCCTTTGGCTCTCAAACTTTGGGATGTTTTTGCCCCTCATGGGCTGTTCCTCAGTCAGAGATGGGGCTCATTTTAATAGCTTGGGGGGTTGAGGCCAAGGAAAGCTTATGTTTACCTTCCCAAATCAAATTTCTTCCAACTCAAACCTCCTGAATAGAAAGTTTACGGGGGGAAAAAAAAAAAAAGATGAGATTGGGGTGAGGGCTCTTGTTACTCCAAAAAGACAAAATTGTAAGCCACAGATTTGGAAGAAGGGTTACAGAAGGGAAACACAACATTCCATACCATTCAAGAGCATAGCATAGCTCCCTACAGTAGGGAGACCTTGTTTTCCATTTAATACCTGGAAAACTCTCTGTGGTATCTGCTACAGCTGCTTTCGCATAGCTGAGCAACACATTCTCCCCTTCTAAATACGTGGGTCATTCATTCCTCTTGGGACTCTGGTGGGTTCCTTCCAAGTCTACCACATTCTCTTTTGAGAAACAGTCCCTACAGGGACCGTCGTCCCAAAGTCATTATGTTTGTACTAAATTAGCCAGGCCCTTGAACCATAGCTGATTTGACCCAGGGTGAAATCCTGACCCAAGTTGGACTGACTGAATTCTGTTTCCTGGAAATTTGGAATTTGGGCTAAGAAATGCTAGTTAAACTCTCTTAGGTACTGGCATATTTCACCATATGCACATGAAGAATCAGAATAAACAAAGAGGGGAGAGGGAGTTGGGGGAGAGGGACAAGGAGAGGGAGGGAGGAGAGATCAGGAAAGAGAGAGGGAGAAGGAAGAGGAGGAAGATGGAAACTAATATTATAAGAGAGAAGGTCTCTGGACCTCATGGTCCATGTCACATTGTGTCATCTATCTTATATTTCCAGATTCCTGTGCTCAGCAGTGGAAGATTTTGTAGTTGATATTGTAAAGGCCTGGAGCCGGATAAAACAGAACAATACAGCAATAGAGTCTGTGATTTTGAAAGTAAGTTTCCATCCTTTTTTCTTGTACTCTTTGTGGTGCCAGGGCCCCATTTTTAATAAAAGCAAATGTGCCTCTCACTGGGAATTGTAAAAGAGCAAGGAGGAGCAGCTGGTAAGCCTCCCTGATGGGGAAAATCCTCATCAAACTTCCACCTTTCACCAAATGAAGAGTGGCACTATACATGCTTATCCATGTACCATGTCCCTAAGCATATGCCAAGCATCTGTCCACACCTAGACACAAGCGTACACCAACATGTATGCACATGGTTGTATACCAGAACATGCTTGAAAATACATACAAATACATGCTAGAAATACACGCACATTCACCTCTATAACAACCACAGTAACAATAACAGCTAACACTTATATAGCACTTACTGTGTGCCAGGAACTGTTCTAAGCACTTATAATGTATTAACTTATTTAATCTTCACAACTGCCCTAGAATATAAAAACACAAATAGATTAAGTGACTTACCTAAGTTTACAAACTATTAAGTGATGGAGCTGGGAATCAAGCTATAATCATGTAGTACACCCCCAAACATACACACAGACAAAGGCAGACACCAGGCAACCATGCAGAGCCACATCCACATTCATAGGAGCATGCCCATGAAAACACCAATCCAGAAATGTTTATCTTTCCTCAGTTTTGCCATATTACACATCATTTTACAGGCCACTCTGACATGAGAAAGACTAGGCAACATATATTGATGCCTGCAGCTGCTCTGAAACAAACAGTGTCTCTTTGACCCCCTAACACCTTTTGGTTATCTTATCACATCTACCCAAGCAGTTCTTTCCCTAAACTTTCATCTCCCCACATGTAGCTTTCTATGCTCAGTGTTCCTGGCCAACTAGTACCCCTCCCTACCTCTCCCCATACCATCTGACTCCTCAGTCTGTGCTTTCAGGCACAAATCCCTCGTAACAATGCCCTGTCTCCTTCCCCATATAGAGCGACTTAATGTATGACAAGCTCAGTGTCCTGATTGATATCCTTGCTGAGGATGCAGCAGTTGAGAAGAGTACCACAGCACATGCAGACAGTGCCAAGGCAGATGGAAAGCCCTTCATCCCTCAAATAGACCACATAGCCAAGTGCAAGTTGGAGCTGGCCACAAAGGCCCAGAATCTCCAAAAGTCCTTGAAACTCATCATATTCCAAGTTGAACAAGGTAAAGGCCCCAGGGTTGTGGTGATTGAGGTAGGGGAAAGAGAAGGTTCCTGTGGGTAGTTTACTGGTCTCCCTCACTCTGGGTCTACTATTTGACATCACTACCAAAACTTGACTAGATTCTGCATTCATAAAGCATCCAAAGTCTGTCCTAGTCTCCACTGATTTGAAAAGCCTCAGTCCTGATAAGCTGCCCCTTTTGCTCCTCCTACCTCCCAGGCACTCAACTCTTTCTACTTATTTATTTTTGGAACTAACAATCATCCTAAACAATTACAGCTGCTAAGTGGCTTGGCTCAAAGGTCTGTCAGCTTCAACCTCCAGCCATGGAATCTTTTTCCACCTGCTCCTGTCCCCTTCCAACCACTGAGCCTATGACGATTTTAGAAAGAAAATAGTGTTCATCTCTGCATGTCTTACACAGTATTAATCAGGCACAAGGGCTCTGAGAGTGGTCCTGGCAGCTCTAGCATTGATTGCCATTTCCCATAACTCATGACAATCTGCAAGCTTCCAACTCAGTATGAAAACTCTTTCAACTCCTCCAACTTCTTAATTTAACATTTTGGTTCCCACTTCTTCTCCACAATGCTTCTTTGAAAAACAGATCAGAAAATATAACACCAAGTGTGTTCTACCTGAGCTATTGGACTTGAACAGAAGTCCATGTAGCAAGGAAGTCCTTTTGGCTGGCCTTTGACCTTTAGTTACAGTACCTTCTCCTGCCTGGGTATCTTTAGGTACAACCTCAGCCAAGTTTCTAAGAAAGAAAGGAAATAACCCTTCTGCACTATGAAATCATTAAACAGCCAGTTTGCCTCTATTTCTGTAGGTAGTTTCCAAGTAGCAGGGATCAGATCAATCTGATGTAGCCATAACCCTGTCACAACTAATCCTCAGCCTGCTCCATCAATACATAAGTCAGATTTAGAAGTACAACTTGTGGCCATGGGACAGAGAAAGGCTCCCCTGGCAGCACAGGGATTGAACCTATGAGCTTTGGCATAGGCTGAGCACCTGAGCTATACAGTATATAGGCTGGTAAAAGAAAGGAGACTTCTCAAATATTCTGGGTATTGGTGAGACATTTGGTTGAAAGAATGGCATGGTCCTAGAGGCTTAAGTTTAGAACAAAGGTCATGTGAGTAAATGAATTAACAAAGAGGCAAGAATGGAGGTAGAAGAACAGAGTTTCCCACCCTGCTCCCCCTACCTCTGGCCCCAAGCTTCTACTCACAACCACATTTACTGGACGATAGGAAAAGAGTAACAAGTAAAACACAGAAAGCTCAGGCACGGATGTGAAGAGACATGGCAATACTGTAAGAAAGCTGAAACCACAAACAGCATCATGGAGGAGATGTGATGATCAAATGGGAGTCTCCATTGTCTCCCCACACACTGACTGGTATTAACTAAACAAAAGAGATGCTCAAGAAATGTGACCAATCCTCCCTCCCTCCTTTCCTCCTTTTCTTCCTTCCTTTCCTTCCTCTCCTTCCTTCCTTCCCTCCTTCCTTCCACTTTTTCTCTATAGTTCTTGATGAGCAAAGCCGACAGACAATATCAGTCAAGAACTTTAGTTCAACTTTCTTCCTGGAAGATGACTCAGAAGATATTAACCAGATGAGCCCAAGACACCGTAATGATCTTTCTCTTCTCCTTCCTTTACTCTAAGCTTCATCTCTGTCTTCTAGTTCCCAGAGAATAAAGATGTATTTTCATGCATCTTCCTTTAGCCATAATCCTACTCTGCAGTACATATCCCTCCCTCTTCTCGAGAAACCTCACACTATAAGACCCCATGCCTATGTCCAGAAGTAATGACCCCATTAGATACTTTGAAAAGGCTGGCCTGATGAAACCCAAGATTTGAAGCTGTTTCACTGCCAGCAAGCAAGCAGCCCAACCTTACTATTCTGTCAGTGGAAGTCCCTGTCCATCCAAGATGATCCCTCTTTGGAATGAGAACCCTGAATATTATCAAGGAGAAAGTCATTGAGCTTGACTCTGCTCCAACAGAGAAAGTGGGGTGAAATACAAGTGGGGGGAAGGGCTTTCTTGTTTGTATCTGACACCAAGGTGACGTCTTTTGTGTCTAGGTTCTCGTCTTGGTACTCTGTCTTCTATATCTTCTCTCAAAAGTGAAGACCTAGATAACCTCAATTTGGAGCACTTATATTTTACACCTGAAACTATGTAAGTATTTAAGCCTATCACCTTCCTATGGCTTCTCCCTTTCTCTGGTTAAGAGAATAGTCTAAGGATACCCAGAGTCAAATGCTGACTCTACTTACTAGTTGTGTGAACTTAAGTAATTCAACCAAACCTCAGTTTCCTCATGTATAAAATGGAGATAATTGTAGAACTTGCCAGATAGGTTTGCTGTATTTATTGAGTTTATATATCCAAAGTACTTGCATTGGGCAGTGTTTGGCACCCATAGTTAGGTGCTATATGTGTTACAGTTGTTATTATTATTTTTTTTTTATTAAAACAACTTCATTTCATTTCAAAGGACCTGTTTTTCACTGTTGCCTTTAACAGTAAATGATTGGAGTTGCTAAGAAGTAAGTGGACATTTAGAGGGCTAGCTAGCAAATCTAAAGACATCTGTCTCAATAGCCCTACCTCTTTAGAATATTCCCAGTAGCCAAGTTCCATCACATTCACTCATTTTGAGTTCCATTAAGAAAATCAGTTACATCAGTTAGAGAATCCCCAATTTCTGGACTGTGGTCAAGGAAGACAAATCTCATGTGAGAGATGTAGGGTCAGTTTAGTAATGAATAAAAAAAATCTGTGATTAAGTAGCTAAATTGTAACTATTTTCAGTTTCTCAAAAGAAAGACACAGCTAGCAATTATTTAAGTTTTCTGCAGCTTCCCATTTATTCCTATATTCAACTCCCATTCCCCTCCGCTTTACCATTGGCTTAAGCTCATATATGAGGCCTCAATGGACCTACCTAATGAGTTTTGATCAATGGTGTGCTGGAAAATGTTTAACAACCAGCTCTCTGGGGGGATGAAAGCCCTGATTTATTCCTGGTGTAAACCCTTTCATCATGGCCTATTTCAAGCTACTGATATAATGTCATTGAATGCAGAGTTGGGAATTATAGGCATAATCAGCTTACCTAAACTGGTATGAATTGGCTCCAGCACACCACTGGTTTTAATGGATGGATGCAGAAGAATAAAACAAACTACTTGGTTTTGTTGTTGTTGTTGTATATATATCTACCCTCTTTTATCAGTTTTTTTCCTTCAAATATGTGGTCACTTTGCCCTTTGATGTGAAAGTGCTACAAAGGAGTTCAGACATCTCTGGAAACAGTAATACAGACTTTACTTTCATCATATATTTTTATCTGAGATACTTAAATGTTCTTTCTTTATGGGAATAAGTCAATGACTCTTATTTCCCTTTATTTTATGTGGAGAAAATAATGACCACTCATATCTGACAGCCTCCAAAGATGGCTTCTTTATTATGAATCCCAGTTCCACTGAATCCACCCAACTGGCTGGGTGTCCTCTCTTACAGCTAACAAGTTAGTTGTTAACACAATAGGACATCTACATGTGCCTCTCAAGAACATTAAGCCTTGTGCCCAGTGTAGAGGGGGCCTTCCCTCAGTGGCTGTTGATCACGCAGATAAAGTCTGCAGCCCAATGATAACAGCACTTCTTTCCTGCACCAGTGTCTATTTTCTTCTTCCCTTTGGCTAATTTCAGACGCTTCAAAGAAAGGTGTGTCATGAACAACTATTTTGGAATTGGACTAGATGCTAAAATTTCTCTGGAATTCAACACCAGAAGAGATGAACACCCAGGACAATACAAGTAAGGAAAAGAAACTCCCCTCCCTACATACAAACACACAATCACAATATACACATGTATTCCCACATCCCCTACCTCACAGACAAGAAACAGAAAGAGTCTGTCCTTTGTAAGTAAAACACATTAGTCCCAAGGTTAGACTAGTGGGATAGCTTGCCCCAAATATTGACCAGATCTGTGATGACGCTGCACTGGCATCCTGAACTTGGAGCTGCTTTCATAGTCTTGACCTGTGGACAGCTAACTGTGTTACTGTTACTGAAAACAGATTACATTGATTCAATTCAGCCAATTGCCTATCTTTGTTCTGTCTCCAAGAACTTGATGAGGTCCTAGTAGTGGTTTTAGGTCTGTTCTTGCTTGGCAAGGCTGCAAAGTATCAAAGATCGCCCTACTGGTTCTTAGTGTTCCTAACCGGGTTCCCCAGGACCTACTGATTTTACCCCATCTTGGTTGGTCTGCTTGGCACCTTCTGGTACTTTTGTACTACAGACATACCCTAAGGCAGCCTCAGAGTTCTTGTGGTAAATTGAAATTATGAGTAAAAAGAAGCACACCCTCCACCCATCATCACCATCCCTGCCCACCTGCCACCAGAACTTCTTTCTCAGAGCAGGCCTGGGCTGAGGAACAAGTACTTTATCAGATGTGTCTTGAAAATATTGCTTCCCAGTTGCTTGTCTTTTTTGTTATTATTGCTTGTCTTTTCATTTGTAATGGTCCCTTTTGAAATACAAAATTTTGAATTTTGATGAGTTCCAATTGATCAAGTTTTTTTTTTGTTTTTTTTTGTTTTTTTTTTTTTACGGACCATGCTTTTGATGCCATGTTTGAGAAATCTTTGCCTAACCCAAGATCTTAAAAATTTGCTGTTTTCTTCCAAAATTTTTGGTTTTGCTCTTACATTTAAGTCTATGATCTGTTTTGAGTTACTTTTTATGTATGGTATTAGGTAAGAATCTGAGTTCATCTTTTTGCACATGGATATCCATTTACCACAGCACCACTTTTTAAAACTATCCTTTCCCCCAATGAATTGTGTTGGCACCTTTGCTGAAAATCAATTGACCCTAAATGTAAGGGTTTTTTTTCCTAGACTCTCACCTACATTCCATTGATCTATGTGTCTATCCTGTGCAAGCACCACGCTGTCTTGATAACTGTAGCTTTATAGTAAGTTTTGAAATTGGGAGATGAAAGTCCTCCAACTTTGTTCTTTTTTCAGAATTGTTTTGGTTGTTCTAGGTATTTTGCATTTCCATATAACCAAACTCCAATTTTTAATAGATAAGGAAACTGAAGTGCCCAGAGAACTTATGGTTTAAAACAGAGTGCAAATAATTTTGTGCTATGTGCTAGCCTTCTTACATTTCAAAACCCATGCCCTGTGGTGGCTCATTTCTGTGGCTCTACTTTTTTTTTTTTTTTAATGGCTGTGTTGGGTCTTCGTTTCCGTGCGAGGGCTCTCCCTAGCTGCGGCAAGTGGGGGCCACTCTTCATCGCAGTGCGCGGGCCTCTCACCATCGCGTCCTCTCTTGTTGCTGAGCACAGGCTCCAAACGCGCAGGCTCAGTAGCTGTGGCTCACGGGCCTAGTCGCTCCGCAGCATGCGGGATCCTCCCAGACCAGGGCTCGAACCCGTGTCCCCTGCATTGGCAGGCAGATTCTCAACCACTGCGCCACCAGGGAAGCCCTGTGGCTCTACTTTAAAAGCTCACAGTAAACTCTATCCAGTCTTTCTAGTGATTGTTAAGTATCCTGCCTGTTTTTATCAGAGACTCTACAGTCAACAGGACCTTGTCCTTCCCACCTCCACCACAAGTCTCCGGATATCCTTGCCCGTCCCATATTCTCTCCACTGGTTCCTACTCTACAGTCTTCCTAGTAAGCTTATTTCTATTCTGTAGCACTGAGTTAAGTGTTTGATATACAGGTCTTGGAAATCTCTCCACTTTGCCAGAAAAGTTATGCTTCAAAGAAACTGCAATCTAAGAGTCACATGTTTCAAATGAAATTGATTCCAAGTGGCTGAAACCTTGAGCTCCCAGAGTGGCACTTGCCAGGGTAGCTGATGTGTACTAGCCAGTTATGCTCACAGCTTTTTATGAGCCTTACTTTCTAAATATAGCCTGTCTCTTCCAAGCCTGAACCAATATCAGAAGCAAGTAAAAGTGACAAATCAATGGGATGCTGATGCCTCAAGGAGACCCAGGAACCCATTTCAGCTGGTGTTCACATAAGGATACCAGTTACACTATCCTAGCATTCCCTCTTGTGTCCAGTTACCATTAAACATGACTCCTCTCTATAAGAAGGCACTTGACGAATAAGATGGTGTCTCCTCTTACTTTTCTTCATCCACTTATCTTTATATTATTCACCCTCTGACTACCTTTCTCTACCCTTATCTCCCTGTAGTAGCCGCCTTAAGAACAAGATGTGGTATGGCCTTCTGGGAAGCAAGGAACTTTTTCAGCGCTCTTACAGGAAACTGGAAGAACGAGTGCACCTGGAGGTTAGTGGAAAAGAGGGTGATCCTTCCTGGGCATGAAGAAAGGAAATATCATGACCTTGGGAATCAACTTTCCACTATATCCTTAGTTCTTCCCAAGCTTTAACTCTGATCCTCACTCATTGCTCATGGGAGGAAAGCATGAAGATAGATTTCCATTTTATGGATAAGAAAATAATAGCATGAAGAGAAGACAGAGCCCTTCCCCCATCTCTGTAAATGGCCCTTCACATTGGTATCTGAAAAGCCAGCCAATAAGGGCTACTTTTTTCTTTCAGTGTGACGGAGAAGCCATCTCCTTGCCAAACCTGCAAGGCATTGTAGTGCTCAACATTACCAGCTATGCTGGAGGCGTCAACTTTTGGGGAAGCAGCACAGCTACCACAGTGAGTATGGAACAAGGAACAGGGAGGAAGAAAGGCTTGACCCCTCTAAAGTCTATCAGAAAGGAGAGTTGAATTGACTGGAGTGTAGGGGAAGAGGAGATGGGCTGGGGACCTTTATTGGCAGCAGCTGTATGATGAGGTTTTTTTTTTTTTTTTTTTTTTTTTTTTTTTTAAGGCAATTACCACCCCAGAGCACAAGAATCAACCAAAAACCTCAGGATCAGATAAATTCTTCGGTGTTGCTTGGACTTTGAATTTTCCATTCCTCACATTTGAAAGATCCTTGAAAGGTTACCTAGGCCATGCCCTTTTCTCTAAGGAGGTCTGTCAATAAAATCTCCTGAGAAATTGGCCATGAATCCTTTCGTCTGAGCTCACCCAAGAAGGCCATGAGACCAGTGGGACTGGCCTTGGGGATTTATGATGCTAGATTGGACAGGGAGAGAACCAGTTAAGAGTTGTGATCTCAAAAGGGACTGAGTTTTTATCTCAGTGCCCTTTTCCCAAGTTGGCTTCCTGACCTCATTCTTCTCCTTTTAATAATGTAGTAGTTTCTCCACTCTTCATGAGCTAGAAAAATTCTCACCAGGAGCTTTCAAAGCATACCTGCTTGTGATAGGCAAGGTGTGGTTTCTCAAGGGTGAGATGTGTGACACAGTTCTTCCTCCTCAGGAATATGAGGCTCCTGCGATAGATGATGGGAAGCTAGAGGTAGTGGCAATCTTTGGTTCTGTACAGATGGCAATGTCCCGTATCATCAACCTGCATCATCATCGCATCGCCCAGGTAGGCACGGGCCTGGTGGGCACCAGAAAGGGTTTGAGCTCTGTGGCTTCAATCCAGGATGTGAGGTAGTCTCAGGAATTAACCAGGTATAAGAATGACAGGGTGGAGAGAGCAGGTTATCTGGTGGGAAGCAAGGTGCTGGCTGAAGTTGGAAACAGAGGTGGTAGGGACCAAAGGAGCAAAAAGCCCATAGCAAACGTGTTTCCTCCCTGGGACAATCGGATTCACATTTTTGCCAGTCCTGTTCAGATACACATTTAGGCTATGACTGTGAGATTATCAGATTGGTCTATAGTCGTTACCTCATTTTTCTCCCCCATTCTCCCTCCTCCTCTTCTCTGGCAGTGCCGTGAGGTGATGATAACCATCGATGGTGAAGAAGGTATCCCAGTGCAGGTGGATGGGGAGGCCTGGGTTCAGAGGCCAGGCCTTATCAAGATTAGATACAAGAACACTGCCCAGATGCTGACAAGAGATCGGGTAAGAAGGGAAAGGCTCATCTGGGGCTCCTACGTTGTCTCATCTACAGCTATCACTTGAGTACTGAATACTTCCAGTCAGGCAGAATTCCTTAAAGGGAGGTCTGCATGATACTTATCTCAGAGTCACCTTGGGTGCTTGTTAGAAATGCACATTCCTGGGCCCCACACAGGCCCACTGCATCAGAATGGAGACGGGTATTTCCTGGGAACTTGCATTTGCAGACAAGCTCCCTGAGACACTCTGATATACATAGACACTTGCAAAGCACTGTCCAAGAGAGTGAGACAAGAAGCTCCCTTCTGTAGTTTTCAAAAAAGTTGTACTCCTCCCTCCACTGCACAGAGTTAAAGGCCTCAGGTGGTTACGGAGAAATCTGCTCCCTCAACAAGAGATTCTTCATTGAATATGGTCTTTAGGTTCCTCTAAGGCGTCTTAAAATACTGCATTCACAAATATCACTCACCTCAGCTACACCACCTAAAGCTAGAAAGGAGCCATTATTAATCAGATGCTCAATGCTTAGAGGCTTTCTTCCACTCTGGCCTGTGGACAGTCCATAGACACAGCAATAGAGAAGGGATGGGATGTCTAGTTTATAAACTACCTACTTTGTGTTGGGCACTTTACATATATTCTCTCAAGTAGGTCCTCTCAACAATCCTGTGAGGTAGATACACTTATTCCCATTTTATAGGTGAGGAAAATGAGGACCATAGAGGTTAAATACTTTGCTAAACTGACACAACTAGTCAATGACAGAAGCACAATTCAAAATTAAACGAGATATGTCTAGCTCTAAGATCCATCAGAATATATTGCCTAGATTTGGCAAAGAAGGGAGCTGAAAAGGGCTCCACTTTCTTATTGATCATGATACCTACCTATAGGAGCTTCTGGAAGGCAGACATCTGTCTGATTCAAGTATGTTGTTCCAAGACTTGGCATGGTAACAGCAACAACGACAACAACAAAAACAACAAAAACTAAAACTGCTTAGTATGAAAGAGACATTGAATAAAATGTTGGACAGATGTATGGGTGTGGAGATTGGGTGTATGGGGGAATGGATGAGGCCCTCTTTCCCCTTTCCCCACAGTACCCACAAATATCAGACTCACAGACAGATCTGTCACATGCCGTCTTAGCTACAGCAATCTTTAGGCTCTGCCACTGTCTTTATCGCCAGGACTTTGAGAACTCAATGAAAATGTGGGAGTGCAAGCATTCTGAAATCCAGGCTGCCTCTCAACCCCAGCTGGACTCCCAGGAATCTCAAGATAGCCTCTCTGATGAGGAGTATGCCCAGATGCAGCACTTAGCTCAGCTTGCAGAAAACCTCATCAGCAGGTAAGTGGACTGGCCCAGATACAGGGCTGGGAATCCCAAGAAGAGATAGGGAGAAGAAGCCAACTTGTATCTATTGGCTACTGGAGAGCCTGGCCTCAGAAAGGAGTCTTGCTCAGAGCTCTGAAGATTGACAGGGACCCTGACATTCTACGTAGGAAATAGTCTTTGTGGTCAGCAGTAAGCCAGCTTGGACCTCTCTCATTAGGCCCAGAGATAAGTTTTGATCTCCTCTTGCTGCCCCAGACCCAACAGGACTAAAAACGTTTATCTTTGCCCTTAAATATCAGGAGGGCCTTAGAGTTTCTGGAGTCAGCTCCTTCCTCTATTCTAGCCTCCCACTCTCCCAAAGCACCCAGTATCTAATTCTGGCGAGACAAGGATGGACAAAAGTGAATACCTAGAGAAGAGTAGAAACATTTTCTGGCATAGGTGGCTCCCTAGAAATGAGAAGAAATAACAGGAGAGAGTAAAGAATACAATTTACCCTTAATCCCAACCCTCACCAGCTCCTCAGGCCAGACATCCTTCAGAACTCTAGACTCATTTATCTGTCCTTGCCTTATTACAGACTTACTGGCCTGAGCAAGGTCCACCAGCATGTGTCTGTCCTCATGGATTCTGTGAATGCCAGTGCTAACATCCTGAATGATATATTTTACAACAAAGACGGTAGCAATGATGCAGGTGCAGCTTCCTGCATTCCCATTGAGGTAAGGGGGGAAGGGGCAGATGAAGGAAAGGAGTCAAACCAAATAAGAAAGGGAAGGAAGGGGACCTGGAGGCTGGGTAGAGAAACTGGGCAAATGACATGGCAGGAAACTGATGGATAGAGTAGTGAGGGAGGCAGATATTGCTTGACTTGTTACAGGTCCAGAGTGGTTACTGGGAGAATCCCATAGCAGATTTCATCAGCCTGATAGCTATCTACCACACTGGCCTCAAGGAGAAATAGCCTGAGAATGGAGAGGAACTTGGCTTAGGCCCTTCCTCATTCCAACTGGATCCCTATATGACCTGTTAAGGTGACACTTGTCATTGAAACTTGTGCTCCAGGCTGCCTTGGTTTTCCTCTTGAAGGGAAGGTCTAGTTTCTTGATGTTAAATGTGCCATCCTGTGACTTTACCCACTGGCAGAAGATTTTTAAGTGATGCTTTTAAAAAGTAACTTTAGTGCTAGGCAAACAATACAAAAGGGCCACATACAGGGTCAGGGCCTCCTAAAATGTAGGTTACCTGTTTATTCGGGGCCGGATCTTAGTTGGAAGAGGCCTGGAGCTCCAGGCCTGGCGTTTCAAGAAGACAGATGGTTAGGCCTAACTTTGTGTACCATGGGAAAGGTGGCTTCAGCCTAATGGCAACAAGTGGCCTCAAACTTACTATCTGGTTTGCATATTCCCTGTTTCCCTATACCCATAGCACTCAATCAGTGATGCCAAATGCCAAGTTGTGCTGTGCCACAGCATACAACACACCAATACAGCTGTACTGGTAGTTGATAGCTGGCATCAGTTTTGACTGGTTGGTGCCCATGCTGAACTACTAGTTGTGCTATATTGTGAATATTACTTTTTCACTTATAGCCACATCCTACTAGCCTGCTCCTACCTTCCCACAGAGAAGCCAGCTGCATGCTTACTAACCAACAACTCCTCTGTCTTTGTCCTTTCCCTTCCTTTCTTTTCCTTTCTTCTCCTCTCAGACTCTAACCAGAAATGACGCAGTAGATGTTACATTTAGTCTTAAAGGGCTCTACGATGACACCAAAGCTTTCCTGGATGAAAACTTGGTGAGTGGATGGGGTTGGAACAGGGAGGGCAAAGTACCCCATCTGAATTTGGTCACAGCCTGTGCTTGGTTCTAGGGCATTGGAAGACATGTAGGAGCATTTTGGCCAGGTGCTTACCTGGCAGTCCCTGCTGTGTCATCTTCACCCAGAGTTGTCATTGATCGTGTCACTTTATAAGTTATGCAAATCCATAGGGACTACAATATCCTTGAAGAAAAGCCTGTCTCCTTTGGCAAATGTCTCCTGGGTCCAGACCAGGCCAAACAAAAGCAACGTTTTCTCATCATACCTAATATAGTTTCAGTAGAAAAGGGTGAGCTCTTTTGAGCTGCTCTGCATCTCCCAAGTTTCCACATACGTCTCTCACCATGTGGAAAGACAGTAAGGAATAGTGGGAAAAGTTGGGGGTCTCTGAGTTCAAATCCCAAATCTGCCAATTACTAGCTATATTAGTTTTCTAAGGCTGCTGTAACAAAGTACTAAAACCTGGGTGACTTAGGACAACAGAACTTTATTGTCTCACAGTTCTGTAGGCTAGAAGCCTGAAATCAAGGTGTCAGCAGGGCCATGTTCCTTCTGAAACCTGTTGGGAAATCCTTCCTTGCCTCTTCCTAGCTTCCGGTGACTTGCTGGCAATCTTTGCTGTGTTCCTTGGCTTGTAGATGCATTACTCCAATCCTCCATATTCACATGGTGCTCTCCCTGTGTCTCTCTGTCTTCCCATGGCCATCTCCTTAAAGGATACCAGTCTTACCGGATCAGGGCCCACCCTACTCCAGAGTCCAGACCAGACCAATGATCTCATCTTAATAATTACATGTGCAATGACCCTATTTCCAAATAATTGAGGTACTGAGGATTAGGATTTCAAGATATCTTTTTGGAGGGGACACAAATGAATCCATAACAGTAGGTATGTGAGGTAACTTCACCTCTCTGGGTCTCAGTTTCCCTACCTACAAAATAGGAATTAAAATCTCTACCTGTCCAGGTTGTTGTGAGGATTAAACAAACTACTGTATATTATGTGCCTAGCTCTTCCTAGCAGCTTGACAGATGGTAGATTTTATTAGTGTTAGGGAAAATGGACTGAGGCTCAGTTTTTGAGCTACAGGAAGAGTTGCTGTTTCTCATAATGCAAAGCCCATAGGCACACCTGGTGAGTGTGCTTTAATGAGTCAACTGATCATGACCACTCCACTTTGAGGTCTGCTGCTAAGGCCCCTAGGAAGGTACTGTTCTTGCCTCTCATCTAATTAAGATTTATTTGAAGAGGGGCCTCTGAGTTGATTTTTGCAAGAAGTGCAGCCACTTCCCCTTTTCCATTTGCACATCTAATTGGCACACTGCACAGGTGGAAGAGTGGTTAAGGCAGTCAGGCCAGGCTGTCCCAGCATCTGAGCCCCAGGCTAGAGTCTTTCAGCCTTCAGCGACAGCACCAGAAGTACCTTCTATATATAGGCAGAGCTCAATGGAATTGCCAATTTTGGCAGCAAGAAATATGGGAGCTTGGCCTCTTATTGCCACTCAGGCTTTCTTGAGGCTCATAGGCTCATGAAAATTGGTTTGTGCCAGCCAACAACCCAAATTGAGCACATATCACACTTAATATAGAACCTGGTAAGGACACCCCCACACATACACACATCCAAATGAGACCTGGTGCAAACGGCCGCTAAGAATGACCATGTATCTCCAGAAAGGCCATATCATAGAGGTGGCATGGATGTAAGGCTTATTTCATTTTTTAAAATTTATTTTTATTTTATTTATTTATTTTGGCTGCATTGGGTCTTCGTTGCTGCATGCGGGCTTTCTCTAGTTGTGGTGAGTGGGGGCTACTCTTCATTACGGTGCACAGGTTTCTCATTGCGGTGGCTTCTCTTCTTGTGGAGCACGGGCTCTAGGCATGCAGGCTTCAGTAGTTGCAGCATGCAGCCTCAGTAGTTGTGGCACACAGGCTTAGTTGCTCCGCGGCTTGTGGGATCTTCCCGGACCAGGGCTCAAACCCGTGTCCCCTGCATTGGCAGGCGGATTCTTAACCACTGCGCCACCGGGGAAGTCCAGGCTTATTTCATTTGAATGTTGTTATTCCTCCCCTTGAAGGAGAAGAACAGTCAGTGTTGGGAGAGGGATGTAGCCTTTTGATGAAGAAAATCCCACCCAGTAACTCCCACTTCCCTTATGTGGCAAACTGGCTTAGTGATATGTTAGAACAGAAACCAGGAAGTGATCAACGAAGTCCCCTGAGTCAGTTTGCACATTTATCTCAGAGAAGAGTCCTGAACAAGGTCTCTATTGAAGCCAGAAGGACAAGAGAACAGAGCATAAGATTCAGGCCCAACCATATGCTATTTTTCAGAGCCCGAGTCTCTAGGTGCCAAATAGGAAGTCATTAGGAAGCCATTTTATTCCTCTCCTATTATGATTAGGAATCATTTTCTAAGACCCCAATTCCTCTTTCTTCTCTGTGGCTTTGGGTTTGACTATCAAATCCCTTTTGAGCACTGCTGGTAAGTATGCCCCTAAGAATCCCTGCCCCTTTCCCCCTTACCTTGAAGTGATGGCCATTTCTTCTTGACACCACTGTTCCCCATTCCACCACCATGTGCACACACGTGTCCTGTGCATCTGGGCTACTCCGTACTGTCCTAAATCATTCGTTGTAAAGCAAAAGCAAGAGATTATTTGTCAACATGATTTGTTCCCCTCTCATATCCCATCCTGATTGGTCATAACCTCCAATCCCATCCCTCGCTCATTCACCTGCCACCCATTTGTGACAGTCGGCAGGGTTCCACTTAAGGCTGGCCCATGCACAGCAAGAAGCCACATAAGTGCCAGATTGAAAGTAAAACACATGCCAGAGAGGAGAGATGAAGCCAAATTAGGTGGGCTGGAAAGCATGTCAGAGCTGATGATATCAGCATGCATCTGTTCTCCCAGCTCACTATTTAATGGAACATGAACTATCTCACTTATGTTATTGGTTTAGAACTTGGTTCTTCTGAGTTGGAGATGGTCCCAGAATAATCTATTTTAACTCTCCCATGGAGCATACAGAGTTCATCCTGTGGGTGCTGGGGGTTACTAGGGAATGCTTGAGCTTTGTTTCCTAAACCCATGGGACAAGCCATCATTCACTAAGAGTGAATAGCTAGGGGCTAAAAGCACAGCCTGGGGAGGCAGACCCTCTTTGCCAGGAAGGGAAAATTTGAGCCAATCTCTCACTAGCCCTCCCCTTGCTTCACAAAGTAGCCTTTAAATTATGGTAACTGTGTAATAAAGATTCCCCCCACCCCAGCATCTGGCCACCCCACATACCCTTTCTGGGATGGTGTGGTATAGAGGGTAGGCTATAGAGTTGAATAGATCTGGGTTTCTGTCTAGTCATGTGATCTTGAGCACTAAACTTCTTTGAGTCTGTTTTCCCACCTATAAAATAAGAACAGTAGTACTTTGTAAGGTATTATCAAGCTATTGGGAAGATGGAATGAAACTGTATGCACAGTGCCTGGCATATAGTATTTGCTCAAAAATTGGTAGCTATTATTAGGGGGACACTTAGGTGTCTCCAGGGGCTTGAGGGTCAAGGGTAGGACCCTTATCCTGGACCCTAAGCTGTAGGGGTACAACTCAGTGTTAATTGATACTGGTCAAAGGGCCTCTCTGCTTGCCAAACTGTGATCATGCCAAGCCCTAAGGAAAGCATCACTGTCTGGTTGTCTCCTGGATCTCCCTATTGAGAAAGTAAAGAGCTGGCTATACTTTCCACCGACACCATGGGCCAAAAGAGATATAAGTTGGCACCCTGTGGTCTCATGGCCACTAGCAGGGACTGGGAGTTGGGGAGAAGGCAAGAGTCTATGAAGGTAGGGTGCTAGGCATTGGATACTCACTCTTTTTCCTGTCTTCACCAGCTGAGAAATGCTGAGTATGAGGCCACACTGCAAACTTCCCTGGATGCCATGAATAAGGAGTTTGAAAAGCTATCTGAGATTGACTGGATGAATTCAATCCTTTCTCCAGAGGTATGTGACCTGTGGATTGGGAAATAAAGGGGAAGAGGAATTCTTCCTTGGTGCTTTGCCTTCCAGTGTGGGCCAGGACACAGTGACTGATGTAGCATAGGGAGGCCAGTAGTGGCTTTCAGCTTGAGTTTAATGGAGACTCCTCCTCCCATCTCCTCACCATAAGTATACAGGACAAGGCAGAAGGCACACTGAAAAACTAGATGACCATGAGAACATAACCAGAAAGAAGAATCACTCTGTAGCAGAAGATTGGGAAAGAATAAGCAAGAATGGTCTTTTTCTGTGCTGTTCTCCTGGCTGCAATTCCCCTCCCCTGCTCAGTACCTGCTGCTGGGACTGAATTTCGTCTGGTACATACCATTATGGCCAATACCACGTGTTTACAGCCAACATCTGTTCTAAATGGTTGGTGCCCAGGCCATACTTGTGGTTAAATCTACCAAATATCACCTCTCCTTGCTGCTTTCTGTCCCTCCCACTCTGGGAGGAAAGTAGGCTATCTCAATGCTTTCCCCTAGCAGGTGTGTGGCTTAAAAGACAATCAAGCGTGGCAGCTGTGACTATAATATAGCTGTGGGGATGTCATCATTTTTTGACAATTCTGAGTGCTCTCCTGAGATTGAAAAATAGTCCCATTTCATAAATCAAATGACTCAAAGCTGTCCACCTATCACCAGGTAAATTACACGTTTTATGGTCTGACAGGGTTTTGCTTTAAATTTCTCCACCATGGAACTGCTCATTTCAACCTGTAGGAATCCTTGGTTCTCCTATTCATTATACCTGTTTTCTGGCTTCATACACCAGTTATATGCATGTGAGCAAGCCATACAAGCATGTTTGGACTAGTGCAGCAATTGGTCTACCATTTAAGAGAAAAAGCCATAGGCAAATTCAGGTCTTAAAGGATTTAATAACTCTCATATGCCTTTGCTGCTCTTAACCAGTAGCCCCCTGGGGAAGAAAAACATGCTGTTATGCAGAAAAGGAAGCAAACTCTTGTAGCACCCCCTTCCTACTCAGTTCAGCTATCTTGCACCAAGCTCCTGACCTAGGCAAACAGACTGGATATTGAGAGAAATGAAACAAACAGTCCATGCTCTGAGGTCTCAATATGGGAGTCTGCCTGGCCTGGGCATAATCTCTTTTCTGGACTTCAGCATTTCCATAAAGATGAAGAAGTGAGGCTCTAAAGAAGGGCAGAGTAGATTGAAAGAAAGACAGGAAGATGTTGCTCATTCACTTGATACCAAACTTGCTCACCTTAAGGCCACAGAAGACGCAGATCCACTTTGGTGGGGAAAAGCAGAAGGAGAGTCAATTATTCATTGGACTTTCCAAAGCTTTGGTTCCGAGGGAAGGTCCTGTGCCCTTCCTTTAGGTTTCTTCTGAAAGGCAATTCAGAAGAGCATTTATTAATATGAGATCATTTATTAAAGCATTTAGCAAAGTACCTGGCACAGAGTAGGATCTTGGTAAAGATCAGATGCCTTCTAGGGCACAGGACTAGTGAGTAGGGGTATCTCCCATACCTGGACAGACAGCAGATCTGCCTGCTTCTTGCAGCCATCCTTGTTCACCACCTTGCCAGGCCTCTAGGAATTGTTTCTGACTATTAGGCAACTAACATTTTGACCTTGCTCTTGTTGTGGTTTGCCAGGAAAAGTCTTCAGACACTGACAGTAGAAGCCTCAGATTGAAAGTTAAGTTCCCCAAATTGGGGAAGAAGAAGCCAGAAGAGGAAGACAAACCTAAATCAGGCCAAGGCATCCAGGGGTTTATTGGTAAGTTTCTCCCACAGGCATCGAGGTCATAAAGAATTCCCCAGCAGCCTGGGTACTTCCCAAAGACCTGAAGCTCACCTTAGAAATGTACACGGGTACGGTGGTGATGGAGGAGGTGGCCAGTTGGGAGCCAACCTTAGGGGATGCCAAGCAGTCTCTTGGACAAGTTGTGAGTTAGAAAGTGATATGGAGGGAATTCCCTGGCTGTCCAGTGGTTAGGACTCCACGCTTCCACTGCAGGGGTCACGGGTTCGATCACTGGTTGGGGAACTAAGATCCCGCATGCCGTGCGGTACAGCCAAAAAAAAAAAGCTCCTTAAAAAAAAAAGAAAGTGATATGGACACTGACAGGGAGAGAACCTGAGAGGCAACCTTGCTTTGTGATCTCTGTGTTATAAACAGCTGAAGAGAAAAATGAGAACAGCCAGTTACCTTTCTGCTTGACCCATTCCTTTCCTCAGTGGATAAAGTATGGCAAAACAGTCATATTTCGATCTCTTTCCCAGTCAAATACAACTACAAGCTTTTGGTCCTGCTCCAGAAAGCAGTATTTTTTTTTGCATTATTATTTTTTTTAACATCTTTATTAGAGTATAATTGCTTTACAATGGTG
This sequence comes from Balaenoptera borealis, assembly GCF_965194805.1. Lineage (NCBI taxonomy): Eukaryota > Metazoa > Chordata > Mammalia > Artiodactyla > Balaenopteridae > Balaenoptera > Balaenoptera borealis. The sequence continues at coordinate 44,004,200 of NC_138881.1, read as the reverse complement.
TGTTAGTTTCTGCTTTATAACAAAGTGAATCAGTTATACATATACATATGTTCCCATATCTCTTCCCTCTTGCATCTCCCTACCTCCCACCCTCCCTATCCCACCCCTCTAGGTGGTCACAGAGCACAGAGCTGATCTCCCTGTGCTATGCGGTTGCTTCCCACTAGCTATCTATTTTACGTTTGGTAGTGTATATATGTCCATGCCACTCTCTCACTTTGTCACATCTTACCCTTCCCCCTCCCCATATCCTCAAGTCCATTCTCTAGTAGGTCTGTGTCTTTATTCCCATCTTGCCACTAGGTTCTTCATGACCTTTTTTTTCCCCTTAGATTCTGTATACATGTATTAGCATACTGTATTTGTTTGTCTCTTTCTGACTTGCTTCACTCTGTATGACAGTCTCTAGGTCCATCCACCTCACTACAAATAACTCCATTTCGTTTCTTTTCATGGCTGAGTAATATTCCATTGTATATATGTGCAGTATTATTTGAGAAGGGTTGGGGCTGTCAGTGCTGGGCACCTACAGGGTCAGGAACAGGTTCCACGACATATCTAAACACTCTTATTCTTTGTTGTAGTAAATCCCTGGAAATGCAAAATTTGTTTCATTATTTGAATTTTGGTTCCACCCCTTCTTCAGAATTGGACTTAAATGTTCTTGATATGTCAGTGGGGCTCAAAAGAAGGTTCCCTTAGAATTGTCGGTTATGCCAATTCTGATGTCATTTGTCTCTCCTAAATTCTGAGCCTAGCTGACCTGGAAGCTTGAGAGAGATGACCATAGTGGACATGGGGGGGGAAGGGATGGAGGGTGACGGTTTGTTTTGTTTTTTTGAGGAACTGAGACTTCATACAGATGCCAAGAGAGAATCTCCTGGACCAAGTTGTGTTTGGTCCAACTGGTTTGAGTCCCTAAGAATCTGCCAGTTGGGAGACCCACGGTGTTTGAGAGTCTTTCTGAAGACTCTGAAAGGGTCAATAGCAGCTTCATGGATTATCAGGTTCTGAGAACTCATCCCATTTTGTGTTTGGCTTGCATGGCATCAGCTGGTTTTCTAAGATGGTTTAAAAATGGTTGCTACAATAGGAACAAACCAGTCTGTCTCCTAAAGGACTCTTTGTTTGCTCTCTTTAGCGTCCATACATTTAGGCATCTGGCAATGTGCTAACCTCATTATTTCTATACTTGCTTTTTTTTCTATAAAGGAAATTTGTGGCACCGCAGACATCGTGAAGATGAAGCAAACAATGATGATCCTCCAACACCATCAGGATCTCAACTATAACCCTTGAAAGCTGGAAGGAGAACTCACAACATTTAGGATTCTACTAAAAACTCTTGAAACCTCAATACAGGCTAGACTAAATTATTTCAGAACAAACATGAGCACCACCAAGAAAGATCCTCCAATTCTTTACACTAATACATTTTTTTCCTGGACTCAATCAGGTCTCCTTAGAGGTTTACATTTTCTCATTGGCCAAAGATTCTTGTTCCGAGTTGTCTTGTTCAGTTCTCCTTCTCTTCGTGCATCTTGAGCAACTACAGTATTTAATTGAACTAAGCTTTTTGTGAATGGCCTGGGATCTACAAAGGATTCAAGGGAGTTCACCTTTTCAGGGAGTTGGGGAATGTTTTTCTCTGACTGGCAGAGAAACTGTTGATGCTAGGGAATGAATGAAAGCAATACTCTCAGGGAGATGAGGAGAGGGGTCAGGACAGCCAGGCTTGGTGGTGTTTCTCCCCCAATCCCTGCCAATTGCAACTTGTGACTTCAGGCGGTCTCTCCTAGTAGGCTTATTAAGATGAGAACTAGGTCCTGGGGGCTTGTCCACTTGCCTCTTACAGTGACCATGTGAAATCTTTTCTTGTGGTGACTGCTCTCTCTGCAAACCCTTTCTGTTTTTCCATGTGCGCATGTATGTCTTTGCACATGTCCAGGTGGTGCTCTGGTGGCTGGGTGGGCCCATTGGTTGGAACTCACCCCTATGGCAACCATACAGGCTCCCCTCCTACTGCCTTGATCCTAGCCTGCATGCCTCCATGGAGTGTTTGCCTGCATTCTTGCTGGATTTTTTAACTAAATGTTTTGCTGCTGTGCTGCAGTATAGTTATGTATAGAGACATATAAAGATGTATATATATAAATATATATATATATATTTTTAAGAACTGAAAATACAACTCGACCTCTAAATGACCCTATAATTTATTGTGCTAACCCAGGAATCCCTCCCCACCCTGATCCCATCCTCCACCCCCATTACCCTACACACACATATGCCTCTACCAACTGCCCTAGTTCTTGGTGGAGCTTCTAATCTTTTGGTGCATTTTCAGTGTCTTAGAAGTGGCTGGGATCTACCTATGGCCCAGCTGATTCTGACGCCCCCTTAAAATTCTGAGCCAGGCCACAGAAAGGGGAACAAAAACACCAATGCCCTAGAGAAGGGGGCTAAGCTGGCATGCTGCCTTTTTCGCTCTATCTGTCCTGGACTCTACATCAGCAACTGCCCCAACCTGTGCTGTCCCCTTCCCCAATAAACACTATATGGAGCAACCAGGCCTTGAGCTCTGTGACTCAGATGTCTGAGCTAGGGACTGCCTGACAATCAAGTCACAGCCTAGGCCCTTCCCCACAAGCTCCACCTTGGCCTGCATCTTCTGGGCAGGCTGTTGGTTAAGTCCCCAAATCACTTTTGAATCTCCCTTCTTGCTCCTTTCCCTTGGGTACAGAGGGACATTCAAAGTGACCAGAAAATACATGGGCCTGGGAAAATGGAGGCTAAAAGCTTCTGCTTCTCCCATGGTTCTTCTTCCAAATTTCTCATGAAAACAAACCAGGCCAAAATTGCTCCAGATCCCAATTAGCATTTTTTTGAATGCCTGCGCCCAGTCAGGCAAATCTAATCAAACTCCAGTATTTCTCCAGTGGTTCTCTCATGTCCGCCTTGTATCCCCACCCACCCTCCACTCATACCTTTGAGTAAGTGTCCCTTCCCACTTATCAAGAGAAAGCCGGGAAACTGGCCTCTCCCCACTTCTCAGACAAACTTAGCGTGCTCAATTACCTGACTCAGTCCAATCGCTGGTTTATCGAGGTGCACAATCCAACTCTAAGCACTGGTTCTCAACTCTGGAACTCCACCAGCCTAGCCCACTTAAACCAGCCACCTGTGTTCCACCTCTGCAGGGGTGAGGAGAAAAATACTAACAAGGGGATAGTCCCCAGACGTCTGATTGCTGTGCCAAACAAACAAAAAAGTCCTAGCTCTACAACTAGGGAAGAAAGTTAATGGGAAAACATTTAAAACTTATTTAAGCATCAGAATATGTTAACTTACTGTGTGTATTTAAGTGGGGAATGTGCTGTTGCTGTGTCTTTGGCTTTCTCCACATTACTCTTTCTTCCCAGGAGGAGGTATTAGATCAAATCAATAAGGTCACCGTTGCAGCCCAACTTGGCTCCTCCGTGGCTGCACACATTAACAGCTGCACACACGCTCACTCACAGAGTTGGGAACCAAGTTGCATTTTTTTCAGAAGAGCCTTTTTCAAAATGAAAAATTTCCAAATGAGCAAATTTAAGGAAACAAAGGGAAGTCCTGGGAGAGGGTAGCTTTTACTTGGCAGTGCCTAAGCAGGGCTGTGTCTTGTAATTATTTTTATCACCAATGACGGTAAACTGTAATAGTACTCCATCTCTTGTGTTTACTTTGCTGACTTACTATCCGTCTTTGTATGTTGTAATGCTACTGTTGCTCTGTTGTACCATCTGGATTCCCTTTCACCCACCCTATCCTCCCACCCTGAATCAGAATGATATTGAATGAAACCACTAAGATTGGAGGCTGGAGTCAACTCCTGGAGCAGAATTGATAGGGGATGAGGCCCAGGAGCAGGTGTGGCTTGCTAAATCCCTTGGTTACCTCCTAAACTGCTTAGTTACCAGTTGTTTCCCAAAACAAGGAAGACAGCTTTGCTGAGCACCTGTTCTTGCACATACTAGCTTGAAAACAAAGCAAGAAGTGGTGATCTCTTTCTCAAGGGAGATGGCCCATCCTCTGGAAGCATAAGCTCCTTTCAGGACTTCATGGTTAACTACTTGCAGTAATATAATTGTTCAGGTGGTGGGACCAGACACCAAATATCCATCTCGATTATGTTCAAAGTTGACATCAAGAGCCAAAGTTCTGGAGTTTGGTTGCATCTTTGGAGCACTTTCTGAGGGACTGATTGAATGGGCAATTCCTAGCAAGAAGAACAGTGGGGAAGGAGAATGCCAGTGGAGTTGGACTGCCATCAACTGCTTTTGGTGTCAATACTACAGGAGGTCAGCAGCTATCAGTCACCTCACCGGAAAAGGGCCTGTGTTGTGTCCAAAGGGGCAAGGGAAGAATAAGGAAGACATCTTCAATTTAATAAATTAGGTTAAAGTTGATCAGAAGAAACAGTTGGGGTTAATGTCATCTTCCCTCAGGACACAAGTAGAAGAATTTTAGTTTCATAAGAAGTAGAAACTAATACCAAAGCAACCAAACCCATTAGCACCATTCCATCCTGTAAAGGACCTTGATCGGCTTTATGGTTTGTGGAATTGCATTTGTCTACCTGTCTGCTAATCTTTAATCTATGTTTTTTTGTTTATTTGTTTTGTTTCCTCAGAGGCCCCTGCAAGTAAGCAGCAGGGCCAGGGGCTGATTGGGGGAGGAAACTGGGGTAGTTATGGGGTAACAGAAAAAAGCAGAAAGAAAAGGTCCACAAAGTGTGCCTATTCCTCCTCCCCACAAAATGGAACACCAGTCTTCAAAGTTAATAAAGTTTTGCTTCTTAAAGTATTTTAATAAATGGATAAATATAATCAACACCAGTGTCTCATCATTTACCTCAGCATGGGAGGAGTTGAATGGTGGTGGAAATGGGGAGTGGGCTTGGGTTGTCATCCAAGCTCTAAACAAGCCACATGCATGTAGGGATGGCAGGTGGCGAGGGGTGGGGAACAGCAGCAGCACAAACAAACCAAGACTCTCCATCAGGGTGATCATAACACTAAAAGGGCTGCCACAAAAAGTTCTAAAACCTAAAACAACTCAGGACAATCCTATGGGGGAATACCTGCCACTGTATTTGTTTTAGAAGCCAACTCTCTGCAGGATCCAGATTCCAATGAAATGAACTAGTTACAGGGGAGGTGAACTGAGGTAGAGTACAGCCCAGATTGCTAACTAGATGCATAAATGCAAAAAGTACCTCGAAAAACTTTCGACAATACAATCTGCTCCCCTAAACCATACATCACATACTCCTCTCCCCTCCATAAAGGTTGAAGTGGGAAGGAGTGTTCTGTTCAGATGCAAAATTGGCTAGGCCTGGGATCGAAAGTGGTTCAATTTCTGCCCTACTAACAGTGACCTTGGGGGAACCAGTTATTTGTCACATTTAATAGGGAGGCAACTGAGGCTGTACTAGACCAGGATTCCACAAAATGCTACACCAGTGTGAGAACTCAGATATTCTAAATCCTTGACTTTCCAATACGAAAAACTGTCTCTTACTTAGAGACAAAACAGTTGTGACCTTCAGGACCACAGTCTACCTCCATAAAAACAACATTCTTAGGCTTTATGAGAGAAACAGCCCTATTGCTGAGGAGCTATCACCAGGGTGGGCCCTGTAATTCCTGCTAAGAAGTTTAGACTACATCCTATAAAGCTAGTAAAGTACCATCAGAATTGAATTTGTCTGTTTTTTAAATTACCATACGATAAAATTGCTTTTTTTCCTTTTGGTGTGTAATTCAATGAATTTTAACACATGTAGATATTCATGTAACCACCACCACTACCAGGATACATAAGTTTCCACTACCCCATTAATCTCCTTTATATCATTCCTATATAGCTACACCTTAACCCTACCTCTAATCACTGATCTATTTTTCCATCCTTATAGTTTAAGGAATGAATGTCATACAATATGTAACCTTTTGAGGCAAGCTTCTTTAACTCAGCATAATGCCTTTCAGATTCTTCTTTTGTTTGGTGATCAACAGTTTGTTCCGTTTTATTGCTGAATAGCATTCCATTGTATTGATCTACCAGTTTGTTTGTCCATTTAGCCATTGAAGGACCTTTAAGTTGTTTCCAGTTTTTGGCAGTTATGAATAAAGCTGTTATAAACATTCATATCCAGGTTATTGTATCCACTTCTCTAGGATAAATACCCAAGAGTGTTATTGCTGGATTATATGGTAGAATCATGTTTAACTTGATAAGAAACTTCTAAATTATTTTCCATAGTGGCTGTACCATTTTGCATCCAAACCAGCAATGCTTGAAAGTTCCATTTGCTCCACATCTTCACCAGCTCTTGGAATTCAGTAATTTTCATTTTAGCCATTCTAATAGGTGTTTAGTGATACCTCATCATAGTTTTTCCCTAATAGCTAGTGATGTTGAACACCTTTATATGTGCTTATTTGTCATACTTAAATCCTCTTTGGTAAAATGGTTGCAAATTCTTTTCTCTCTTTTGTAATTGTGTTTTTCATTTACTTATTGTTGAGTTTTCAGAATTCTTTAAATATCCTGGATCCAAGTTCTTTGTCAGATATATGATTTACAAATATCTTCTGCCAGTCCATAGTTTGTCTTTTCATTCTCTCAACAATATCTTTCAGAGGAAAAGTTTTCCATTTTATTTATTTATTTTTTAGGCCACACCATGCAGCATGCAGGATCTTAGTTCCCCAACCAGGGATCGAACCCATGCCCCCTGTACTGGGAGTGTGGAGTCTTAACCACTGGACTGCCAGGGAAGTCCCTAGTTTTACATTTTTATAAAAAGAACAATCCATCATTTTTTTTCTTCTATGGACTGTGCTTTTATGCATTATATCTAAAAATTCTTTCTCCAACTCAGTGGTTCTTAACCAGGGGGGACTCTGTCCCCAGGAACATTGGGCAATGTCTGGATACATTTCTGCTTGTCATGACTTGCAGGGCATGGTGTTACTGGTCTCTCATGGGTAAAGGCTGGGGATACTACTATATATCCTACAATGCACAGCAAAGTTTCCATGACAAAGAATTATCAGGCCCAAAATGTCAGTGGTGCTGTTGCTCAGAGACCCCGATTTAACCCTATGTCACAAAGATTTTCTTTTACATTGATTTCTAAAGGTTTTATAGTTTTATGTTTTAATTTTAGATCTATGACTCATTTTGAGCTAATTTTTGTATAATGAATAAGATTTAGGTGAAGGTTCATTCTTTAGCATATGGATATCCAACTGTTCCAATATCATGTATTATAGCAAAAAAGACTGCTTTTATCACTGAATTTTTTGCACCTTTCTCAAAAATCAAACAGCCATAATTGTGTGGGTCTAATTCTGAACTCTCTACTCTGTTACATTGTTCTGTCTCTCTCTTCCCCAATAACCACACCATATTCATTACTTTGTAAGCTTTATAACAAATTTTCAAATTGGATGATGTGATTCTTTCAACTTTATTCTTTTTCAAAATTGTCTTAGCTATTCTAGTTCATTTGCCCATAAAATTTGAGAATCAGTTTGTCTGTATCTACAAAAAAAAATCCTGCTGGGATTTTGACTGGTATTGAGTTCAATCTACAGACCAATTCAGAAGTGACATCTTTACTCAGTTGACACTTCCATTCCATGAATACCTTGTTTCTCAATTTGCATGATTTCTTTTATCAGCATTTTGTAGTTTCCGCCACATAGATTTTGTAGATGTTTTATCAGATTTATACCTAAGCATTTCACTTTGGGGACCTACTATAAATGGTATTTAAAGTTTTAATTTCCTTGTACATTGTCAGGATACAGAAATGGGATTGATTTTTATGTGTTGATTTTGTGTTCTGTTACTTTGTTAAGCAAACATGTTAGTTCTAGGAGTTTTTCTCTCTCTTTTTTATTGTAGATCCCTTGATATTTTCTACACATATGGTTATGTCATTTGCCCAAAGGAAGTCAATTTTACTTATTCTTTTCAAATCTGTATTCTTTTTACTTCTTTTTCTTGTCTCATTGAACTGGATAAAACTTCTAGTATAATATTGAATAGGACTGGTGAGATTAGACATCCTTGCCTTGTTTCTAAGGCAAGGGGAAAGTATTCAGTCTTTCACCATTAAACATGATGTTACATGTAGATCTTTGGAAACAACCTTTATCAGGTTGAGAAAGTTTCTATCTATTCTTAGTTTGTTGATAATTTTTATCATGGATGAATGCTGAATTTTGTCAAATGCTTTTTTCATATCAATTGATATGTGATTTTTCTTCTTTAAACTGCTAATATGATTGATTACATTGACTGATTTTCAAATATTGAACCAGGTTTGCATTCCCAGGATGAACTTCATTTGTTTGAGTCATACTATTTCTGGATTGGATTTGTTAAGGATCTTGAGTCTCTGTTTATGAGAGATACCGATCTGTAATTTTCTTTTTTTATACTGTCTTTGTCTGGTTTTGGTTATATGGATAAAGCTAGCCTTGAAAAATGGGTTGAAGTGTTCCCTTTTCTGTTTTCTGGAGAGGTAGTGTAGAATTGGTGTTAATTCTTCTTTAAATGTTTGGTAGAATTCACCAGTGAAACCACCTGATAATGGAGACTTCTCTGGGGGGAGGTTTTCAACTATGAATTCAATTTCTATATTAGTTATAGGACTACTCAGGTTATCTATTTTATCTGGATGACATTTGGCAGTTTGTAGTTCTCAGGGAATTGGTCCATTTCATCTAAGTTGGCAAATTTATGTGCATAGAGTTGTTCTTAGTATTCCCTTAATAGCCTTTTAATGAATATGAAGTCTGTAGTGATTTCCCCTCTTTCATTCCTGATATTGATGATTTGAATCTTCTCTCATTTTTCTTTGTTTAGCCTGGCTAGAAATTTACAAATTTTACTGATCTTTGCAAAGAAGCGGTTTTGGGTTTCATTGGTTTTTCTCTATTTTTTCTTGTTTCCTATTTCATTGATTGTTGCTGTTTCTTTCCTTCTGCTTGATTTATTTAGTTCTTTTTCTAGTTTAAGGTGGAAGCTTAAGTTATTGATTTCAGATCTTTCTTGTTTTCTAATATGAGCTTTTAATGCTATACAGTGCCCTCAAATCACTGCTTTTGCTGTATTCAACTAATTTTGATTCATTTTCATTCTGTTCAAAATATTTCTAATCACTCTTCGGACATTTCTTTGACACATAGATTATTTAGAAGTATATTATTTAATTTCCAAATGTCTGGAAATTTTACTATTATTTTTCTGTTACTGATTTCTAGTTTAATTCCATTGTGACTAGAGAACACATTCTGTATGAGTTCAATTATTCTTAATTGGTTAAGGCTTGCTTTATGACCTAGGATATGGTCTATCTTGGTGAATGTTCCACATGCACTTAAGAGAATGTGTATTCCTGCTGTCGTTGGGTGGAGTAAAATATCAGTTGGATTCAGTTGATTGATGTTGTTGTTCATTTCTTCAATATACTTTCTTATTCTGTCTGCTTATTTCCATCAATTACTAAAACTATAATTATAGATTTTTTCCACTTCTCTCTGCTCTGTCAAGGTTTGCTTCTTGAATTTTGAACTTCTGTTATTAGGAGCAAATACATTTAGAATTATTAGGTCTTCTTGGTGAATTGACCCTTTTATCAATATATAATGTTGTTCTTTACCCCTGGCAATTTCTTTGCTCTGAAGTCCATTTTGTCTGATGTTAATATAGCCATTTCAATTTTTTTACATTAGTTTTTTTCTGGTTTTTTTTTAATTGAAGTATAGTTGATTTACAATATTATATTAGTTTCAGGTGTACAACATAGTGATGCAATATTTTTATAGGTTATACTTCAATAAAGTTATTATAAAATATTACCTATATTCCCTGTGCTGTACAATATATCCTTGGAGCTTACTTATTTTATACAAAGTAGTTTGTACCTCTTAACCCCTTACCTTTATGTTGCCCTCCCCTCTTCCATCTCCCCACTGGTAAACACTAGTTTCTTCTCTATATCTGTGAGTCTGTTTCTGTTTTGTTATATTCATTCATTTTTTTAGATTCCAACATATAAGTGATAACATCCAGTATTTGTCTTTCTCTGTCTGACTTATTTCATTAAGCATAATACCCTCCAGGTCTATACATGTTGTTGCAAATGGCAACATTTCATTCTTTTTTAAGGCTTTTCATTCATTTTTTTTTCTTTTTAATATCTTTATTGTAGTATAATTGCTTTACAATGGTGTGTTAGTTTCTGCTTTTTAACAAAGTGAATCAGTTATACATATACATATGTCCCCATCTCTCTTCCCTATTGCATCTCCCTCCCTCCCACCCTCCCTATCCCACCCTTCTAGGTGGTCACAAAGCACCGAGCTGATCTCCCTGTGCTATGCGGCTGCTTCCCACTAGCTACCTATTTTACGTTAGGTAGTGTATATATGTCCATGCCACTCTCTCACTTTGTCCCAGCTTACCATTCCCCCTCCCCGTATGCTCAAGTCCATTCTCTAGTAGGTCTGCGTTTTTATTCCCATCTTGCCCCTGGGTCTTCATGGCCAATTTTTTTTTCTTCTTCTTAGATTCCATATATATGGGTTAGCATACGGTATTTGTTTTTCTCTTTCTGACGTACTTCACTCTGTATGACAGACCCTAGGTCCATCCACCTCACTACAAATAACTCAATTTCGTCTCTTTTTACAGCTGAGTAATATCCCATTGTATATATGTGCCACATCTTCTTTATCCATTCATCTGTTGATGGACACTTAGGTTGCTTCCATGTCCTGGCTATTGTAAATAGAGCTGCAATGAACATTGTGGTACATCTCTTTTTGAATTATGGTTTTCTCAGGGAATATGCCCAGTTAGTGGGATTGCTGGGTCATATGGTAGTTCTATTTTAAGTTTTCTAAGGAACCTCCATACTGTTCTCCATAGTGGCTGTATCAATTTACATTCCCACCAACAGTGCAAGAGGGTTCCCTTTTTGCCACACCCTCTCCAGCATTTATTGTTTGTAGATTTTTTGATGATGGCCATTCTAAACAGTGTGAGGTGATAACTCATTGTAGTTTTGATTTGCATTTCTCTAATGATTAGTGGTGTTGAGTATCCTTTCATGTGTCTGTTGGCGATCTGTATATCTTCTTTGGAGAAATGTTTATTTAGGTCTTCTGCCCATTTTTGGATTGAGTTGTTTGTTTATTTGATATTAAGCTGCATGAGCTGCTTGTAAATTTTGGAGATTAATCCTTTGTCAGTTGCTTCATTTGAAAATATTTTCTCCCATTCTGAGAGTTGTCTTTTCATCTTCTTTATGGTTTCCTTTGCTGTGCAAAGCTTTTAAGTTTCATTAGGTCCCATTTGTTTATTTTTGTTTTTATTTCCATTTCTCTAGGAGATGGGTCAAACAGAATCTTGCTGTGATTTATGTCATAGAGTGTTCTGCTATGTTTTCCTCTAAGAGTTTGATGGTGTCTGGCCTTACATTTAGGTCTTTAATCCATTTGAGTTTATTATTGTGTATGGTGTTAGGGAGTGTTCTAATTTCAGTCTTTTACATGTAGCTGTCCAGTTTTCCCAGCACCACTTATTGAGGAGGCTGTCTTTTCTCCATTGTATATTCTTGCCACCTCTGTCAAAGATAAGGTGACCATACGTGTGTGGGTTTATCTCTGGGCTTTCTATCCTGTTCCATTGATCTATATTTCTGTTTTTGTGCCAGTACCATACTGTCTTGATTACTGTAGCTTTGTAGTATAGTCTGAAGTCAGGGAGCCTGATTCCTCCAGCTCCGCTTTTCTTTCTCAAGATTGCTTTGGCTATTCGGGGTCTTCTGTGTTTCCATACAAATTGTGAAATTTTTGGTTCTAGTTCTGTGAAAAATGCCAGTGGTAGTTTGATAGGGATTGCATTGAATCTGTAGATTGCTTTGGGTAGTAGAGTCATTTTCACAATGTTGATTCTTCCAATCCAAGAACATGGTATATCTCTCCATCTATTAGTAACACCTTAAATTTCTTTCATCAGAGTCTTATAATTTTCTGCATAAACGTCTTTTGTCTCCTTAGGAAGGTTTTATTCGTAATTATTTTATTCTTTTTGTTGCAATGGTAAATGGGAGTGTTTTCTTAATTTCACTTTCAGATTTTTCATCATTAGTGTATAGGAATACAAGAGATTGCTGTGCATTAATTTTGTATCCTGCTGCTTTACCAAATTCATTGATTAGCTCTACTAGTTTTCTGGTAGCATTTTTAGGATTCTCTCTGTATAGTGTCATGTCATCTGCAAACAGTGACAGCTTTACTTCTTCTTTTCCAGTTTCGATTCCTTTTATTTCTTTTTCTTCTCTGATTGCTGTGGCTAAAACTTCCCAAACTATGTTGAATAATAGTGGTGAGAGTGGGCAACATTGTCTTGTTGCTGATCTTAGTGGAAATGGTTTCAGTTTTTCACCATTGAGGACGAGGTTGGCTGTGGGTTTGTCATATATGGCCTTTATTATGTTGAGGAAAGTTCCCTCTATGCCTACTTTCTGCGGGTTTTTTATCATAAATGGGTGTTGAATTTTGTTGAAAGCTTTCTCTGCATCTATTGAGATGATCATATGGTTTTTCTCCTTCAGTTTGTTAATACGGTGCATCACGTTGATTATTTTGCCTATATTGAAGAATCTTTGCATTCCTGGGATAAACTCCACTTGATCATAGAGTATGATCCTTTTAATGTGCTGTTGGATTCTGTTTGCTAGTATTTTGTTGAGGATTTTTGCATCTATGTTCATCAGTGATATTGGCCTGTAGTTTTCTTTCTTTGTGACTTCTTTGTCTGTTTTTGGTATCAGAATGATGGTGGCCTCATAGAATGAGTTTGGCAGTGTTCCTCCCTCTGCTATATTTTGGAAGAGTTTGAGGAGGATAGGTGTTAGCTCTTCTCTAAATGTATGATAGAAGTCACCTGTGAAGCCATCTGGTCCTGGGCTTTTGTTTGTTGGAAGATTTTTAATCACAGTTTCAATTTCAGTGCTTGTGATTGGTCTGTTCATATTTTCTATTTCTTCATGGTTAGGTCTCGGAAGGTTGTGCATTTCTAAGAATTTGTCCATTTCTTCCAGGTTGCCCATTTTATTGGCATAGAGTTGCTTGTAGTAATCTCTCATGATCCTTTGTATTTCTGCAGTGTCAGTTGTTACTTCCCCTTTTTCATTTCTAATTCTATTCATTTGAGTCTCTTCCCTTTTTTTCTTGATGAGTTTGGCTAATGGTTTATCAATTTTGTTTATCTTCTCAAAGAACCAGCTTTTACTTTTATTGATCTTTGCTATCGTTTCCTTCATTTCTTTTTCATTTATTTCTGATCTGATATTTCTGATTTCTTTCCTTCTGCTAACTGGGATTTTTTTGTCCTTCTTTCTTGAATTGCTTTAGGTGTAAGGATAGGTTGTTTATTTGAGATGTTTCTTGTTTCTTAAGGTTGGATTGTATTGCTATAAACTTCCCTCTTAGAACTGCTTTTGCTGCATCCCATAGGTTTTGGTTCATTGTGTTTTCATTGGCATTTGTTTCTAGGTATTTTTTGATCTCCTCTTTGATTTCTTCAGTGATCTCTTGGTTATTAAGTAGTGCATTGTTTAGCCTCCATGTGTTTGTATTTCTTACAGATTTTTTCCTCTAATTGATATCTAGTCTCATAGCATTGTGGTCAAAAAAGATAGTTGATACGATTTCAATTTTCTTAAATTTACCAAGGCTTGATTTGTGACCCAAGATATGATCTATCCTGGAGAATGTTCCCTGAGCACTTGAGAAGAATGTGTATTCTGTTGTTTTTGGATGGAATGTCCTATAAATGTCAGTTAATTCCATCTTGTTTAATGTATCACTTAAAGCTTGTGTTTCCTTCTTTATTTTCATTTTGGATGATCTCTCCATTGGTGAAAGTGGGGTGTTAAATTCCCCTACTATGATTGTGTTACCATCAATTTCCCCTTTTATGGCTGTTAGTATTTGCCTTATGTATTGAGGTGCTCCTATGTTGGGTGCATAAATATTTACAATTTTTATATCTTTTTCTTGGATTGATCCCTTGATCATAATGTGGTGTCCTTCTTCATCTCTTATAATAGTCTTTGTTTTAAAGTCTATTTTGTCTGATATGAGAATTGCTACTCCAGCTTTCTTTTGATTTCCATTTGCATGGACTATCTTTTTCCATCCCCTAACTTTCAGTCTGTATGTGACGCTAGGTCTGAAGTGGGTCTCCTGTAGACAACATATATACGGATCTTCTTTTTGTATCCATTCAGCCAGTCTATATCTTTTGGTTGGAGCATTTAATCCATTTACATTTAAGGTAATTATCAATATGTATGTTCCTATTACCATTTTCTTAATTGTTTTGGGTTTATTATTGTAGGTCTTTTCCTTCTCTTGTGTTTACTGCCTAGAGAAGTTCCTTTAGCATTTGTTGTAAGGCTGATTTGGTGGTGCTGAATTCTCTTAGCTTTTGCTTGTCTGTAAAGCTTTTAATTTCTCCGTCAAATCTGAATGAGATCCTTACTGGGTAGAGTAATCTTGGATGTAGGTTTTTCTCCTTCATCACTTTAAATATGTCCTGCCACTCCCTTCTGGCTTGCAGAGTTTCTGCTGAGAGATCAGCTGTTAACCTTATGGGGATTCCCTTATGTGTTACTTGTTGTTTTTCCCTTGCTGCTTTTAATATTTTCTTTGTATTTAATTTTTGATATTTTGATTAATATGTGTCGTGGCATGTTTCTCCTTGGATTTATCCTGTATGGGACTCTGTGCTTCCTGGACTTGATAAACTATTTCCTTTCCCATATTAGGGAAGTTTTCAACTATAATCTCTTCAAACATTTTCTCAGTCCCTTTCTTCTTCTCTTCTTCTTCTGGGACCCCTATAATTCAAATGTTGGTGCATTTAATGTTGTCCCAGAGGTCTCTGAGAGTGTCCTCAATTCTTTTCATTCTTTTTTCTTTATTCTGCTCTGCTGTAGTTATTTCCTCTATTTTATCTTCCAGGTCACTTATCCATTCTTCTGCCTCAGTTATTCTGCTCTTGTTCCCTTCTAGAGAATTTTTAATTTCATTTATTGTGTTGTTCATCACTGTTTGTTTGCTCTTTAGTTCCTCTAGGTCCTTGTTAAACGTTTCTTGTATTTTCTCCATTCTATTTCCAAGATTTTGGATCATCTTTACTATAATTATTCTGAATTCTTTTTCAGGTTGACTGCCTATTTCCTCTTCATTTTTTAGGTCTGGTGGGTTTTTGCCTTGCTCCTTCATCTGCTGTGTGTTTCTCTGTCTTCTCATTTTACTTAACTTACTGTGTTTGGGGTCTCCTTTTCGCAGGCTGCAGGTTCGTAGTACCCGTTGTTTTTGGTGTCTGTCCCCAGTGGCTAAGGTTGGTTCAGTGGCTTGTGTAGGCTTCCTGGTGGAGGGGACTAGTGCCTGTGTTCTGGTGGATGAGGCTGGATCTTGTCTTTCTGGTGGGCAGGTCCACATTTGCTGGTGTGTTTTGGAGTGTCTTTGACCTTATTATGATTTTAGGCAGCGTCTCTGCTAATGGATGGGGTTGTGATCCTGTCTTGCTAGTTGTTTGGCATAGGGTGTCCAACACTGTAGCTTGCTGGTCGTTGAGTGGAGCTGGGTCTTGGTGCTGAGATGGAGATCTCTGGGAGATTTTCACCGTTTGATTTTACATGGAGCTGGGAGGTCTCTTGTGGACCAGTGTCCTGAACTTGGCTCTCCCACCTCAGTGGCACAGCCCTGACACCTGGCTTGAGCACCAAGAGCCTGCCCTCAACATGGCTCAGAATAAAAGGGAGAGGAAAAGAAAGAAGAAGCTAAAATAAAATAAAGTAAAATAAAATAAAATAAAATTATTGAAATAAAAAATAAAAAGTAATTATTAAGAAAAAAATTTTTAAGTAAAAAAAAAATGGACAAATGGTAACAGCAAAGCTATACAGACAAAATCACACACAGAAGCATACACATACACACTCACAAAAAGAGAAAAAGGGAAAATATATATATATATCTTTGCTCCCAAAGTCCACCTCCTCAATTTGGGATGATTCATTGTGTATTCAGGTATTCCACAGAGGCAGGGTACATCAAGCTCATGGTGGAGATTTAATCCGCTGCTCCTGAGGCTGCTGGGAGAGATTTCCCTTTCTCTTCTTTGTTCGCACAGCTCCCGGGGTTCAGCTTTGGATTTGGACCCACCTCTGCATGTAGGTCGCCTGAGGGCATCTGTTCTTTGCTCAGACAGGATGGGGTTAAAGGAGCAGCTGATTCGGGGACTCTGGCTCACTCAGGCGGGGGGAGGAAGGGGTACGGATGCGGGGCGAGCCTGTGGCGGCAGAGGCCGCCATGATGTTGCACCAGCCTGAGGCGCGCCATGCGTTCTCCCGGGGAAGTTGTCCCTGGATCACGGGACCCTGACAGTGGTGGGCTGCACAGGCTCCGGGAGGGGAGGTGTGGATAGTGACCTGTGCTTGCACACAGGCTTCTTGGTGGCTGCAGCAGCAGCCTTAGCATCTCATGCCCATCTCTGTGGTCTGTGCTGATAGCCGCGGCTCATGCCAGTCTCTGGAGCTCCTTTAAGTGGTGCTCTGAATCCCCTCTCCTCATGCACCAGGAAGAAAAGAGGCAAGAAAAAGTCTCTTGTCTCTTCTACAGGTCCAGACTTTTTCGCGGACTCCCTCCTGGCTAGCTGTGGCGCACTATCCCCCTTCAGGCTGTGTTCACGCCACCAACACCAGTCCTCTCCCTGCGATCCGAAGCCCGAGCCTCAGCTCCCAGTCTCCGCCCACCCCGGCGGGTGAGCAGACAAGCCTCTCGGGCTGGTGAGTGCTGGTCGGCACTGGTCCTCTCTGCGGGAATCTCTCTGCTTTGCCCTCCGCACCCCTGTTGCTGCGCTCTCCTCCATGGCTCCGAGGCTTCCCCCCTCCGCCACCCACAGTCTCCGCCCACAAAGGGGCTTCCTAGTGTGTGGAAACCTTTCCTCCTTCACAGCTCCCTCCCACTGGTGCAGGTCCCGTCCCTATTCTTTTGTCTGTTTTTTCTTTTTTCTGTTGCCCTACCCAGGTATGTGAGGAGTTTCTTGCCTTTTTCATGTGTGAGGTCTTCTGCCAGCATTCAGGTAGGTGTTCTGTAGTAGTTGTTCCACATGTAGATGTATTTCTGATGTATTTGTGGGGAGGAAGGTGATCTCCGCGTCTTACTCTTCCGCCATCTTGAAGCTCCTCCTCATTCATTTTTGAATGGTATCTATTTTTGTCCTTTTGCTCTCAACCTATTATATTTGAAGTGAGTTTCTGTAGGTGACATACAGTTGGGTTGTGTTTTTAATCCATTTTAATTTTTGTCTTTTCATTGGCGTTTAGACCATTTAATATAATTATTGATATGACTGGATTTAGGTTTGCCATTTTACTATTTATATTCTGTTTGGTTCCTCTGAATTATTATTCCTGTTTCCCTTCTCCTGCCTTCTTTTGAATTATTTAAACATTTTTTAGTATCCAATTTTAATTTATTTATTGTGACTCTGACATCTCTTTGTCTAATTTTTTTAGTAGTTGCTCTAGGGATTACAAAACACATACTTTTCACAGTCTATTTAGAATCAATATTTTACCACTTTAATTGCAATGTAAAACCCTTTCCAGCATTTTGGGCCCTTTACCCTCTCCACTTTATGCTATCATTGCCTTATGTATTACATCTACATACACTGAAAATCCCATCAGAAAATGCTGTAATTCGCTTTCAATCAAAACTCAGGAGAAGAAAAATACTCTATTATATTTACGCAGATTTTTACCATTTCTCTGTTCTTCCATCATTTGTAATGTTCCACTCTCCCTTCTGGTATCATTTCACTTCTGTATGAAGAAATTTCTTTAGCAATTCTTTTTCAGCAGGTCTGCTTGCTATGAATTTTCTTAGTTTTCCTTTTTCTAAAATTGTGTTTTAAATTTTACCTTCATTCCTGAAGGGTATTTTTTGCTGGATTCTCTGGATTGATAAATCTTTCAACATCTGAAAAATTGTTTGTTGCTTCTTTCTGATCTAGAGTTTCTGATGAGAAATCTGCAGTCATTCAAATCATTGTTCCCCTATACATAATGCATCATTTTTCTCTGAATGCTTACAAGATTTTTTTGTCTTTAGTTTTCAGTGGTTTTCTTATGATGTATCTATCTATGGGTTTCTTTTGGCTTATCCTGGTAGGGATTTACTCATTTTCTTGAATCTGTAGGTTGGTGTCTTTCACCAAAATTGGGAATTTTTCAAGCCATTATTTCTTCAAAGGTTTTTTTTTTTTCA
The DNA here is from genome assembly GCF_965194805.1 of Balaenoptera borealis. Classification (NCBI taxonomy): domain Eukaryota; kingdom Metazoa; phylum Chordata; class Mammalia; order Artiodactyla; family Balaenopteridae; genus Balaenoptera; species Balaenoptera borealis. The sequence goes on along the minus strand of NC_138881.1, from coordinate 43,985,784 downwards.
GCACTGCTTCTTTCTCCTTTCCTTCTGGATCTCCAATGGCATGACTGATAGACCTTTTATCATTGCCTCATGTGTCCCTAAGGTGCTGTTTATTTTTTTTCTAATCTTTTTTTCTCTGTTGTTCACATTACATAATTTCTATTCATCTACTTTCAAGTTTATTGACTCTTTCCTGACATCTCACTTCTGCTATTAAGCCCATCCAGTGAGTATTTTTTTTTATTTCAGTTATTGTATTTTTCAATTCTGAGTTTCCACTTGGTTTCTACTTGTTTATATCTTCTATTTATCTAATTAGAATCTGTATTTTAACATTTGTTCCAAGAGTGTTTGTGCTGTTCATTTGAGTTTTTAATAGTAGCTGATTTAAAGTCTTTGTCAGATAAGTGCAACATCTGCATCCTCTTGTTAATATCTGTTGATTGCCTTTTGCCATGCAACTTGAGATGATCGTGGTTCTTTGTATGCCTGGTAAAACTGGAGTATATCCTGGACATTTTGAATATGACATTATAAAACTCTAAGTCTTGCTTAAATTGTATGGAAAACATTTATGTTTTTGCTTTAGCAGTCAATCTGATTAGGTTCAGGCCACACGTTCCCACCAGCCTTCCATGGGCTGATGGTTCAATGTCAGTTCAGTTTTCAAAGCTTTTGCAGTGTTATTCAGATCTGTCTGGTGTGTGTGTGACTAAGTGGTCAGTCTGGAATCTAGATGGATGCCTGTTATCTCAGTTCTTTGGTATGCTCATTGGGATCTGATCAACATAGGCACAGGTTAGTGGTGGGTATCTAGGAGCTCATTAACAAAAAAACATTATGGGGTCACTTTCCTGAACTCCTACCTCTCCACAGTCTCCCCAGTGCTACTCAATTCCTGGGACTTCCCTTTCAGTCCTCCAGTTGGAAATTGTTCACTTCTGGCAGCAGTGCCACATCTGGAAACAAGCAGTGGGAAAAGAGAGATAAAAAAGCAACAGTGTGTGGCTCAGCTCTCTTGTGGCCAGAGCTCCATCAGAGACTAAGGGTTCCCCTCTCCAAGAGTATTGGTTCCTGAAGGCTCTCACTGCTGCCACTGTTGCTGCCACTGCATGATTGCCTGAGGGTTGGGATGTGAGAGAAGAGAAATAAAGGGAAAAATGGAGGATTTCCCCCCTTCTCTCACTTCTCAAGCAAGAACTAGAGGGCTTCTCCTGGAGTTCTCTGCCTGTAGTGCAGTACTCACTTCCAGGTTTCCAAATGCATTAAGTTCAGGTCGGGGAATGGGGTGGGGGAAGTGGGAAACTCACCATTTGTTTGTTGGCTTCTCAAATGCTGGTGTCCTTCTTCAATCTTCCTGCAGCTATTTACTTTTCAGAACTCTCAAACAGCTGTCCCATGAATTCTGTCCAGGTTTTATGATTGTGCTCAGTGACAGACAAAGAGTAGCAAGTACTTAACCATCTTACCCAGAACTGTAATCTAGAATCAAATTTTAAATAAATCACTCTGGTGGTTATATGGAGGGTGAAGTAGAAGGGAACAAGATTGAAGATGGGGAGACCAGTTAGGAACGTACTCTAGTAATCTAGGCAATAGATGAGATCTCAAACCTGGGCAGTGATAATAGAAATTATGATGAAAATGCCAATTCAAGAAATATTTTGGAGGTAAAAGTGATGAGACTTAACGAGGTCACCCTCTTACAAGGCCATAATTGAAATATGTAAGAAAGGAACTGACAGTGATCAAGACTGATGGCTCTATTAAAAAAAAAAAAAGTAGGGATAAGTATAACAATAGAAATATAAAAGTTACACTCTGATAACTATAGAACATTGTTGAAAAGAAAGACTTAAATAAATGGAAAGACATACCATGTTGTAGTATAAGTCCTGACATTTGGATTTTCTCTTTTTTGTAATGCAAATGTCTGACTTAAGCTTTGATTGCCCAGACATCTACTTCAAAGAGGCACCCACTTCAAAGATGGCTACCTCAAAAAACACATTGCTAGTCACCCCACCCCAGTTCCTACTCCTTTGTTTTAGCAATCTTGCTTGATTTCGATAACTGACCATTTGGGTTGCTTGTTTTTTCTCTTCTCTAGCTTCAAATTCCCCTCTTCTATTTTAAATTCACCAATAATGAGTGAGCCCCAGAATCCCTAGGTTCCCACCTTCAATAAAAGCAGCCCGCTAGGCTTGCTCACTCATTCTCTGTCTCTCTGTATGTCTGTCTGTCTCCCTCTCCCCCTTTCTGTCTCTGTGTGTGTTTCTCTCTGTCTCTCTCTCCCCCAACCCTTGACCTTGCTGTGTGGCCCCAGGTGTGCTGTGTATTTTCCAGGACCTGTAAGCAAAAAACTTAGTCTCCTTCAAAGTTTTTCTGATGGTTATTGCTGAGAGCATCTTGCAGTCATAAGAACCACAGGGCAGGTCAAGCCACAACATTGGTTATGAACAGGATGAGACCAGCACAAAAGACATGTTCATAGATTAGAAGATTTAATATGGTTAAGATGGCAGTTCTCCCCAAACTGACCAATAAATTCAATGCAATCTCTATCAAAATCTCAACTTTCTTTTCAGAAATTGACAGGCTGATGCCAAAATTCATATAAAAATGCAAGGGACCCAGAATAGCCAAAACAATCTTAAGAAAAGAGGAATGAAGTTGAAGAACTCAGATTTCCCAATTTCAAAACTTAACTAAAAAGCTACAATAATCAAAATGTTATGGTACTGGCATAAGGATAGACATATAGGTAAATGGAAGAGAATTGAGAGTCCAGAAATAAGCTTTCACATTTATAGTCAATTAATCTTCAACAAGGGTGCCAAGATAATTAAGTGGAGAAAGTATAGTTTTTTCAACAAATGGTACTGGGGCAACTGGATATGTTACCAAGGCTGTTGCCCCAGAGTCATACCCCTGTCCCTTCCTTGAATGGAAACCAAGTGCTCTTACCTAAGTTTCAGGAGGAAGCTGCAAAGAGAAAAACAAGAACTGGTTAGAACCAGCTAGGCCCAATATGGTGGAAGACTTGACTTCCAGTAGGCCTTGAGCCTCATGATATGCTCATTGTAATACATTAGTAGGCTAAATGACACACCCACCAGTGCCTTGACAGTTGACAATTGCCATGACAACAACCAGAAAAGCCCATACAAGGACTAAAAAGGAGTGTTGCCTCAGTTCTGGTCCAAACCACACTCCTGTTCTCAGATAAATCATGAATATTCCTCCCTCTCTTTCCAATTCCCTCCATTTTACATCAACCCTCCTATATATATGGTGTCTCCACCCAAATTGGATTGAGAAGCTGATTTGCAAACGAGGTTCCCACTTCCCCATTCTTTGGCTATTGAATAAAGCTTGTGCTGTTCCAGTCTCAGCATCGGTTTCCTTACTGGCGAATCGATCAGAAAAAGAACCTCCCTGGCCAAGACAACAGGACTTGGCCTGGGCTAGGACCCCGGCGTGGGTGCAGGCGACCAATTCAGTAACATATCCACATGCAAGAAAATGATGTTGGACCCCTATATCACACCATATACAAAAATTAATTCAAAATAGATTTAAGACCTAAATGTAAGAGCTAAAACTATAAAATTCTGAGAAGAAGTATTGGGGATAAATCTTCATGACCTTAAACTAGGTAATGGTTTCTTAGATAAATTAAACTTCATCAAAATTAAAAACTTTTATGCTTCAAATAACACAATCAAGAATGTGAAAAGACAATCCACAAAATCAGAGAAAATGTTTGCAAATCATATATATGATCCAGATTATATAAAGAATTCTTACCACTCAATAATAAAGAAATAAATAACCCAATTAAGAATGGGCAAATAATTTGAACAGACATCTCTCCAAAGAAGATACATATATGGTGAATAAGCACAAGAAAAATAATGTCCAACATCATTAGCCATCAGGGAAATGTGAATCAAAACCACAGTAAGATACCACTTCATGCCCATTAGAATTGCCATAATAAAGACAGATAATAAAAAGTGTTGGAGAGGATGTGGAGAAATTGGAACCCTCATACACTGCTGGTGGTAATGCAAAGTGGTCCAGCAATTTCCCTCTTCAGTATATACCCAAGAGAAATGAAACACGTGTCTACACAAAAACTTGTACGTGAATGTTCAAAGCAGAATTATTCATAATAGACAAAAAGTGGAAACAATCCACATTTCCATCAACTGATGACTGGATAAACAAAATGTGGTATATCCATACAATGGAATGTTTTTCAGCAATGAAAGGAAATGAAATACTGACACATGCTACAACATGGATGAACTCTGAAAACATTATGCTAAGTGAAAGAAGCTAAACACAAAAGGCTACACATTGTAAGATTTAATTTATATGCAATGTCCAGAACAGGTAAATCTATAGAGACAGAAAGTAAATCAGTAGCTGTCTAAGGTTGGGGGGTGGGGATGGGGACTGACTGCTACTGGGTATGGGGTTTCTTTTTGGGGTGATGAAAATGTTCCAAAATTAGACCATGGTGGTAGATGTACAACTCTGTGACTATACTAACAACTATAGAATTGTACACTTTAAGTGGGTGAATTGTATGATATATGAATTATATCTCAATAAAACTGATAAAAATCCATAAGGTTACAAAGAAAACCAGTTATACTGAACTAGAAGAATCAAAATATAAACAAATTCTTTTTTTTTTTATTTAACATCTTTATTGGAGTATAATTGCTTTACAATGGTGTGTTAGTTTCTGCTTTATAACAAAGTGAATCAGTTATACATATACATATGTTCCCATATCTCTTCCCTCTTGCAACTCCCTCCCTCCCATCCTCCCTATCCCACCCCTCTAGGTGGTCACAAAGCACCGAGCTGATCTCCCTGTGCTATGCGGTTGCTTCCCACTAGCTAGCTATTTTACGTTTGGTAGTGTATATATGTCCATGCCACTCTCTCACTTTGTCACATCTTACCCTTCCCCCTCCCCATATCCTCAAGTCCATTCTCTAGTAGGTCTGTGTCTTTATTCCCATCTTGCCACTAGGTTCTTCATGACCTTTTTTTTCCCTTAGATTCCATATATATGTGTTAGCATACTGTATTTGTTTTGCTCTTTCTGACTTACTTCACTCTGTATGACAGACTCTAACTCCATCCACCTCACTACAAATAACTCAATTTTGTCTCTCTTTATGGCTGAGTAATATTCCATTGTATATATGTGCCACATCTTCTTTATCCATTCATCCGATGATGGACACTTAGGTTGCTTCCATATCCTAGCTATTGTAAATAGAGCTGCAATGAACATTTTGGTACATGACTCTTTTTGAATTATGGTTTTCTCAGGGTATATGCCCAGTAGTGGGACTGCTGGGTCATATGGTAGTTCTATTTTTAGTTTTTTTAAGGAACCTCCACACTGTTCTCCATAGTGGCTGTACCAGTTTACATTCCCACCAACAGTGCAAGAGGGTTCCCTTTTCTCCACACCCTCTCCAGCATTTACTGTTTCTAGATTTTTTGATGATGGCCATTCAGACTGGTGTGAGATGATATCTCATTGTAGTTTTGATTTGCATTTCTCTAATTATTAATGATGTTGAGCATCCTTTCATGTGTTTGTTGGCAATCTGTATATCTTCTTTGGAGAAATGTCTATTTAGGTCTTCTGCCCATTTTTGGATTGGGTTGTTTGTTTTTTTGTTATTGAGCTGCATGAGCTGTTTGTAAATTTTGGAGATTAATCCTTTGTCAGTTGCTTCATTTGCAAATAATTTCTCCCATTCTGAGGGTTGTCTTTTGGTCTTGTTTATGGTTTCCTTTGCTGTGCAAAAGCTTTTAAGTTTCATTAGGTCCCATTTGTTTATTTTTGTTTTTATTTCCATTTCTCGAGGAGCTGGGTCAAAAAGGATCTTGCTGTGATTTATGTCATAGAGTAAACCCAAATTCTTGATAAAGAAATAGATGTGCTTCTTTAGAAAGGCATTAAACAACAAGATCCAGATCTAACAGTTACCTTAATTCTGAAGTAGTGATGAGTGTAAAATAAATTTTGAGACATGTGCAATGATTATAACAAAAATGATTGATGGTTCCACTAGCACCTCTAAAGAACAATGGAGTTGGTAAAAAGGAGAGGAAATAAACCAGTTGTTTCCCCAATGAAGCTCCAGGATCAAAAAGCAGGTACAAACAAGACACTTCCTTTTAGTGAGGCTGGAGATTTGCAAGACAGCTTCCAGCCTAGTGCTTTTAGCATGTTTACACATCATTGGCTGTACCAGTTAAATCACTGCCAAGCAGCTTGGACCTCTGTGGCTGTACCCTTTAGTCATCCTGCAAGGCAGTGGGATGGGGCAAGAGGGAACTTAATGATATCTGGTCATCAAGGCAAAGCAAGTTGGGAGGGAGAATGGAAAATTGACACAATGGGTAAGAAAGCACTAAGACTATTTGAAAACAAAGCGACCAACAAGGGTTTAATCTCTAAAACATACAAACAGCTCATGCAGCTCTGTATCAAAAAAACAAACAACCCAATCAAAAAATGGGCACAAGATCTAAATAGACATTTCTCCAAAGAAGACATACAGATGGCCAACAAACACATGAAAAGATGCTCAACATCACTAATTATCAGAGAAATGCAAATCAAAACTACAATGAGGTATCACCTCACACTGGTCAGAACGGCCATCAACAAAAAGTCTACAAACAATAAATGCCGGACAGGGTGTGGAAAAAAGGGAACCCTCCTACACTGTTGGTAGGAATGTAAACTGGTACAGCCACTATGGAGAACAGTATGGAGGTTCCTTAAAAAACTAATAATGGAACTACCATATAATCTAGCAATCCCATTCCTGGGCATATATCCAGAGGAAACCATACTTCAAAAAGATACATGCACCCCAATGTTCACTGCAGCACTATTTACAATAGCCAAGACATGGAAGCAACCTAAATGTCCATCGACAGATGAATGGATAAAGAAGATGTGGTACATATACAATGAGCCATAAAAATGAACGAAATAATGCCATTTGTAGCAACATGGATGGACCTAGAGAGATTCTCATACTAAGTGAAGTACTGAGCCCGCGTGCTACAACTACTGAAGCCCATGGGCCTAGAGCCCATGCTCCGCAACAAGAGAAGCCACCACGATGAGAAGCCCACGCACCGCAACGAAGAGTAGCCCCCACTCACTGTAACTAGAGAAAGCCCATGCGCAGCAACAAAGACCCAACACAGCCAAAAACTAAAATAAATAAATAAATAAGAATGAAATAATGCCATTTGCAGCAACATGGATGGGCCTAGAGATTATAATACTAAGAAAGTCATACAGAGAAAGACAGATACCATATGATATCGTTTATGTGTGGAATCAAAAAAATAATACAAATGAACTTACTTACAAAACAGAAATAGAGGCATAGATGTAGAAAACAAACTTATGGTTACCAGTGGGGAAAGGGAGGGAAGGATAAAATTGGGAGATCGGGATTGACATATACACACTACTGTATATAAAATAGATAACTAATAAGAACCTGCTGTATAACACAGGGAACTCTAGTCAATACTCTTTAATGACCTATATGGGAAAAGAATCTAAAAAAGAGTGGGTATATGTATATGTATAACTGATTTACTTTGCTGTACACCTGAAACTAACACAACATTGTAAATCAACTATACTCCAATTAAAAACAAAAAAAAAAAACAGACTCACAGATTTCGAAAACAAGCTTATGGTTACCAAAGGGGAAACATGGAGTGGGGAGGGATAAATTAGGAGCCTTGGATTAACATACACACACTACTATATACAAAATAACCAACGAGGATCTACTGTATAGCACAGGGAACTCTACTCAATATTCTGTGATAACCTATATGGGTAAAGAATCTGAAAAAGAACATATACATATATGTATATGTATAACTGAATCACTTTACTGAAACTAACACAACATTGTAAATCAACTATACTCCAATAAAAGTTTTTAAAAAATAAAATTTGAGGAAACAAAAAAATAAATTTTATTTAAAAAAAGAAAGCACTAAGACATCTAATGGCATGGCATGCTCTCCCTCCTGTGTCCAACCCTTCAGAAAAGGAGATATGACCAGACTAGCATGGGGATTCATGGGTCAGAATTGGGAAGTCTTCAATGACTGCCCCCTCTACCAGATATCCACCTCCAGGACTAATTTTCAAAATATTTGACAAGTGATAACAATCGGCCACAGAGCAATCACAACAGTTGCCAGCCACAGTACTAGAACAGAGTTTTGGAGGTCTCCTGCTATGACAGACATTACTTGATTCAGTTGCTAGATTGTGGGGAGGTCCCAGAGGTCCTAGAGGCAAGATTGAGGCAGTGGCTCTTCATCAACTGGCACAGAAGATGTTCAAGTCCTCTGTTAACAACTGAAGTACCTGTACCAGTACACATTACCCCAAAGATAGGGTAGAGAGAGAGAGAGTAGAACCTCCTTAAAGCTTTATGAATGAAGGATTGAGCAACTGGTTGATGCTTACATTCATGGGACATCTTGCTGATTTCACAGGTGGAAATTTCTCCTCTTGACTGAAGGACCAAAAGAGACTTCAGTGCACCACTCAAAGTTTTTTTCAAACTTAGACTCTAGAAAGCCACCTTACTACAAAAGTAGGGGTACATTTCAGTGAAAATCCTTATCCCTACCTTTTCATCACCTAGGAAGAAGCAAAGAAAGCTGGCAACCTGAAATGGGGACCAAAGGGTATTGGCCCACGCTTCCAGCTGCCCCAGATCCGAACAGAGGCCTGTCGGGTAGCGGGGTCTCTTTGGACTACCCCTCCCACCACCAGGATCCTCCTTCTACAGACTCATTCATCAGTTCACACCTAGCTCAATTCCTCTTCCTGTGAAGAGAAAGTCTCCAAACAGAGAGGGAAATTGGATAAGGTAGACCCTGAGGCACAGCCTTTACTAGGCAGGAAAAAAAACAGGGCTACATGTGGGGCTCCTGAGCAATAAGGGGGGAAGTGAGCCATTTTAACAACAACCATTAATTTTTATTAAATTTCTAATCAAATACAACAATAATTTCTTCTCTTTCATAAAAAAACACAAATATTTACAACATTATCAGTTTGGGAAAAGACAAACAGTAAAAATGAAGAAAAGTGATGAAAAGACAAATTCAAGGACAGAATAAATACAGCCTATTTACACGCCTGCCTGGCCCTGGTGGCTGCTTCCAGAGTGCCAGATCCTCAACCTCAGAATTAGCAGCAGTTCAAAATCTCCTCCAGTTTCAACATGTCCAAGGGTGGGATTTTGGTGACTTCAAAGAAGACCCTGCAAAAGGAAGAGGGGTCTGCTCAGTGTAAAATAGTCCAAAGCAAGCAGGCTCCATGGAATAAGTGGGACATAGGCCCTTGGTTCCCTATCTTGCTTTAACTCTGAAGCAGAAAGTAAGGTAAAAAGTACCTGAATTTTTCTTTTCCCTTAAATGAGGTTAGTCTGGGCCTCCCCATGACTGAGCACAAACCCAACCTCAACTGGAGCTTGGTACTTACTGGTGGGAATACTTGGAATGCACAGCCTTGAGCTTATTGCACGAACGTAAAGTCAGCAGGATGTTCAGCTGCCTGACCAAGGGGTGAAGATCAGAGGTCTTGTAGCCACTGTGATACTCCAGGGTAGGAGCCTGGAAGAAGCAACATGGACAGCGACTTTTACAACAGGAAGCAGACACTTCCTGTCTCCAATACCCAAATCCAAACTTCCTATCCATAGTACAGGCAGGGAAGAAAGTCAAACAATTCAAAGACTTGTAGAGCACAGACACCGACCAATAATTAAAGGGTACTACCTAGAAGACTATGTTCCAGCTGCAAGCTAGTGGTATGGCTATATCCATATGCACCAGCTGGATATTAGCCCTAGCCATAGGTATTTACACTGAAATCCACCAAAGAATTTAAGGAACAGGACTGACTTTGTTACTTACTCTCAGGTTATGAGTCAATGGCCAGGCAAACCTCAGAACAAACTTGAGGTCCCAACTAAACAGCCAACAGGAACTTAAGGCTGTTCCTCCTCTCTGGCTCAAACAGCTATCATTTCATGCATTCATTTTCTCAGTAAACTTTAAGTATGCCTATCATGTGGCAAAAGGAATATAGCAGAGTGTTTAAGAGCAAAGGTTCTGGAGGCAAACTGCTTGGGTTCAAATTCCAGCTCCATTAACAGCATGACCTTGAGCCAGTTACTTAACCTCTAGGTGCCTCAGTTTCCAAATCTGCCAAATAGGGACGATTACAGTAATTACATAATAGGCTTAAATGAGTTAATAGACATAAAGCACAGAGAACAGAGTCTAGCACATACCCAAACAATGCTAGCTAGGATTAATATTACCAAACCCCATACAGGATGCTGGGAATACAAAGATGACTAAGAGATGACTAAGGCTCCTGCCCTTGAGGAGTCTGTAGTCTAGTGGGGGAGACAGACATGCACACAGAGAATTACAAAATGTGTGGGAAGTGCTACAGTGGAAGGGAGCATGGGACAGTGGAGGAACAGAGCTGCAGGACCCATGAATTTTGGCTGGGAAAGTCACAAAAAGCTTTGCAGAGGAGAGCACATCTGCAATAGGTACTGAAAGTCTAGTGGGAGTTCCACAGGTAGAGAAAAGAAAATTCATTATTCTGTGAGGCAGTGGTTTTCTTAAAATGTCTTAAATTATTTTCCCTGAACTCATTTTTTTCCAAATATCTTACCTGGAAGCCCAAATATCTTACCTGGAATTGGGGGCGGGAACTAAGAAGCCCACCAATTTGGACCCCTTTACCTTTTACATGGCCCCTAAGATACTTCTGCAGGAATCCCAGGGCTCTACTGAATACTCTTTGGAAACCACTGCCACAGGCAAAGGGCAGTCATTGGCATGCTGAGCAGGGGAGTAACACATGGGATAACACATCATATTGGGTGTGTTAATTAAGATTAACAGCCCTACTGTCACTGCCCCAATTGTTCACATTGTTCAATTGTTCACTGCCCCAATGCTTCACATTGATTATTATTAAAAGCCCACTCACTGGTGTTGATACGTTCACATACGCTCTCTCATCTAATATACCTTCCATACTGCTATATACTAGTACTGTTTCCAAAACATTTACAAACAGGAAGATGTCACTCCCCTGCCTTAAAAACTTGCAATGCCGTAGTGTAAAATGGATCTTTCAGCATGGCATCAAAGGCCTCTCACAATCTGACCACACTACCATTCTGGTCTCACCTCTCACCATTCCCTACTCATACGTCCTCTGCTCTATCCATAGGAAATGTCTTATTCTGCCCTGAATACATCACACTGTTTTCTTATTGCCTTCACGTCTTTTCAATTATTGTTCCCTCTGCCTAAAACGTCTCTTCTCAAGGTTCCTACTCATATCTCAAGACCCAACTCAAAAGTCACCTCCTCTGTGAAGCCTTTCTCATCTATAGCAGTATATATAGTGTAGAGGACTGTGGAGCCAGACTACCTAGGTTCAGATCAGGGCTGACACTTAGCTGATACTCACTGGTACAGCCATGCCAAGTGTTAAAACACTGAAATATTTTTATACTGGTTGGCAAGCAGTTTGCTGCCCTGAGCCTCTCAACTGTCCTCTCTCAGGACCTACCAGCCTTCCCCAGGATCCAAGGGTCAAAGCCTGGGTCCGTATCGGGCCTCCAGGATCATGGCTCCGGGGCTACAGCCACCATTCTGATTATAGAGTAGGTATATTCTTTGAACAGACTCCTAGTTCCCAAAGCCTAGGTCTGCCTCTCATTAGCCAAACACGGGAAGTTATTTCTTATCTGTACAATAGGGATAATAGTGCTGATCTCATAGGGTTGTTGTGAAGATTGAGTTAATAGACAAAGTGTTTAGTTCACTGACTAAGCACTCAATAAATGCTAGCCATTATTATTATGTATTCTTTCTCATCGTCATCACTGCCATTTACGTAATGCTTTCTCTGTCCCAAGAAATTTCAGTGCCTTGTCCAAGTTCACACAACTGTTTATAGGGTTCTTCCTCAGCACACAGAGGTTTCTCCATCAGTAGTGGTGCTAGAATTTCTAGGCCGCAGGGGCTTAGGAGTGGTTGGGAAGAGTATGCTCATTTTCAAGCATACTCTTTCTATTGGATTGCATGTTACACGTCAGTAAAAATTCATAGTTTTCTAAAGTTGCTTTTATTCACAATTTTTTATAAAATTGAGAAAGCATCAAATATGCATTTTATTTGTATTGGGGAAGGAGGCTGTGGGGGCCTTCCTCCTCAGAGAAGAGCACAATAGTATATCTCTGAGTCCCCTGCTATACACATGGACAGTTGCTTTCACTACTCTGTTCTCTGGGTCAGTGCTTTCCAAATCCTGTTCCAATGAGCACCCTTGGGGGGCCAACCTTGCTGAGAGGACTGCAAGGAGCAGGGGTGGAATGGGGTCAGGCAAGAAGTGGGTCCACCCCATCCCCTGCTGCAATCAGAATAATTTCACATTAGTCTGTTTTGTGATACTGGGCTTTCAGGTAAGCTGTCTTTGGAAGAAAGTGTACTGTGATGAAGTGAAATAAAATACTTTAAAACCATGGCTCTAGAAACCCTTTAGGCAGCCAGGCCCCTAAGATGTCAAGATGTTAAAGGATTCATAACGGCAGGTATGTAGTAGTTTTGTCACAGAGTTTCCCACAGCCCTAGTTTACACCTTCCTCCTGAGCTGACCCTGTGCTTTTAAATCCATATCCCTGGGACTTCCCTGGTGGTCCACTGGTTAAGAATCTGCCTTCCAATGCAGGGGACGGGGGTTCGATCCCTGGGCAGGGAACTAAGATCCCACATGCCACGGGGCAACTAAGCCCACGTGCCGCAACTACTGAGCCCACACACTCTGGAACCCATGTGCCACAACTAAAGAGAAGCCCGCGTGCTGCAATAAAGAGCCCACATGCTGCAACTAAGACCCGATGCAGCCAAAAATAAAATAAATAAATAAATATTTTAAAAAAAATCCCTACTCCTTCTTCCCCACCGCCCACAAGTGTTTACCCAGTGTCCGAGCTTCTTCATGTAGAGGGCCAGGAGGAAGGAGCCAGCAGCTAGCTTGGAAGCCCTCTCCTGGACATAGTCATATTCCTGCAGGGTCATTTCACAGATGAAGCGGGACAAGGTCAGTGTCTTCATGCTGGCATGGACACACTAAAGGCAGGAAGAAGACTGGCTCAGCAATCAATTCAGAACACTGGCACCAAGCAGAAAACCCCCTGCACTCACTCACTCCAGTTATCCCACCTTGGGCCTAAATGGCTCTCTGCCTGAACAATGTACCTCTTTTGCCACCATGACTCACACTAAGGACCCTGCCCACAAAGCACAGAATCTTTAGGAGAGGGGATTCTGAAATTGGCAATGGTATTTGCCATCTTCAGGGCTTTAAACCAAATTATCAAGTGTGATTGTGGTACCCTCCACCTCCCCTTTCTGTAGATGTCATCCTTTGAAGAGCCGAAGGCCTCCAACTGTTGACTTTTCACTGGGTTCCAGACTAGGAGGTATTCCATGCTCCAAAAGAACTCCTTCCCTTTTCTTGTTTGAATATATATATGTGTGTGTGTGTGTATACACACACACACACACACACACAAATCCTACAAGACACACTCGTATAATATAAAGTGACTTCCCCTGTAACCAATATTCAGGTGAAGGAAGAGAACTTTGACAGCATCTCCCCTAAATTTCCCGTGTCCCTTCCTGATCAAAGAATCTTCTTCCCCTCCCCTACTCTGCCCTCACCTCAAAACTTTATAGGCATACCATGGAAATCTGCAATTTTCTTCCCCCCCACACTCCATAAAGATTGCCAATCTAGGAGGGTGGACTGAAGAAGAAATTCCCCTGTCCCCAGTTGTCCCTTTCCCTTTTCCTACCACTCAAGCAGCCACTCTGGGAATGGAGGGGACTAACCCAGCAGTGGGAAAATGAAGATGTACCTCCCCTGTCTTACCTTAGCATATCTGCGCAGAAAATGATAGGCGATGGGAATGTTGATATCAAATTGGAGGGTTTTTAGGATGCTGTTTTCCATGGCGAGCATCTCATCTCGCTTATACATATCATCACAGATGTACAGGAAGTCATCCACACAAGGTGGGCAGGGCTCCTATGGGTGGAGAGTAGAGGCAGTCACAACCGGGCAAAGACAGCCCACTCCTCTCTGCTTGGAGATGAAAGGCAGAGGAGGAGAGGGGTGAAGGATAGGAGGTAATAACATTCCCTGGCATGAACCTTCAGGGTAGCTCTGAGAGCCAGCTTCTGGTTTTTGAGTAGTACATCTGAAAAACAAAATCAGAGAGATAGGAGGAGAGAGGACAGGGCCTCTTGGGGTAGATTCTTATAGCACTGGAAGCGGCATAATATGGCACAGGGACTGGAAGCACTGAGCTCTCTTCTAATGAGTGAGAAATCTAAGGCCTACTCTGGGGGGAACAGAGGCAAGGAGACCACAGGAAGGGAGCTAGAGATGGAAAATAAGCCCGCACTTTGTTTTCTTGTCTAAGGAACGAATAAGGATGTTTGGGAGGGGGCACTGCTGGGGTAATAGGCAGTGAGAGACAGAGAGAGATAGGCACAGAGGGAACCTAAGCAGAGACTGAAGACAAAGGGATGGGAGGATGTGCAAGGGGGCTAGACTGGGAAGGTCCAAGCCAAGCCAAGGGTGAGAAGAACCCCCCCACACAATCTGGGGCACCTTTCCATGTCCTGCCCTCTGCAGGCTGAACCTTAGTTTTGGGGAAAGGACTAGGAGGCAGGAAGACCCCTGAATCTTTTCTCTAGCTGCATCTCACTGCCCACCCCAGCCTTCTTCTCACACCTCTATTTTCAGATCACAAACTGGACCAACCCTCTGGGTTTGCAGACAGGGAAATTGAGGCCCAGAGAGAGGAAGTGACTTGCTCAAGGTCACACAGCAACCTAGTGACAAGACCAGGACAAGAAACTCTCCCTTCCACTGCTCTACTCACCAGTGGCTCCTTCCTTTCTTCTCTTCTCATATCATCTCCATACCTCCCCTTGCAAAAGTCTTTCTGTACTTCTCAATCCTGTGAGGGGAAGACACCCCTGCCCCAAAAAACTTAGTGGAGTTCCTTTGTCCTGATAACCAGAAGAGGGGTGCTCCTGGTTCCAAAATTTGCTAATGAGAGCACCTTGCACACTCCTCCCTCCTGCTCTTGGTTGTCCAGGAACCCCCAGCTGCTTTTTTAACCCCCTTTAGGCTGAGGCAGGGAACACTTGCTTAAGCCACAAGGACATCCCTAGGTAGGTGGAAGGAGGAGGAGAGACAGAGAGACATAAAAAGAGAAAGGAAGGGGAGCAAGGGAATGAACCAGGAAGTCAGTGAGCAGGGAAGGAAATGAGCTAGAGAGGGAAGCAGGGAACAAGGGAGAGAGTGAGGGAGGAGGAAGGGAAAGAGGAAGAAAGGGAAGGAGGAGGCTAGGGAGCAAGGGCAGGAAGGAGGGAGGGAGGATGGGAAGGAGGGAGAGAACCAAGGAGAGAAGGAGCCAGGGAGGGAAAGAGGGTGGAAGGTAACAAGCATGAGTGGGTGGGAGGGAGTGACCAAGGAAGTGAGTGAGAGGGAGCTGAGCAGAGAGGGAGCAGGGAGTGAGGGGGAGCAAGGGAACCAGGGAGAAAGAGAGTAGGGAAGGAAGTGAGCCAGAGAGGGAAATGGGGAGAACGAGGGAGGGAGGGAGGAAGGAAGAATAGAGAGGAGGAAAAAGGAAGGAGACAGGGAAGGAGGGTGGGAGGAAGTTAAGGTGGGGGGAGTCATGGTGCCAGAGTACCATGGAGCAAGGATGGGAGATACGGAGGGAAGGAGCAAGCAAGGAGGGGAGAGAAGGAACCATCAGAAAAGGAAGGGTGAGGGAGGAGGAAGCAAAGGAGGAGGGAGGGGAGCACGTAATAGAGAAGCAACAGGGAGGAGAGGGAAGGAGGAGGAAGGGAGAGAGGGAGTGACAGAGGGAAGAGCATTAGCTAGGGAAGGAGAGAAGAGAGTGAACAAAGGAAAGGGACAGGAAGGTAGGGTAGAAGAGAGGAGGGTGGAGTAGGAGGGAAGGCGGGACGGGGTGGGTAGGTGGGTGGGAAGGCATGGAGGAGTGAGGGATAGAACCAGGGTGGAAGGGAGAAGGTCATGGAAGGAAGGATCAAGTGAGGAGGGGAGGGAGTGAGCGAGAGAAGGATAGAGAAAAGGAGGGTTGGAAAGAGCAACAGAGAGTGGGTGGGTGGGATGGAGGGAGGGGCCCAGCATGAAGTGAGCGAGTGTACAAAGCAGGGATTGAGGGATCAAGGAAGGGATTGAAAGAAGGCTGGAGGGAGGAAGGGAGCTACCGAGCAAGGGCAGAAGTGGAACAGGGCAGAAGTGGAGCGAGGGTGGAAGTGGAGCAAGGGCAGAAGTGGAGAGAGGGCAGAAGTGCAGTGAGGGCCGGAAGTGCAGTGAGGACCGGAAGTGGAGTGAGGGCCGGAAGTGGAGTGAGGGCCAGAAGTGGCGAGAGAGGGAGGCAAGTAAGGAGCAAAGGAGGGGTGGAGTTAGAGAGGGAGGTACTGATGGAGGTAGGAGCTAGTGAGTGAAGGAGAGAGTGAAGAAGGGAAGCAGAAAGCTAGTTAGGGATAGAGCTGAGTAGGGAACACAAAAACAAATCCACAGTTCTAAAGGTTTTTGTACTCATAAAAGTTGCTACTTCTCTGTTCTTAAACCCTAAGGTTTTATACTATTAGCCTATCTGAAGGAAAAATGAGAGTAGAACAAAATCATTTAGCATCTAAGGAAGAGGAAAGACTCAGATAAAGTAGTTAGATGGATATGGTTATGAAGGAAAGGCCAGCTATTTGCTTTTATACTGCTACTTCAAAAATTACTAATTTACTTGGACTCACTACCATCTACACTAGGCCATTTTCTCTTAAATGTCTCCAGCACCTAGATTTGGAAATGCTTCCTTATATATGCAATTCAAGACTCCACTAGATGGAGGTGGAGTTGCTGCAAGAAGAAAATGGGGTGGGGACAGAGAATTATGGTCCAGAAGGAAGCTTTAAAAAAAAACAATCCATTTAACTAGGAATATGTCCAACTACACACATCTTCAAAGAGGAAAAGGGAGAATTTTGTTGATGCCAGGAAACAAATACACCACCATTTGCACCCAACACCAGTTTCCCTGCTTAGGAAGACAAAAAATCGGTAGGAAAACTTATTTGTGTGCATGTATGTAATTGTATACACACACAAATACACATATGCGAATGTACACACATGCGTATATATATGTATATACATGTATACAACACATACATATACACACACATATTATACATATGCATGCATATACACACACATATATACATACATATGTAAATGCATATACATACATACATATATATCTGGCTTGGATAGAAACCGATTGATTAGTTTTCTCCAGGTCCTATGGACTCAGGCTCACCTCAAATTTTGCTGCAATCAGAAAAGCAGTGGAACCAAGGAGTTGTAGCTTGTCCCTCTTGCATATTACCTCCATAAGGTAGTGATCTACCAGCTTCACTGCCAAGTACAGGGTCTCATGACTCATCTCAAAGGTCATCTGGAGGAACACACAAACAGGGCAGGAATCCACATATTGTCCAACTCCAAAGGCACATCCAGATAGGTGTAACTACCTGGTCTGTGGTATTGAGGACAGTGGTGCTACCAGGCCTGGCCAGCTGAAACTCTGCTATGAATGCAAGAACTGATTCAGTTAGGGGCCTGGCTATATCTCTAGTGCCTTTGAGGACCCTGGCATTATCTATCCCTACACATTTGGGTAAGTGACCAATCTTACATCAGAGGGAGATGCTCTGCCTTCTCTATGAGCACCTTGAGTGAACACACCCTCCCTCTTTCATCTCCAAAACTTAGATTCTTGCTTTCCCCATTTGTTACTTTGTAGTGTAAACCCTGAAGGTTGACTTTTTGTAATGTAAGTGCCTGACTTAAGCTTTGATTGCCAAAGCATCCACTTCAAAGAGGCATCCAGATAATAGGGAGACATCTTCAAGATGGCAGAGGAGTAAGACGTGGAGATCACCTTCCTCCCCACAAATACATCAAAAATACATCTACATGTAGAACAACTCCTACAGAACAGCTACTGAATGCTGGCAGAAGACCTCAGACTTCCGAAAAGGCAAGAAACTCCCCACGTACCTGGGTAGGGCAACAGAAAAAAGAAAAAACAGAGACAAAAGAATAGGGACGGGACCTGCACCTCTGGGAGGGAGCCATGAAGGAGGAAAAGTTTCCACACACTAGGAAGCCCCTTCACTGGCGGAGACGGGGTGTGGGTGGGTGGGGGCGAAACTTCGGAGCCACGGAGGAGAGCGTAGCAACAGGGGTGCGGAGGGCAAACCAGAGAGATCCCCGCACAGAGGATCAGTGCCGACCAGCACTCACCAGCCTGAGATGCTTCTCTACTCACCCACAGGGGTGGGTGGGGGCTAGGAGCTAAGGCTCGGGCTTTGGAGGTCAGATCCCAGGGAGAGGACTGGGGTTGGCTGAGGGAACACAGCCTGAAGGGGGCTAGTGCGCCACAGCTAGCCGGGAGGGAGTCCGGAAAAAAGTCTGGAACTGCCTAAGAGGCAAGAGACCATTGTTTCAGGGTGCACGAGGAGAGGAGATTCAGAACACTGCTTAAAAGAGCTTCAGAGACGGGTGCAAACCGCCGGCTAGCAGCACAGACAACAGAGATGGGCATGAAACGCTAACGCTGCTGCTGCAGCCACCAAAACTCCTGTGTGCAAGCACAGGTCACTATCCACACCTCCCCTCCCAGGAGCCTGTGCAGCCCGCCACTGCCAGGGTCCTGTGATCCAGGGACAACTTCCCCGGGAGAACACAAAGCACGCCTCAGGCTGTTGCAACGTCACTCAGGCCTCTGCCTCCACAGGATCACCCCGCCTTCTATACACCTCCCTCCCCCCCAGCCTGAGTGAGGCAGAGCCCCCTAATCAGCCACTCCTTTAACCCCCTCCTGTCGACATCAGAGGGCAATCTACATGCAGAGGCAGGGCCAAATCCGAGGCTGAGCCCCAGGAGCTGTGCAAACAAAGAAGAGAAAAGGAACTTTCTCTTTGCAGCCTCAGAAGCAGCGGATTAAACCTCCACAATCAACTTGATGTACGCTACATCTCTGGAACACCTAAATAGACAACAAATCACTCCAAAATTGAGGTGGTGGACTTTGGGAATGAAGAGGAAATAGGCAGTCTACCTGAAAAGGAATTCAGAATAATGAGAGTAAAGATGAACAATCTTGGAAACAAAATGGAGAAAATACAAGAAACGTTTAACAAGGACCTAGAAGAACTAAAGAGCAAACACACAATGATGAACAACACAATAAATGAAATTAAAAATTCTCTAGCAGGAATCAATAGCAGAATAACTGAGGCAGAAGAATGGATAAGTGACCTGGAAGATAAAATAGTGGAAATAACTAGAGCAGAGCAGAATAAAGAAAAAAGAATGAAAAGAATTGAGGACAGTCTCAGAGACCTCTGGGACAACATTAAATGCACCAACACTCGAAATATAGGGGTCCCAGAAGAAGAAGAGAAAAAGAAAGGGACTGAGAAAATATTTGAAGAGATTACAGTTGAAAACTTCCCTAATATGGGAAAGGAAATAGTCAATCACGTCTAGGAAGTGCAGAGAGTCCCATACAGGATAAATCCAAGGAGAAACATGCCAAGAAACATACTAATCAAACTATAAAAAATTAAATACAAAGAAAAAATATTAAAAGCAGCAGGGAAAGCAACAAATAAAATACAAGGGAATCCCCATAAGGTTAACAGCTGATCTTTCAGCAGAAACGCTGCAAGACAGAAGGGAGTGGCAGGACATATTTAAAGTGATGAAAGAGGAAAGCCTACAACGAAGATTACTCTACCCAGCAAGGATCTCATTCAGGTTCGACAGAGAAATTAAAACCTTTACAGAAAAGCAAAACTTAAGAGAATTCAGCAGCACCAAACCAGCTTTACAACAAATGCTAAAGGAACTTCTCTAGGCAGGAAACACAAGAGAAGGAAAAGACCTACAATAACAAACCAAAAACAATTAAGAAAATGGTAATAGGAACACAAATATCGATAATTACCTTAAAGGTAAATGGATGAAATGCTCCCACCAAAAGACAGACTGGCTGAATGGATACAAAAACAAGACCCATATATAGGCTGTCTACAAGAGACCCATTTCAGAACTAGGGACACAAACAGACTGAAAGTGAGGGGATGGAAAAAGATATTCCACGCAAATGGAAATCAAAAGAAAGCTGGAGTAGCAATTCTCATATCAGACTGGATAGACTTTGAAATAAAGACTATTACAAGAGACAAAGAAGGACACTACATAATGATCAAGGGATCAATCCAAGAAGAAGATATAACAATCGTAAACATTTATGCGCCCAACATAGGAGCACCTCAAAACATAAGGCAAATACTAACAGCCATAAAAGGGGAAATCAACAGTAACACAATCATAGTAGGGGACTTTAACACCCCACTTTCACCAATGGACAGATGACGCAAAATGAAAATAAATAAGGAAACACAAGCTTTAAATGATACATTAAACAAGATGGACCTAATTGATATTTATAGGACATTCCATGCAAAAACAACAGAATACACTTTCTTCTCAAGTGCTCAGGGAACATTCTCCAGCATAGATCATATCTTGGGTCACAAATCAAGTCTTGGTAAATTTAACAAAATTGAAATCATACCAAGTATCTTTTCCGACCACAATGCTATGAGATTAGATATCAATTACAGGGAAAAATCTGTAAAAAATACAAACACATGGAGGCTAAACAATACACTACTTAATAACCAAGAGATCACTGAAGAAATCAAAGAGGAAATAAAAAAACACCCAGAAAGAAATGACAATGAAAACACAACGACCCAAAACCTATGGGATGCAGCAAAAGCAGTTCTAAGAGGGAAGCTTACAGCAATACAATCCTACCTCAAGAAACAAGAAACATCTCAAATAAACAACCTAACCTTATACCTAAAGCAATTCAAGAAAGAAGAACAAAAAAACCCCAATGTTAGCAGAAGGAAAGAAATCATAAAGATCAGGTCAGAAATAACTGAAAAAGAAACTAAGGAAACAATAGCAAAGATCAGTAAAACTAAAAGCTGGTTCTTTGAGAAGACAAACAAAACTGATAAACCACTAGCCAGACTCATCAAGAAAAAAAGGGAGGAGACTCAAATCAATAGAATTAGAAATGAAAAAGGCGAGGTAACAACTGACAGTGCAGAAATACAAAGGATCATGAGAGATTACTACAAGCAACTCTATGCCAATAAAATGGACAACCTGGAAGAAATGGACAAATTCTTATTAAAGCACAACCTTCCGAGACTGAACCAGGAAGAAATAGAAAATATAAACAGACTAATCACAAGCACTGAAATTGAGACTGTGATTAAAAATCTTCCAACAAACAAAAGCCCAGGACCAGATGGCTTCACAGGCGAATTCTATCAAACATTCAGAGAAAAGCTAACACCAATCCTCCTCAAACTCTTCCAAAATATAGCAGAAGGAGGAACACTCCCAAACTCATTCTATGAGGCCACCATAACCTTGACACCAAAACCAGACAAAGATGTCAAAAAAAACAGAAAACTATAGGGCAATATCACTGATGAACATAGATGCAAAAATCCTCAACAAAATACTAGTAAACAAAATCCAGCAGCACATTAAAACTATCATACACCATGATTAAGTAGGGTTTATCCCAGGAGTGCAAGGATTCTTCAATATATGCAAATCAAACAATGTAATACACCATATTAACAAACTGAAGAATAAAAAGCATACGATATTCTCAATAGATGCAGAAAACCTTTTGACAAAATTCAATACCCATGTATGATAAAAACTCTCCAGAAAGTAGGCATAGAGAGAACTTACCTCAACAAAGGCCATATATGACAAACCCATAGCCCACATCGCTCTCAATGGTGAAAAACTGAAACCATTTCCACTAAGATCAGCAACAAGACAAGGTTGCCCACTCTCACCACTATTATTCAACATAGCTCTGGAAGTTTTAGCCACAGCAATCAGAGAAGAAAAAGAAATAAAAGGAATCCAAATTGGAAAAGAAGAAGTAAAGCTGTCACTGTTTGCAGACAACATGATACTATACAGAGAGAATCCTAAAGGTGCTACCAGAAAACTAGTAGAGCTAATCAATGAATTTGGTAAAGTAGCAGGATACAAAATTAATGCACAGCAATCTCTTGCATTCCTATACACTAATGATGAAAAATCTGAAAGTGAAATTAGGAAAACACTCCCATTTACCATTGCAACAAAAAGAATAAAATACCTAGGAACAAACCTACCTAGGGAGAAAAAAGACCTGTATGCAGAAAATTATAAGACACTGATGAAAGAAATTAAAGATGATACAAACAGATGGAGAGATATACCATGTTCTTGGATTGTAAGAATCAATATTGTGAACATGAGTATACTACCCAAAGCAATCTACAGATTCAATGCAATCCCTGTCAAATTACCAATGGCATTTTTCACAGAACTAGAACAAAAAATTTTACAATTTGTATGGAAACACAAAAGACCCCGAAGAGCCAAAGCAATCTTGAGAAAGAAAAACGGAGCTGGAGGAATCAGGCTCCCTGACTTCAGACTATACTACAAAGCTACAGTAATCAAGACAGTATGGTACTGGCACAAAAACAGAAATATAGATCAATGGAACAGGATAGAAAGCCCAGAGATAAACCCATGCACATATGGTCACCTTATCTTTGATAAAGGAGGCAAGAATATACAATGGAGAAAAGAGAGCCTCTTCAATAAGTGGTGCTGGGAAAACTGGACAGCTGCATGTAAAAGACTGAAATCAGAACACTCCTTAACACCACACACAAAAATAAACTCAAAATGGATTAAGGACCTAAATGTGAGGCCAGACACTATAATACTCTTAGAGGAAAACATAGACAGAACACTCTATGACATACATCACAGCAAGATCCTTTTTGACCCACCCCCTAGAGAAATGGAAATAAAAACAAAAATAAACAAATGGGACCTAATGAAACTTAAAATCTTTTGCACAGCAAAGGAAACCATAAACAAGACAAAAAGACAACCCTCAGAATGGGAGAATATATGTGCAAGTGAAGCAACTGACAAAGGATTAATCTCCAAAATATACAAGCAGCTCATGCAGATCAGTATCAAAAAAACAAACAACCCAATCCAAAAATGGGCAGAAGACCTATATAGACATTTCTCCAAAGAAGATATACAGATTGCCAACAAACACATGAAAGGATGCTCAACATCACTAATCATTAGAGAAATGCAAATCAAAACTACAATGAGGTATCACCTCACACTGGTCAGAATGGCCATCATCAAAAAATCTACAAACAATAAATGCTGGAAAGGGTGTGCAGAAAAGGGTACCCTCTTGCACTGTTGGTGAGAATGTATATTGATACAGCCACTATGGAGAACAGTATGGAGGTTCCTTAAAAAACGAAAAATTGAACTGCCATACCACCCAACAATCCCACTACTGGGCAAATACCCTGAGAAAACCATAATTCAAAAAGAGTCATGTACCACAATGTTCATTGCAGCTCTATTTACAATAGCCAGGACATGGAAGCAACCTAAGTGTCCAGCGACAGATGAATGGATAAAGAAGATGTGGCACATATATACAATGGAATATTACTCAGCCATAAAAAGAAACGAAATGGAGTTATTTGTAGTGAGGTGGATGGACCTAGAGTCTGTCATACAGAGTGAAGTAAGTCAGAAAAAGAAAAACAAATACCATATGCTAACACATATATATGGAATCTTAAAAAAAAAAGGGTTCTGAAGAACCTAGGGGCAGGACAGGAATAAAGATGCAGACGTAGAGAATGGACTTGAGTACACGGGGAGGGGGAAGGGTAAGCTGGGATGAAGTGAGAGAGTGGCATGGACATATATACACTACCAAATGTAAAATAGATAGCTAGTGGGAAGCAGCCGCATAGCACAGGGAGATCAGCTCGTTGCTTTGTGACCACCTAGAGGGGTGGGATAGGGAATGTGGGAGGGATATGCAACAGGGAGGGGATATGGTGATATATGTATATGTATAGCTGATTCACTTTGTTATACAGCAGCAACTAACAATGTAAAGCAATTATACTCCAATAAAGATGTTAAAAAAAGAAAAAGAAAAAGAGGCATCTGCTTCAAGGATGGCTATCTCCAATGAACACAGTGCCAGCCACAGGACTAGATAAAGAGCCAGGCCACCTCCCACTGAGGCTTCTTTGTTTTAGAGATCTTGGTTGGTTTTGATAAGTGACCATTTGGACTGATTTTTTTTCTCTTTTCAGACTTTAAATTCCTGCTCTTATGTTTTAAATTAACGAATAAAAAGTGAGCTCCGGAAACTCTAGGCCCCCACCCCTTGACCCAGTAAAAGCAGAACCCCCTGGTCTGCATGCTCATGTGTGTGCTCTCTTTCTGTGTGTCTCTCTCCCTCCCTCCAACCTCTACCTCACCATGTGGCCCCAGCTGTGCTGTGTAATTTCCAGGTTCTGTAAGTAATAAACCTGTATTTTTTCAAAGTTTCCTGATACTTATTGCTGCAGGGCGTCTCACTATCATAATAAGAACCACACGGGGTAGTCCAGCCACAGCATTAGTTATTGATATTCTGAGACCAGCACACTACCTCATACAGTGAACTCCCAAAAGAGATGTTTATTTGGCTCTGAAATAGAGACATTTTATTAGTTTATTCACTCATTAGTTTCTCTTCCCAACTAGATATGCTATTAGATTATATGGATTGGGAGCAAGTACCAATAGCACCATTTGTAAGTGAGCTGAGGGACTAAAGAAGCCAGAATGAGATTAAAGCATTAGCAGTATAACCCTCCTTTTCTTCTTTCTCTTATTTATCCTTGTTCTTGCCTTCTCCAACTCCAAGAAACCATCTCCTATAGCCCTACTCCCAGAGTTAGTGCTGGCCCATATGGCATCTTTGTGCAAATTAGAAAAAAGGTGTCTCTTTGGGTGAATGCAGCCCTGCAGGCACACATGTTGTCAAGTAGACAATACTTTTATATAAAGTAGCAAAAGGTTCCCTTGCCTCAGTGCATAGC
Source organism: Balaenoptera borealis (assembly GCF_965194805.1). NCBI lineage: Eukaryota > Metazoa > Chordata > Mammalia > Artiodactyla > Balaenopteridae > Balaenoptera > Balaenoptera borealis. The sequence continues at coordinate 43,960,455 of NC_138881.1, read as the reverse complement.
AGCCCCACAGTCAGAACGTACAGCTTGGCAAGTAAGGGTATGAGCTGGATTCCATTGCTTGCTTTTACCTTGGCTGGAAGCTGTGCATAAGCACAATATGCACTGTACACAGTGGTCCTACACAATCCTCAGTGATGCTTCTTCCTCACAACACCTTAGGTTCTTAGGATTCAAAAGCAATAAAATCAATACTAGCCTTGTAATAGGGAATAACAAACCTGACTCCATGTTAGATCTGTTTCTTTTACTTTAACCTTTGTATTCTATTGCTTTTGCTACAAGTTAATCACTAAAGGGATGTTGCCTATAGTTTAAGGTATACTTAATGGCCCATCTCTGGTAATCCTGTCCCCACCCCCAGGCCTGAATGTTAAACTAATTCAGCTCAAAGGAAACATCCTGACCCAGCCCACCTATGAATGGCTGCCAGAAAGAAGAAATTAACATACCACCTTCCAGAATCTGGTGGAAACCAGGAAATATTTGCAACAGTTTATGGCCTTTTACTTTACCTCCTCACCTGTGCCCTCTTTGTTCTATAAAAGAAAATAGCATCCAGACCCCAGCAAGATGGTTCTCAAGGACACTAGTTCGCTGTCTTCTTGGACTCCCAGCCTCCCAAATAAACGTCACTATTCCCTCATCTCCCAATTTATTGGCCTGTTTTGCAGCAAGCAGAATGAGCTTGGACTTGGCAACAGTCCAATGCATGAATCCCCTCTTTAACATCTCCACCAAATAGTTATTCAGTTCCTGCCACAGAACCTCCAAATACAACCTGATTTCTCTTTGAATGGTTTTAACAGAAAATTCTTCCTTCTACTGAGTAGAAATCACCCTCACTGTAAGCTTCACTTACTTCATTGGGCCTACTTTTGTATTGGCTACTCTTATTGACTGGAACCTAGATGACCAAAAAGTAAGTCCATAAAAAGCACTGGAGAAATGGATGTATAATTGAATGGAGAAATGGATGTATAATTGAATGGAGAAATGGATGTATAATTGAATGGAGAAATGGATGTATAATTGGATGGACAAATGATTATCAGAAGATGGTTGAATACATTGGTTCAGCAATTGATATATTACATTTTTGAATAACAGAAATACCATGAAGCTATTCTTACTGTTCCTGGGATATGGCCTTGGATCTTCTCAGAAATCTGGCTTTATTAGTTTCCTATTGCTTCTGTAATAAATTACCACACACTTAGTGGCTTAAAACAACACCGATTCATTACCTTACAGATCTGGAGGTCATAAGTCCTTGGGACTCGCTGGGCTAAAAAAAATCAAAGTGTTAGCAGGGCTGTGTTTCTTTCTGAAGGGTCTAGTAGAAAATCTTTTTTTTAGCCTCTAGAAGCTGCCCACATTCCTTCGTTTGTGGTCCCTTCCATCTTCAAAGCCTGCAATAGCCAGCCGAGTCTTTCTCACATTGCTTAACTCTCTGCCTCCCTCTTCCACACTTAAGGACCCTTGTGATTATAATTAGGCCCACTTGGATAATCCTGGATAATCACCCTATCTTAAATTCAGCTGATTATAATCTTAATTCCTTAGTCTAATTTTCCATTGCCATATAAGTTAACATATTCACAGGTTCTGGGGATCAGGATGCAGACATTTTATTCTGCCTACTACATTTTCCAAAGGAATGTCATAAGAAAGAAATGGTGAGAATTCATGCAGATGAAGAGTAATGACTATCACCTCTAAGTATCAAAAAATTGAGGTCAAATAATTACAGAAAAAAATGTGTAAGAATGGAAAGCAGCAGTTGTCTGAGGATGGTGCCTTTGTGAGCAAATGACAAAGCCAGTGCTTGTATAGCCTCCTTACAGCACCTCACATAGGCACCTGGCCAACCATGCAGCACACTGTTAGCAAATGGTAACATCAAAAAGTGTAGGTAATATCTGAATGAATGGCTGAAATTTGGAGTCAACAAATATTTAAATGAGCAGCTGTGTCAGTTACAGCAATCCTCCTTCCTTGAATGTGAGACAACACTCTTCTAACATAATTCTACCACTTGGGACTACATGGAACAAATCTAATCCTGCTTGTGACAGCCCCTCAGCTACTGAGGACAGTTATTATGTTTCCTATCCATTTTCATTTTAGACCAAATAACTTGACTTCCTCTAACTATTCTTCACACGATATGGGTTTTTTGACCCCTCAGCATCAGGCTCCACATGAGGAGCCTAACTTTGTGCCAAGTAGAAAAGAGTGGCAGTGCTCTGGGTAATTCCAAGCAGCTACACCAAATGAGGACAAGAAGCCTTTAGCACAGTAGCAAGGTTCTCTCCCTCATGGCTGCCTTTGGCTAGCATATCCTTCCAATTCTTCAAAAACAACTCTTTTCCATACCTGGAAATGGATAAGAAGAAACAAAAGGGAAGTGATAAATCAATCAAAACTATAGAAATATAAAGATTACTCTTAATCTTGAACTAGGAGGTAAATATGACAAAATTCATCCCAAATTCAAATACTCAAAGACTATCTTCTACAAAGATGAATAAACAGAGAAAATTTACCAGATACATGAAGAAGAACAAGTAATTTTTCAAGGAGAAATGCTCTGAGGAACCAGAGCAAGTGTCTACATACGAAACCTTTTCACTCCAAAGAACTAGAATAAACTTTTTAAAAGTATACTCTCAACAAGATCTAAGAGGACACTGAATCTATGAAAAGAGAACACTCCAGGATCTAGAAAGACTGATTTCTAATGAAAAAGCAGTTCCTTTAATAAAATGCAATAGAGGCAGTGAACAGTATATTAGATTATGACAAAAACTAAATCAATGATTCAAAGGCCACCTTAAGAAATTCTCCCAGAACTGAGAGGTAAAAGAAAGTTGAAGATAATGAATGAAAATTTGAGACCCAAGGAGAATAGATTCTGGAGATACACACACACACACACACACACACACACACACACACACACACACAGAATCAAAATGAGAGAAAAGGTAGAAGAGAAATAATAAATAAAATTTTCTCTGAGCCAAAGACTGAACCTTTAGACTGCAAGGACCCACAATATACCAGATAAAATTAAGGAAAACAGACATACATCTAGATGTGTAAAAAATAATTATTTATAGGGAAGGTAATATATTAAACAACAATAATCTGGATTTAAAAATCTAGATTGTTTTGACTAAAAATAGAAGAAGAAATAAACTAAAAGTATGCTGATTATCTCATCTTTCTTGAGGCGCAATTAATAGATCAGGTCCACCAAATGGGTTGGTTAGCTAAGTAACAACTATATCCATATGGTAGAATATTATGTAGCAGTTTAAAACAATGAGGTAGATCTATACTTATATGGGAAGATTAGTAAGACTTATTCTTAAGAGAAAACAACAAGTTACAGAGCAACGTGTACAGCATGACCTATTCATACAACAAAAAATACCAAAAAACCCACACTCAGTAAAAAGCTGTATTTTTATATGTGCATATATCATATATGTATATGCATTCATGTATTATTCATATAATTTAAGATTTTTAAAGAAAGGATAGTCAAAAACTTAATAAAAGTGATAAGACACACAAAAAAGATCTGGAAAGATACACTCTAAACTATAGTTATGGGACTTCCCTGGTGGTCCAGTGGCTAAACTCCATGCTCCCACTGCAGGGGGCCCAGGTTTGATCTCTGGTCAGGGAACTAGGTCCCACGTGCCGCAACTAAGACCCGGTGCAGCCAAATAAATAAATAAATAAATAAATATTTTTAAAAAATAAACTATAGGTATCTCTGAGAAATAAGAATAGAGTAAAAGGGTTGTTTTTTTGTACATACACACACACATATATATATGAATACATACCCACATATTATAAACATGTATTAATTTTGTAGTTTAAAAAAACTGTATGGGACAGAGTGGTTAAGGTGAGATAGAGGGGGTGAAGAAATGCCAGGAGAAATTAACTAAACAATGATTATGGGTGGTTACCACATTGCTCTTAGATTTTGATAAGTTAAGCAGAAAAAAGAAATTAGTGTACAAATTATATAATAATTAAGCCAAAATTAATTGATATAATGATCTTTGTACCCTAAGGAGAATACATATTTTCTTCAAATATCAGTGAATTCTTTACAAAAACCCATTATATCTGAAGCTGTGAAGAAAATCTCATTAACCTAAGAAAAGCAGAAATTATCATTCAGGTCACATTCTCAATAGGCAATACAATAAACCTAGAAATGGGCAATAAAAGGATAAACCAAACGAACTACAGAAAAGCAAGGCATCTGAAAAAAATGGTAAGCATTATTCCTAAAGAAAAAAACAAAACCTGGGTCAAAGGGAAAATAAAAATTGTAATTGCAGATTATTGAGGGGATAAAAAGATAGCTACAACACTATCTTTCAAAACTAATGGGATGTAGTCAGAACTGTTACTTAGAAGAAAATGTATAGTTTTGGAGCTTTTATTATGAAGTCAGAAAAAATTAACATAGACTAAGCATCCATTATAAGAAGTTAGGGAAAAATAAACCTCAATAAAATAAGAATAAAATTTTAAAAATGAAAGAAGATTTAATGAATTTTATTAAAAAGAAAAAGTTATACATTTACCCATGAGCTGGTTCTTTGACCAGAGGACTGAATGAATCTTTTATCAGGAAAATTGAGGAAAAGAGTGTATACATGCATGCAAGCACATGGGAGAGAGATAACACATCACACACAACATTTTGAATGAGAAAAGAAATAATTACAAAGGATTATAAAAGAATACCATGTACAATCTATAATAATAACTGTGCAAATATCCATGAAATGGACGATTTTTAAGGAAAATATAAACTACAAAAATGACTCAAGAAGAGTAATAAAACCTTAGTAGGCCAATAACCATCAATGTTATTAGAAAATTTATCAAAGAATGACACACAAATGGCATCATGCCTCAATGGGTTCATAGGCAAGTTCTTCTAGGAAAATATAACTCCTGTGTTAAACTTAATACTATAGGAAAATCTCCCTAATTAACTTCCCTTATTAATTAATTAATAAGCTAGAGTAATCCTGGTACCAACTTAATAAAGGCAGCATCCTTTTCACTAAAAACTTATAATCTTATTTGTGATTATAGAAGCAAAAACTCTAAATAAAGTATAAGTACACTAAATCCAAGAGTACATTAAATAAACCATGACTAAGTTCAACAAAGTAGATGAATACAAAATAAATACAGAAAAAATCAATTTCTTTCCTAATATACTAGCAATAGATTTTAAAATTAAAGGAAAAAGGATAACACTCATAACATTAAAAAAAATTCATCAATACCCAAGAAAAACATTTTTAAGTCAGTGAGACTGATATGAAGAGAATCTTTTAAAACTTAAAATTGTAAAAGAAGACCTGCTAATGAAATAGACACAACATAACTGGCTTGTAAAGTTCAATATTGTGAAATCTGTGAATTCTCCCTGAATTAATCACAACAGGCTATTTTTGAAAACTTGACAAAATTATTCTACATCTCACCTGGAACAATTAATGTGTAAGAACAACCATGAATATTTTGTAAAAGATTAGTAAAGAGGCAATAAATGTATTAAAAGCTATAATAATAAAAATGGCATACTACTGATTTTAGAATAGACAAACATACCAAAGAATAGAAAAGACCATAAACAAATCCAAGTATATGTAATTAAAGATGTCATTTCAAACCAGTGGATAATGAAAGACAATAAACGGTATTAGAATAACCAGGTAATCATGGGGGAAAGGTGTATAAATGCTGACACCAAAACCAAAATAAATTCCAGATAAAGATTTAAATGTGAACATGAAACTAAATGTTCTAGAAAAAATTCAGAGAAATATTTATATAATTATGACTGAAGAAGGCTTTTCTAAGGAAGAAACAAATCTTAAAATCATAAAAGAAATAACTGATAGACCTGACTACTTAAAATGCCAATGTTCCTGTACATCAAACCAAAATAATACATTAAAAACTTTCACTTAACAGAATGCAAAAAATACAACATCCTATGTTGCTAAGATTATAAGAAAAGAATCACTTTCATTCAGTTCTGGTAAAAGTAAAAATGGGCATGACACTTCAGAAGCATAGCTGCCTATACACACAAAAATTTTAAATATGCATTGTTTTGATCTAATACTTCTATTTCTAGTAATTTATTCCAGAAAAACATGAGTACAATTATGACAAATGCAAATGTCTGCATGTTCACAACAGGGTTATTATTCTAAGAGCAAAATCTGGAAATAAGCTAAATGTCCATTAATAGGAGGGTGGATAAATAATGACAGTTGAAGAACAGAAAACTATACAGTTGACAAAACTGATGTAGAAATATGTCAATTTAACTGGAAAGATATTTGCAATTACATGAGCATTGTTACATGAGAAAAAAAGCAAGTCACAAAGCACTATGAAGAAGACATGACAATCCTAAATGTATATGCTCCTAACAACAGATTTTCAAAATACACAAAGCAAAAAAATGACAAAATTGAAAAGAGAAATAGAAAAATTCATAATTATACTTGAAAACTTCAGTACTCTTCTCTCAGTAACAGAATTAGTGCACAGAAAATCAACAAAAATAATAAGGAAATTAACAACAACATGAACCAACTGAATCTGACATTTTATAGAACACTCACTCCATCCAACAGCAGCAGAATACACATTCTTCTCAAGTGAACATGTCACCAAGACAGACCATATCCTAGGTGATAAACCTAAAAATTTTTTAAAGAATTAAAATCATACAAAGTGTTTTCTTTGAGCACAGTGGAATTAAACTAGAAATCAATAACAGAAAAATAATAGTGAAACCTCCAAACAGTTAGAAATTAAACAACACACTTCTAAATAATTCAAGTTGTTAAAGCAGTGCTTAGGGAGAAATTTATAGCATTAAATGCTTATATTAGAAAAGAAGGCTCATCCACCAGAGGGCAGACAGCGGAAGAAAGAAGAACTACAATCCTGCAGCCTCTGGAACAAAAATCACATTCACAGAAAGAGAGACAAGATGAAAAGGCAGAGAGCTATGTACCAGATGAAGGAACAAGATAAAATCCCAGAAAAACAACAAAATGAAGGGGAGATAGGCAACCTTCCAGAAAAAGAATTCAGAATAATGATAGTGAAGATGATCCAGGACCTTGGAAAAATAATGGAGGCAAAGATCAAGAAGATGCAAGAAATGTTTAACAAAGACCTAGGAGAATTAAAGAACAAACAAACAGAGAAAAAGAATACAATAACTGAAATGAAAACTACACTAGAAGGAATCAATAGCAGAATAACTGAGGCAGAAGAAAGGATAAGTGACCTGGAAGACAGAATGGTGGAATTCACTGCTGAGGAACAGAATAAAGAAAAAAGAATGAAAAGAAATGAAGACAGCCTAAGAGACCTCTGGGACAACATTAAACGCAACAACATTCACATTATAGGGGTCCCAGAAGGAGAAGAGAGAAAGAAAGGACCCAAGAAAATATTTGAAGAGATTATAGTCGAAAACTTGCCTAACATGGGAAAGGAAATAGCCACCCAAGTTCAGGAAGCACAGCAAGTCCCATACAGGATAAACCCAAGGAGAAACACGCCGAGACACACAGTAATCAAATTGGCAAAAATTAAAGGAAAAGAAAAATTATTGAAAGCAGCAAGGGAAAAATGACAAATAACATACAAGGGAACCCCCATAAGGTTAACAGCTGATTGCTCAGCAGAAACTCTACAAGCCAGAAGGGAGTGGCATGATATACTTAAAGTGATGAAAGGGAAGAACCTACAAGCAACATTACCCTACCTGGCAAGGATCTCATTCAGATTCGATGGAGAAATCAAAAGCTTTACAGACAAGCAAAAGCTAAGAGAATTCAGCACCAACAAACCAGCTCTACAACAAATGCTAAAGGAACTGCTCAAAGTGGGAAACACGAGAGAAGAAAAGGACCTACAAAAACAAACCCCAAACAATTAACAAAATGTTCACAGGAACATACATATCAATAATTACCTTAAACATGAATGGATTAAATGCTGCAACCAAAAGACAGAGACTGGCTGAATGGATCCAAAAACAAGACCCATATATATGCTGTCTACAAGAGACCCACTTCAGACCCAGGGACACATACAGAATGAGAGTGAGGGGATGGAAAAAGATATTCCATGCAAATGGAAATCAAAAGAAAGTTGGAGTAGCTATACTCATATCAGATAAAATCGACTTTAAAATAAAGAATGTTACAAGAGACAAGGAAGGACACTACATAATCATCAAGGGATCAAACCAAGAAGAAGATAAAACAATTATAAATATATATGCACCCAACATAGGAGCACCTCAATACATAAGGCAAATGCTAACAGCCAAAAAAGGGGAAATCGACAGTAACACAATCATAGTAGGGGACTTTAACACCCCACTTTCACCAATGGACAGATCATCCAAACTGAAAATAAATAAGGCAACACAAGCTTTAAATGACACATTAAAGAAGATGGATTTAACTGATATTTATAAGACATTCCATCCAAAAACAACAAAATACACTTTCTTCTCAAGTGCTCATGGAACATTCTCCAGGATAGATCACATCTTGGGTCACAAATCAAGCCTCAGTAAATTTAAGAAAATTGAAATCATATCAAGCATCTTTTCTGACCACGACGCTATGAGATTAGAAATGAATTACAGGGAAAAAAAGGTAAAAAACACAAATACATGGAGGCTAAACAATACGTTACTAAATAACCAAGAGATCACTAAAGAAATCAAAGAGGAAAACAAAAAAAACCTAGAGACAAATGACAATGAAAACACAATGATCCAAAACCTATGGGATGCAGCAAAAGCAGTTCTAAGAGGGAAGTTTATAGCTATACAAGCCTACCTCAAGAAACAAGAAAAATCTCAAAACAACCAATCTAACCTTACACCTAAAGGAACTAGAGAAAGAAGAACTAACAAAACCCAAAGTTAGCAGAAGGAAAGAAATCATAATGATCAGAGTAGAAATAAATAAAATAGAAACAAAGAAAACAATAGCAAAGGTCAATAAAACTAAAAGCTGGTTCTTTGAGAAGATAAACAAAATTGATAAACCATTAGCCAGACTCATCAAGAAAAAGAGGGAGAGGAGGCAAATCAATAAAACTAGAAATGAAAAAGAAGAAGATACAACAGACACCGCAGAAATACATAGCATCCTAAGAGACTACTACAAGCAACTCTATGCCAATAAAATGACAACCTGGAAGAAATGGACAAATTCTTAGAAAGGTATAACCTTCCAAGACTGAACCAGGAAGAAACAGAAAATATGAACAGACCAATCACAAGTAATGTGAAGACAGTAAAGATTAAAAATCTTCCAAAAAACAAAAGTCCAGGACCACATGGCTCCACAGGTGAATTCTATCAAACATTTAGAGAAGAGCTAACACCCATCCTTCTCAAACTCTTCCAAAAAATTGCAGAAGAAGGAAGACTCCCAAACTCATTCTATGAGGCCACCATCACCCTGATACCAAAACCAGACAAAGACACTACAAAAAAAGAAAATTACAGACCAATATCACTGATGAATATAGATGCAAAAATCCTCGACAAAATACTAGCAAACAGAATCCAACAACACATTAAAAGGATCATACACCACGATCAAGTGGGATTTATCCCAGGGATGCAAGGGTTCTTCAATATATGCAAATCAATCAATGTAATACACCATATTAACAAACTGAAGAATAAAAAGCATATGATCATCTCAATAGATGCAGAAAAAGCTTTTGACAAAATTCAACACCCATTTATGATAAAAACTCTCCAGAAAGTGGGCATAGAGGGAACCTGCCTCAACATAATAAAGGCCATATACGACAAACCAACAGCAAACATCATTCTCAGTGGTGAAAAACTGAAAGCATTTCCCCTAAGATCAGGAACGAGACAAGGATGTCCACTCTCACCACTATTATTCAACACAGTTTTGGAAGTCCTAGCCACGGCAATCAGAGAAGAAAAAGAAATAAAAGGAATACAAATTGGAAAGGAAGAAGTAAAACTGTCACTGTTTGCAGATGACATGATACTATACATAGAGAATCCTAAAACTGCCACCAGAAAACTACTAGAGCTAGTCAATGAATTTGGTAAAGTTGCAGGATACAAAATTAATGCACAGAAATCTCTTGCATTCCTATACACTAATGATGCAAAATCTGAAACAGAAATTATGGAAACACTCCCATTTACCATTGCAACAAAAAGAATAAAATACCTAGGAATAAACCTACCTAGGGAGACAAAAGACCTGTATGCAGAAAACTATAAGACACTGATGAAAGAAATTAAAGATGGTATCAACCGATGGAGAGATATACTATGTTCTTGGATTGGAAGAATCAATATTGTGAAAATGACTATACTCCCCAAAGCAAACTACAGATTCAATGTAATCGTTATCAAATTACCAATGGCATTTTTTACGGAACTAGAACAAATCATTTTAAAATTTGTATGGAGACACAAAAGACCCCTAATAGCCAAAGCAGTCTTGAGGGGAAAAAACGGAGCTGGAGGAATCAGACGCCCTGACTTCAGACTATATGACTATACTACAAAGCTACAGTAATCAAGACAATATGGTACTGGCACAAAAACAGAAACATAGATCAACGGAACAAGATAGAAAGCCCAGAGATTAACCTACGCTCGTATGGTCAACTAATCTATGACAAAGGAGGCAAAGATATACAATGGAGAAATGACAGTCTCTTCAATAGGTCGTGCTGGGAAAACTGGACAGCTACATGTAAAAGAATGAAATTAGAACACTCCCTAACACCATACATAAAAATAAACTCAAAACGGATTCGAGACCTAAATGTAAGACCAGACACTATAAAACTCTTAGAGGAAAACATAGGAAGAACACTCTTTGACATAAATCACAGCAAGATCTTTTTTGATCCACCTCCTAGAGTAATGGAAATAAAAACAAAAATAAACCAATGGGACCTAATGAAACTTAAAAGCTTTTGCACAGCAAAGGAAACCATAAACAAGACGAAAAGACAACCCTCAGAATGGGAGAAAATATTTGCAAATGAATCAACGGACAAAGGATTAATCTCCAAACTATATAAACAGCTCATGCAGCTCAACATTAAAGAAACAAACAACCCAATCCAAAAATGGGCAGAAGACCTAAATAGACATTTCTCCAAAGAAGACATACAGATGGCCAAGAAGCACATGAAAAGCTGCTCAACATCACTAATTATTAGAGAAACGCAAATCAAAACTACCCTGAGGTATCACCTCACACCAGTTAGAATGGGCATCATCAGAAAATCTACAAACAACAAATGCTGGAGAGGGTGTGGAGAAAAGGGAACCCTCTTGCACTGTTGGTGGGAATGTAAATTGATACAGCCACTATGGAGAACAGTATGGAGGGTCCTTAAACAACTAAAAATAGAATTACCATATGATCCAGCAATCCCACTACTGGGCATATACCCAGAGAAAACCATAATTCAAAAAGACACATGCACCCCAATGTTCATTGCAGCACTATTTACAATAGCCAGGTCACGGAAGCAACCTAAATGCCCGTTGACAGATGAATGGATAAAGAAGTTGTGGTACACATATACAATGGAATATTACTCAGCCATAAAAAGGAATGAAATTGAGTCATTTGTTGAAACGTGGATGGATCTAGAGACTGTCATACAGAGTGAAGTCAGAAAGAGAAAAACAAATATATATTAACGCATGTATGTGGGGCCTAGAAAAATGGTACAGATGAACCGGTTTGCAGGTCAGAACTTGAGACACAGATGTAGAGAACAAACGTATGGACACCAAGGGGGGAAAACCGTGGTGGGTTGGGGATGGTGGAGTGCTGAATTGGGCGATTGGGATTGACATGTGTATACTGATTGTGTACATGTGTATACTGATTGTATACAATTGATGACTAATAAGAACTTGCACTATAAAAAATCAAACAAACCAACAAAAAAAACAACTAATACTAAACTTTCTTTGGGTTATTTGTATGGAAATATGTTAATATAAATGTTTCAGACATTACATGAAATTTCTAAAAATCTTATATGTTCTGGTACAATGTTATAAGTCATAATTCTAGTTATTACTTTAAAATGTATATCTCAGAAATAACTAAATTTCCTTGTCAATTCCATTATTATGAACTTTCATCAAATCTTTAACCGTGGTCATTTTTAAGTTATTTGTCATTTACAGACAGTTCTGGGTGTACTCTGATGCTTTTGCAAAAATGTTCCTATAAAAGGGTTTCATCTTCAAGGAATTCATGGAAAAGACTCTGACAAGTACAGGTTTCTGGTAACTGACTATACTGCTGAACTGAATGAATAAGCATTTTCAGAACTCTAATGGAAAACTGATGAATTCATAAAAGTGCTAACAAAAGATGAAGATAAAAAAAAATTAATTACATGGGACTGAGTGAACTGATGAGGATGATTATAATTTTTGTGACTTTCTGTTTGAATAAAAAAAAAATTCCACAAGGACTCAGGGGCAAAAAATATACAAATCAATTTGCACTGCAAAGTAAAGGAGCTCTTACAGTGGAGGATTACTGGACTGAATGTCAATAATATGACATAGTATGAGTGTGTTTCGTGTTTGGTAATTGCAATCATTGTTGCTTTTGTTGTGGTCATCCATTTATAATGCTTGGTGTCAGTTTATTTATCTCTTGTAAAAATAAAATACAGTGTGTGTGTGTGTGTGTGTGTGTGTGTGTGTGTGAAAAAATAAAAAAAACTAAAAAAAATTTTTTAAAAAGGAAAGAAGAAAAGTCTGAAGTCAATAATCTAATCTTCCACCTCAAACTATGAAAAGAATAGCAAATTAAGCCCAAAGCAAGAAAAAGGAAATGATAAAAATTAGAGTAGATATCAATAAAACCAAAAACAGAAAAACAGAGAAAACAAATGAAAGGAAAACCTGGTTCTTTGCAAATATCAATAAAAATGATAAACTCCTAGAAAGACTGATAAACAAACAGAGAGAAGACACAGATTACCAAATATCAAGAATGAAAGACAGCATAATGAGGAAATGCTATGAACATATATACAACAACTTAAATGAAAGGACCAATTCTTTGAAAACCACAAACTTCCAAATGTCGTCTGACATGAATAGATAACTTGAATAATCTAATAACTATTAAAGAAATTATATTCTTAGATAAAATTCTTCAGAGAAAAGAAAAAACTTCAGGCCCAGATGGATTCACTTGCAAATTCTACCAAACATTTAAATAAATAACATCAATTCTACACATCTCTTCCAGAAAAGAGAAGGGAATACTTCCCAAATTATATTTTTAACATCTTTATGAGAGTATAATTGCTTTACAATGTTGTGTTACTTTCTGCTGTATAACAAAGTGAATCAGCTATATGAATAGATATATCCCCATATCCCCTCCCTCTTACATCAACCTACCAATCTCCCTATCCCACCCATCTAGGTGGTCACAAAGCACCAAGCTGATCTCCCTCTGGAATGCAGCTGCTTCCCACTAGCTATCTATTTTACATTTGGTAGTGTATGTATGTCAATGCCACTCTCTCACTTCATCCCAGCTTACCCTTCCCCCTCCCCGTGTCCTCAAGTCCATTCTCTACGGCTGCATCTTTATTCCTGTCCTGTCCCTAGGTTCTTCAGAATCTTTTTTTTTTTTAGATTCCATATATATGTTTTAGCATATGGTATTTGTTTTTCTCTTTCTGACTTACTTCACTCTGTAAGACAGACTCTAGGTCCATCCATCTCACTACAAACAACTCAATTTCATTTCTTTTTAAGGCTGAGTAATATTCCACTGTATATAAGTGCCACAACTTCTTTATCCATTCATCTGTCAATGGACACTTAGGTTGCTTCCACGTCCTGGGTATTGTAAATAGAGCTGCAATGAACATTGTGGTACATGACTTTTTTTTTTTAACATCTTTATTGGAGTATAATTGCTTTACAATGGTGTGTCAGTTTCTGCTTTACAACAAAGTGAATCAGCCATACATATACATATGTTCCCATATCTCTTCCCTCTCACGTCTCCCTCCCTCCCACCCTCCCTATCCCACCCCTCTAGATGGTCACAAACCACCGAGCTGATCTCCCTGTGCTATGTGGCTGCCTCCCACTAGCTATCTATTTTACGTTTGGTAGTGTATGTATGTCCATGCCACTCTCTCACTTTGTCACATCTTACCCTTCCCCCTCCCCATATCCTCAAGTCCATTCTCTAGTAGGTCTGTGCCTTTATTCCTGTCTTACCCCTAGGTTCTTCATGACCTTTTTTTTCCCCTTAGATTCCATATATATGTGTTAGCATACAGTATTTGTTTTTCTCTTTCTGACTTACTTCACTCTGTATGACAGACTCTAGGTCCATCCACCTCACTACAAATAACTCAATTTCGTTTCTTTTTATGGCTGACTCTTTTTGAATTATGGTCTCCTCAGGGTATATGCCCAGTAGTGGGATTGCTGGGTCATACGGAGTTCTATTTTTAGTTTTTTATGGAACCTGCATACTGTTCTCCATAGTGGCTGTATCAATTTACATTCCCACCAACACTGCAAGAGGGTTCCCTTTTCTCCACACCCTCTCCAGCATTTATTGTTTGTAGATTTTTTGATGATGGCCATTCTTACCGGTGTGAGGTGATACCTCACTGTAGTTTTGATTTGTATTTCTCTAATGATTAGTGATGTTGAGCATTCTTTCATGTGTTTGCTCACAAACTATATAACTTCTTTGGAGAAATGTCTATTTAGGTCTTCTGCTCATTTTTGGATTGGGTTGTTCGTTTTTTTGATATTGAGCTGCATGAGCTGCTTGTATATTTTGGAGATTAATCCTTTGTCAGTTGCTTCATTTGCAAATATTTTCTCCCATTCTGAGGGTTGTCTTTTCGTCTTCTTTATGATTTCTTTTGCTGTTCAAAAGCTTTTAAGTTTCATTAGGTCCCATTTGTTTATTTTTGTTTTTATTTCCATTTCTCTAGAGGGTGGGTCATAAAGGATCTTGCTGTGATTTATGTCATAGAGTGTTCTGCCTATGTTTTCCATTAAGAGTTTTATAGTGTCTGGCCTTACATTTAGGTCTTTAATACCTTTTGAGTTTATTTTTGTATACCGTGTTAGGGAGTGTTCTAATTTTATTCCTTCACATGTAGCTGTCCAGTTTTCCCAGCACCATTTGTTGAATAGACTGTCTCTCCACCATTGTATAGTTTGGATCTCTCCTGGAGAATGTTCCATGAGCACCTGAGAAGAAAGAGTATTCTGTTGTTTTTGGATGGAATGTCCTATAAATATCAATTAAGTCCATCTTCTTTAGTGTATAATTTAAAGGTTGTGTTTCCTTATTTATTTTCATTTTGGATGATCTGTCCACTGGTGAAACTGGGGTGTTAAAGTCCCCTACTATCATTTTGTTACTGTCGATTTCCCCTTTTATGGCTGTTAGCATTTGCCTTATGTATTGAGGTGCTCCTATGCTGGGTGCATAAATATTTACAATTCTTCTTTTTGGATTGATCCCTTGATCATTATGTAGTGTCCTTCTTTGTCTCTTGTAATAGTCTTTGTTTTAAAGTCTATTTTGTCTGATATGAGAATTGCTGCTCCAGCTTTCTTTTGATTTCCAGTTGCATGGAATATCTTTTTCCATCCCCTCAATTTCAGTCTGTATCTATCCCTAGGTCTGAAGTGGGTCTCTTGTAGACAGCCTACATATGGGTCTTGTTTTTGTATCCATTCAGCCAGTCTATGTCTTTTGGTTGGAGCATTTAATCCATTTACGTTTAAGGTAGTTATCAATATGTATGTTCCTATTACCATTTTCTTAATTATTTCAGGTTTGTTATTGTAGGTCTTTTCCTTCTCTTGTGTTTCCTGCCTAAAGAAGTTCCTTTAGCATTTGTTGTAAAGCTGGTTTGGTGGTGCTGAATTCTCTTAGCTTTTGCTTGTCTGTAAAGGTTTTAATTTCTCTGTCGAATCTGAATGAGATCCTTGCTGGGTAGAGTAATCTTGGTTGTAGGTTTTTCCCTTTCATCACTTTAAATATGTCCTGCCACTCCTTTCTGGCTTGCAGAGTTTCTGCTGAAAGATCAGCTGTTAACCTTATGGGGATTCCCTTGTATATTATTTTTTGCTTTTCCCTTGCTGCTTTTAATATTTTTATTTTGTATTTAATTTTTGATAGTTTTATTAATATGCGTCTTGGCATGTCTCTCCTTGGATTTATCCTGTATGGGACTCTCTGCACTTCCTAGACGTGATTGACTATTTCTTTTCCCATGTTAGGGAAGTTTTCAACTATAATCTCTTCAAATATTTTCTCAGTCCCTTTCTTTTTTCTCTTCTTCTTCTGGGACCCCTATAATTCAAATGTTGGTGCATTTAATGTTGTCCCAGAGGTCTCTGAGACTGTCCTCAATTCTTTTCATTCTTTTTTCTTTATTCTGCTCTGCTGTAGTTATTTCCTCTATTTTATCTTCCAGGTCACTTATCCGTTCTTCTGCCTCAGTTATTCTGCTATTGATTCCTTCTAGAGAATTTTTAATTTCATTTATTTTGTTGTTCATCATTGTTTGCTCTTTAGTTCTTCTAGGTGCTTGTTAAATGTTTCTTGTATTTTCTCCATTCTATTTCCAAGATTTTAGATCATCTTTACCATCATTACTCTGAATTCTTTTTCAGGTAGACTGCCTATTTCCTCTTCATTTGTTTTCTCTGGTGGGTTTTTACCTTGCTCCTTCATCTGCTGCATATTTCTCTGTCTTCTCATTTTGTTTAACTTATTGTGTTTGGGGTCTCCTTTTTGCAGGCTGCAGGTTCGTAGTTCCCATTGTTTTTGGTGTCTGCCCCCAGTGGCTAAGGTTGTTTCAGTGGGTTGTGTAGGCTTCCCGGTGGAGGGGACTGGTGCCTGTGCTCTGGTGGATGAGGCTGGATCTTGTCTTTCTGGTGGGCTGGGCCATGTCTAGTGGTGTGTTTTGGTGTGTCTGTGAACTTAGTATGATTTTAGGCAGACTCTCTGCTAATGGGTGGGGTTGTGTTCCTGTCTTGCTAGTTGTTTGGCATGGGGCGTCCAGTACTGGAGCTTGCTGGCCATTGGGTGGCACAAGCTTTGAAACAGAGATCTCTGGGAGAGCTCTCGCCGACTGATATTATGTGGGGCCAGGAGGTCTCTGGTGGTCCATTGTCCTGAACTCGGCTCTTCCACCTCAGAGGCTCAGGCCTGACACCAGGCCGGAGTACCAAGACCCTGTCAGCCACACGGCTAGTTCAGAGAACCAGCCAGTGAAATGGAGTGGACAGTCGTACTGGAAGGAGAAGGCGCCCCCCGGGAGGAGGACGGTGCAGCAGGTGTCCCTGTTTTCCCAAATTATTTTAAAAAGCCACTATCATTCTCATACCAAAACCAGAAAAAGATAGTACAAAAATATTTTAAAAAAGAACACTACAGACCAATATCCATCATAAATATAGACACAAAAATCCTCAACAAAATATTAGCAAATAAGATTTGCAATATATAAGGATAATATGCCAGAACGAGTGGAGTTTATCCCAGGAATATGAGCCTGCTTCAGTATTTAAAAATCAATGTAATCCACCACATCAATAGGCTAAAGCCAAAAAAAAAAAAAACTTATCAATAGATGCAGGAAAAAAGCATTTGACAAATTTAACATTGTCATGATAAATATATATCACCAAACTAAGAATGGAAAGTAAATTTCTCAACCTGATCAAAGGTAGCGACAAAAACTCTACAGTTAAGATCATACTAATGGTGAAAGATTAACTGCTTTATTCCAAAGATCAGGGACAAGGCAAGGCTGTCCACTCTTACTGATCCTATCAACATCATAATGAAGTCCTGCACAGTGCAATAAAACACAAAAATGAAGCTAAAAGTATACAGACTGGAAAGGGGTCAAACTGTCTCCATTTGCAAATGACATAATTGTCTATGTAGATAACTTCAAGAAATCTACCAAAAAAAGAACTCCTAAGAATTAATAAGTGAGTTTTAGCAAGATCATAGAATACAAGGTCAACACACAAATATCAATATTTCATATTGGCACTGTACAAATGGAAACCAAAAATTTTTTTAAATACCATTTACAATAGCTACAAAAAAAGAAAATATTTTGGTATAAATCTAACAAAACATGTACAGGATCTGTATTTTTTTTTTTAAAAAATCAAAGAAAATCTAAATACATGAGAGACATACTACATTCATGGCTCATGGGTTGGAAGATTCAACATAGAAAAAAGTGTTGATTCTATTCAAATTCACCTATAGATGTGTATTGGGGGTCCCCAAGGCCACCCCCAGGTACAATGATTCCTAGGATGACTCACAGGACTCAGCACATAGTCACACTCATGGCTATGATTTATTATAGCAAAATATACAAAGCAAAGAGAAAAGGAGCATGGGCAAAAATTGGTGAAAACCAGAAGCCAGCTTCCAAGAGCCCTATTCCCGCAGAGTCTCTCAGGATGCAGTTAATTCCTCCAGCAATAAGATGGAACAATACGTGTAAAGTGTTGTGTAACAGGGAAGCTCATTAATGACTCAGTGCCTAACATTTTACTGGGAGCTGGTCACATAAACACTCTGCCTAGCATGGACCAAAATTCCAGACTCACAGAAGGAAAGCAGGTGTTCAGAATAAACCATATTGTTTGCACAAAGAGTTTAGGCACAGTTATCATTAGGGGAGAATTTTACAGCAGTGTAGGGAACTGCTTACCAATCAAGTTCCCAGATGCCAGCCAAAGGGCAATCTTGCAAACAGGCCTTTCTAAGGCTAGCAGCATCATGCCTGTTATGTTAACTCTTTTCTGCACAAGATGTAATTCAATTCCAATCAAACCCTCAGCAGGATTTTTTAGTAGATATAGACAAACTGATTCTAAAATTTGTCTAGAAAGGCTAAGACACTAGAATAGCTAAAACAATTTTGAAAAAAAAGACAGAATAGAGTTGGAAGAATCATGTTACCTTGTTTTAAGACTTACTATAAAACTATAGAAATAAAGGCTGCGATATTGGCAAAGGGATAGACACAGATCAATGAAACAGCATATAAAAATAAGTATAGAAATAGACCCATACAAATAAGGCAAACAGATTTTTGGCAAAGGTGCAAAAGCAATTTAGTGGAGAAAGTATATTTTTCCACAAATGGTATTAGAACAATTAGACATCCATATGCAAAACAATGAAACTTGACTTCAAAACCTGTATACCTTATACAAAAATTAACTCAAAATGGATTATAGATTTAATGTTAAAGCTATAAAACTTTTAGATAAAATATGGGAGAAAATATTCATGACCTAGGTTTAAGCAGAGTTCTTAGACATGACACAAAAATTGCAATCCATAAAGAAAACATTGAAAAACTGGACTATCAAAATTAGAAATTTTTGCTCTGTGAAAGACACAGATAATAGAATCAAAAGACTACAGACTGGTAGGATATATTTGTAAATCACACATCCAACAAAGGATTTGTATCCAGAACATGTAAAGAACTCTCATAACTTGACACAAAGAAAATAAACTACCCAATTTAAAACTGGGCAAAAGACACAGACACTTCATCAAAGAGGATATACAGATGACAAGTATGATGTTCAACATCATTGGCAAATGCAAATTAGAACTATGGTGAGATTCCTCTACACATCTATATGGCTAAAGTTTAAAAAAAAAAAAACAAACCCAGTGCTGACCAGGAATGCAGAGCAACTAGAACTCTCATACATTGCAGGTGAGAGTGCAAGATGATACGGTCACTCTGTAGCACTTTCTCATTAAGTTAAACATACATTTATCATATGACACAGCAATCCCACTCCTGGGTATTGATGTTAGGAATGAAAACTTATACTCACATAAAACCCTGTAAATTAATGTTTATAGATGTTCTTTTCACAGTCTCAGAAACTGGAAACAACCCAAATGGCCTTCAATGGGTGAAGGGTTAAACAAACCTTGGTACATCCATACCATGGAATACTACTCAGCAATAAAAAGGAATGAACTATTGATACACACAACTTGGACAGATCTCAAGGGAATTATGGTGAGTGATAAAAGTCAATCCCAAAATGTTACAAAGGACAAAAAGAGAAAAACAAATACCATATGCTAACACATATATATGGAATCTTAAAAAGAAATGGTTCTGAAGAACCTAGGGGCAGGACAGGAATAAAGATACAGACGTAGAGAATGGACTTGAGGACACGGGGAGGGGGAAGGGTAAGCTGAGACGAAGTGAGAGAGCGGCATTGACATATATACACTACCAAATGTAAAACAGATAACTAGTGGGAAGCCGCTGCATCGCACAGGGAGATCAGCTCGATGCTTTGTGACCACCTAGAGGGGTGGGATAGGGAGGGTGGGAGGGAGACGCAAGAGGGAGGGGATATGGGGATATATGTATACATATAGCTGATTCACTTTGTTATACAGCAGCAACTAACACAACAATGTAAAGCAATTATACTCCAATAAAGATGTTAAAAAAAAAAGCGGGGGATAATAAACACACACAAATGTTAACACTGTTTGTAGGTTGTGGGATCATAAGTAATTATAATTTCTTACTTTGCTATAATAAATGGGAATTTTGTGCAATAAAAATAATAACAAAAGTTTTTTTAAAAAAAGATTCAGTTCATCATTCCAGCTGCTAGAGATATTTTATCTGTTATCCATTTATTTCCTATCCCTACTCCCAGTTTCATGCCATCTGTGAATTTGATGAGATGATCTTCTCTGTTCTCATCTACATCACTTATAGAAATATTGATCAGAACAAAGTCCACTGGCAGTCTACTAGAAATCTCTTTCTTGCTTGGTAATGATCAGCAATCTTTGTGATCAATTTTACTTATTTAAGATTTACTCAAATTCTACTCTTATCTAATTTACTATTTTGCATCATTTCCATAAGATGACATTTTCATGCTTTGCTGATGTTCAAATATACCATGTCTACCACATTTCCCTGGTCTGTCACTCCAAAGTGAGCCTGAACCATTACTCTGGTACTTAAAGGATATTAAACTATATTACATTTTCTTCCCAATTATATAGTAAGACTCTGCTGGGCATATACTATGCCTTATATTTCCTTGCAAACTCCACAGCAATCCTTTCAATTCCATTCATTCAACAAATATTTATTGACACCTACTACGTCCAGGTACTATTCTGGGCTATCCTTTGTTAGTATAAAATGATAATTAAGTATTCATAACAATATTCCCTCAACATCCAACCCTCAACAAACAGCCATCTGCCCTGTTTGGGGCTACAATGTCCTTCCTATTACCCATCCCATCCAAAGCTTGAAAGACTTTGTCACTAACCCCTATCCAAATCACAAGATATACTTTTACAGGATTTTGAGAATGATTAAACTGCCATACCATCATTGCCTTTTCTAGAAATATCTCTCCTTCCACTGGGTTCTCCGAGTGTCTTATTAATAACATTCTTATAGTACTTAGTATATTCTACTTTGTATTGTTCTTATCTGCCTGCTTGTCTTATCTTGTCCCCTAGGTCATAAGCTCCTTGAGGGCAGGAATCATGGCTTATTCAGCTCTGTAGACCCAGTAAATTTTTACTATGTTTGGGACCTGGCAATGCTGAATGAATAATTGATAAAGAGAACAGCAGCCCCTTAAGGCAGCAGTTGTTAGGCTTACCTGCACCTCCACCAACCAGTCCACGAGAATGGCCCTCATGTCACTGTTGATATCAGTCTGCCTGGTCATGTATTTTTTAAGTATGAACTTTTCCTGGCAGCAAGAATAAAGAAGTGTTAACAAATAAACTCTTCTTGTAGTTCAAAAATTGTAACTTGGGAAAAAATATTTGCAACTAATATCTCAGAAAAAAATTGTAACCTAACATAAGTAATTTCCTCAGGGTTCTAAATCATTATTTTCAGCTGGTATCAGATAGGGGCAGAGCAAAGTATCCTTTTCCAGACAAGTTTCAGTTATCCTTAGGAAATGGACACACATGATATTTAAGTGTCAGGGTGGATATTGAGGAGCCCAGGAGAATATGGAATATGGGCAGGAAGACACCTATGACTATAGATGAATACCAAAGAGATTCTGCCCCTTCTTTGCAATTCAGTCTAAAGCACAATACCAGGCTGTGTAGAGGAGTCCTTCTCAAACTTTAACATGCATATGTGAAAGATACTTGGGGATCTTTAAAATTCACATTCTAATTTAGAAGGTCTGGGGTGAGGCTAGGTTTCTGCATTTCTTTCTTTTTTTTGAATTTTATTTTGTTTAATTTTTATACAGCAGGTTCTTATTAGTTATTGATTTTATACATATAAGTGTATATATGTCAATCCCAATCTCCCATAAGACCCCCAAGTGAAACCAATACTGCTGAGCTAAGGCTCGTACTTTTAGTATAGTAAAATTATCTCTTGCTTCCTCCAAGGTATACTAGAAAAGGTACAGGCTCTGGAGTCAGTTAATCTATTGCTGTGTCTCTAGAGAGAAGATGAGATATTCATCCTTCCTCTTATGCATGGCCTGCTAAAATTCTAGTTAGTAGATAACCTTGGTCCCATCTGTTCCACTGAGAGACAGAAGAAAATTTGGAATTGATGAATATTAGTGGTAAAAGAGACTGGCAGATTTCAAAGGAGAAAGAAAATTTCACCAGGTTGGAGAGCTGGAATAAAAGGTCTGGTTTTACATATGATGCCAGAAACTTGCATAGAGAAGGGAAAAGATCCCTAAGAGCAGTCACTCAGAAAAAGCCCACTTGACAATTTTTGTGTCTGAGATTACATCCTCAGCAATTAGAGGTGTAGGTTTATGGTCTCCAAGGTAATTAGACTTTAGTTCATATCCCAGATCTACCACATACTATTTGTGTTGACTGAGCAGTTTCCCCCAACTATGAAAAGGAGATAATAATACCTACCATCATGAAGTTTTTGGGAAAATTAAACAAGATAATGTTTATAAATCCCTTAGCACAATGTTTAACTCATAGTATGCTACCAGTAGATGTCAGTTGCTGCTATTGTTTTCATCATCATTATTACCTCCCCTTTAAACGTGCATTTGAAGGATGTGTGATGAGAAAATGAGAACTGGAAATCATTGCCCCTCACCCTCACCACCTACACACCTCTCTCTCCTTCATGTAACTGAAGATATCCTTAATATATATTGAGTTGAAAAATGGATCACTGTGGTCCTTGTCAACATCCTCCAGTGGGGTCATCTGCTTGGAAATCACCAGAAAGACATATTAAGAGAAAGATTCCAAGAAAAGCTTAGCACACATACATAAAAAATGACTCCTTTCTTCCCACTGTCATCTTCTCCTAAGGTTCCTCAAGCCTTATATGTCCTGGGCCATAACAGAGCACCCCTTGGTCCTGTAATCCTCATACTGTTGAGTAACCAAGAAATGCTTAGTCCTCCTGTACACACCTGCTCTGCCCTAAGAACCAGACACTATTTTTACAGGTAAGCTCAAGATTCTCCAAGAAAGACATTCTTATCTTACTCTTTCAAATTGTGTCACCTGTCTTCTTAGGTCCCTTGTTATGTCTCAGTGCTTTGATCTGGCCCAGTTCATCTTCCTGTTAGCCTTTTCCTCCCTTCTACACCTTTAACCAGGTTGTTCTGCCTACAAGAGGGGTCTTTCTTCTCCTGCTTGCCAAATCTCATCCCTTAGTCCTTCCAATTTACAACTTAAAAACCATCTTCCTTGGAAGATGCCTCTGTGAACTTAACCCATCTTTGGCTAAGGTCCAATGTAATGCAGATTGCAATCACTAAGAAAGGCAATTTCCTGAAAGAAATTGTCTAACCACTACTGAAAAGCGTATATATACATACATACATACATACATACATACATACATACATACATATATATATATATATATATATATATATATATATATATATGTATATTTACACACACACACACACACACAGTATTCCAGACCCTTGGGGGTATTCCTGGAATAAATACTTTCTAATTGCTCAGGTACATCACTACGCCAATCACGAAGTCAAGAGATTCTACAAGGCCAACTTGATTTAATACCAATTGCTTAGGAAGGCAAAAAAAATCTCTTTGCTAGCAGCCACCTCCAGGACAACAAAGAACACTTCATCTAATTTAAGAAGAAAGAAAGCAGAATACCTCCTTCTCTGATCTCTCGTCCTGAGATGAGAAAGGTTTATTGGAACTGGATTCACAAGTACTGGACTGGCTTGTGGTACTGAACTTGCCCACACTGGACACGGTGACAGTGCTGGACAAGCCTGTTCTAGAGTCAGGGGCAGTGGTGGACACATGTGGGCTGGTTTCAACTTGGAGGTTGATGAAATCTTTGAGAAATGTGTCTTCTTTGTGAGTGAGATTCTTTTGCAAGGCCAATGGCTCCTTGGAAGACAAGTCTTTCTCACTGCTGGGCTTCTCCTGCAAGGCCAAGGGCTCCTTCAGGATAGCCTCCTCCTCAGTTGTGGGATTCTCCTGCAAGGCCAAGGGCTCCTCGAAGAGGGTCTCTTTCTCACTCGTGGGCTTCTCCTGCAAGGCCAAGGACTCCCTCAAGATGATTTCCTTCTCAATGCTGGGATTCTCCTGCAAGGCCAGGGGCTGCTTAATAAGGGACTCCTCTTCACTGGTGATGTTTTCATGCAAGGCCAAGGGCTCCTCGAAGAGGGTCTCTTTCTCACTCGTGGGCTTCTCCTGCAAGGCCAAGGACTCCCTCAAGATGATTTCCTTCTCAATGCTGGGATTCTCCTGCAAGGCCAGGGGCTGCTTAATAAGGGACTCCTCTTCACTGGTGATGTTTTCTTGCAAGGCCAACTGCTTTTTCAAGAGGAACACCTCCCCCTGAGCAGTGGGCTTCTTTAAAGATAACTGCCCCTCTATGCTCACTGCCACCTCAGTGGAGAGCTCTTCCTTCAGAACCAATGGTTTCTTGAAAAGGAATTCCTCTTCAGTGGTGCTTTTCTCCTGCAAAGCCAACAGTGCCTTCAAGGAGTCCTCTTTGTTATCAGTCTTCTTCTGCAAGGCAAAAGACTTCCTGAAGAGGGACTCATCTTTGTTGGTAGGTTTAACATGCAATGAAAATGGCTCCTGAAAGGAGAATTCCTCCTCAGTGGTAGACCTCTCCTCCAAGGTCAATTGCTCCTTAATATATGATTCTTCTTCAGTGGTGATATTCTCCTGCAAGGCCAGTGGCTTCTTTGAGAGGGACACCTCTTGCAGAGTGGTGTGTCTCTCTTTCAGTACAGATGGATCCTGGAAGAGGAACTCCTCTTCAGTTGTAGACTTTTTTTTAAAGGGCAACAGCTCCTTAAAGAGTGACTCCTCTTCAGAGGTAGTCTTCTCTATGACCAGTGGCTTCTTTAAGAGGAACGTCTTCCCCTGAGTGATCTGCCTCTTTTTTAAAGATGCCGGTGTCTTGGTAAGAATTGCCTCATCAGTTGAAGACTTCTTCCTAAATGACATTGGCTCCATAAAGGAGGAGTCCTTACCTTCACCAATCATATTCTGCAAGTCCAACTGTTCTTGGAAGATAGGCATCATCATTTGAGTGGTACACTTTTTCTTCTTTAAAGATAATGACTCCTTGGTAGAGACTGCCACATCTGTGGTATGTTTCTTCCTAAATGACACTGGCTCCATAAGAAATTCATCTTTACTGTCTATATTCTCCTGCAATGCCCATAGCTTCTTCAAGAGGGCCAAATCCCCCTGAATGGTGTCCTTCTCTTGCAGTGCAGATGGTTTCTTCAAGAGGGACTCCTCCTCAGTGGCAGGCTTTTTTTTAAAGGATAATGGCTCCTTAATGAGTGACTTCTCTTCAGAAATGGTCTGCAATACTAGTGGCTTGGTCAAACAGGACATCTTACCCTGACTGGTACACTTCTTCTTTAAAGATAACAGCTTATTAGAGGAGGTTGCCTCCTCAATGGTACGCTTCTTGTTAAAAGCCAAAGGCTCCTTTAAAAAGGACTCCTCCTCAGTTGGGGTCTTTTGCAAGACCAACGACTTCTCCAAGATGGACACCTCCTCCTGAGTGGTGTGCTTCTCCTGCAATGCTGATGGCTCTTGGAAAAGGGACTCCTTAGGGGTAGGCTTCTTCTTAAAGGATAACGGCTCCTTAATGAGTGACTTCTCTTCAGAGGTGGTCTTCTGTAATACTAGTGGCTTCTTCAAGCGGTACCTCTTCCCCCGAGTGGTACGCTTCTTCTTTAAAGGTAATGGCTTCTTGGAAAGGGTTGCCTCCTTAGTAGTATGCTTCTTCCTCAAGGAAATTTGCTCCATAAGAAATTCATCTTCACCATCCTTTTTCTCCTGCAATGCCCCTGGCTTCTTCAAAAGGGTAACCTCCCCATCAGTGGTGTGCTTCTCTTGCGACACAGATAGCTCCTGGAAGAGGGACTCCTCCTTAGTGGTAGGCCTCTTTTTAAAGGACAATGACTCCTTAATGAGTGCCTTCTCTCCAGAGATGGTCTTCTGCAATACTAATGGCTTCTTCAAGTGGGCTATCTTCCCCTGAGTAGTGCACTTCTTCTTTAAAGATAATGTCCTTGTGGTGAGGGTTGTCTCCGTTGTGGTAGGTTGTTTCTTAAAAGCCAATGGTTCCTTAAAGATGGAATCCTCTTCAGTGTCGATCTTCTCCTGCAAGGCCAATGAGTTCTTCAAGATGGACACCTCTTGTTCAGTGGTGTGCTTCTTTGGCAATGCAGATGGTTCCTGGAAAAGGCACTCCTTCTCAGTGGTAGGCTTTCTCTTAAAAGACAACAGCTCCTTAGCGAGTGACTTCTCTTCAGAGGTGATCTTCTGCAATACTAGTGGCTTCTTCATACAGGACACCTTCCCCTGAGTGGTACACTTTTTCTTTAAAGACAACAGCTTCTTGGTGGGGGTTGCCTCCTCAGTTTTAGGCTTCTTCCTAAAGTTCGTGGGCTCCATAAAGAAAGAATCCTCTTCAATATTGATGTCCTGCAAGGCCAACTCTTCCCTCGTGCAGGACTGCTTCCCCTGATGTGTGCACATATTCTTTAAAGATAATGTACTCTTGTTGATGGCTGCCTTCTCAGTTTTATGCTTCTTCCCAAAAGTCATTGGCTCTACAACATCACTGTCAGTCTCCTCCTGCAAGGACAGTGGCTTCTCCAAGAGGGACACCTCCCCCTGATTTGTGCTCTTCTTTAATGACCTCTTGATGAGGATTGTATCCTCAGTAGTGGGTTCC
Source organism: Balaenoptera borealis (assembly GCF_965194805.1). Classification (NCBI taxonomy): domain Eukaryota; kingdom Metazoa; phylum Chordata; class Mammalia; order Artiodactyla; family Balaenopteridae; genus Balaenoptera; species Balaenoptera borealis. The sequence continues at coordinate 43,933,002 of NC_138881.1, read as the reverse complement.
TCTTTTAAAATGAAAGGCTTTTTGAAAAGAGATGCCTCCTCAATAGTGGGTGTCTTGGAGCTGGTAGGTATCTCCAGAATGAGCGGTTTATCTATAATATTTGGTACCATGGTGGTTGAGACTACTACTGGTGAGAGTTCCAGCTTATACCTGTAAAGGAAACAATGTCTGGGTAAGAAGCATGTAGTTCCTAGAATCCTCACCTACCATCTCGTTTTGTCACTATACTTACTAAATGTATGGAAGTGGAAAGGGCTTCAACCCCAAGAGACAGACTAGAGGGTAAAAATCAATGGGTACCATAGTAAATCAACTAAGTAGCACACAGTATAGTTTCTATGACCTAGGTCCCCATACTTTTCTAAAAAAATTTCCCTGAAATCATGTTATTTATGCTTTCTCATATATGATTTATTAACTTTATTTATATACAAAGGCTTTTATTATAATACTTACCACATTGTATGAGTGATTGGCTTATATATGTCTCCCTCACTAGCTGTATTTATTTGTCTTTGTCTATCAGCACCAGGCATCTGATAAAATTCAGGTTGAAATTAATATTGTTTGAAGGCTTATGAGAGAGGATTATAAGAGAGAGGCTTATAAAAGGCTTATAAGAGAGAGTTGGGCTGGTACTTAACGTTCATTGTATCTAACTATATTCCTTTCACTCTAGGCTATTTACAAGATGTTTTCCTAGTGGAGATAATAAAAAAGACCAAAATAAACATTTGTTCACATGTGTCAGATGCAAAGCTTTGTTTTGAATAGGACTGCATATCCAATCAGAGTGACTAACCTGGTGTGACCAAATCTCTGGATGACTAGAAATCAGAATAAGAAAAGGGAGAGAATTAAAGGTAAATACGATCAGTCTGAACAAGAGTAAGTACCTTCAAAAGACTAGATATTATATGATTCCTTTTATATGAAACATCCAGAGGAGACATATCCACAGAGATATATCCATAACAGAAAATAGGTTGGTGGTTGCCTGAAGCTGGGAAGGGGTAGGGAGGAGGGTAGAAAGGGACTGGGAAAGAGAAGGGACTATGGGTATGAGTTTCTTGGCAGGGGGGTGCTGAAAAAGTTCTAAAATTAGATGGTGGTGATGGCTATACAACTCTATAAATATAATTTTTTTTAAATTACTGAATTGTTAAAAAAAAGAAAAGAAAGTGCCTCAAAAGGTTCCATCTGACCAGATAGGTTCCAGGTGCCTCCTGATGAGAACTTTTAGAAGTAGTCTTCAGATAGTCTAGTTATGATAGAGCATGCATTCTGAGTCTAGACTGCCTGGATCCAAACCCTGGCTCCTCCATTTACTGGCTGGGTGACCTTGGGCAAGTTAATGCTCTATGCTTCACTTTTTTCACCTGTAAAATGAGGGTCATAATATTACCTCCTCTATAGAATTATTGTAAAGATTTGAGCAATTGATATGCATAAAAACACTTAAATCATTGTTAGAACAATTACATGCCAATAAATCAGATAATTTAGACAAAATGGACGAATTCTTAGGGAGATACAAACTACCAAAACAGACTCAAAAACAGAAAATCTGAACAGAGCTATAACAAGTAAAGACACTGAATTAATAATCAAAAACTACCCACAAAGAAAAATCTAAGCCCAGATGCCTTCACAGATGAATTCTACCAAACATTTAAAGAAGAACTAATACCAACATTTCATGAACTCAGGAAGAGGTAAGAATAGTTCCCAAGCCATTCTATGAGGCCAATATTATTCTGATACCAAAAACAAAGACATCAGAAGAAAACTCAAGTCTGATATATCTTATGAACACAGATGCAAAAATCCTCCACAAAATACTTGCAAACCAAATCCAGCAGTATATAAAAGGATTATACACTGTGACCAACTAGGATTTATCCCAGGAATGCAAAATTAGTTTAACATCTGAAAATCAATTCATGTTATCACACCATATTAATGGAATAAAAACGAAAGCTACATGACCAGATATCTCAATAGATCTAGAAAAATCATTTGACAAAATTCAATACCTTTTCATGATAAAAGCACTCAACAAACTAGGACTAGAAAGGAGATTCCTTAACTATGAAAGAACATCTATGAAAAACCCAAAGCTAGTATCATAGCTAATTGTAAAAGACTGATGTTTTCCTCCTAAGATCAAGGAGAACACAAGGATGTCCAACTCTCTTTTTGGGGGGTGGAGGATTTGTCATGTAGTAGTGAATAACTAATATAGCATTGCTGACGCTTTAGAACTGAACCCCTCTGTTCTTTGAATAAAGTACAAACTCTTTGCCATGGTCCATAAGGCCCTGGTGATCTTGCTCCTGCCTGCCTCTCCAAATCCATCTCTTAAAAAACACTGGTATAGGAAGTAGGTATTTAGTGTCTATGATATCTAAAGCCTGGGGTGATCAGAGTAGGCTTCCTCAATAGAGTGACCAACTGTTCTTGTTTGTCTAGGACTGAGAGGGTTCCTGGGATGCAAGACTTTCAATGTTAAAACTGGGAAAGTCCTAGGAAAACCAGAATAAGTCGGTCATTCAACTCTTGGATGGTAAGGATGTTCAACTCTGAACACTTCTATTCAACACAGTACTAAAGGTTCTAGCCAGGGCAATTAGACAAGAAAATAAAATAAAAGGGATCCAGATTGGAAAGGAAGAAGTAAAACTACTTATATCAGCAGATGACATAGCCTTATACATAGAAAATCCTAAGGAACCCACACACAAATACTATTAGAACTAATATACAAGTTCAGCAAAGTTCTATGATTCAAGATCAATATACAGAAATCACATGTATTTCTATATCCTTGCAATGAATAACATGAAAATGAAATTATGAAAACAATTCCATTTACAATAGAATCAAGAAGAATAAAATGCTTAGAAATAAATTTAACAAAAGAGGTGAGAAATTTATACTCTGAAAACTACAAAAAAATGTTAAAAGAAATTAAAGATCTAAATAAATGAAAAGACATCCCATGTTCCTGGATTGGAAGACTTAGTATTAAGATGGTAATACTCCCCAAATTGACTTACAGGTTCAAGGCAACTTCTATAAGAATCCCAGCTGGCTTATTAGTAGAAATTGACAAGCTGATTCTAAAATTTATATGGAATTGCAGGGAACCCAGAAGAGCCAAAACAATCTTGAAAAAGAGGAACAAAGTTGGAGGAATCACACTTCCCAATTTCAAAACACACTACAGAACAACAATAATCAAGATAGCATAGTACTGGCATAATGAAAGACATGTAGGTCAATGGAATAAAATTGAGAGTTCAGAAATAAACACATTTACAGTCAGCTGATTTTCAACAAGGGTGCCAAGACAATTAAGTGGAGAAAGATTAGTCTTTTCAATAAATGGTGCCGAGGCAACTGGATATCTATCAATACATGCAAAACAATGAAGTTAGACCCCTAACATACACCAACAATAAAAATTAACTCAAAATGGATCAACAATCTAAATTAAGAGTTAAAACTTTAAAACTCTAGAAAGAAAAAAATCTTAAAAGTAAATGTTCATAACCTTGGATTTGGCAATGGTTTCTTAGATTATGATACCAAAAGCATAAGCAACAAAAGAAAAAATAAATTGGATTTCATTACAATTAAAAATATTTATGCCTCCAGGAACACCAAGAAGAAAATGAAAAGACCTACAGAATGGAGGAAAAATACTTGCTAATCATAAATCTGATCAGGGACTTGTATCTAAATTATATAAAGAATTCTTACAACTCAATAATAAAAAGATCAATAACCAAATATTTTAAATCGGCAAAGGATCTGAGTAGACATTCCTCCAAAGAAGATATGCAAGTGGCCAATAAGCACATGAAAGATTCCCAAATCATTAGTCATCAGAGAACTGCAAATCTAAACCACAATGGGATACCATCCCACACTCACTAGAATGGCCATTAAAAAAACAAAAAACAAACAAACAAACAAACAAAAAAAAAACCCCAGAAAATGGCAAGGATGTGGAAAATTCAAAACCCTCATCCACTGCTGGTAGGAATGTAAGATAGTATAACCACTATGGAATACAGTTTGGCAGTTCCTCAATGAGTTCAACATAGAATTACCATATGACCCAGCAATTACATTTCTAGTTACATATGCAAAAGAATTAAAAACAGGTGTTCAAACAAAAACTTGTACACAGGTGTTCATAGCAGCACTATTCACAATAACCAAAAGGTGGAAACAATTCAAACATTCATCAACTGATGAATGGATAGACAAAATATGGTACATCCATACAATGGAATATTATTTGGCAATAAAAGAGGATGAAGTACTGATACCTGCTACAACATGGATGAACCCTTAAACATTATGCTGAGTGAAAGAAGCCAGATACAAAAGACGATACATTGTACAATTCCATTTCTGGGAAACGTCCAGTATGGATAAATCTATAGAGACAGAAAGTAGACTAGTGGTTGCCTACAGGTAGGGAGGACTGAGAGGTGGCAGCTAAAGGTAGAGTTCCTTTTGGGGTTGATGAAAATATCCTAAAATTCACTGTGGTGATGGCTGCATAACTCTGTGAATATACTAAAAACCACTGAATTGTACATTTTAAGAGGGTGAATTGTGTATGTGAATTATATCCTAATAAAGCTGTTACCAAAAAAAAAAAAACCCACTTAGAATAATGTGTGATTACAGTAAACTCTCAATAGATGTTAGCTATTAGCTCTAGCACTATTATTAGGGTCCATTTCACTGAACTCTGAATGAGGACAAGAATGTTTATGGCATTTTGTGAGGATTTCCCTGCTAAAGTCAGAATGGTGAAAGAAATTCAAAAGAAAATAACACAGGGAATTAAGGTCAAAATACACATGCAAATCCCAGGAATTTCATTTCAGCAAGAAACTGAGTAGGGCTAAATGCTAATCTTCTGGTATGATTTTTTTTCTGCTGGGTAATTAGCAAAGTGTCCTGTGGACCTGGCATGTTAATTTTTTGGAGTTTCCCAAACTTCTCCCCTTACCATTTGGAACCCATGCTTAGCCGGGTTATAGCTATCTAGCTGATCTATTCTATTCTTCCAGAAAGAAGTAATTCCCACTGGAATGAGGAGAGGATATAAAAAAGTCTCACTCCACTTTCTAACTCTTCTTCTAATAGAAATTTTCCTAGGAGTAAATCCTTTTCCCGATCCTAGATGAGAATACTCCTATCTACTTGCAGAACCTGTGATCAGTTCCCTATAACAGCTGGAAAACACACATTTTTGGCCTAAGGAGATAGTAATTTCTCTACAGTAACAAGGAACAAACCTCCCCCTAAGGGTTCTAATGGGATAAGCAGACTGGCAAGCTATCAGCCAGCTGCTGAGAATCCCCTGAAAAGTTAAGTTGCCTCCACACTCTCAACCACAGAGTAGCTCAGTCAAGGACTGAAGTACTAAAATAGAGAAAAGATGAGCACAAGACCTTTTGGCAAATTCCTCAGTGACAACAGCTCTTTCAATATGCACACACCATGTAGGTGGGTGACAGAGGGAAAGAGGGAGAGGGAGGGAGGGGGGCAGAGAGAGGGAGAGAGAAAGATTGGGGGTGGTGGTGAGATGAGGCCTGTAATTCTTCAGCAATTTAGTCCATCTAAGCACCCAGAGTTAATATAGTACTCACCACTGTAGCTCACTAAAAATGTTCTCAATGGGGACAAAAGGCAGTCAAAAGGATGTCACACCCTCTCCTTTACCATATAAAACAATGACATCTGAGTCCCCTCGTACTCACCCACGAGCAGGTGTGTTCCTGTTTATCTTCTTGGAAACATCTTTAACAAACTCATTACTGGCTTCCTTCTTGGGCTTGGCAGGTTGACTTTGAGAAGCCTGCAAGAAAAAAAAAAAAGGTGGGGGGGCTGGTCTGGAGGAGGAAGCAAGGAAATGGAGAGAGAGAGAGAACCCCAAATTACCCAATAGGTGGTTCTCATAGGAAGGTCCTGACACACATCCACACCCTGGACACCTTGTTTGGGTGTTCCCAGGAACATTGATCAAAACATCTTACAACCAGTATGGTACTGGTGCCAACTAGTCATGATGGAAGCTGGCAGTACAGTAGTCCTGGTGCATATTAGCTAAATAGCAGCCCTAAGTGATTTCAAGATACATATGATGTAGTTCTGATCTCCAATGTCAGGTATACTGGCTGGCAAATTCTCAAAAAGATGTTTTGTAAACATCACATTCCATTTTGACCCCATAAGATATTTAGAGGGGGGAAAAGGCAATATAACTGGCTTTGCTGCCTGAGTATACCAAGATCAACTAGCTTTTCAGGATAGACCTCTAATACAACACTACCTGTGATACATCTATCCCATCTCACTGAGGGGATATTTATTTAACATGGGGCTCTGGGGAGCTCCACCAGAAACTCTAATCATGACTAATTCTATTAAACAGTAGAAGAGATCATGGGACTGTGAATAATGTCAATAAAAATAATCTTAAAGGTTATGCCTTTAAAATGAAACAAACTGAATCTAATTATATTCCAAGTAAATACCATAACCACACTGAAGGACAAAAGAAAGAAAACAGAAGGAAATACAAGATAATAAACAACTAATCCAAGTAAACACAGACTATACACCCTCACCATATACATCCTCAGTCAGGATGCGTTTGTGGGATGGTGGAGAATATTGCAAATAAATCTGGAACTCTTTTTAGTAGGTGTGTTTATTATGGTGGTGTGAAAGAAGTAATTCTGAAACTCTTTTAGATGTATTATAGTATTGAGTAAATGTGTTGATGATCTTGGGAATCATGGTTCTCATTGTAGAGAAGGAACATATAAACACGGATTGAGGAATACAAGAAAGAACCCTGTACGTTTTGGAATGGGAGCTGTGTGGACTCATGATTTCTTAAATAGGTATATGTGTATATACATCTGAGTATACAGGAGTGTATGTATTTGTATATATAGATATATGTGTATATATATATATATGTTTAAGTACAGATATGTGTGTATCTATATGTATATATACATGCAGACATTTCCTAACTCTGTCTGCAGAAAGGGCAGAAAAAGCAGACACCCCAGTAGCACACCTAGCACTGAGATCTTGGTCTCTAATACCATTCCCCACTAAAAGGAACAGGAATTCTTCACAGAAATGGTTGACTCCACGGCAATAAAATAGGTACAAGAACATCCTGGAACATCCTGTTATGCTGGAAAGAAAATGCTCAAAAAAATGATGATAGTATGTCACAAAGACACAGTAGTCAGATTAAAGGGGACCCTAGTGACCAAATCTGGGACAATTTGAGCACCAAAATAATAAAATACAATACTGAACAACAAACCACTGAAAAAATAGGAATTCATAAGTCTATACCAATAATAAATAAACAGGGAAGAAGGGAGGCCTCTGCTTGTAGACTGGTAAATGGGGAACAAGTGCTAGAGTTGGAAAAATCATCATAAAGATTGTGTTAGGCAAAAATCATCAATGAATGCTAAATCTAGGGGACATTTTGATGAAGAGTGGCTATCTGGAGGCTCTTAAGAGTGTGTCCCACAGATTATTAGTTGCAAGAGGAAAAAAAATAAACAGTAATTATACAGCGGAGAAACCAGACATCTTGACTGGGTGATCAAAATTAACCTCACCAATGAGGGACAGATGGATGTCGTGTGCCTCCAGATGTGATACTCTAAGGACAGAACATCACCTACACAATACTCCAGCCAAGCGTATATAACATCAATCTAATCACATGGAAACATCAGACAAACACAAAATGAGGAATGTTCTATTTTTAAAATGGGGGGTTGGGTCGGACTGTATTCTTCAAAAATATCATAAAAAACAAAGAAAGGCTATGGAAGTGTTCCAGATTAAAAGAAGCTAGAGACATGACAAGTAAACGACCCTAGACTGGATCCTTTACTGGAGGGGGAAAAATGCTTATAACATTGACTTTACAAAGTCAACGGAAAAAAATTGGAATATGGACAACAGATTACATAAAAACACTATATCAGTGTAAATTTATAAAGTTGTTGACTGCACTGTGTTTATATAAGACTATTTCTCTGAGGAGAAATAGTATATAGAGACTCTTTCTCTATATACGCTGAAATACTCTAAGTATTTCATGGTAAAGGACCATGATGTATGTAAGCAGATAGGATAAAATGTTAGTAATACGTGAATCTAGGTAAACAGCATATGTGTGTTCTTTGTACTGTTTTTTATTTTTGCAACTTTTTATAAATTTGAAATTATTTCCAAATGAAGTATAAAAGAATTATGCCTTTGTATCATCGTATCATAATAAGCAACTACAATCCAACAGGGAATTCTTTCTTAGTTGTTGTCCACTTCTGCTCTTCAAAGAGCTTGACACAGTTTGCATTTTAATTTCACCTAAAGTTTTACAGACTCCTTGTGTGTCCAGCTGAGATCCAGAATTGGAAAAGATGTGCGTTCTTGGCAGGAGAGAGGTGGAGACCCTAATCCCCAGGGTGAAACTTTCAACTTGCCATGTGTGAAGGTTCAAAGCACTAATATTTTCAGATCTAAGCTCAAGGGGACCTTTACCAGTATCTCCCCATAATTCTTTCACCAAAAAATAGGAAAATAGAGATGACAATCCTACTGACAAAAAATAATTTAGGAAATAGACTTTATCTCCTCATCCACTGGCTTTGGACCAGCTCTAACAAATCAAAAGTCCTTCCCATGCTGAAAGGATAAAGGAGAGGGGGAAAAAGAACACTCACAGCAGACTAACTAATTAAAACAGATCAGCTCTTTTGGCAAGCCAGGACCTCACTGTGGTGAATGTTGACGAGAAGACAGATATGGGGACATGTAAATGAAGTAATACTGACAGGAAGAAGCAAATCGTCATAAAGGGAATCCCCAAAGTTCAGAGAGAAAGGAGTCCTCAACCCTCAAAGAAATGAGCTCAGACGTCTGCAGAAATGCCCAACCCTGGAATGGCTTAGGTACACTGTAATGATGGAACTTTGTCTGGAAAGCACCAAAGACCATTCAAGGTGACCAGAACTTGAACGCAAAAGGGATACGGGCTTTCTGAGCTTCTGAAAAGCTAGAGGCAGAGATACTGCTCAGGGATGCCTTGCTTCCCCAACCCTGGACAGGTATGTGGCCTAACAGATGTTGAATTCAGTTGGAGAATCAGGAGGGTCCTAGCATGTGTTTCCTATTAATTTATTTGTGTTTGTTCTCTATGAATGATGATATAAACTTCACGACAAAAAAAGGACTGAGACATGGCAGGAAAGTTTTTCATATGTGGTTAGACTTTGCTTTGCACAGTGTCACTGGACTCCCATCAGGGACTCTGGAGGCCAAGGGAAGCTACATTAAGATGGGCTGCATCTGCTCCTGATTTGTGTGGCTACCTTATTTCAACCAAGTTTCTAGAGCCATGGTTAAATAAGTCAGGAAATGAATCTAACCTTACAGGTCTGTGTGGGAGGTAGCTCTTTCAACCAATCTAGAGTAAATCTGATTATGCAGGAAGCTGTAACACAATCATACATGTTGTAATCTGCATGGGGAAAAGACTGTTTTAGCACAAAGGTGGTCACATAGCATCTAAAGAGCAGAGATACAAAGGGGAGAACTTTGCCAATGCTTATCCAATCCTGCCCAAGGGGGTAAAATATTATCTAGCAGATGTAAGAATTCTGGTAGCCACAGAAGGACACTATTATAGAGGGCAGGATAGGGTTCACTAGGGTTCTCTGTATCCTAGATGAAACAGACTTCAAAACCAACACTGGGCAAGTCTTTATCTGTGAAGTGGAGATAATTATAGTATCTGCCTCAAAGGATTTTATGAGGATTAAGTGAGTGGATACAGGGAAAAATGCTTAGAATAGTGCCTGACACGTGGTAAACACTCAGGAGACATCAGTTACTATTATTTTCTAAGACCAAAGATTACCTCTGACTCAATTCTATATTCAGTTAGTAACTTTCTAACTAGTAAATTTGATTTTCTTTGCTGGCGCCTTAATAACACCAGAAGGGAGGTAACTCGGAAGTGAACTCAAGAATTCTAGCCAAAACTGAGTTTCTAGATCTCCTTAGTTGAAAACCAGATCATGGAACTGTGGTCATCAATGGTTCTGTACATCAGAGGACATTTTTGATTGTCACTATGACTGGGGTGCTGCTGGAACTTAATGCTAGGGACCAGGAATGCTGGCTGAAGTCAGTCGTACACAATAGAAAAACTTTCCTGTTCAAAATGCCCACAGTGCTTGAATTGATGAACACTGCCCTAGACTACAATGAATCTACCAGAGTACTTGCCTCCAAGGCCTACGCAACCAGCTGAGCCACCTCTGGACTTTATCTAAATGCAAGATCCCAAAGTTCTCATATTTGTCTACAATGTCGTATCTCATAATCACTCTGCTGCTTCCAGAGAGCTCCATCAATTAATCCAGATGGTATGTGCCAGCAGAAGAGCCACTGCAGTTTCTGAAATTGGGTCATTGATTCCAAATAAAATTGGCTCTCAACATTCTAGAGAGGGTCAGAGTTTGGTAAACTGGAAAGGTCCCTCAAGGAAGAGGTTGTCTAAACCTTATGCGACACCATGGCAGAGGATTGGACTGGCATACTCACGTTGGTGAGATCTTCAAAAGCTGACCTCTTTTTCAGTGGTCCCTGAGGTGAAGATGGAGATATCTTTGCTTGGTAATTCTCCTCTCTCTAAAAAAGTAAAAGAGGTAAATGCGTATATCCAATTGTGAGCAGTCTTTTCAGGGACTTCAGGTCATCTTTGGGGCTCAGGCGGGGAATGGCTGAATCTCCAAGCAACTGCAGACGCCTATAATAAACCCCAATAAACTACAACAAAAGGAAATTTTGGCACCCACTGCTTAGAGAGTCCCTGAAGGAGATAATCATTGATGATAGGGACAAGGCTGGGAGGAGAAAAGATGACTGTCAGTGTAACTCTCAGAATGAGCAAACTAGCTTGGTGAAGCTAATTTTCTCTCTTACTCCTCTCATATTTATGGCTATACTAGCCAAGATTAACCATCACCACCCCCACCACCCTGCAACTCCCACTCATTCCTTTAATATGGACATTCCCAGGTAAGTTAGTTCAATAATTTAACAAAACTTAAGTGTCTCTTATGTTAAGTAGTTGATTTAAGACATTCTCAATAAGGACAATAACACACGTACCTAGATACTGATCCAGGATCAGCTCTTTATTAGCTATTGACCTCGCACAAGTCACTTAGTTTCTGAGACTCAATTTCCTCATCAGTAAAATTGGGATAATGACCTACCTCATTTGAGGATCAAATAAGAGAAAACATGTTTTTTAAAAATCTATATAAACTGTAAACGGGCAGAAATAGTATTTTAAAAGTATATAGTCCAATATGTTTTTAAACCTCATAGGGAAAATTCTGTACTTTAAGAAAGGAGTTTGGTAATTCATATTAATCCCTTTTAGTGTATACAAGGGAGAGATGGGGGAAAGGAGGAAGGGTGAATATTTTGGATCAAAGGGAGTTTCCTTTCTAGGTAGTGTTTATCTACACATGCCTTACCCCACTCCCAAATGAGCAAGACTATCTCTGTGGGGTTAGAGGTTAAGGTAAATCACGCTGTAGGGCTTTTCTGTTCCCTAACAGTTTTTATTTGGTGAAAGTCTCCTAAGTATCAGATTTCCTTTATGAAGTGAGAACCCTGCCCTACCTATGTCAGAGAGTTGTTAATAATATGAAGCAGAACATTGAGGTCCGACCATTTATTTTCCCTGTTCTCTATTTACATCATGGACAGTTAGTACATGACACAGTAAGTGATTAGAAATTTAGAGAACTGGATTCATATTACAATAGAACAATCTAGCACAGTGGAGCAATCCTGAAAGAGCTGAGAAGAATTACTTCTGTTTTTTAATTGATTAAGCTAAGAAATAAGTAAACTATTAGTCTCTTATCTAGTTCATGATAAATAATCCTAGTGGAAATAATTAGCAAAAATAAATTAGTATTTTCTCTCAAATTGGCTACGAAATTAACTGTTGGCCTGTTATCCAATTCCTACTTAATATTACTGGTAGAAATAACCAGCCCCAAATAAAATCAATGGGTAAAACTGAACTCAATAAAATTTATATTTGCAGAATGTGCCCTGAGAGAGTTGGATTTGGAAAAATAACGGCCACAAAAGAAAACTTACAGTGGCAGAACTCTAATCAGAAAATTTGATATGGACAAAAATCTGATCAATGTATCAAATCTTTCTTGCCAAATTTACATAGGAAAAACACATTTGGCCCCTCTAAGAAAATCATTTCAGTGAGACAAAAATGAAAATGATTAGAAAGTGTTTATCTGTGCTGAGAGAAAACCAATCAAGGAAAATAAATTGGCCTAATGATGTTTGCTCCAGGAAATACTCTCTTAATGACAATTCATCAGGTTAGTAAAATTCTGATTAAAATATGAATGATGAGGAACATAGAACATCGCAGGGTCCAGGGTCGGAATGACAAACTATCCACAAGGTCAAAACAGCAGGCTCAAAATGGGCCCATTCTTCAAATTTAATAGCTGTAAAAAGCATTATAATACGTTTGTTGACCTAATCTTCATACTCTCCCCAGGATGTACCAAGCAGCCACCTGGCAAGGTGCTTTGAGCATCTCAGAGAAAGTAAGAGTATAGATGTGATCACTAATGAGAACTGAGTATTTTTTGCTTTTGAAGGTTATGGAGAACGGCCTTCATCTTAGCCATGCATTTACGGGAAAGAAGAGTTGACACTTTCTCCCTAAGTCCTAATTTGCTGGTCTTCTCCAACTACAAGGTCTGCCACCCTTTCCCACTTTCTCAGATTAAACCACACATATTTCAAAAGATGTAGGGATGAGGATAGGGACTGAACAAACGCAGGAAGAGCTTATTTGAAACACTGTTGGGAGGGACAGCTTGCTCTAACCTTTTCAGATGGGCCATGATCACTGGGCACAATTTTGCTGGACTGAGATTTCTTAGTCTCACGTCTGGAGCGCTGGGGTGGTAGTGGCAGTGGCATTTCTTATGGATTCAGCAGCATCTATCCAAGGCAGGGCTGCAATCAGAAAAGGACTCTTTAAAACACCATTCACCAGAAATATCAGAATTCTCTGGAGATCCTTGAGAAAACCCAGGCTCTCTATAGCATCCCTAGGAGAAAACATACTTTGATTTAAGCAGATCTGGGCTCAAATCTTGGTTCTACCACACTTAACCATGGGCAAGTGACTTAAACTCCCTAGGCTTCAGTTATCTCATCTGTAAAATGGAGATAAGTATACGTACCTCTGCAGGGCACTGTTCAAATTAAATGAGATACTCTATGTAAAAAGCTCAGTACAGTGCCTGCCACCCCCTGTGGGCACTGGGACTGTGGCCTAGCCCCTAGTTTAGCCTAGGAACACTGGGGACAAATTAACAGTTTTGCATTGAAAATAATCAAGAACATGACAGATCATATAGTATGGAGGCTCGCTGGTAGGGTTAATGTTCTTTAAAAGGCATGGGGTCCTGGCCACAGCAATTATAATGATGCTACAGAGAAGGCAAAAGAATACACTGCACACACACACACACACACACACACACACGTATGCACAATAGGCCAGAGGGTATTCAAAGGCTGCATTCAATCAAGAAACTGTAATCCAGTTCCAGACACCCAGTAAGAAAAAAATAAAATAAAATCAAAAGATAACAGCAGAGGGAACTAACTTGTTGAAAATCACTTGACATAAAAATTTAACAGTCATTACAGACCTTGGGAGAGTCCTACCTTCACCCCATCTCAGTGTGGGATCCCATTCTACATTCCTTAAATTTCTTTTAGTTTGTGAGTTCCCAATAGTATGATATACTTATGTATCTTACAAGCAAATACATAATTAGGAGGAATCAGCTCTTGGATATCCAAGAGACCCTTCCCACTCAAATACAACTGCCCTTCCAACCCCACCCATATTCAGTGTCCAAGTTCAACTGCATTTGACAAAGAACAGGCTTCCATAAGAGAGACCCTAAAGGCAATGCACCAGATACTTCAGGCAATGGAGATACAAACACAAATAAATCATGTATCTTACCCTAGAAGTATTCACAGGCACAGCTCTAACAGTAACATAAAAATATGACAAATGATTTAAAAATGGTAGATAAAAAGTACTTTAGAAACATAATGGAAAGTCAGTAATCTTGTGGGAGATTCCATCTGGACTTAAACGACAAAAAGGTTCCCAAGTAGACAGGGGAGCTTTCCAGGCAAAGAAAGCCTGAGCCGAGGCGGAGGCTTGAACATGCAGAGCACAGCAAGTCTGGGAACATCCAAACTTGCCTGGAGTGTGGAGTATAAAGAATGCGTTGGGGAGGAGTTAGAAAGAGGCTGCAAGCTAGGCTGGGGCCACGCTGGTAAGACTGCAGAGGAGACTGCAGTTTGAGGGGAAGGTTTAAGAAAGAAGAAAGGCTAACTTGGGCTTTGCTTTGGATGGAGAATATTAAACATTTTGTTGGCAAGAAAAAGTCAGTACAAGTGTGTGCCTTCACATTTACTATGTCAGTTAATCCTCCCAACAAAACTGTGAGGGTAAGCAGGGCAAGTACAATTCTTTCCATTTTATAGTCCCAGATGAGTTAAGTGACTTACTACACAGGACAAATTATTAAGCAGCACAGAATACCCAGCTCTTTCCAGGGCTCTTTTCTAAAATACCATGAAGTCTCTCTGATTGTATGCAAAAAAGATTCCAAAATAGCCCACAGCCCAAAGTGAAAGGCCATAGTGTGGTAGTATGAGGAGTAATGAGGAGTTAGAACACAGACTTTTTTTTAAGAAGCAACTGGGCTCCTAAATCAGCCAACTTAGCATCTTAGAGCCTCCGTTTCCTCATTTGCAAAAGAGCTATACCACCTCTTACTTGCAGAGGTATTGTGTGGCTCAAATGTAAATTTGTATGTGCAAAGCTTGACCTGGTAAGTACTCAGAATAAATGGTGCGTCTTATTCTCCTTCTCTTCCTCCAAATCCAAACCTATTTTCCATCTCATCCCTCAAAACTCAGCCAAGCAGCAATAAAGCTAAATTGAGTGAACCCACCCTTAACTGCACTGTATGAAAACCACTCACTCCACTATTATTATTCACATCTCATACAATTTTTTATGGATGACCAAAGACTCATGTTCTGAAATCTTTATCTTTCAAGCGGAAAGAAAAAATCAAACTGGAGTCAACAGGCCAGAAAACTTTCAGCTGATGACATCACAGGTTGACTAAACCTCAGAGAAAATAAGGTTTTTCAGATGATGGTCATGTATCACCTTCATTATCCTGAACAATAATCACTTGCTTTGGGGGACACAGACACCGACTTAAGCAACTAATTTCCCCGCCACTAGGTGGGGGGAGGGGATTGACACCACCTGAAACATGCTTTCATAAAAGGACACTCTGCAGAACACTCTCAACTTCTACCACCTACAGAACCCTTAGCCTTACTTGGACAAAAAAATTAAAATCCTTTCTACTTTCCATCTCCCCTACATACACACTGATGAGTGTTGAAGACTCTATTGGGCATCCCAGGGCTGGTGCTGAAACCCACACAGGGGCAAGTTGGCTTGTTTAGAAGCCCAATTGCTCAGAGTCCAAAACTGTAGATCAGGACAATCTCAGGAAACAGTAGCGACTTCTTTTCATATATAAAGGCAGGTTACAGACAGCAAGACACTGGGGAGAGAAAGCAGCATGGTGTCAATGGAAGCAGCACTGAGCTGGGAAGGATGCCCAGGCTCTAGTTCTAATGCCGCCCTAGCTGGCTGAGTGACACTGGACAGGTCCCTTTTCCCTCTCCAGGCCTCCTTCCCCCACCTAATAAAATGAGATCGTGGGACCAGAGTCTCCTCGACATTTCGACCATGGTCAATGGACCAGCAATATCAGCATCACCTGGGAGCTTGTTAGCAATTTAAAATCTCAGGCCCCGAGGTAGGCCTTACCAAATCAGGAAGTGCAAGTTAATAACCCCAGGTGATCTGTAGGCACTTTAAAGTTTAAGAAGCCCTGTTCTAGGATCCCTTCAACTTCTGACATTCTAGGATTCCAAGAGGACCATAGCAGAGAGCAGTGGCAAGCCAGAGCTGGAGAGGTTTGAGGTGGTGATGACAGAAGAGAGCCAGTGGAGACAACAAGGGGGGAAGGACACATGTTTCCATCTTCCTTCATATCCTTCAACCTGTAGTTCAAAAGACATCCCTCAAGTAGCATTCTCTAGCTTAAATATGTCTTGTGGATGAAATTGATCCTGCACAGTTTCGCTTGTGAAAAGACGTTACGTAAATGTACTCTGATTCAGGCATGTGTACTGGTAGCTCCATTTAGAAGCTGAGACCCAGTTTTGGTTTTCTGTTGTTTTTGTTTGTTGGTTTTTTTGGTTGGTTTGTTTTTTTGCTTTGCCATCTCACCCACTAATACACACTCCCTCCCCAACCTCGTACAGGGCTCTCTCCGCAGACTGCTGACTGACGGGAAAAAGCAAAGGTTGCGTGTCAGGGATCCCATGCATCCCGGCAAAAGAAGACAGTGAGTTAGTTACAAGGGACTGCAGTGAGGCTCAAGGACCCACCCGCGTGCGACACAACCGGACATTCAAGCGGGCAGTACAAGTTCTAAGGTGCCTACCTCATATCGAGATTGAGGGCAGAAGAGGAAAGACCACGGACGCAGTCCTAGCCCAGGAGAGGCCCGGGAAATGACCGGAGCTCCGCGTCGCAGCAACCGGCGTCCGTCTCAACTTACCCCGTGCTCTCTCCAATCAGCCCAGCAGAGAATTTTGAAAATTACAGCCCAGGAGGCAGAGCAGTGGTGATTGGCCAGCAGGGGCAAATCAGCGTGCAGTTGAGACTTGAGCTCGCCTAGCAAGGAGGGGCGGGGCTGGGTATTTTTAAACCGAACTCTGCAGCTAATTGACTTCACAACGGGGCGTGGTTTCCTGTACCCCTGGTTGCACTGGGCTGGGCTGACAAACGGGAGTACTGGGTCTCTTTAAAGACTCGTTTTCATTTAAATAATCCTGCTGGAGGATGGCGAGAGCCGCTGCATTATGTAGTGAATTAAAACATTAATATTAATAAGCTTTTGGGAATTCCCTGGCGGTCCAGTGGTTAGGACTCGCCGCTTTCACTGCCCTGGCCCAGGTTCAATCCCTGGTCGGGCAACTAAGACCCGCAAGCCCGCGCGGCGCGGCCAAAAGGGGCCTTTGTGAGGGAAGCAGAGCAGAAATTATTGCCCTTATTTTACGGATAGCCCCCAAAGTTCAGAGAGCTAATAGTAGCTAACATTAACTGAGTGCTAGCTCTGTGCTAATTGCTACAAATTGTTTAATTGTCTTCAACACTGTCCAAAAAGGTAGGTACTTTTATTATTGCCGTTTTACAGACAACAAAACTGTAGCTTGCTTACTGCCCAAAGTCACAGTGCTACATTGTGGCAAAGCAAGTAATACAACCGATATGCTCATTCATTTCATTCCTACATTAATTCATTCATTCAACAAATAATTATTGAGCACCTGCTTTGTTCCAGGAGCTAAAAATTATATATATGAGTAACTGACAAAAGACTTGAAGAGTGTATAGCCCTGCCCTGTCTTCTGAGGAGGGAAAGAGAGAATGGAGATGCCAGGAATAAAACCTATAGGAAGTCCTGCATATACAACAGATACTCTACCACTAAACTACATCTTTACACTTATTATTAGTCCATTCTCCTTTTAGTATCTCATAGCTTCTACATTAAATGGAAAATAGTCACATGATCCCAGGCCCTCTTCTCTTTTTAATATCCCTAGGTTATCACATCCAGATCCATGGCTTTAAGTAGCATCTAAAAGCTGGCTCTGAACTCCAGACTCATAAATCCAAATGACTACTCCACATCTCCACTTGGATGTCTAATAGACACCTCAAACTTAACGTGTTCACAACCTTCACCAAACCTGATCCTTCCTCCAATGTCCCCCATTTCAGAAACTGGTACCACATCAGGCCTGTTAATCAAGCCAGAAACCTGGGTATCATCCTTGATTCAAACTCTTTTCCACCACCTTAGCCTACCAAATCCAATCCTTCAGCAAATCCTGTTGATTCTACCTCAAAAATATATTTTATATCCATCCACTTCCCTCCATCTCCACTACAACCATAGTCTCTCGATTGGACCACAGTCAAAAGCCTCCAAGCTGCTCTCCCCCTTTCCAATCTGGCTCTTCTCTAATGCAAATACAATACAATATGATCAGTCTTTTAAAAAAAATATGTATCATGTCCCTCTCCTGCTTTTGTGGTTTCCCACAGAACTTAAAATAAAATCCAGACTCCTTACCCTGGCCTACAAGTCCCACCTATCTCACTAACCTTGTCTCATACCACTCTCTTTCTCATTTACTCCATTCCAGCCATAATGATCTTCTTCCCAAACTTTGAATATACAGAAAATCCCTCTTCTCGGGAACTTTGCACATGACGTTCCCACTGTCAGAAACATTCTTCCCTCTCTTCTTTAAATTACTTTTTTTTTTATCATGCTTTAAGTCTCACCTTAAATATCCACTCTTCAGAGAGGCCTTCCTTGACCATGTTATATAGAGTAGGATTCTTCTCCCACTCCCTAATATTTTACCTCAGCCCCTTGCATTTCCTTTTTCTTTTAATTTTTATTGGAGTATAGTTGCTTTACAATGTTGTGTTAGTTTCTTGCTGTACAGCAAAGTGAATCAGTCATATGTATACATATATCCACTCTTTTTTAGATTTCCTTCCCACTTAGGTCCTTACGTTTCTTTTAGAGTAATTATTGCTATTTGTAATTTTTTAACCTACCTCCTCACTCAAGAATGGAAGGTCCACAACTGCAAGGACTGCACCTATTGTGCTCTATCTCCAGTGATTAGCATTAAGAAGAGTTCACATTTATCAATTGCTTACAATATGTTTGACACTGTTCTGACACTCACAACAATACAATGAGTTGCTAATGTCCCTGTTTTGCAGAAGAGGAACTTGAAGTACAGAGAAGTTCAGTAACTTGCCCAAGATCACACAGCTAGTAAGCTATTGGATTGGGATTCAAACCCAAGCAGTCTGATTCCAGAGACCAAACACATAAGCACTACCCCATACCTGCCTCCTTGAAAGATGGCTGAAAAATATTAACATTTGTTAACCAAGTAAAGGAGTATCTTCCTTTAAGGGGCATCGCTGTGGACAAGTGTCCCACTGGGATGCACTATAAAGGAAATATAGTATTAACACAAGTCACAACAAGTCTTCTTTAGTCAAAAGAGGAAAAGGTCCATCCACCAAAACAACAGCAACACAAAAATCACAAAACAAGCAATTTTATTTTTCCTGTTTCTTTCCACTTCTTCACAAAAACAAAAAAGTTACTGAGTAAACATTATAATTTTCCAAAAATTAAAAAAAAAATTTTCTCACAACTTTCAAACCTCCAGTGGACTTAACCTTTCCTTTGAGTAGCACTCAGAGGGAACACTAAGAAAAGAGGAGACAGCCCTTTGACTCTACCATTTTCCAATATTTCCCTCCACCCAGGCATACAACTCTTTCATGAACTCTCCTTTCCCCTCCCCACTGCATTCCTGTATTAAAACCTGATAGGAAAGATCTGCTCTTACCTACCTCACTTTTACATGAAAATATATTTCACATGGATCCAAGATTTAATTGTGAAAAATGAAACCATGGAAATACTAGACAAAATATTTTTAAAATTTTTACAATCGTGCAGAAAGAAAAACCTTTCTAAACAGGACAAAAATCTAGAGATAGCAACAGGCTCAATAAATATTAGTAGCTAAAAATTTTTAATTTTTGTTTGGCAAAACAAGTAAACAAAAACAAAAACAGGGTTAAAAAACTTAACAACAAACTGGCCAAAAACATTGTCAACACGAATGACAAAGGAATAATTTCCAAAATGTACAAAGAGAATTGCATGATCAGCAAGAAAAAGATGAACCACCCATCAAAAAATTTGACAACAAAATGAACAATTAGAGAAGAAATACAAATGGTCAATAAACATAAAAATATGCTCAATTTCACTAAAAATAAACGTAGATTAAAACAACAATGCATTGTTTTGTTTAGGACATTGGCAAAGGTTTAATAGATTAATCATAATTTCTGTTGGTAAAGGGGTGCATAAACAGGCATTTTTATTCATTGCCAGCACCAGCAGAAATAAAAACTTCCACTAACTTTGGGAGGGTTATTTGAAAATATCTAGTGAATTTTTTTTTCTTTTTTTGGCTGCATTGGGTCTTCATTGCTGCATGTGGGCTTTCTCTAGTTGCGGTGAGCGGGGGCTACTCTTCATTGCAGTGCGCAGGCTTCTCATTGCAGTGGCTTCTCTTGTTGTGGAGGACGGGCTCTAGGCGCACAGGCTCTAGAGCGCAGGCTCAGTAGTTGTGGCACACGGGCTTAGTTGCTCCGCGGCATGTGGGATCTTCCCGGACCAGGGCTCGAACCCGTGTCCCCTGCATTGGCAGGCAGATTCTTAACCACTGCACCACCAGGGAAGCCCTCTAGTGAATTTTTAAAGTTTGAACCCTTTTACCCAGAGATTCTACTTCTGGTAATCTTTCCTACAAAAATACTTAGGCAAGTTTTCCAAATTTGAGAGAGACATAAACCTACAGATTCAAGAAGCTAGGTGAACCCCAAACAGGGTAAACCCAAAGAAATTCAAACAAAGACACATCATAATCAAACTTCTGAAAACTAAAGAAAAAACAAAACAAAAACCTTGAAAGCAGCAAGAGAGAAATCACACCTTTCTAACAGAGCAAAATTTTGTTGAATGACAATAGATTTCTTATCAGAAACCATGCAGGCCAGAAGAAGGTGACAATATTTTCCCAGTACTAAAAAAAAAAGAGCTGTCAGCTCAGAATTCTATATCCAAGTAAAATATCCTTCAGGAGTGAAGGGGAAATCAAGTCATTCTCGGATGCCCCCCTTAAAAGAATAGAAAGTTTAGGGCTTCCCTGGTGGCGCAGTGGTTGAGAATCTGCCTGCCAATGCAGGGGACACGGGTTCGAGCCCTGGTCTGGGAAGATCCCACATGCCGCGGAGCAACTGGGCCCGTGAGCCACAATTACTGAGCCTGCGCTCTGGAGCCTGTGCTCCGCAACAAGAGAGGCCGTGATAGTGAGAGGCCCGCGCACCGCGGTGAAGAGTGGCCCCCGCTTGCCACAACTAGAGAAAGCCCTCGCACAGAAACGAAGACCCAACACAGCCATAAATAAATAAATAAATTTTTTTAAAAAATTTAAAAAAAATAAAAAAAATTAAAAAAAAAGAATAGAAAGTTTACAAAGTAGGAAAAATAGTAATAGAAGGAATCTTGTAACATCAGGGAGAAAGAACAGTGGAAAGAGTAAAAATACAGGTAGATACAATAGACTCCTTCTGACGCTGCTTTCTCAATTATGTCTGACAGTTATAGCAAAATGTATAACTGTCTGATATGGTTCTCAATGTATGTAGAGGAAATGTTTAAAACAATAATATAGATGTAGGAGAGTAAAGGGAGGAAAAGTTTCTAGACTTCCTCAAACTGATAATGTCAACTCCAGTAGATTGTGATATGTTGTGTATATATAATGTAATACCTAGAACATGCACTAAAAAAGCTATATACAACTCAACATCAAAAACACAAACACTCTGATTAAAAAAGGGACAGAAGACCTGAATGGACATTTTTCCAAAGGGAAAATGCAGATGGCCAAGAGGTACATGAAAAGATGCTCAACACTGCTAATCATCAGGGAAATGCATAATAAATCGAAACTACAATGAGATACCACCTCACGCCTGTCAGAATGGCTATCATCAAAAAGACAACACATAACAAGTGTTTGTGAGGATGTTGAGAAAAGGGAACCCTAGTACACTGTTAGTGGGAATGTAAATTGGTGCAGCCACTGTGGAAAACAATATAAAGGTTTCTCGAAAAACTAAAAATAGAACTAACATATGACCCAGCAATTCCACTCCTGGGTATATATCTATTAAAAAAAAAAAAAAAAACAGTAACTCAAAAAGATACATGCAAATCCGAATTGGAAAAGAAGACGTAAAGCTGTCACTGTTTGCAGATGACATGATACTATACAGAGAGAATCCTAAAGATGCCACCAAAAAACTACTAGAGCTAATCAATGAATTTGGTAAAGTGGCAGGATACAAAATTAATGTACAGAAATCTCTTGTATTCCTATACACTAATGATGAAAAATCTGAAAGAGAAATTCAGGAAACACTCCCATTTACCATTGGAGCAAAAAGAATAAAATACATAGGAATAAACCTACCTAAGGAGACAAAAGACCTGTATGCAGAAAACTATAAGACACTGATGAAAGAAATTAAAGATGATACAAACAGATGGAGAGATATACCATGTTCTTGGATTGGAAGTATCAACATTGTGAAAATGACTATACTACCAAAAGCAATCTACAGATTCAATGCAATCCCTATCAAACTACCAATGGCATTTTTCACAGAACTAGAACAAAAAGGTACACAATTTGTATGGAGACACAAAAGACCCTGAATAGCCAAAGCAATCTTGAGAAAGAAAAATGGAGCTGGAGGAATCAGGCTCCCTGACTTCAGACTCTACTACAAAGCTACAGTAATCAAGACAGTATGATACTGGCACAAAAACAGAAATATAGATCAATGGAACAGGATAGAAAGCCCAGAGATAAACCCACACACGTATGGTCACCTTATCTTTGATAAAGGAGGCAAGGATATACAATGGAGAAAAGACAGCCTCTTCAATAAGTGGTGCTGGGAAAACTGGACAGCTACATGTAAAAGAATGAAATTAGAACACTCCCTAACACCATACACAAAAATAAACTCCAAATGGATGAAAGACCTAAATGTAAGGCCAGACCCTATCAAACTCTTAGAGGAAAACATAGACAGAACACGCTATGACATACATCACAGCAAGATCCTTTTTGACCCACCTCCTAGAGAAATGGAAATAAAAACAAAAATTAACAAATGGGATCTAATGAAACTTAAATGCTTAAATGCACAGCAAAGGAAATCATAAACAAGATGAAAAGACAACCCTCAAAATGGGAGAAAATATTTGCAAATGAAGCAACTGACAAAGGATTAATCTCCAAAATTTACAAGCAGCTCATGCAGCTCAATATGAAAAAAAAAGCCAACCCAATCCAAAAATGGGCAGAAGACCTAAATAGACATTTCTCCAAAGAAGATATACAGATGGCCTACAGACACATGAAAGGATGCTCAACAGCACTGATCATTAGAAATGCAAATCAAAGCTACAATGAGGTATCACCTCACACCAGTCAGAATGGCCATCATCGAAAAATCTACAAACAATAAATGCTGGAGAAGGTGTGGAGAAAAGGGAACCCTCTTGCACTGTTGGTGGGAATGTAAATTGATACAGCCACTATGGAGAACAGTATGGAGGTTCATTAAAAAACTAAAAATAGAACTACCATATGACCCAGCAATCCCAGTAGTACTGGGCATATACCCAGAGAAAACCATAATTCAAAAAGAGTCATGTACCAAAATGTTCCTTGCAGCTCTATTTACAATAGCCAGGACATGGAAGCAACCTAAGTGTCCATAGACAGATGAATGGATAAAGAAGATATGGCACATATATACAATGGAATATTACTCAACCATAAAAAGAAACGAAATTGAGTTATTTGTAGTGAGGTGGATGGACCTAGAGTCTGTCATACAGAGTGAAGTAAGTCAGAAAGAGAAAAACAAATACCGTATGCTAACACATATATATGGAATCTAAGGGGAAAAAAAGGTTATAAAGAACCTAGGGGCAGGACGGGAATAAAGACGCAGACCTACTAGAAAATGGACCTGAGGATATGGGGAGGGGGAAGGGTAAGCTGGGACGAAGTGAGAGAGTGGCACGGACACATATACACTACCAAACGTAAAATAGATAGCTAGTGGGAAGCAACCGCATACCACAGGCAGATCAGCTCGGTGCCTTGTGACCATCTAGAGGGTTGGGATAGGGAGAGTGGGAGGGAGGGAGACGCAAGAGGGAAGAGATATGGGAACATATGTATATGTATAACTGATTCACTTTGTTATAAAGCATAAACTAACACACCATTGTAAAGCAATTATACTCTAATAAAGATGTTAAAAACAAAGATTTGCATACTGAAAACCACAAAACATCACTGAGAGAAATTAAAGGCCTAAATAAATGTAAAGACATCCCATGTTCATTGGTTGAAATACTTAATAGTGTTAAGATGGCAATTCTCCTCAAATTGATCTACAGAATCAATGCAATCCCTATCAAAATCTGTATAGAAAAGAGTTAACATAGCAGGCCTGAGAATGCTATCAATTGAAAATCCTGCTGGCAAGTTTGGCCCTTGGCTAGGATCTGGGAACTTGAATTTGGGGAGGGTTCCCACCACCCTAACTGATAAGAATAGCTCACTGTACTTAACTGTTTGTGCAAACAACATGGTTTCTGATGAACACCAGCTTTCCTCCTGGGACTCTGGACTTTGGGTATGTGCTATAGCAGAGGGTGCCTGCATGACTGAGTCTCTAATGAGCTTCCTTCACAAAACAGCATTTCACACATGTTGTCGCAACTCTTTACTGGGAAAAGTTATGCTAAGTGAAGGAAATCAGTTACAAAAGACCACATATTGTATGATTCCACATATTAAATGTTCAAAATAGGCAAATCTATAGAGACAGAAAGTAGAATAGTGGCTGCCTAAGGCTGAGGAGGTATACGGTTGGGGGAGCTGAGGTGTGATAGCTAAAGGGTATGAGGTTTCTTTTTTTTGGTGATGAAAATGTTCTAAAATTTATTATGATGATGGTTGCACAACTCTGTGAGTATACTAAAAATCATTGCATTGTACACGTTAGGTGAATTACATGGTATTTGAATTACATTTCAATAAAGCTGTTATAAAAAATAACAGTAGCTAATAAAATATATTGTTCTTCTAAAAATATTCTGTTGAAGAGTGGCAAGGGAAAAACTCAGTGGAACCAGTTAGGAGGGTATTGAAATAAGCCAGGCAGTTTGGACCAACATGATCCAGTATTCTTGCCTGTGGCCAGGCACTTCTGTATGGTTCTGGGCATCGCAACTCTTGAACAACCATTACCAATGATTGTCTTTCTTTTTTTACTGAGATAGAATTGACATATAACATTATATTAGTTTCAGGTGTACACACTGATTTTTCAGTTATGTAAATATCCTTAAGCACTCACTAATATAGACCAACCTAGTACTATTTCTTGCAGGGTAAATGAAAATGAGTAAAACAGTCATTCTCCTCAAGCATTACTGTATTTGGAAAGATAAAGCTCCTAATGAAATAACTATAACACAAGGCAGAGTGTGATAAGCCCCAAAGCAAGGTGAATATAAAACTGAGAAGGACTTCAGAGGACACATGCTGAGTGATTATTGTAACACCGTCACTATTGTCATAATCACTCCGACATCACCAAAAGTGATTACTGATTACTGAGTGGCTAAGTACATGAGGCCCTGTTAGGTTCTCTACAGAGTTGGACAGTCACTGCTTTCCTTGAACCTATACACATCTTTATGATAGGGCCATTAAGGAAATATATCAATAAATATAATATACACAAACATGCAGTTTTTAGGATGGGGAGTGATTCTAGCAGGAAGGACTCACCAATTTCCCTTTGAATTTGAGGAACGCCTTGGCAACGTGGGCTTGTGTACGGGGGGGGGGGGGGGGGGCTGGTGGTGATCTTTGTACTGTGTGCAAACACGTTTTCCAAGCAGCTGCGACCTCCTAGTGGCCACAGGAACTCATTACCCCCATTGCCATCTTGATTTGAAAGCGACAGGCACAGAAGGTCTAACCCTGATAGCCCCACGGGGCCACACTACACCGCAAAGCTGAAGACTAGGGCAGTCTTTATCCTATTTTAGGGTAGTCTTCATCCTATTTTAATGATCCTTAAGCGTGCTTGTTGGGGGAGGTGGGGACCCGCTACAAGGGCTGTGAGGGAACCTGAGAGGCTTCGTGCTCCCAGATCCCCTTCCTCTCCTCCACGGTCTTTGTTTAAAACATTCACTCGCTGGTAATGATACAATCTGGAGGGAAGGGTAAAAACTCTGTCACCAGTTAATAATTTAAGTATTTAAATATTTAAGTATTTAAGTATCTTTTTGTCAGATGTTCGAGACAAGTTTGTGGGTTTGACAGGAAAAAAAAATCCGATTAACAGCCGAGTTCCCTCAGCAACATCTCCAGCTCTGACACGGGATATAATTATATATTTATATGTTTATATATATAAGGCAAAAGGCTCTTTTAATACCTAGAAAAATATGTTGTACCTTTAACAAGCCACAGAGGGACTGGAATAAATGCTATACATTGGATAGGAGCTCCCCACCGATCAGAAACGGAAAAAAAAACAAAACAAAGAAAACAAGCACACACGGAAGAGGGGCTGGGGGGTTGGGTGGGGGAGGTACTAACCGCCTCAGAATAATCTCCTCAGTATAACCGCCTTCAGAAAAAAACGCCTCAGGAAAAGCGATCTCCGAGGCCGCTGGTTGGACCCCACCATTCTCACCAGCAGGGGGAGATAACGGAGCAGCACTTGGTTCAGTCAGACCTGAAGCCACCAGATGGGGCCAAAAGATCAGAGTAGGTACCCTCGATACTCTTCTTCTCAGGGAATTTCTCTTCTGCATCTTCGGACCCGAGAAGAAAGAAAAGGCCTACTAGTCTCTGCTCACACACACAGACACCCACCTCCAAGATGATGGTAGTGGCCAGTGCCAGACCACCAACCAAATGGCCTCTCTGCTCCAGCTACCCATCCATAAAATCGGAATCGAAATAGTACCCATTTCAGAAGATTGTGTGAGAATTAAATGAGATAATTGCATACAAAACACAGTACCAAACAAATTTTCAGGCCCCATTCCAGACCTGCAGAATTAGAAACTGTGGGTTGGGGCCCAACTATCTGTTTTTAGTTTTTGTTTTTTTTTAACGCTTTACTTAACATTTACTGGTTTGTAACTCCGGAACAACCAAAAAGAAGGGATGCACAGGGCAAAGTATGGGGTGGGGATAGGCGTACGCAGAACTTTCATACCCCTTTCAGGTACATTACCCTCTTGATCCTGGGAGCTCCCCAACTGTTTTAACAAGCCCTTCAGGTGATTCTGATGCACGCTGAAGTGTGAAGAATTATTGCTCGAAGAAGAAGGCTGCCCCCTCAAATAGCTAACCAAGTTTTTTGTCATTATTACAGATTCCATGATTATGTGGCTTCTGACTTGTTTCCTGCCTGAAATTCCAAAGCCATCATTTGTTTCTTGAGCCCAGCTGTGTGCCCAGTAGTGTGGCAGATACAGTGAAAGAGACAGAAAACCTGCCCTCCAGCCTTTCAATGTAGGTGGTCCAGGGATAGGGAAAGTTAATTAACTCTAGGAGGCCAGATCTAGCCGATATTAGATGAATTATACAGATGATAAACAAGTGTTCTAGGAAATCACAGGAGGGAAATTTCACAATTATAAGAGGGAGGGGCCTGACTAGAAATGGCCACTGCCAAGCCAAGCCCATCCCTCGAAAATAGCTGTAAGTCATTTTCTACAAGGCAATAGAACAGATCTTAGCTGCCTAATTTAGTCCCTACCTAAAAGGAAATCCCAACATATCTGAGTCTGCTTTCCTTTAACAGCTGCCCTCTGAAATTTAAAAAATGAGAATGTTTATAGCTTTTAAAGAGTCTTTTATTTTCTCCCTCCACTGCTTCAATCACTCATAGGAAAGGACAGACAGATACGCACAGTACAGACATAACATAAATACTTGACAGAAGTAATTATGCAGCACCATTGCCGAGATGTTCAGAATAGCTATCTAATTTTTCACTTTAGTGTGGTTGCACGAAGCTACTCTAAATGACATTGTGTATTCTCATGGCTGGAAAACAATTCAGGAGAAAAAGAAGTGGAGTTCCCATTTGCATTGGTCCACAATAAATCATGTCTGATAATCATCAGCATCACGGCCCATTTTCCAAATGGTCACTGTGTCATCACATAAACTAAATTAGGTAGGCTAAATCTGAGTCTGGAAGATCCTTAGTGGGACTAACAGGCAGAAAGTGATTTCATGTAGGCTGATCATTCAACTCATTTAAATTTCATTTTGCCATTATTCATAATAATTACATTACAGATACAGGTCCCATTTTTATTATCTTAATAGCTCTTCCAAACCAAATGCAAACTGAAAGCATATTTAAAGTCTTGACTTGTATAATTATTCACAAGTTTGTGTGGAAGAGATGTTTGGGTAGAATAAACAAGGTTAGGAAATGGATGATGATTAGGGGAAAAAATGATAACCAAAGTTTCTGTGTTTAACATCTCTGTGTTTGGCTCTTAAAGGTTAATCTAAGTGCATACTACTTCACACATACTCGCACACTAACATAGCATATTCCTTCTTTTTATTTATTTGTTTATCTGTTTGTTTGTTTGTTTTTGGCTGCGTTGGGTCTTCGTTGCGGCACACGGGCTTTCTCTGGTTGCAGCAAGCAGGGGCTACTCTTCATCGTGGTGCACGGGCTTCTCATTACGGTGGCTTATCTTGTTGCGGAGCACGGGCTCCAGGCGCGTGGGCTTCAGTAGTCGTGGCATGTGGGCTCAGTAGTTGTGGCTCACAGGCTCTAGAGTGCAAGCTCAGTAGTTGTGGCGCACGGGCTTACTTGCTCCGTGGCATGTGGGATCTTCCCAGACCAGGGCTCGAACCCATGTCCCCGGCATTGGCAGGTGGATTTTTGACCACTGCGCCACCAGGGAAGCCCCCATATTCCTTCTTTTAACTCTTTGGATATCCCTTCTCCCCCATGTATCCCCATCTCTAGTCAGTACAGGCCAGTCTGAGAGCTTCAGCAGCGAGAAAGAAGAGGCAGTGGATACACTGTAACCTATGACTAAACCTCCTTACATTTCATTATTGGTTTGCCATCCAATTCAAATGCTGCTCTTGTTTGCTCCTGGTTAGCCTCCAAGATGACAGGATTGGGGTGCCCAGGGACAGGCCTCTAATCATCCATAATAGTCCCCCCTTTGTCAGTTAGGGGATATGGTAAGACATCTTCCAGGCCAGGGTCACAGTTGTTCCCTTCTGGGCTGAGAGACAGAGGTTTTTTTGGTTTTTTGGTGGCTGTTGTCTATTTGTTTTTATCTTAGGGGTATACATTCTTGTGATTGAAGAATAAATAAACATTTTCTTTCTTTGCTTCTTATTCCACAGACATGAGCCAGTCACAGGAGCTCCAACTTTTTCTTTAATCATCAAAAGTTCCCCTTGACAAATGGGTTGTATAGGAAAAGCTGGTCCTGTATTATATATTCTAACTCATCACCATTGACAAAGCCTCCCTCCTTGACCCAAACTTTTTTTTAAATAAAAATTGTATATATTTAAGGTGTACAACATGATGATTTGATATAGTCAGGCTCCTCTGAGCTGCCTTCTCAACTAGACCTCAACCTTGGCCTTATAAGAACTACAACTTTCAGCACAATTCCATCCACTCCCTGCATTAAGAGACTTGAACAAACACCAGCATAGTTTCTGTCACCTCAAAGCCATGTCCCTAGGATGATGACTCCAGCCTCTTTAAAATGCCTGCCTGAGAAAGTTCAAAAGTGCCAAAAGAATTTACTGTTTATTCCAGCCAAAACCTGACTATAGCCCCATGACCTCCCTTTTCTCAGAACATTTACTTTAGAAAACTTGTGATTGTAAATCCTTTCCCTGTCCTTTTGAGATGTTTCTTCTACAACCCAGGAAAAGCTTTCTCAGAGACCTGGGAGTCATCCCTTTGAAATGTAATCATCAAGAAAGATAGGGCCCCAATCTCTCAGTCTCTATGAAAGGGTAGGAACCTAACTTTGTTAAGTACCAGTTAGCAAACACAGATGCCCTGATCACATTGATCAACCTCCCACCCCAAAAACTTCCCTCAGCACTTTTCCTTTAGCACTCCCCAGCATTTACAAAGCCTTTTGTTTCAGTGGAGTTCAGCTCTGTTCATCTGAAGTCTCTCCCTTACTTCAGTAGCCTGAATAAAATAGGTCTTGCCACCTTTAACAAAGGTCCAGCTCTGTTTGTCTCTGATGCCATGAATTGACAAGGTCAAAATTGTACAGGAGGGTTAAGACATGTAATTTTAGGGTAACAGATAAAAGACGAAATGGAAGTAGAACCAAGGATATGAAACTCTATGATTTAGGTGGTCATCTCTACTGATTTTTAATTCAGATACAGTTATTCACACGAGGTTAACATGAAGGCAGGTGAAGAAAGGACAAGGAGAAAACAAGATGAGACTTGGGCACAATGAGAGCATTTGTTTATGGGCTAATGTTTCCAAACTGGGGCTAAACTGAAGGCATCTCAAAGTGTAATGGATAATGCTTTAAGGAATACTGTAACCAGCCATCTAGCACTGACCATAATGTAAAAGTATAAGTGGGGCTCAGGTCTCTTCATGGCTTGAGGAGTCTGTGACAGGCTGACCCTGACCTAAGTGGATTGGCTTTTGCGGGGGCTAATTATGTCTCATGATAAAGGTCAAAGCTTGCTGGACCACTTAGACATCCAGAATCCTAAGGATAGAACCCCTGTCTTTGTGCTGTCACTGTTCTCTATAGAAAGAATGATGTCATGAAGTAGAAGTTCTGGTACCAACTGGCAGTCAAGTCTTTAGGATAGTTTGGAGGGTTGAGGAAAGCAGCAACATCTTGAGTCAGACTGGGTCATCACAGCATCCAAATTTACAAGAAAAAATCATTCCAAGTTCCTACGAAATAGCCTACTCTGATACTACAAAGGTAGGGGCATCTTCTGACTTCTTTTTGACTAGCCAAGGGGGTGTCTTGATGATGAGGTGAAACTACAGAAGCTGCTAAGGCAGCCTCAAACTTTCTACTTTCATATTTTTATTCAGGATACCCAGAAAGGACTTTAACATTTCTCTGTTTCTACATAAATCCAAAGATCTCTTGCCACATAACTCTAAATATCTAGAGGGAAACCCAAAGAGAAATAAGCTAAGATGTGAAAATTAATACTGTTTTATTCACAGAGGCTGGTGGTCATCCTGTATATGAAAAATACAGACCTCCACTGGTAACTAATATGACTAGATTGTTCTGGAAGTCTAGCCTGAAGAGTAATGAGAAGGGAGGTCTTAAGGAGTTGTGAGCTGGACAAAATGTAAACGAAATATGTGTACCCTTCTAGACAGAACAGAAAAAATGTACAGCAGACAGCCTGATGTGCTTTTGATGAGAAGGGCTACTGAGTTTGCCAGCCTGCCCCCCCTTTGCTGAGGTTGCTACGGTTTCAGGCATTATGACCCAACAAACCCTGTTGTCATGTGCCAGGGTCAGAAGCAGTGAGGAGAGCCTGGCTCCCTCAGTCTCATCCAACAGCTGACGGGGTGGCAGTCAGCAGCAGGTGCCCAAGAACTTGGTATTGCCCACTTCCATCTCAAGGGGCACATCTCCCTTCTAGGTGGCACATCTTCAGCCAAAGTCTAAAATAACTTCATTATCAAGGTAATAAGTTCATAAGTTTTATTTTTTACAGTTTTTTTTAGGATTTGGACTGAGGCTATATCCAAATCACATGAGGGACCTCTATGCCTCCCCCTCTTTTTCTCTAGGCTAGTGATCTCTAGCTCTTGAAAAAAAGAAACTCCCTCTTCTGAGGATGTGGAAAACCTCTTCCTAAAACTTTTTTCAGGGATTTCTAGAGATTTTTGAAGGGAGAGTCCAAGAAGATCTGGGGGAATGAGATGGAGAGGGGTAGGGGGAAAAGTAAAGTGTCTAAATGTAGTAGTATCCTGTGAAAGGCTAGCCATCAGAGGATAGTTGTTATTAAAATGTTGAGAGTGAGAGAGGAAGAGAGAGGCAGCAAGAGGGAGGGAGAGAGGAAGGGAGGGAGAGAGGGGGAAGGAGGGAGAATGGAGGGAGGGAGGGAGGAAGAGAGAGGGAAGGAAGGGCTGAGGGAGAGAAGGGGAGAGAAGGCAGAAAGAAGGGGGAGGGAGGGAGGGAGCTAGAGGTTAAAGGGGTCTAAATTTTGAAGGAAGTGAAGGGAAAGGAATTCAACTGCCCTCTAATACTTGGCCCAAAAGGTTTCTCTTGTTAAATTTTAAAGATAAATCAAATTCACCCCCAGATACCAAAACAATTCTACTGAGCTCTTAACTGTATCTTCCCAAACGTGTCTTACATAGGGAAAAATCAGTCAGTGGCTTCTGCCATTTCCTTTTTACTTTTAGTTCCAGGCTGGGGTGGGAGGTGGCGGGGGGTTGAAGGAAGTTGGCAGAGATTATTCTCTCTTTCAAATAAACTTTGTCCTATGGGATCAGGGTCTGGTCTTCCCACAGACATTTGTCTCTTAGTTATATTTATGGCTATTAGACTGAGTGTTCCCAGTATTCAGAAACTCGTTCTATATGTTGTTTTAATAAAAAGAATTATTCACTTTACTGGTATTGACCTTAGTCTTTTCTAGTGGCCCTATGTGGTAAGTAATTTCACTTTCTTTAATGTAATGAGAAAGACTCGGATTAGACTAGGTTTAGCTAAAATTCAGTTAAAGGGGATGAGGTGAGCTTGACTCTTTGAAGGTACCCAAGAGTGGATAAAGAAAAGAGGATACAGGTGAGATTTAGTTAATGGGGTTGGGGAGAAGTAAATCACTAAATTTAACCCCACAGTCTCTAGACCTCCTTTTAAATTTACTTCCCAGCCTGTCATTTTTCCTGACTGGCATTTTCCCAAGTCAATATGATACTCCCATGGTTCCAAATACCTGGTGTGGGGAATCTAAATTAAAGACGACTATGGATTGAGCTAAAAGATAATGATCTTGATCATCAGATTCAAACATTTCAGAGTGTCCTTCCCTCATGGCTTACCCAACCAGTTCCTAGCCTAAACCTATATGAAACAGAGATGGGTTTCAGAAACCCCTTCAGGGATTCTTATTCAAACTGATTCAGTTTCTAAAAGTCATATATAAGACTTTCAGATTTATTTTCTTTCTCTTTCCAGATGTCTGATAATAATATTGACTGGTTACATAGCCACAAGAGCATGTGCAAGGTAGATCTCTACAGCCCAACAGGACAGCAAGATCAGGACCAGAAAGTGGTAATATACAAAATGACTCCTACCAAGAAAGGTTTGGCATTTGGGTATAGATATCCTGGAGCCCAGGATAGACTAATGGATAGTGATACTGTGATTTCTCTAAGGAATCAAGCTCAGTAAGGTCTGTGGGGGACCAATATGCTCATACATCACACAGGGACAATTCAAGGGAGGGGCAAGATGAGGAGTGATGTGAAGGAGCTGAGGAGGGGAGGCTGGTGGGGGAGACTGAGGGGAGCCAGGGGTGGTGGTTGCCTAGTTACCAGACTCTATTATCTCACACCTCTGAAGTCATAATAATGTTGCCTAGCTACCAGTAAGCTACCCTAAAGCTGGACTCCTTCAGGAGGGCAAAATATGTATTTTTCCTAATGAATAACAATATAAAGCACCTATTAAACACAGAAATGTTTATCCATGTACCACTTAAAATCTTCTATGTCATCAATAGTAAAACCACCACATTTTGGCAACATTAATGTAGTAGAAAGTGCTCCAAACTGGGAGCCAGGGGAATCGAGTTCTAATACAAGTTCCAGTTTTGAGTCTGTGTCAGTTGGGCAAGCCATCTCTCTTCTCAGTTTTCTCAATAAATGTGGATATTGTATTTTGGGCCTCTTTCTCTCTCACAGGTAGGTGTTCTCATTTAGGAAGCATAGTAACATTAAGATTCTGTCTGCCTAGAAGTTGAGACACAGATGTAGAGAACAAACATATGGACACCAAGGGGGGAAAGCCGTGGTGGGGTGGGGATGGTGGTGTGCTGAATTGGGCGATTGGAATTGACATGTATACACTGATGTGTATAAAATTGATGACTAATAAGAACCTGCTGTATAAAAAAAATAAATAAAATAAAATTCAAAAATTAAAAAAAGGTTCTGTCTGCCTAATAAAAATCATTTGTCTATGGTTTATTGAGTACTTAATTATGTCTAGGCACTCTACTAAAGCTTTACACGCACTATCTCAATCAATCCTCACAAGAACCCGATAAGGTAGGTGCTACTGTCATGTCACAGAGAAATTAAGGTCTTTTCTCTAGAATTTTTCTAAATTCACCATCTTAATTTGATGCAGATATGCTTTGTTGATGTGTCCACCCTCAACAGGGAAGATAAAGATTCTAAGGTGGGTACTCTCTGCTTCCCTCAGAGTTGGAATGGGTGGGAAGATGCTGAGAAGGGTTATCAGTTTCAGCATGAGGAAAGGGAAAGGTTGTGGTAGAGGGTGGAAAGGTGACGGGGACTCAGGTGGGAAGCCATCATTCTCATGAGCCCATGATCCCTGGTTCGGAATTTACTGTCATTCTTGATACCAAATCTCATTTTATAAGCCACTTAGGCTGCTGGTAGGGCTAAAAGAGTGAAAGCATGGAAGACAGCATGTCAGAAAAGTTGGGGGGGGGGAACCCTTTCCAAAAGGTTGATGTTTAATGGAATATGGTTCCTGAGACTGATGGCTTTGTGAATACCTTCAGTGGGGTGGGAGGGAGTAGTAATTTGTAGAGGGAGCTTTATCTCATTCTTCAAAGACTAGCTAGCCTTACAAGCCTACTTTTCCTTCAGAAAGAAAGGGGATAATAGGAGACATGACATTCATGCTTTGAAGTAGTAGCCTAGTGGGTCAGCTTGGAGAAGTCTCAAAAAGCAACTTCTCACAAGAATCTTGCCCTTTAATTCCATAGGATGCTACTGGTTCCAATTCAAGAGGTGACTTAAACCTGGAGAGCCTGGAAGAAGAAGAAATTATTGTGATCAAGGATACTGAGAAGCAAGACTCACCTAAGGTATAGACTTAGCCTCTGAGCCTACCCTTTCTCATTCCCAGAGCCCAATGCTGAATCTGAGGACTCTGGTTCAGAGATAGTAAGAGAACTATTGTCAAACAGACCCAAAATTTAAATATTATGATATTCTAGAGAACACAGACCTAAGCTCACAGTCACAGTAAGTTCAATGCTCAGGTAGCTCACAATGACACTATCACAGAGGCTCAGAATGCCCTCTCCTAATTTCAGGTACCTACTGCAAAAAATCTTGCTATGCTTATCTTAACAAAGATATGGGCTTATAAGCAAGATCCTTTGCAATGTTC
Source organism: Balaenoptera borealis (assembly GCF_965194805.1). NCBI lineage: Eukaryota > Metazoa > Chordata > Mammalia > Artiodactyla > Balaenopteridae > Balaenoptera > Balaenoptera borealis. Next base: position 43,897,453 of record NC_138881.1, on the reverse strand, counting down.
TTTGCTGGCTTGTAATGGACTTGTGTGCCCCACATTGCCCAGTGTCCAACAATGAAGAAAGAGGATATGAAGAAGAGCGAATCCACAGCAACCAAAAACTGTAGCTGCCCTACCCTGTTGTCTAAGAGATTACCCAGGCTGTTGGGTAGCATAAAGTTCAAAGCAATTACGCTTGCACACCACTGTCAGATATGGAATCCTTTTGTTTTTGTGTAAATATCCCAAATTACACCTGGCAGGCTGGTTTGGAGTAGGCATTAGAGCACATGACAAGTCACTCTCACAGTCCTAGAAGCCTGGAGTAGCTGATATTGGAACAGGATATTTGGCTTCAGTGCAAAGGAGTCAAATATTTCTTGTTCTGTGTTCCTAAGCTCATATTATAACCAGAAACATCATTTCTGACACCAGATGCCTTTGGAGTCATGAGAGTGGCCCCTGAGGAAGGGAAAACCAGTTACAAAATATTCTCCAAAGAGTCTTGGGTTCAGTTGGGGGTGGCCAACTCCATTTTGGGGTCTTAATAAAAGGATATACCTGGTGTTTGGGGGTTTTTTGGGTTTTTGTTTTTTGAATTTTTTGAATTTTATTTTATTTACTTTTTTATACAGCAGGTTCTTATTAGTCATCCATTTTATACACATCAGTGTATACAGGTCAATCCCAATCTCCCAATTCATCACACCACCACCCCCATCCCCCACCGCTTTCCCCCGTTGGTGTCCATACATTTGTTCTCTACATCTGTGTCTCACTTTCTGCCCTGCAAACCGGTTCATCTGTACCATTTTTCTAGGTTCCACATATATGCTTTAATACACGATATTTGTTTTTCTCTTTCTGACTTACTTCACTCTGTATGACAGTCTCTAGATCCATCCACGTCTCTACAAATGACCCAATTTCGTTCCTTTTTATGGTTGAGTAATATTCCATTGTATATATGTACCACATCTTCTTTATCCATTCGTCTGTTGATGGGCATTTAGGTTGCTTCCATGACCTGGCTATTGTAAATAGTGCTGCAATGAACATTGGGGTGCATGTGTCTTTTTGAATTATGGTTTTCTCTGGGTATATGCCCAGTAGTGGGATTGCTGGGTCATATGGTAATTCTATTCTTAGTTTTTGAAAGAACCTCCATACTGTTCTCCATAGTGGCTGTATCAATTTATATTCCCACCAACAGTGCAAGAGGGTTCCCTTTTCTCCACACCCTCTCCAGCATTTGTTCTTTGTAGATTTTCTGATGATGCCTATTCTAACTGATCTGAGGTGATACCTCATTGTAGTTTTGATTTGCATTTCTCTAATAATTAGTGATGTTGAGCAGCTTTTCATGTGCTTCTTGGCCACCTCTATGTCTTCTTTGGAGAAATATCTATTTAGCTCTTCTGCCCATTTTTTGATTGGGCTGTTTGTTTTTTAAACATTGAGCTGCATGAGCTGTTTATATACTTTGGAGATTAATCCTTTGTCTGTTGATTCGTTTGCAAATATTTTCTCCCATTCTGAGGGTTGTCTTTTGGTCTTGTTTATGGTTTCCTTTGCTGTGCAAAAGCTTTGAAGTTTCATTAGGTCCCATTTGTTTATTTTTGTTTTTATTTCCATTACTCTAAGAGGAGGATCAAAAAAGGTCTTGCTGTGATTTATGTCAAAGAGTGTTCTTCCTATGTTTTCCTTTAAGAGTTTTATAGTGTCCAGTCTTACATTTAGGTCTCTAATCCATTTTGAGTTTATTTTTGTATATGGTGTTAGGGAGTGTTCTAATTTCATTCTTTTACATGTAGCTGTCCAGTTTTCCCAGCACCACTTATTGAAGAGACTGTCTTTTCTCCATTGTATATCCTTGCCTCCTTTGTCATAGATAAGCTGACCATAGGTGCGTGGGTTTATCTCTGAGCTTTCTATCTTGTTCCATTGATCTATATTTCTGTTTTTGTGCCAGTACCATGTTGTCTTGATTACTGTAGCTTTGTAGTATAATCTGAAGCCAGGGAGTCTGATTCCTCCAGCTCCGCTTTTTTCCCTCAAGACTGCTTTGGCTATTCGGGGTCCTTTGTGTCTCCATACAAATTTTAAGATTTTTTGTTCTAGTTCTGTCAAAAAATGTCATTGGTAATTTGACAGGGATTGCACTGAATCTGTAGATTGCTTCACGTAGTAGAGTCATGTTCACAATATTGATTCTTCCAATCCAAGAACATGGTATATCTCTCCATCTGTTGGTATCATCTTTGATTTCTTTCATCAGTGTCTTATAGTTTTCTGCATACAGGTCTTTTGTCTCCCTAGGTAGGTTTATTCCTAGGCATTTTATTCTTTTTGCTGCAATGGTAAATGGGAGTGTTTCCTTAATTTCTCTTTCAGATTTTATATCATTAGTATATAGGAATGCAAAAGATTTCTGTGCATTAATTTTGTATCCTGCAACTTTACCAAATTCACTGATTAGCTCTAGCAGTTTTCTGGTGGCATCTTTAGGATTCTCTATGTATAGTATCATGTCATCTGCAAACAGTGACAGTCTTACTTCTTCTTTTCCAACTTGTATTACTTTTATTTCTTTTTCATCTCTGATTGCTGTGGCTAGGACTTCCAAAACTATGTTGAATAATAGAGGTGAGAGTGGACATCCTTGTCTTGTTCCTGATCTTAGAGGAAATGCAGTTTTTCACCAGTGAGAATGATGTTTGCTGTGGGTTTGTCATACATGGCCTTTATTATGTTGAGGTAGGTTCCCTCTGTGCCCACTTTCTGGAGAGTTTTCATCGTAAATGGGTGTTGAATTTTGTCAGAAGCTTTTTCTGCATCTATTGAGATAATCATATGGTTTTTATTCTTCAACTTGTTAATATGGTTTATCACATTGATTGATTTGCATATGTTGAAGAATCCTTGCATCCCTGGGATAAATCCCACTTGATCGTGGTGTATGATCCTTTTAATGTGTTGTTGGATTCTGTTTGCTAGTATTTTGGTGAGGATTTTTGCATCTACATTCATCAGTGGCATTGGTCTGTAATTTTCTTTTTTTGTAGTATCTTTGTCTGGTTTTGGTATCAGGGTGATGGTGGCCTCATAAAATGAGTTCGGGAGTGTTCCTTCATCTGCAATTTTTTGGAAGAGTTTGAGAAGGATGGGTGTTAACTCTTCTCTAAATGTTTGATAGAATTCACCTGTGAAGCCATCTGGTCCTGGACTTCTGTTTGTTGGAAGATTTTCAATCACACTTTCAATTTCATCAATTGTGATTGGTCTGTTCATATTTTCTATTTCTTCGTGGTTCAGTTTTGGAAGGTTATAACTTTCTAAGAATTTGTCCATTTCTTCCAGGTTGTCCATTTTATTGGCATAGAGTTGCTTGTAGTAGTCTCTCAGGATGCTTTGTATTTCTGCAGTGTCTGTTGTAACTTCTCCTTTTTCATTTCTAATTTTATTGATTTGAATCCTCTCCCTCTTTTTCTTGATGAGTCTTGCTAATGGTTTATCAATTTTGTTTATCTTCTCAAAGAACCAGCTTTTAGTTTTATTGATCTTTGTTATTGTTTTCTTTGTTTCTATTTCACTAATTCCTGCTCTGATCTTTATGATTTCTTTCCTTCTGCTAACTTTGGGTTTTGTTTGTTCTTCTTTCTCTAGTTCCTTTAGGTGTAAGGTTAGATTGTTTATTTGAGATTTTTCTTAATTGTTTAGGTAGGCTTGTATAGCTATAAATTTCCCTCTTAGAACTGCTTTTGCTGCATCCCATAGGTTTTAGATTGTCGTGTTTTCTTTGTCATTTGTCTCTCGGTATTTTTTAATTTCCTCTTTGATTTCTTCAGTGATCCCTTGGTTATTTAGTAACATATTGTTTAGCCTCCATGTATTTGTGTTTTTTATGTTTTTTTTTCCCCTGTAATTCATTTCTAATCTCATAGCGTTGTGGTCAGAAAAGGTGCTTGATGTGAGTTCAATTTTCTTAAATTTATTGAGGCTTGATTTGTGACCCAAGATGTGATCTATCCTGGAAAATGTTCCATGAGCACTTGAGAAGAAAGTGTAATCTGCTGTTTCTGGATGGAATGTCCTATAAATATCAATTAAATCTATCTGGTCTATTGTGTCATTTAAAGCTTCTGTTTCCTTATTAATTTTCTGTTTGGAAGATCTGTCTATTGGTGTAAGTGAGGTGTTAAAGTCCCCCACTATTATTGTGTTACTGTCGATTTCCTCTTTTATAGCTGCTAGCAGTTGCCTTATGTATTGAGGTGCTCCTATGTTGGGTGCAAAAATATTTATAATTGGTATATCTTCTTCTTGGATTGATCCCTTGATCATTATGTAGTGTCCTTCCTTGTCTCTTGTAACATTACTTTAAAGTCTATTTTATCTGATACAAGTACTGCTACTACAGCTTTCTTTTGATTTCCATTTGCATGGAATATCTTTTTCCATCCCCTCACTTTCAGTCTGTATGTGTCCCTAGGTCTGAAGTGGGTCTCTTGTAGACAGCATATATATGGGTCTTGTTTTCGTATCCATTCAGCAAGCCTGTGTCTTTTGGTTGGAGCATTTAATCCATTCACGTTTAAGGTAATTATCGATATGTATGTTCCTATTGCCATTTTCTTAATTGTTTTGGGTTTATTTTTGTAGGTCCTTTTCTTCTCTTGTGTTTCCCACTTAGAGCAGTTCCTTTAGCATTTGTTGTAGAGCTGGTTTGGTGGTGCTGAATTCTCTTAGCTTTTGCTTGTCTGTAAAGCTTTTGATTTCTCCATCATATCTGAGTGAGATCCTTGCCGGGTAGAGTAATCTTGGTTGTAGGTTCTTCCCTTTCATCACTTTAAGTATATCATGCCACTCCCTTCTGGCTTGTAGTGTTTCTGCTGAGAAATCAGCTGTTAACCTTATGGGAGTCCCCTTGTCTGTTTTCGCTTTTCCCTTGTTGCCTTCAACAATTTTTCTTTGTTTTTAATTTTTCTAATTTGATTACTATGTGTCTCGGCATGTTTCTCCTTGGGTTTATCCTGTATGGGACTCTCTGTGCTTCCTGGACTTGGGTGGCTTTTTCCTTTCCCACGTTAGGGAAGTTTTCGACTATAATCTCTTCAAATATTTTCTCGGGTCCTTTCTCTCTCTCTCCTCTTTCTGGGACCCCTGTAATGTGAATGTTGTTGCATTTATTGTTGTCCCAGAGGTCTCTTAGGCTGTCTTCATTTCTTTTCATTCTTTTTTCTTTATTCTGTTCCTCAGCAGTGAATTCCACCATTCTGTCTTCCAGGTCACTTATCCATTCTTCTGCCTCAGTTATTCTGTTATTGATTCCTTCTAGTGTAGTTTTCATTTCAGTTATTGTATTGTTCACCTCTGTTTGTTTGTTCTTTAATTCTTCTAGGTTTGTTAGACATTTCTTGCATTTTCTTGATCTTTGCCTCCATTCTTTTTCCGAGGTCCTGGATCATCTTCACTATCATTATTCTGAATTCTTTTTCTGGAAGGTTGCCTATCTGCACTTCATTTAGTTGTTTTTCTGGGATTTTATCTTGTTCCTTCATCTGGTACCTAGCCCTCTGCCTTTTCATCTTGTCTATCTTTCTGTGAATGTGGTTTTTGTTCCACAGGCTGCAGGATTGTAGTTCTTCTTGCTTCTGCTGTCTGCCCTCTGGTGGATGAAGCTATCTAAGAGGCTTGTGCAAGTTTCCTGATGGGAGGGACTGGTGGTGGGTAGACCCGGCTGTTGCTCTGGTGGGCAGAGCTCAGTAAAACTCTAATCTGCTTGAATGCTGATGGGTGGGGCTGGGTTCCCTCCCTGTTGGTTGTTTGGCCTGAGGCGACCCAACACTGGAGCCTACCCGGGCTCTTTGTTGGGGCTAATGGCGGACTCTGGGAGGGCTCACGCCAAGGAGTACTTCCCAGAACTTTTGCTGCCAGTGTCCTTGTCCTCACGGTGAGACAGAGCCACCCCCCGCCTCTGCAGGAAACCCTCCAACACTAGCAGGTAGGTCTGGTTCAGTCTCCCATGGGGTCACTGCTCC